>NC_090921.1:476876477-477605932 GCF_040938575.1 Ambystoma mexicanum
TGGGGAACGAAAGACACGGGCCGCTCGATCTCAGAACAATTAACCCTTTAAGGGTAGAACTAGCGCACGCATCCGTTCTGACATTCCTCGTTTGTTTCTAGTGGAAGACGACTCCGCGGAATGGTGCGTGGACAGAAAAGACGGCAGTCGCCGCAGATCACCTGAGAACGAAGCTAAGTTCATGTTTATGTTTCTTGTTGCAATTAATGACAGAATGAGCCTAGTGAGTCACGTCTAGGAGTACTGCACCTCACATGAAGCAATGTGGGGGGCGCTTATTTCTACATGCAGTAATGTGGGAATCTTGCATGCAATAATCTGAGAAATGTTTTGCAGGTGTTTGTGAACAACAGTGGCATCCTCACTGGCTCTGCAGAAGCAGTTGGCCAAACTGGTTGGAGCTCCAGCACAAAGGCTCCCGTATTGAGTGTTTACTAGATGTTGTAAAGAGTATTGGAGTGACAGTTACAACTCCACCGAAAGGAAGCAGGAGCCAAGGAAAGTGTTACCCTAATTTCCCCATTCCTATCCACAACTCCTTCCTCTTCCTCTTCCCGGTGATCCTAAAACCCTCAACCTATCCAATCCACGGACCCTAACCCTCTTTCCCTGAAGGGTCGCGGAAGCCTGCGATGGTGTAATCTCCAGGCCCCAAGACCTAACGGGAAGGGAGGCGTTTGTGCTGCCTCTGCGCCAGGAGAAGAAGACTGAAGGCTCTGACAGAATTGCGAGCCCACGTGTAAATCAGGCGCCCAGGCAGTACAACCATGGCTGATGTGGTTATACCCCTTCAGGAATTGAAAGCGGAATTGACCGCAACCAGACAGAATTACCAGAATATGGCGGGTCAGGTCCATACTTTAACAATCCAAAGCCAGGCCCAAGCTACGCCACTACCAACCCCTAGAGTGTCATCCCCTATCCCTGTACAGGTGCAAGTGTCCACAGAACCACCAATACCCCTAGCAGCCCCAGAGAGGTACCATGGAGATCCTCAGAACTTTAATCAGTTTATAATGCAATGCCAACTGCATTTCTTAACCAAACCAGCAGTTTTTCGGACAGCCCAAGCGCGCACCGCATTTGTAATCTCCTACCTTACGGGCGATGCGGCCTCGTGGGCCACCCCCTTGGTCCGAAAGGACGACGGTTTGCTCTACGATTGGGAATTGTTCCTCGAATAGTTTGGTAAAATCTTCAATCATAGGGCTGCAACTCTAGTAAAGGATTGAGAACTATTGACACTAAAACAAGGCAATAGAGAACTGGTTACTTATGTCACGGCCTTTAATCGACTGGCTATGAAAACCGATTGGCCCCAGGATAAAAGGATGGCTCTGTTCTATCAGGGGCTGAGGGAAGATCTAAAAGACCTAGTAGCACAGGTTGACACACAACCAGAGACCTGTTCAACAATGATTGATCTAGCTCTTAGATTGGACCAAAGACAAAATGAGCAGCGACAAGACCGGCGCAGGTGGGAGAACAAGCCTCTAGTGAGGCTCGACCAACAAAAGACTCCTAAAACATCGGAAAAAGGAACAGACGAACCGATGCAGATCGGAACTGTGCGTGGGCCCCTCTCTAAAGAGGAGAAAGAGAAGATGCGAAGAGTAGAAACTGTGTTTATATTGCGGCAAAGCCGGTCACTTTGTGTGGGAATGTACGAACAAGCCTGTTAAGGGAAGTCCTTCGGGAAACGTGACCGCTCGCCCATGAGGGTGGCAAGGACGAGCAAAGTTGAAGACACCCCTGAAATTTTAGCGAATGTGCAACATAGCCAGGCAGGTCATGTTTTGATAGCAGGTCACCTCAGATGGGAAGAAAAACGGACATCAGTGTCATTGATGGTGGAATTTGGGGCCACAGGGAATTTCGTGGATCGTCAGGTGGCCTTGAAACTGGGAATTCCATTGTGTGACAAATCCCGTCCAGAAGAAGTCAAATCGGTGGACGGTTCACAGTTGGTTTCAGGACCGATTACACAGCAAACACTACCCTTACACTTGAGTTGTGGAGTAACACATCAGGAAACGATCCGCTTTGACGTAATAGCGGCTCCCCAGTTAGGGTTTATTTTGGGGTTGACTTGGCTACGGCTGCACAACCCAACCATAGATTGGAGCACCGGGGTACTGGAATTTAATTCCACTCACTGTCATGCGAACTGTGGGACATCAGAGAAGGTAACTCACTGTGTAGGAGGGAGTTCAGAAACCGACCTGCCTATGGAGTATGAAGCATATCGGGACATCTTTAGCAAAGCCGCGGCCGAGACCCTACCCCCACACCGGCCTTTTGACTGCCGAATCGATCTTGTGGAAGGAGCAGTACTGCCCTGTAGTTGAATATATGCACTTATGGAAGCAGAAGATAAACATCTGAAAGAATATATTGAAAAGAACTTGGCTAATGGGTTTATTAGACATTCCAAGTCTGCGGTTTCCTCACCCCTGTTTTTTGTGCCAAAGAAAACAGGGGATCTAAGAACATGCATTGACTATAGGGCAATTAACAAGATAACCATAAAAAATCGTTACCCCCTGCCTTTGATACCTGTGTTACTAGATCAGGTACGCGGATCCACGATTTACACCAAGCTAGATCTCCGTGGGGCATATCACCTGGTACGGGTAAAACAAGGCGACGAGTGGAAGACAGCATTCCGCACGAAATTTGGTCTCTATGAATATCAGGTAATGCCCTTCGGGCTCTGCAATGCGCCAGCAGCATTTCAACATTTTCTAGATAAAGTTTTGCATGACTACATCGATGTATTCACAGTAGTGTACATCGACGATATACTAATCTACTCACGAGACCCTAAAGAACACCAGAATCATGTCAAGGCCATTCTGCAAAGGCTACGGGAACATCATTTGTACGCCAAACTAGAAAAATGTGAATTCCATCAAACAACAGTAGAATTCCTGGGGTTTATTCTGTCTCCTCTAGGGGTCACTATGGATAAGAAGAAGGTGCAATCCATTCGAAACTGGCCCTCCCCTGGTTCAGTGAAAGATATTCAAACTGTCTTAGGATTTGCCAACTTCTACCGCCGTTTTATCGATGGCTTTGCTAAGAAGGTGCAGCCCATGACACGACTATTACGGAAAGGAGTTCCGTTCCAGTGGGACGAGAAGGCAGAGGAAGGTTTTCAGGCTTTGAAGGCGGCATTTACCACTGCGCCAGTTCTGCGACATTCGGATCCAGCCAAGCCGTACATTGTGGAAACCGACGCTTCCAGTTATGCTGTTGGGGCAATATTATCACAAAGAGATGAAGACGGTCAGTTGCATCCAGTTGCCTTTTACTCCCGGATGTTGTTGCCATCTGAACAAAACTATGCAATAGCAGACAAGGAGTTACTGGCTATCAAAACAGCCTTCGACGAATGGCGCCACTACTTAATGGGAGCTCGACACACTGTCACGATATATACAGACCACCAAAACTCACAATTTTTTAAATCAGCCAAAGCATTGAGTCCAAGACAGCTTCGGTGGGCAATGCAATTTTCAGAATACGATTTTGTGGTGACATACCATCCGGGAGTAGAGAATCGGAAAGCTGACATACTTTCACGGTACCCTGAACCTAGTTCGGATTCCAACCAATCAGAACTCATGCCAAAGACGATTTTGGACCCAAGTCGTTTCATAGGTAGCATAGCTGTGGATACTATCTTTGAAGATATTAGAAAGGCCATGTCGGCACAGGAATTAGTGCATTGGACAGCCGGAGACAAGGACAAAACTGTGAAAGACGGGTTGCCTTTCTTTAAATCAGCGTTGTATCTCCCAACAGTGCCTCTTCGTCAACATGCCTTTCGATGGTGCCATGACTCACCCTTCGTGGGACATCCAGGGAAGAAAAAGACTGTAGAACTACTTCTCCGGCATTTCTGGTGGCCAGGGTTAAACCAGGAAGTTCAACAACACATCGCCAGATGTGAAACCTGCTTGAGAAATAAGTCGGAGCATCAGAAACCGGCGGGGGTTTTACAACCACTCCCAACACCACCCACCCCATGGCATACCGTGTCTATGGATCTGATAGTGGAGCTACCACAAAGTCAAGGTTACAATGCCATCTTAGTTGTAGTGGACTATCTCACCAAAATGGCACACTTCATTCCCTGCCAAGGTACCCCCTCGGCCAGCACAGTGGCAGACCTGTTTCTACAACATATAATCCGGTTACATGGTGTACCCTATAGTGTAATCTCGGATCGAGGACCACAGTTCACATCGAGGTTCTGGCAGGCCTTTTGCAAATCAGTGGGAATGGAAATAAGGCTCTCAACCAGCTATCACCCGGAGACAGACGGCCAAACTGAACGCTTGAACCAATCTTTAGAGCAATACCTTCGTTGTTTGACACAAGGTTTAGAGAACAATTGGGCAAAGGTGATATGGCTGGCCGAACTGGCGTATAATAACGCATTTCACACATCAACAAAAACCTCGCCCTTCTATAGTATGTATGGGCATCATCCTCGCTTTCAGCCGGTGCCTCAATACGAGTATCCAGAGGTACCAGCAGTGGAGACAAAGAAGAAGCAGCTAGAGGTTATCTGGCAACAGGTACGAGACAATTTGGATAAAGCCAAACAGGCATACAAACTACAGGCAGACAAGAAAAGGCGTCCCAGCCCGCAATACCGGATTGGGGACAAGGTTTGGCTGTCAACACGGAATCTTCAGTTACAGGGGTCGCCTAAGTTCAAACCTCGATTCATTGGCCCATTTAAAATCACAGCTCTGATTGGTCCAGTAGCAGCAAAACTGGATCTACCCGCAAACATGAAAGTGCACCCAGTATTTCACGTTGCTTTGCTCAAACCAGCCCCGTCTTTCATTCCGCCCAAGAAACCTCCACCTGTCCTGATCGATGGGTACCCCGAATTCGAGGTCCAAGCTATCCTAGATTCACAAGTAAGACGAGGTGCACTGTGGTATCTGGTGGATTGGGTGGGTTATGGCCCTGAGGATAGGTCCTGGGAACCAGCATCTAATATTCATGCTCCTCGGCTCCTCCGCCAGTTCCACTGAAGGAATCCCTCTAAACCTGGGCCTGCAGGAGGGAGGGGAAGTACTGTCAGGACCCTGGCAAGTGTTGGGGTGGTGGCAGGGAAAAGGGCCCCTATGTTGGGTTTTGGAGGGAGAAGGGGGCCTCTTCGGCGCCCGACTAGCTTTTCAAGACGTGTTCTCCACCCCTTTAGCAGGTCGCGAGGCCAGGGGTGGAGAACAGCCAAGAAACTACGTTTCCCAGCAACCCCAGCGGCAGGACACATGGGAACCGCGCCCACGCGAGGGCGAATGCGCGAGCCGTGCCCCACGAGCGCCTCTCGCAATCCTGACCGGTAACCTGAGCTGACGTGTATCTGCAGAGCTCCAGTCGGCAAGCATCAGCGGGGCACCAGTCCGCCTGAAAGCATACCTCAGGCCCCGCGTCACATTTGAGATAAGCAGCGCATGTTCTCTACGTGCAGCGACTAATTGCATGGAAGGGATTTTCCTAAACTAACAAGAAAACCACGAAAACCAAGTCGCGTGCAAAACGAAACTAACTCTTGGGGCACAAACTATTAATCCTGCATGGGTAGTGCTTGCATAACTACCGCATGCATCTTGGGGGGCATTGCATGGTCCAGACTCCTTAAGACCCATGTGGGGAACGAAAGACACAGGCCACTCGATCTCAGAACAATTAACCCTTTAAGGGTAGAACTAGCGCACGCATCCGTTCTGACATTCCTCGTTTGTTTCTAGTGGAAGACGACTACGCGGAACGGTGCGTGGACAGAAAAGACGGCAGTCGCTGCAGATCACCTGAGAACGTAGCTAAGTTCATGTTTATGTTTCTTGTTGCAATTAATGACAGAGTGAGCCTAGTGAGTCACGTCTAGGAGTACTGCACCTCACATGAAGCAATGTGGGGGGCGCTTATTTCTACATGCAGTAATGTGGGAATCTTGCATGCAATAATCTGAGAAATGTTTTGCAGGTGTTTGTGAACAACAGTGGCATCCTCACTGGCTCTGCAGAAGCAGTTGGCCAAACTGGTTGGAGCTCCAGCACAAAGGCTCCCGTATTGAGTGTTTACTAGATGTTGTAAAGAGTATTGGAGTGACAGGTTACAACTCCACCGAAAGGAAGCAGGAGCCAAGGAGCATGTTACCCTAATTTCCCCATTCCTATCCACAACTCCTTCCTCTTCCTCTTCCCGGTGATCCTAAAACCCTCAACCTATCCACTCCACGGACCCTAACCCTCTTTCCCCGAAGGGTCGCGGAAGCCTGCGATGGTGTAATCTCCAGGCCCCAAGACCTAACGGGAAGGGAGGCGTTTGTGCTGCCTCTGCGCCAGGAGAAGAAGACTGAAGGCTCTGACACCTAGTAGCAGCTATCCTAGGGGAGAGAGCTCCCGACATTTGGAGATGAGCAGAATATGCAAGTGACAGCACAAAACATGACACACGATGGAGCACCATTTAATAATTGCAGAGAAGATGCATGGAGGGCATTTATAGTACAATATCCTGATAAGTCAGATATGGGCACAATTATGACAAGGAAAATGGGAGAGAATGAACATCCTGTTGCTTATATTCAGGAGATTCAAGAACGTTTCTGTCTCGAGACAAGAGAACCATGGGATAAGACTGTTTATTATTTATTACATTTTTTGATAGCACCAAGACCCTGAAGTATCACAGCGCTAGTCAGGATTAAGAACAGTACATACAGTAATACTGTCAATTTCAAGGTGGAAACATTTAGGCAGATGTGTTAAACATAATAGTTTTCAGTTGTTTTGTAAAGTTGAGGTAGGAGGGCTCCTCTTGGATGCATGAAGGTAGGGCATTCCACAGCATGGGAGCTATGATGGTGAATCTTGATGTAGTTAGGGAGGTGGATGATCACAGGCAGAGTGGTTTGTGTCTTTTGGCAATGCACTATTTGAGGTAGGTGGGAGTAGTGTTGTGTATGCATCAGTGGGTGAGTGACATTATTTTAAACTTAATGCAAGGTCTAATTGGGAGCCAATGGGCTTCATATCTCATGAGGGAAATATGGTCAGATCTTTTCATCCCCCACACTGCCCGCAGGGTTTTCTTTTGCATGAGTTGTAATTTGGTGATGTTTTTTGTAGAGGTGCCTGTGAGGATGGCATTGCAGTAGTCCTACCGATGATGGCCCTGGCTAGAGTGAGGCAGTTTTCAGGGGACAGGAATTGTCTGCTAAGGTTGATGAGTTTGGTAGAATAGGCTGTAGAGGATGCAATGGCTTTTTGACATGTTTTTGCATGGTGAGTTCCGAGTCAAGAATGACTCCCAGGGTTTTCACATGGCTAGAAACCTTGGTGTTATTTCCATCAATGGAGAAGGAAGAGAAAGCTGGGTCAAGGGGTTTGAGGTGGTGAGGGGAGCCTACAATAAGAAACTTGGTCTTGTCATCATTTAAGCATGGGTGGTGGTTTGCCATCCATGCCTGGATGATGATGTTGACCTGCTTGTTATAGGAGGAGCCTAGGCTGTGATTGCCAGTACATTTGAGTAGGACATGCGTATCATCAGTAACATTAGTTTAAGGGAACCCAAGGCCGGTATACATGTTGTATAGTGTGAGAGAGAGACAAGATCCTTGTGGAACACCATATGCGACGTGCATAGGATCAGCGGCTTCAGACCAAGCAAAGATCCTAGAAGAGTATTCCATCAGAAAGGAATTAATCCAGTTGGCTGCGTCATTAGAGAGTTTAAAACTGGAGGTAAGGTGGTGACAGAGGATGTCTTGGTCGACGAGATCAAAAGCTGTAGATAGGTCAAGCAGGAGTAGGATAGCTAGATCTCCTGCATCAAGGAGAGTTGTTTCCTTACTGTGTCTCGGTCTAAAGATAGATTGTCATGTACTAAGAAGGTTGTAGGTTTCTAGTAAGGTTTAGAGCTGGATATAGCTGGTTACAATCAAGAACTCTCAGGAGGAAAGGTACAGTTGGGATTGGGCAGTTCAAGCAATAATTTTTGAGGAGGGGTGTGACCCATGCCTCTTTGATGTTTTGTGATGCCATGCAAGTGTTGAAGGAGGCATTAGGGCTCCAGGGGGTCGGTACACATTTTAATGATGTAGGAAGGGCAGCGGCCGATGGAGGTGACAATGTCAGTTGGAGAGACAGGGGAGAAGTGGAAGGGGGATGTGGGCGGTGTGGGAATGGCAGTCAAGGGGTGAGCTCCTAGCTTGGGCTAGCTTGGGAGAAGACTCATCCTTAGTGAGGTGTGATGATTTTGTGAGTATGGTTTTCTTCCTGAGGTTGAGGGTCTTGTTGGCAAGAGCGGACTGGACGAGGGAACCCCAGGCTTTGTCATTAGGGAAGCTGATGCTAAGGGGTGCAGGTGATTTGAGTTCCTGAAAGATTTTGAAGAGCTCTCTGCCACCCATTAAATCCCCCCAGGGGGTTTTGAAATCCACCTCCTCGTCCTCTAGGTCCACTCCCTCTACCACATGTCCAGAAAATATACCTGCCCTGATTTAGTGGGTACCCTGCATTGATTGGCTGTCTTGGCTGTAACTCTTAAGCAACCACTCCTTCACCACTCATCAGTACTGCTCCTGCTATGGTAAATTATTCTGTAGCATTATTTTATCATATTTTATGTCAGGGACTGCCTGAACCAGTGCAAAGGCAGATGAAAAAACAGGTAGGAATGGTAGCGAAGCCATTGGCAGAAATACAGTTGAGCATTGTACATCATTGTTGATTGTTGCAAGAGAAGAATAAGAAAACAACAGAGAATAGGAAGCTTGAGGAAGCAAAGTTAGATTAGAAATAATTGTAGAAATTTGCCATAGAATGAGCAGTACTGTAGCAACTGTAACGCTTACCTGGACTCCTCGGGAGCGTAATGCCATCTCAACCTGTGGACCTGGTACTTGACACCTTTTGGATTCTCTTTCTGTTTAAACAACAATAACAACAAAGAACACTATAACATCTATTAACTAAAATACTGTTGCATGACATGTGTGCTCCTTTAATCCCTCCATTCTCACCTGTATTTATTTTTTGCGGAGCTCTCCATCCTGCTTTTCTACAGGGGCACGTTGAGGTGAAGAAACAATGGTAACTTGGGTAGCTGTTGTACTCTATAGTTTCTTGTCAAAACATGTATTTACTTTTAGGAATGAGTCTTGGGGTAAGTAGCTGGTTAAATTACTTTAATCATTTAGGGCTTAAATTAGATTCCTACGTTGGAGAGATCTCTCTTCTAATAACTTGCTCATTTTCTATTTCTTTTGCAGGTTCTCAGAATTTAGGAAAAGGGTTAATGGCTGAGAAGCGCTGCGGAGTTACCCAGAATGAGATCATGTTTTTAAAATGTGAGTTTGCCGATACGGAGTAACTGCAGCCTTCAGGGATGAGAGCGGAAACAACTGTGAGGTGAAAACTTGAAGAATCTTCTGGTACGTAATGCTTATTAAACATCTTCTTTTAACTAGTAAGTTAGTTTATTGTTTATTAAATACCTCTTGTTGTGTCTGCAGGTTTTCGGAAAGCTGAGGAAAAATACCTTTGGATGATGCAGTGGCTGCGGAAGAAACTTCTGACTGAAGATGCTGCGACTACGAACGAAAACTGCTGACTGAAGATGCTGTGGCGGTGAGTGAAACCTCTGAAGGAAGTTGCTGCGACTATGAGCGGAGACTGTTGACAGAAGATGCTGCGTCTGGGAGTAAAAGTTCTGGCAGAAGATAATCACTTCAGAGATAACCTTGGTCAAGTAAGTCTGTTCTATTATCTATTTAACTCTGTAAATTGCTGTAAAGGTAATGTCTCTATTATCTCCTTTTACACCGTTCTGTGAGGAGAAACGCCAGTAGTGTTGCCCGCTGTCAGAGGATCAGATGAGAAGCGTGCGTTCCAGCGGAGGCGGGGCTTGAACAGCTCCCTATGCATTATGAAAAGAATGTGCTGCAATTTATGAATGGATCATCTGGCAGCCATGTTAAGTGTATGGAATTTACTGTAAAACATCACAAAAGTCTATGGAAGTGTATGCTGAGAATGATGTAACACCCACCTTTCACCTGCTGGTTTATGTAAAGTTCCCTTCCTAGCCTGAAAGCCTGAATGAGGATTATGTCCACTGACTGGGATCCTGACAGCAACCCATTGTCCATGCCATGACAGCACATTTGTCAGCCACCTTCCCCTCATAGTCTCTCAAGCAAATGCCAACCAGTGATGATTCAATCGTGGTGCCCTGCAGACCCTGATCATATTCAGAATAGTTTGAGGGCTTGTCAGGCTTATCAGGGATGATCGACTTAATTGACGTAAGACACTCCTCAGCATATAGAGTTGTATTAGTGGTGGCCAAAAGATGAGGCTGTTCAAATCTGCAGTGGCTAGGTGATATAACAACAGGAAAAACAGCAGATGTTACAGTGGGCACTGAATCAGGGTTATTGATAAAGGGCCTGGTAGACTGGGCAGATGTACCAGAATAATGGGCAGCACTGCTCATTTGTCTAGGATCATTGGGCTGATACGTGAGAAAACACATGGGCTTGTCGCTTTTAATAAGGGGCTTAACATTTGTTAAAGAGTTGCCCAAAAATTGACCAAACGACAGGAGAAAGGCACACAGCAGTAGTGAAGTTAAAAATGAATGGTGAATTTGAAGTAGTGACAAGTGCATGTTTGCCTTCACATTGCTCAGCAGAGGCTGCAGAATTAGTAGCGCTTATGGCCACACTTCAGAGACATGAGGATGAGGAAGTGACAGTGTACTCTGACTCCGCCTATATGACGTCAACCGTACATGCAAGGTTGTCATACTAGAAAATGAGGAGCATCTTCCACTCAGACGGCACACCAAAGCAACATGCAGCGCTATTGTACAAGCTTATTAAAGTTCTAAAGCTCCCATTGACTATCACTGTGGTGAAATACACAGCCCATACTAAAAGGGCAGGCATGATTTCTTGATTTATCACTGTAAGGAAACCAGAGACATTGAAACGAAAATATTTTCAACATATTTCTAATTTTGAAGTAGAAAGTGTTAAGCAAATGTCAGAATGTTGCATGATGATGAAGGAAGGCGTTAACATGTTATCAATTGTAAAGCTAATTGAGCCGCAGGGTCGAGCTCCACAAGAGAAACGGGATTTATGTAAAAGACAGGGTGTTCTTTATTCCCCACAGAGGCTATATGGAGACAAGATAGTACTGGAAAACCTGTTATACCTCTAGCATTATTGAGAGTTTATGCTGAGTCAGCTTCACTATCCTCACTGTGGACTGCATTGTCTGGCAGAAGTTCACAGCAGGGCATACCTTGTGAACAGTGAGAGGAGCAATACCCCGGCTCAATGGTCATTTTCAGCATCTGTATATCGATTATGTGGATATGTTGCAGACATGCAATGGCTACAGATATATGTTAGTAGTAGTGTGTCCTTTTTCCCGATGGATTGTGCAGGTCCATGCATGCACCCCAATGCCACATGTGCTGCCAAGTTTCTCGTACATGAGGTATTTCCTCGATGGGGTGTATGTGAAGTCCTGCAGTCTGCAGGAGCCGCATTTTGTAAATGAGATGTTTGAACAGATAACTTGTCTATTAGGCATAAAGCATACGTTTTCATCTGTGTATCACCCACAAACTGGTCTAGGGAAGTAAAAGTGGCATTTGGTATACTATTTACCTTTGTTTTTATATTGGCATCTGCAATATTTGCCAAGTGACGTCTACAAAAGCATAAGATTTGTGTACGTAGGTCACTATTTGTGGTTCCTGAAGGGATATTACAGGTAATGTATTTTTTAAATAATTGTAAAACAGTGGCAGATGCCATGGCCACATTTGGGAGCATCTTTTATCAACAAAGGCATGTGGATGTGTGGTGATCCTCTGGATTGATATTCATTTCTCTGGAAGAAGTGTTCCACTGCTCTGAGTGGAGGGGTAGTTTTATTGTAGATGAAGTGTTGCATGGCAGTGAAGCGATAGTTAAAGTACCTTGATAAATTGGCAGGGTCAAGAGAAGAGAACTCTCCCGGTGTTTTTATATCTATTCCCTCTTTATTTTGGTTTCCATTGCATATGAAGTCATGCAAGTCATCTCGTGCGCATTCTGCACAACTTAAAGTAACAAACCATGTGGGTGGGCCTAGGTTCCTAAACATACAACGTACATCAGTGTAATGTCGGAACCAGTATTCTTTTGTACCACACAAGTTTGCCAAGAAATTTGTGATACTTGACTGGAAAACTCATCTTTGTCTTTTATTTATTTATTTAATTTATTTATATGGCGCGAAGACAAAAAGCCTGTAGACATGAGTGCACCGAGACAGAGCCGACATCAATGAATAACAAAAATAACAAAGCACATCAAGTGTCACAGGGGGAAACCAGGAACCAGGGAGGCATGTGAGGTTTATTTGAACAGAACCGTTTTTTGTTCTTGTTTGAAAGCAAAGAAGGAAGTGCAAGCTCGTAAATCAGAGAGTAGAGCATTTCACATTTTGGGGATTCGAAAGGGAAGGACTCCTGGAAGACATTTTTCAATCTGCCCGGGGTGTATCCAAAAGACAGGTGTTGTTGGATCTCAACTGCAGGCTGGAAACCAAGTTATACAATTAGACAAGTACATGGGGCTAGCTCCATATAGGTATTTATGAGTGATACACTGAATTCTAAACGAGATCTTGCTACTTAGAGGAAGCCAATGTAAAGTCACACATGCTGCAGACACATGATCCAATCTGCAGAGTCCCTCTACGATGCGAACAGCGTTGTTCTGGACACCCTGCAACTGCAACACTTCACCCATGGCAATGCCCATCAGAAGGCTGGAGCAGTAGTCAAGTTTGGCTCCTTTTACAGCTCGTGCAATGGTGGCTCAGTTGGCGGTACTCAAAAAAGGTCTTAGCTGTGCAAGTAGTTTAAGATGGTAAGAGGTGTTAGAAACAATGTTACTTACTTGCGCCTTCATGTTAAGTTCTTTGTCGAGAGTGACTCCTAGTGTCTTAATTTTAGATTGATTGGGAATTATATATCCTACAATGTTAAAGCTCTGATATTCTGGGCCTAGCTTCCGGAGCTACCCGGAGCTATCAATGACCATCAGTTCAATCTTGCAGTCATTAAGAGCTAATCCGTTTGTGCACATGTAGGATTGAAACTGGCCATGAGAGGCATTGATGGACAGTGAAATCAGCATTAAAATTCCCAGTAAGGAGGGTCAGGCATTGCGCATCATCAGCATAATTAGCTTACACAATTTCTTCCCAAACCAGTTATTTGGGAACAATGAACATGAACATGTTGAATGATGTGGGAGATATGCAAGAACCAGGGCTGGACTGCCCCACCGGGTCACCGGGCATCCCCCGGTACACCTCTGGGCAAAGGGCCTCTTTGGCGGAAGGATACAAAATTTGTGATGAACGTGTGCATCACGGTGTATTGCATTGACTTGGCTGCCTGCCTGCCGCTATCACCGACCGAGGCACGCTGGCACTGGCTGCACATTTTGTTTCTTCACAGCAGGGCTGGGAATGGGCTGCTGGGATGACCTGACTGTCAATGCTGGCTCGTGCCTGCGCATGAGGGCCTGGACAGGGCACCTGGGTTCCGCACGTGCCCTGCCTGCACAGCACCTGGAACCAGGACGGAAGTACCAGACCTGAGGGCGTCCTATGGAAAAACTGCAGAAAATGTCCCGCAAACCGGCACAGAACTGAGATGTGAAGTCAGACAGAGATCATCCTTAACATTTTTATACGAGGCGAGAGCTGGGTAAAAAGAAGGCGTTTGCGAACGCACATTCGTTTCATGAAGCAGAATTAGTTCCTATATTTGTATTGCGACTGTGATGTGCGATGCTAGGATGTCATTTGGTTTTCAACTTCGCAGTTATTCACTTACTCTAAGATGAAGATTGCTGTGTCATCTATAGTTGCCAGGTGTTGTGTAATGGCAGGCCCTTTCTTGGCCCAGGAAGAGTAAATAGCTCAGGAGGGGGTCACGGTAAGGGGCCCACCCAGAAAGCTGTGTTTGATTTTGCTTACAGAAATAGTGCATCATAGGGCCTTGACACATGGTTTTTGGGGCTTCTGAGTTTTGTTCCTCGTGACAAGACGCTTAAAATGAGCTTTGTCTGGTTCTTCTACGTCCACATTGAGGTTTCGCCGATTTCTGGCAACCATCTCTCACGTGAAGGGGCTGAAAGCCAGGGAAAGGAGTAGGGTGTCCAAATGGCATGTAGCCAGTAATGTCTGGAGGGTTCTAGCAGGTAACTATGCAAAATGTGGTGCAGATTGGTGGAATGGTGTGGAATTGTATAAGTGACAAACAAACAGATTTTCTGCTTTACATATAGACAGATAAGGCCATTTGAGCAAAGTCTCACGAAGAACAGCGCCACCCAGTATCCATTGCAGGAAGTTCCCCTCCAGTTCAAAGCCTAATGGGCAAGTGAAAATTGCTTCACTGTGAAGCATTTTATGAAGGATGTATTGATGTCTGATTCAGACCCATTGCTGGGTGCTTTGCTAACATTTACAAAGCCATGATGTAGTAGTAAATATAAATACATGAATCAATTGGTGGTGGGAAATGAAACCCTAAAGGGGAGAGCAGAAGACAGACTTCAAATACATTTTCAGCAATAACAATACTCTTGGCGCAGAGGCCAGAGATGATAGCATTCGACCCTAAGCCTCTCTGTGGGAGAGAAGGTGGTTCATAAGGGCAATCTTGAATCTAGTCATTGCCAGAATGTCCTAGAGTTCAGGGATATACAGTTCCAGTGAGGTGTAGCTGGGAGTCAAAGAGAATAAGCAGGTGACAGAACAGGGTGCAGGGGTAACAGTTAGGTTGAAAAGAGCTTGATAATGTACAGTCCAGGGTGGAGGGGGAGTATCTGTAGATAGAGTCAGCCATGTTGGGCAAGTGTCATCCCATGGATGGATGGATTTAAACATAAGAAGGATATTGTATTTTATTTATTGGTGCATTATATACATTTGACTAGGAAGCGATTTATCTTGTATACCCACCCCACATCATGATGCTGCTCAGAGGTGAGTGGTGATGGTGGGAGTTTTAGAGTGTGTGTTGGAAGGTTCAGTGACTTGGTAGAGCAAAGCGAGTGGGAGGGCGTCCTAGGTGGAGACTGGTGAAGCAATCCTGCCTGACTCAAGACCGGAGTCGCAATGAGCGTTCTGATGGAGTAAAAGGTGGGAGGTTTACTGATTTTACAGATGTTTAGGAGGTTAAGACTGCTACCAATGCCAGTGCAGATGATGAATAGCTCAGGCTTTAGTTTGTAGTGATAAAGAGCACCAGTGTCATGCTTAAGGGTATGGGCTATGGGGGAACGGGGAAAAGGGGCATGGGACTGAGGAATGTCAGCAGAGGTGGACTGGCTTATAGGAAACGCTGGAGATTTCCCAGGAGGCCCCTGCACTCTGTGCCTTGTGCCGTAGTTCCTAACTTTCCCATAGGAAAAGGATTGGGCTTGGTAAAAATGTGTAATATGGGGCCACTTTGAAAATTTCCTGGGGCTCTTTTGATTCCCATTCCAGCCCTGGCACGAACCCTATGGTACCCCTCAGGTTACTGAGAATTCATCAGTCACCACATCTTTATAAAAGACCTTGTCCTTACGACCCAACAGGAATTATTTTATCCATGCAGGGGCTTTTTAAGAGAAAGATGCCGCCTGATGTATTCGATCTGTAAATATGGCATGATTCACGAGCCCGAATGCTGCAGATAGATCCAGTGACACAAGCAATGCTCTGTTGCCTGCCTCAAAGGATTTAAAGATGTTACTTTTCAAGTCGCATAGGGTGGATCCTATGCTATGTGCACGCTTAAAACCCAGTTGTTTCTCTCCTAAAATCTTGTGTTTCTGTAAGAATTCCTCTAATTCAATATGGGCCACCTTATCAAGGATCCTCGATAAGTAAGGCATGCCAGTAATGGCTGTTAGTTACACGGAACTTTGGGGTCCAATGAGGGCTTTTTAATTAGCAGTGAAATCAATGTCTTTTTAATATAGCATTCATACATTTTGTGACGCTTTCATTATAAAGTCCGGACAAAGTTCGCTGTTGCAATTTGTGTGCTTAACCTTCCCAATGATTTCAATAATTTGATCTTCCTTTACAGGCTGAAATTCAAAGTGAGTAGAGGAACATGTGATCTCCTTGGGAGTTGGGTCCCCTTTGAGAGAATCACCCAAAGCCTGTTTAATTGCAATACCCTTAGTCAGCTTATCAATAAAGGCATTCTGCATTATTGTGCACCAATTGGTGTCTTTGGTCATCTGAACTGGGCAAGGGCAAGGATCCTCTAGCTCTTTAAGGATTCTGAATAGCTCCCTGGAGTTGGACGATGCCCCTGCAATTCTTTGGTGAGGCATCTTCAGTCGAAGTAAAGTTATTTTGCCTCACAGCGGCAAATTTGTAGGTTTTGGCAGCGACCAGGTAGGTGACTTTGTCATGAGGGAGATTAGTTTGTGTCTAGTGTTTTAGTGTCTTGCTTTTGATCTTTGTTAGCTTACAAATATCTGCTGAAAACCAAGCCTTATCAGCTTGTGTACTCACAAGACTAGATGTGATTAGTGCCAAGCGGCAAACTGCATTTTCCTGCATAACTTGTAATTGTAATTGTTTATTTGTACAGTGCTTATACACAAGTGAAGTGCTTCAAAGCGCTTCAAGGCAGGAAGGGAGCAAGGGAGAACAGTAGTCATTCTTAGGCCTTGAAGTTTCCGAATGATCTAACAAAAAAGAAACTAGCGTACTAGGCCTGATGGCATTTCTCCTAGTGCAAGGGCATGAGGTGTAACAGGCACAACCAGATAAGGGAGGGGAGACAAAGGGGGGAAACGCAGGGGGGCCTTAGGCCTAGTGAATTCAGGTCATGCAAGTGTACAGATGAAGTGCAAGGGAAGGGGAGGGAGAACAAGTGCGCTCAATCCAACAAGTGCAAAGCGGTTGCCTCTCTAATGAAACGTATGCTGAAAGTGCATTAGTACTGAGAATAGTCCAGAGGCCCATGGGCAAGTGCAAAGACTGGCGGGGGAGCCTGGGACCTGTGAGGCTCTAGTGGTGAGCCAGGTGACCAGTCAGTAAAGCTGGAATGTGTGAGGGGAGGAGTGAAGCTGGAGAGGAAGAGAGGAGGTTAGCAAGGGAGAGGGAGAGAGAAGGAGGAAGAGAAGAGGCAGATCTTGAGGAGTTTCCGAAACTTAAGGAACTCTGGCTCAAGGCAGAGAGAGGCAGGAAAGCTGTTGCAGAGGTAGCACCTGCAAAGGATAGAGATCCACCCCCAAATCTCTGCTTGGAAAAAAGGCTCACACGTAACGAGTTGGAGGAGGCCGAATGGAGGGCTCTAGAAGGAGAGTATTTAGGAAGAGAACGTTGTAGATAGTGTGGGCCCTGGCCCCAGAAGGCATTGTGGACTATGCAGAGGGTCATGAACTTGATTCTAGGAGCCACAGTGAGCCAGGGGAGGGATTTCAGCAAAAGAGAGATACAGACCCTTGGCTTGAGGCCAATGATAAATCTTGCGGTTCTTTTCAGGATGATTTATAGCGGACGCTGAGTAGAAGTGGGAAGATTGAGAAAGACGTTGTTGCAGTAATCCAGACTGGAGAGAACCAGGGACCTGGAGACGTTGAGATTTTGGGGGAAGGTGTGAAAAGGTAGAATACCTCTAAGGAGATGCAGCTGGTAGTGGGACTTTTTAGAGATGTCCGATATGTGAGAAGAGGAGAGAGTGCAGTTGAAAATGATCCCCAAGATTTTTGCCTCGCTAACAGGTGAGGGTGCAAGGTCAAGTAAGGCCAACCAGTCAGACATTGGGAAAGCGGGGGCAGGAATACCAATGAAGACAATCTCTGTTTTACTGGCATTGAGGCAGGGATCATTGGCAGCACATCAAGACTGAATAACGGCCAGACAGTCTGGGATGAGCAACGAGCAGAAGGCCGAGGGTAGCCTGAAGGAGAGCTGCGTGTCATCCGCATAACACTGAAGGTTAGAGGTGAAGGTAGAGATACTATGGGTCAGAGGGGCCATGTAGATACTGAAGAACCACAGGTATAGGTTAGATCCCTGGGGGACACCACAAGTAGAGAGAGTGATAGAGGAGAGAAAGCACCCAAGTTCCACATGGGAAGGAGGGTCAGTGAGAAAGGAGGCAAGCCACTCCAGGGCCAGATCTGTGATGCACAGGGCATCACGGAGATAGGAGATCAGGATGTTGTGGTTAGCCATGTTGAAGATAGAAGAGGTTGGTATGCATTGGCCGATTCATCAGCTGCATTAAGTTTGGATAGATTATCAATGACATGAGAGATAAATGGGGCCATAGTGGATGGCGTCAGTTTTCGAAGCTTCCTAATGGAGCGCCACTGATTAGTGACTCTCCTATTAACATACCCTGGAATGGTCATGTTCCAGCCCACAACAGAGTGGTCCGACCAGGGACAGGGATTGATTTAATCCTCCCTAATGGAAATGTTGTGGGTAGGCACCCAGTTTAGGGTCCTTCCTTTATTGTTAGTGGGCACGTTGACATGTTGAGTGAAACCTAGATTTTGTAAGGTGGACCCAACCAGAGTATCCATAGCATCAGAAACATCTGCAAATCCTACATTGAAATCACCCATGCTCATAATTCTGGATAATGGTTTCAGCTGACAGGATATAAGTTCACTCAAATGTATTAAGAAATCAGGCATAGCCTGTGGAGGTCTATATATGAGAAAGATATTAATGGTAGTGTTTGAGTCAAGGGCCATTTTGGCAGATAACACTTTGCACTTCAATAGTGTAATATTCTCCACTTTGCAAATTTGAAGCGATTCCTTGTATATTAATGCCATGCCTCAACCGCAATAAGAAAAGGTTCAAACACTGGTTTGTTAGGTGCTCCAGACGTGCTTTATTGAAATAGTTTTAAAGAATGTCTGTTGTTTTCACAGATGCTTTGAACATAAAGGTCAGAAGTTGTTTAAAGAATCTCTGTTGTTTTCACAGATGCTTTGAACATAAAGGTCATATTTAAAGTCCTCTATCTGTTGTTTTCACAGATAACTTGAACATAAAGATCATATTTAAAGTCCTCAACACGTGTTTCCCCACTTTAATTGCAGTGGTTCTTTAGGAGATAAAATAAAATGTTCAGAACGCTGAAAATAAAGATTTTTCCAAATTACATAACATTGTGATCAAGAATAGCAAAATAGGCTTATAGTTAGTTCTTTCCAAATTACACAACATTGTGAATAAGAATAGCAAAGTAGGATTATAGTTAGTTCAAATTAACATTTAACAACTCTGCAGTTTGCAATGTTGTTGGTTATGTACTTTACGTCTAGATTACATTGCAAGTGCAAATTATAATTATTGACATATATGATTGTAGCTTTGTCTCAAACAGTGGAGATTATGTTGCATAAAAGAATTCATCAATAGATTTGAACTGGAGTATTCATTGAAAATAAATAGAAAATGCCATGATTGAATCCTTACTGTTCAATGATAGTTCGCAGAATGTCAGATGATATTCTTATTAGTTAAATCTATGATCTTGTTTGGTCCATGTATCTTGAAATTATGGAGCAGTCCCAGTAGAATACAAGAAAAAGCCTCTTGTTTGTATGGAGAAACTAATTGGTTTGGGACTATTTGTATAGAAAGCTAAGTCTCATCTCCATATGAAGGATTGGAGTCTTACATCTTATTCAAGTATAAAAATAATACTATTTAAATCAAAAATAGGTATTATCTATACCTAAGTATTTAATTTCAAATACCTGGATTTCTCCAAAAGGTCGATGCTGCTGGATGAAAGGTTTTGTTGGATCTGCTCGTTTAGCAACCAGAAAATGGCCGCTGTTTATTTACATAACGTGATGTGATGATGTCATATGTATGTTAGCATCATTGACGTCATGACGTCACTGACGCCATTTTTGTAGTGTTTATTTACTCGCGCGGCCATTTTTGTAGCTTTTATATACTCACGCGGTAAATGTTTACAAAAGCAATCTTACTCGAATTATATATTACAATTATATAACTGCTTATGATAGCGAAATTATTAAGTTGTGTGTCCACAATTTCTCCTCGAATAATAGACATTTGGGGCTGCTTTTTGATAGATTTAGAGACAGAACAGTGTTCTTAATTTAGAGTTACTTACGAAGTTAGAACCTAGTTTTAAAAGGTTATCCTGTTAGGTGTTTACACCGCTGTAGCTCATACTGGATAATAGTATGTCAATAATTAGCAACTATTGTGCGGACCATAAAGATAAACACAAGTGTGCCGTTAAGTAAAAGCTGATATTTATCTAATATGCTAAATATTGATGATCAACTTCCTAATGGTCATTAGGAATGTCAGAATGTCAGATTGAGAAGGAAATATAAATCCTATTAGAGATAACATATCTTTAGGGCCTTTTGTGGCATGGACATATAATATAAGGTGAGGATCTCTTAGGTTTCACCGTTGTGGCAAGAAATTTAAGTCCCAATTTTCTGTAACCAAAACATCAATGTAAAGTGCATGTAAAATCTTGAAATATATAAATGCTGTCATAGAACGTGACATAGCTCATGGTCAGCATTTAAACCTGTGTTGGTACTGTACATGCAAAAAATCCAGTTTGCTTCTGCTTTCTGTAGTTCCTTTCCTCTGTTGCCACCTCGGTTAGATAGAGTCATTTGTTCAATTCCATAGAATCTGATTAAATTAAAATCCTAATTTCTGTGGTTTTCAAGAAAATGTTTGCTCAGTGGATAACGGATGTCATTCAATCTGATTGACCGGATGTGTTCATAAATTCGAATTTTGAGTGATCTTATAGTGCTGCCTATATATAGTTTGGCACAGATGCATTTGATTGCATAAACTATATATTTTGAATTGCAGTTCAAGAAATCCTTAATTGTGTAGCTAGAACCATTTGCTTTTGTGCATTCCTTGAGTCCATTGATTGCAAAAACGCACATCTTACAATTCCCACATTTGTAAAATCCTTTAAGTTTGTCTGTTGACCATAGTTGGTGTTGACGTTTAGTGATCTTATTTTCCACGAAATGAGAGGGGCACAAGATATTTTTCAAGTTAGGTGCCTTTCTGTAGGTTATACAAGGTCTCAAATCCTGATCCTGATTTAGAAGTAAGTAAATCTGGTTTTTTTCGCTCTTTACTTTTATTTCTGGCAGAAATAAGTAATTCTGTTTTGTACCCTCTATTAAAAAATGTGTCTTTGGCTTTTTGTAGGTGTTTTTGCAATTCATCTTTGTCCGTACAGTTTCGTTTGATCCTCAGAAATTCCCCATAAGGGATATTGTTTTTGATATGTGGTGGGTGATGGCTTGCTGCATACAAAATGCTGTTGCCTGCTGTAGGTTTGCTATATAATGTAGTATAGATTTTGTTGTTGTGGATATAAAGTTCAAGATCCAAAAAATGGATTTTGGAAATGCTCTCATCCATGGTCAGTTTGAGGTTATACTGGTTGTTATTAAGGTAGTGTTGGTATTCACAAAGTGATTTTCTATCTCCTTTCCATATGACTAGTATATCGTCAATAAATCTACTCCAGTAGATAACCTGGTTGAGGTGATTGAATGATTGGTGTTGCCACGCATGGTGTAATTCAAAAGAGCCCATCTATAGGTTTGCATATGCTGGCGCAAACTTGGCCTCGTTTCTGTTTAAATATGTCTCCATTGAAAAGAAAAATGTTGTTGTTAAGCGTGAAGTTCAGCATCTCTAGTATCATTTCATTTTGTTTTTTTTATAGGAAATGGATCTTGTCTTTAGAAACTCTTGAGTGGTTTCTAGTCCTTTGTGGTGAAGTATGCTGGTATAAAGGCTTGTAACATCAAAGGTCACAAGTCTAAAATCTGATTCCCATTCTATTGGTTCCAGTTGGTTTATGACATATGTGGCGTCTTTGATAAATGAAGCAAGATTGGATGCCAATGGTTGCAGATGTTTGTCGATATATGAGATGGGTTCAGTTAATGACCCAATGCTGTTGATAATGGGTCTGCTGGATGGTAAGTGCTGGTATTCCTTATGTATCTTGGGCAAAAAGTAGATCCTTGCTATCACTGGGTATTGGTTGTTCATATAGTCGTATTCATCTTCTGATATTAGTTGTTCTTCCAAATAGTGTGTGTTAAGCAGATGCCATTCCTTAATGTGTTCTGGGAGAGGATTCTTGGTTAGTTTGTCGCTCAAGTGTTTAGCTGCTATTTTGATATAGTCAGGTGTGTTCAGTAATACAATTCTTCCCCCTTTGTCGGCTTGTTTTATTGTGATAGAGTCATCTTTTTGAAGTTCAAGTAAGCATGCTCTTTCTTTTCTGGTCAAATTGTAATAAACATTTTTAGATTTTGAGGATTTAAGTTACAATTGTCTCAGTTCGTTGGAAACAGCCTTTTCAAATATGTCTACGACATTGGGGGTCATTACGACCCTGGCGTTAAGGGTTTAACGGCGCCGTAAAAGGTGTTGACGCCGTTAAACCCTTAACGCCTGATTACGAGGTCCCTTTGCGGGACCCGACCTTAAAGTAGGGTGCCGCAAAGGGACCTCAGTGCTAATTACAGTACCGCAATTTGCGGTACCGTACTTAGCGCCTTCCCCAGTCCCGATGAGCCCTATAGGGCGAAAATGGGAATGGGGAAGGGCCATGGTGAAATGGGGAAATACCGCCCCGCCAACCTTGGAATGGGGCGGTATTTCCCCATTCCACCATGGCAGACTCGTTACAACACCGGCACCAACCATGGTGCTAATAGCGCCATGGTTTAGCGCCGGGGTTGTAATGAGGGCCATTATCCATGTACAGGTGAGGATAGAAAGTTGATTTCTGTTTTAAACTTGTGGCTTCATGCCTAAGGGGCCGATTCATGGAACAAATGTGTGCCGAAAAAAGTGGCGCAAGCTGGTGCAAGCAGGCGCAAGCGTGAAAATGGAAGTGCACGGGCACGCGTGCGATTCATGTAAGTCCCTGCGCGTGTGTTTCTCAGGATGTGCGCCAAACCCGTGCGTGACGCACACAGGGGCACACATCATTGCAACATCCCGAACACCGTGCACGACGCGCACAGGGAAAGCCCACAGCGTCCGTGCACATACCAAAAAAGGGGCAGGACATGGGGCGTAACACACGGAATGGGGAACAACGTGTGAAAAAGAAGGCGTAACTGGGGAAGTACTGCAGGGAAATACACTGAACGCCCACACGCACGCGAACAACTCGTATTCATGGACTTGAATACGGGAAACAAGTGCACGCTAAAAGACGTGCACAGGCGTCAACACGTCTGCCACAGGAAGGCAGACATAAGCGTCCCTGCGCACAGTATAAAAGCACGCACAAACAACAAACAAGTACATACCGCTACGATGAATGCCCCATTTGTCGCAGCACTGATCGCGGGACACCGCAGGAGGAGGAGAATAGCCAGGGCCCGCATTTTCTCCCCCCAGACAAGCCTTTTTGGGATGCCTGATGACCAGGTCTATGGCAGGTATAGGTTTCCGCCTCGTATCATCCTCTGCTCCCAAGCATTGAGCCCCTTGGAGAAGGTGCTCAATGCCCTGCATTTTTTAGCCACTGGGTCATTTCAGCAGACTACTGCCATAGTGGAGGGGGGGTCTCACAGGCCACGCAGTCACGCTACCTACACAAGGTGTTGGCAATCATGTCCCTCAGTCCGCAGGCATATATACATTCCCAGAACACCCGCAGAAAGGCAGGCCGTCGTCCAAGACTTTTACAGGGTGGTACACTTCCCCAAAGTTCTCGGTGCCATAAATTGCACCCATGTGGCCCTACGTCCACCTAGGGCCGCTGAGCACATCTACCGAAACCGCAAGCACTGGCATTCCATCAATGTGCAGGTGGTATGCGATGCTAAGGGAATCATCACCTCTGTCTATGCAAACTGCCCTGGCTCCACCCATGACAGTTTCATATACAGAATGTCTGCCCTGAGCCGGGCCCTGGAAGCTGGGCAACATGGCGACACATGGCTCCTAGGTGAGTACAAATGACCGTGCACATGCATGCATGTCACACACAGACAAATACACAAACCCCAATAATCACAACCATTATCACCTCTCCAGGGGACAGTGCCTACCCTCTGAGCAAGCACATGATGACGCCAATCCAGAACCCCACCACACCACCCCAGGTAAAATATAACGCTGCCCATATTGCAACCAGGGCCATAGTGGAGCGCACATTCGGAGTGCTGAAGTCACGCTTCCGCTCCCTTCCGTGGGCAGCTACTCCATGCACCCCCAGTAGTGTGCAGGATCATTGTGACAGCATGTGTCCTGCACAATGTTGCAACACGGCAGGGTGTACCGGTGGACATGGTGGTGCCCCCACATTCCCAACCACAGGCACAGGTGCTGCCCATGGGAGGGGATAGGGCAAGTGGCGAGGCAGCCCGGACCCAGCTTGTGGCCACATTTTTCACCTAAACTCCCACCCCTGCGGAGTGCACACAGGCCTGGCACATACTAGGTGACAATCGATGATGACAAAGAGACAGTCAACTGTCACAACCTACCACCCTGAGAATGTTGCCATGGAAGTGCCACATTGTGTGCATCCCTAGCTACTCAAACCTAACCAATCCTGTGTGACCAAAAGGCACCCATGCAAGGTTTGTATCAAACAGACTTGCAAAACAGGCCATGACAATCACTGGTATGTCACACAAAGCCACCAAAACCACAACATGACATGGCAAGCAATAGCAAAACACCAACACAATAACATTATTGTTATTGTGAAAAATGTGAAAAATGCAAAGTGGCGTCCGACAATGATGCCTGACATGGAATCAGATGATATGACAGACCAACAACCTCCCACGCAAAGCAAGTCATACCCAAATGCATAGCAACAGTTGTAGCTTAAACATAACAATGAATGCCTGTTCACATGCACATTGTGCATGGCAAAATAAACACTGCATAATATGTGTGCTGTGTCCATCTCCTGCAACACACTGCTCAGCACACAGCATAGTGACCAGTCATTGTGTGTGATGCACACCCTGAGCATCACATGAAAATGACAAACCAAATAAAAAACAAATCACGCATGTACAGGATCCACAAATGGTGATAGATCATGTACTGCAGGGACACAGTGGTCCCCAGAAGGCTAACTGTGTGCACATGTGGACATGGAAGGGTGGTTGTAGATGTTGTGGATCATAGTGCGAGTGTGTGTGTCAGTAGGGACATGCACTCAATACATGCATGTGCAATCAAGTGACCATCAGTGTCCTCATCACATGTGAACATTGCCCATGTGTACACCCCAGGATGTCAAACCACAACTATGCCCTCACACCTGAAAGGTAAACACAACACATGAACAGCCATTGATCAGCAGAATACATCATGTACATAGGATACCACAATTACAATGTCCGGGTGCCCATCACACTGTGGGGCAAGGCAACTGTCCAACAACAAAATACCCCCCCATCCTCACATATCACCATGACCCACTGAACAACTGCGCATGGGGTATGTAGCCTTCATCCTTGAAGTTCACCTGGCCACAGGATCACCCTTCCCCTTTGTCTCCATCTTCCACCTTGCGTGTAAAAAGTGTCCAGCACCCTCAGAGGCCACCTTGACTTGCAAAAACACCAAATCAAAGAGAACTCAAAGCAGGCCAACACATAAGCCAAGCAAAAAGCCTCCAGGCAGCAAAACAAACCAGAAGATCCTCCAGTAGATGACTTGAAGTAGCAATACGTCACAAAGCCCAAGTACTAGCACAATGATGGAACAAACAAGGTAGCACAGTAAAACAATGTCACAACAGGATGTGTACCATATGTGGTACATAATATCGAATGATGCACCACAAACTGATGTGTACTGTCACAGCTCCCGTGTACAGGCGCAGGAGTGGCACGAACCAACTACCCCCACCGTGGTCTGGGTGCATGCAAGGTCAAACTCACACAGGCCTCTGAGACCCTGGTGGGGAAGGAGGGTCAGGGATATGCAGTCGGGACAGGCATTGGTATACTGGATAACCGGAATGAGGGGCAGGAGAGGGGAGTAGGATTGACAAGGGAAAGTAGGGAATGCACAAAAACATAATAATCACATTAACACATACACAATCAGACCAAACAAGTACATCATGCACATAGTACCAAATTACTCAAATTGAAGTCAAAGAGAAACTTATCTCTGGGGTGAGTGCTGGCCTCCTGCCTGCGCACTGTCAGGTCTGGTAACATGAGCAGTTCAATGCTGCAAAGAGATCCAGAGTCACTAATCTGTGCATGCCCATAACACACACACACACACCACCATGCATGCTCCAAAGTAACAAGATACTCTACAAACGATCTGGTGTGGTGCTTCGTACCCATACGTAAGATTACCCCCGTGATGGTTCATACACAGTCAATGCAGTAACTAATGCGCCGGTGGGTGCGTGGCAAATGTAAGACCAATGTGTCAAGATCCACACAATATCCAATGTTCCCTGGGTAAGCATCCAGACGCATTTAGCAAGGTACAACTTCAGTACAAGTCGTGTTCCAGCATAACCTAAATAAAGTAGGTAGTGCATGTGGCAATTCAAACCTGTAAATGAAATGAACTGCACACAAGTCTGTCCCTCGCTGTCTGTCCCTGTGAGCTGCTTCTTTCCCTGTCTTGGAACGCTACATGGCTAATACAACTGCCTCAATGGACCATGTTGGACCGGAGGATATGTGCCACTGCCCCTGCATGTGTCCCTGGCAACTTCCCCATCAACTACCCATTACTCCACCAATGCATCTTAGCTGTACTGTGCGCTTCAAAACCAATATCTGTCCAAGCTCACCGTCAGTGGTGCTACTTAGCATGCATGTGCAACTATCCTGGTGGATGGTTGGCTGTGGTGCGGCCCCCTTGTGCTGCTCACCTTGCCTGGAGTTCCTTGAAACACGTCAGCTTCTGTATGATGTATGAGCGCAATCCCTGTGGCTCTGCCTGTGCACACATGTGCATGTCTGCACCACCAAACATGGCCAGCTTACAGACATCCAATGGCCCATGACTGCTGAGAAAGGTGGACTGGAGGCTCATCCCCCTGCAGAAAGGGCAGAAAACACATGATTAATGCATGAAATTTCCCTGTGTGTCTCTCCTCAGGCATGTCATGAGTGGACCATGTCAGAGACGTACATCTGAAATCACTCCATCAGTGCAACTTTCCCAGCCAAAGTGCGTCAGCCACTGTCTACAGTATGAATTGCATGAAGCACATGTACAGCAAAGATAAGAAACACACTACACAATGTATAGCAATTAATGCACACATGAATCATGAAACCACCCATCTAGCATAGGAAGAACTGTGGTCAAAATCACCCCTATCATCCCCACTAGGGGTGTCAACACAAGTAGTACAGCAGCAGACATGCGACAGATATGACAGTCCAAAGCCCTTGTGTAATAGGCGGTTACATCGAACCATCCTTGCGAGCCCATGGATAAGGGAAGCAGTAGTGGCATATGTGAGTCAGGACCCCAAGCTGCAAACACATACACGAGACAAGCTTGAAGGGACCAGCTAGAACAGACAGTGGATGCTTTCAAAAGCCACAAAGATCCACACCGTCACATGAAAGCACAACAGACAAGCAATTTTAAACTATATTAACTAATTACACTATCAAAAACCTACATTACCTAATTAAACTAACTCTCAAATAGAAACTTAACTAATCAAACTAAAAGAAAAATCAAAAATGGCCATATACGACCCAGGCGGGGGGGAGGTACAGGGTGCTGCTCAGCACCCACATGCGATGATGTTGAGGGAAAAAAAAACTCCATGGGCTCAACGCCTTCACAGCCCAACCTATGTGGGAGATACCTCGTCGCCCGAGTCTGGCTCTTCCTGGAAAGGAGGACGTGTCACAGGAACCTGACCATGCCTAGCCGCAGCTTGCACCTCATCGGCAGCAAGTCTGCTGGACGGGTGAGCCTGGTTCTGTGCGGCGATGACACGTAGGTCTGCATGCAGAACCTCGCATGATGCGCATGCTTCCTCTTGCAAGGTAACACGTGTAACACAGTGTTCCTCCTGCAAGGCCTGGCTGGATAACTGATGCACCTCCCGGCAAGCATGTAGCTCAGCTGAGATGGTAGGCTCAAGCTGCGCAAACGTCTCCTCTGACCGCTCCCTCTGGGACATCAGAAGAACACCCAGAGTGGATCTGAGGGAAGCATACTCCTCCCTCAGGGCCTCCATGTGTGCCTCTGTGTGAGCAGCAATTGCTTCACGCAAAGACAACATTTAAGCCTGGCGTGCCCTGTCTGAGGCTGCCATGCCCAGCCTGAGCGAGCGGGCTGTGGACCGTGCCGCCTGCTGCTGGAGAAGCACCCGCCTAGCAGGGAGGAGCATGGATTGGGCCACATGCTCCATGCTCACAGCGATGTTCTCCATTGCTGCCCCATGGCCTTCAGAATTGGCAGTCATGTCTTGCTCCCACTCAGTATACAGTGGTTGTGCGTGGCGAACGTGTTGCTGGGCTTGACACCTGCGGGACCCAAGGACCGGGTGTCCTCGTTGTGTTGGCACCGCCCGCGGCTGCACGACTACATGCCCCCGTCGACGTGATGGCCCAGGCACATCAATGACTGGTGTGGAGGGTTACCCTGCATCCCGATCCACCACAGGCGGAGGTTCCAAGACTGTCTGACCCCTCAGTGCAGGTGTCACGGACAGAGGAGTGCCCACATCAGAATCACTCACCCCTGACATATGGACCTGATGCACATCCAACTCGACATGGACGTCAGAGTGGTCATCAGGTCTGGAGTCATTGCCAGCCAGAGACAAGATGGACTGTAGCACATGTGGGTTTTCGTGGTCTACCACCCCACGACCCCCACTTGTGCCGGGTTGCTGTAGTGATAACAACCCTGTGCCTGGCATGACAACACGATCCTCTGGCTCCATTGCGTCAACATCTGAAAAGTAGAGTGAAAAAAGTTCACTACACATGTTAGAAGCACACAACAGACACACACACACATAGACATCACACATACACCAAACCCATGAAGCAGACATGTCACACACAAAAGAGAACCTGCCATGCATGCTGGGTCAACTTGACATTGCTTCTGTGATTAGGCATGTAGAAGGGTGTTATATCGCTCTGAAGTGGGTCGATGCAGTGCAGCACATTTGTACATTACTCACTATCCACATGTACAAGTACTTAATGATGTGTATCAGAAAATGTGAAGGCAGTGCAAGGTCAACATCAGCCATCACGTGCAATGTGCATGCAATGGGTAGCATGGCTACAAGCAAACCACCCTCCCCCCAAGTGCAAATGCAGGGATGCCTTGCATGGTATCAAAAGGATGACCATAGACCTGTGCATTGACAGACAGTGTTGACTAGCATCAATTCCATCGTGTGAGTCTAGTGACAACACAGCAGATGATGATGGGACAGTAAGCAGGACACATGATGAAACCTCCGGAGTACACCCACGTGTGAAGAAGACACTACACCAGTTGGACAGAGTCATTGGCCATGAATCAGGCTGAGGCCTGTGACCCACACATACTGTCACACCCTAAACATGTGTGCAACACAGGACTGAGCCACAGTGGCCATGGGAAGGCTGATGAAATGCCATGCAATGTAGGTCACCCTGGACACCTACTACAATGATAATCCAGTCAGGGACACATAGGGGCATGCATGGAATCCACATTGAGCATGAATGGGCACTCATGTCCCTGCGGGGGATCTGACCTCTGCACAGTCCAAGTGAGACACCCTGCATCAAATACAAAGGATGTACCCCACAGCATATGTCTGGCAGATTGGCTGGTGGAAGTTAGCATGTACACAGGACGCATGAACAGGCAAGTACTCAATGGCAACATTGAAGCAGACCAGTGCAAAGGTGGATTGGGGTGCAGAGGGGGGGTGGAGGGGCAAGGGAACATGCCTACATGGAGTACCCACATGCAGGCAGAGGACACATGCACGTCAGTCATGCTGTGTCATAGTTCCAGGGCTGAGAGGAAGGTCACCCCAGGCTACATGCAGAAGGGCCAGTGAGCTGTAACATGGACCAGAGGGGTATCCTGGTGACCAGCATGTGAGTAGGGTGCAATAGTGGTGATGCGGACAGTCCCCGTCTGCTCCAAATGTCCACCATCCTGCAGAGCAGCCATGCATCAGTGAAGCATTGCATTACTTGCACATCAGAACCATGTACACATGACATGTAGTGGCAGTCATGCACAACACATCACACAAGTAAAACACACATGTCCTCAACAAACACGCAGCAACACTCAATGGACTGGACATCAAAGTCCGGCATCTCTCCCACTCCTTCGACCGATTCAGGTGGTATGAACTCCGCAACGAGTGACTCGTGCGGAGTGAGGTCTTCCTCCTCAGGTGCAGGCCCACTGCCAGTCACCAGAGTCAAGTTGTAATTTGAGCCACGCTTAGCCTTAGCGCTGCGTTTGAGGTCATTCCAATGCTTTTTGCACTCTTGCGCCGTGCGCACCTCATGGCCGAATGCACTCACATGTTCCGCAACTTGCTTCCAGTAGGTATCACGGTGGGCAGCCGTAGTCTGACAATTAGGCCCCACTTGCATGTCACGGCTGTGGTCCTGCACGTAGTCCACGAGGAAGTCCAGTTCCTGGTTGCAGAAAGGCTTCATCCTCGACATGCAGGAGGTCGTGGCTGTGTGTGGGGTCCCAGCCTGTGCTTCAGGTGCAACCTTCCTCCTCTTGGATTGTGGCGCAGACCTTGGCTGGCAAATGCCGCCCTGATCAGTATGGCCAGTGGCACCGGTGGATTGAGTCAAGGGAGTGGCAGGTGGAGGGACGACCAAAGGCCTGACTTGCGTCAGTGGCAGCTGGGTGCCCTCTAATGTACCCTGCGCAGCAACATCGCTGTGGCAGGGTCATTGACCGCGACTGTCCTGGTTGGCAGACTCACAACTGGGGTGTTGTTGGCTGCATCTGCCCCTCTACTTGCCAACACCCGGCTGGTCGGGGCAGCAGATTACATTACTGCCCCAGGGACACGTGTCTTGGTCAGGGCAGCCCTGCATGCACCTATGGTTTCCCTCCTGCCCTGTTGGAAATCTTCCAAGGACTCTTCAAGTGCCAATGCAGCCTGCACTGGCAGACCCTGAGCCTGGGTGGTGGTGTCCACAGCTGCACCGGCAGCTACCACTACCCTTAAACCCGTGGCAGACGATGAAACGGACTGCCGGGTCACACGGGTGCCAGTGCCAGATGCAGAAGCTGCATCTCCCGGAACCACAGGGGGTGGTGGCATGACCGCACCGACACATTGCACAACATCGTGCACAAGTGGCGCACCCTGCCTCTTCCCCCTCTGCAGCCACCCTGGACACCCTGGAGTCCCCCTACTCCCTGGTCACCCCGGCCACGTCCCTGACCATGCCCGCCACGAGGAGGACGCCCAGCTGAGGCGCCCCTCACCTTTGATGGCCTCCCAACCATGGCACAGATGGAGTAGTGCCAGCACAGATGGAGGAGTGCCAATGGGAGGTTTACACCACAATTGTCCTGGGAAATTGTGGTGAAGGGGGTGGGATGCAAAATGTTAACAGCACCCCTGCACCTGCAAGGCTGTATGTGACCCCGGTGATGTAGTGACGGGTCAAACAACGCTCAGGCACCCCAAAACTGCAGTAAAACCGTGCACGCAACCCCTGCAGCTTACGTGCGTGGAATTAACCTACGGGACACGCAGGCTACTATGAACTCGAAAACGGGTGCGATACACAGGGGCACCCGCAGTGGGAAAAATAGTGTGCGTGACTCACCATCAGACTAGCGCGATGATGAAAAACACACGTAGCCAATACCCCCGCCAAAAGAAGAGATACTTCCTTGATCTGCTGTGAAGATGTGATGGCGCGCGAAACAACACGAAGTAGCAACACACACGTCGGTCTCCACGAAAGGCACGTACAGCGAACTGCTGGCCTCACTCACCTTTAACCCGTGCTAAGAGAAATGCCAGCGCGCGTCGCGTCACTTACGCGCGTAGGCCCTTTCCTCGGATTACACGCATTCACACGCGGATGTGCAGTTTTTTCACATGCTGAACCACTATGCACACGTAACGAGGGAAACGCCTGCACGCGTAACATCACAGACACGCTTACGAGCTAAGGGCCTTTCCTCGGATTTCACGCTGACGTGCACTTTCTTCACATGCCAAATCACTCTGTATCAAGCTGGCCACGCGAAAACAAACGGAAGACCATGCTCCTGCCCAGAAGGCCGAATTACTGCCCCCCAGAGCCCCGAGCACGCTCCCACCTGCCATCTGCTGCTGCCTGCCTGCCTGCTGCCCACGTGCCCTGCTATTTGGTACCTGCACGCCAGCCAGGGGTGCAGTTGCTGTGACCACCCCTGCTGGAACTGAAGACTCCCGACTGGGATACAATCGCTCCACAGCCCAGCCCCAGGACCCAGTTGCCCACCCACACCTGCCTCTGGGGTTACCATGTCGGACACTACACCATCTGGCACCACTGGAAACCCCCAGGCAGAGGGCGACCAGCTTCAGTGCCAGTGAAGTTGGTGTCCTGGTGGAGCAGGTCCTGGGGCAGTATGATGCCCTCTTTGGAAGTTTGCGTGCCAACAATGAAGGACGGAAGAGGATCTGGATGGACATCATGACTGCCATCGACGAGGAGGGGAAGCGCTGGGAGGACTTCAGGTCCAGGACCCTCAACAAGGCCCGGCACCTCTTGAAGGCAGCGGATGCCAAGGGGTGCCGGGTCCACCTGACCGACAACCAGATGAGTGTCCTGGAACGCATACGCCCAGCTCTCCACGTCCAGGTCCTTGAGGGGCAGACCCATCTGGAGTTGAGCGGTAAGTGTACATGCATACTGATCGGACGCTGTGCATGTTGTGGTGTGCCAGGAGTGTGCAGGTTGCACATATGTCTTTGTAGGGACATGTATGGCTGTGTATGTACAGGGACGTGAACCTGCCACATGTGATTCCTATCAAGTGTGAGACACATCGATGGTGTATGTGTTGGTAAGCATACTGTGCAAATGTTTGTGTGGGTGCACACTTGTAATGAATTATGAGTATGTACTGTGGCATGGTTGTGGTGTCACACATGGATGCTGGTTCATGCTGTATGTATCTGCACTATGCACATGCATGTGGGTGTATTTGACAAGTGTGCAACTGTGATGCAACATGGATGCATGTGACACTGACATGTAGAAGGCTGAATGCAAGATGTGACATGGATGGCGATCTCATCACTGCGACAGTTGGTGGAGATGTACACATGCATGTAAGTATGGTGGCGTGTGTGCATGTGTTGCGCACTTCCCGTGTTTCCTGTGACGTCAGGCTCACCTTCGGTTGCTCGTGCTGTTGTTTGTGTATGGACGGTGCTGCCTGGTGCAAGATTCCTGTTGATTTGCTCATGTGTGTGAGTTGAAATGACATGTGTGTTGGGGAGTGTGATGCCATGTCTGTAGTTTTACACTGCCACTCATGTGCAACTGTCATGTGTGTATCTGTCCATTGTACAGTGCCCTGATGCCTATGTTCTATCTCTCCCTGTCTGCAGTGTCAACTGATGAAGAGGGCGGAGAGGGTGCTGTGGAGCAAAGCGGCAGGGATCGCACCACCAGCCGGAGACACAAGGCCCGGCTCCCCTCCCACTTTGTCATCTCTTTGGGGAATGAGGAGTCTGGTGCCGCATCCCAGGCCGCAGCTGCCGAGGGTATGTCCAAGTGGCGGAGGTTGGAGGTGGACTCCTCGGCAGCAGAAGGGGCAGCTGAGACCCCACAGGGTCTGACGGAGGAAGATGGCATGGAGTCATCCAGGTTGGTGGGGGGTTTGGTGGAGGAGGAGGCCATGGAAGGGACACACACGGGGTCTGGAGGTGGAGATTCCACTGGTGCTAGTGGTGCAGTGCAGGGGCAGGGACAGGAGGCCGTCGCGGAGATGCATGTGTGTAATCATGTCCCCGATCCTGTGACTGCATCATCCTGCACCAGCAGGGATGCCTACGTCCAGACCTGTTTTCAGGGAGGGGGTGAGCGCACAACAACTGGCCTTCCTCTCCCTGTGGACGTGGCAATCTGGGACCGGGTTAAACCTGTCTTGGCTGGGATGGCGTTGCGTCAACGGGGCAAGCAAAGTGACCTTCAGTGTTTTCGTGAAGACACTGCACGTCATCTCGGATGCCTCATTAACCACGTTGACCTACAGGGACGGGTCACCAGGGCTGGATTCCTCCGTCTGCTGGAACTTATTATGACCCCCTCCTCACCTGAACCCCCTATGCATCATCGTCCTCCATGCCATCTTCCCACCCATGTATCACCTCGGTACCCTGTGGAGCTGCCTCTGACCCAGCTGGAGGACACCTCCCTGCCACAGTCGGGAGTCAGACATTCAGCAGGGGTGGCTACCACGACAACTGCACCCCAGCCGGAGGAGGACGTGCAGGCAGCAAGAGCCAGGGCACAGGCACAGCAGCAGCAGCAACAAGGTGGGAGCAATGATGGCTCGGGCCATCAACGTCGGAGGGGCAGGCATCGGCCACAGGGCAAGAGGACCCAGGATTGGAAGTGTCTTCCGCGTGGCAGCGGTTGGGCCAGGCCATAGGTGCGGAGCGGCGACGGGCAGAAGAGGCACGGCTCACAATGGTCAGGGCGGAGAACTTCATGCGGAGGGCACTGAGGTGGGCCGAGTGCCTCGAGGATATTCGCAGGGAGTTGGAGTCCAACATGGCATTGTCCCTGCGAACCCTCGGGGCCATGGAAGAGGACCGCCTCCAGGACATTGAGCTTGAGTTCGATGATGCCCTGGCCCGGGACATCAGAAAGTGAGCCGTCGGACTAACCCGCCGCCATTGTAAATAGTTTTTAGTGTTAGGTTTCATTTTCGTTTTGCTTTATTTTGGTGTGATTGGACTATGCCCCACACTTTTGTATATAGTTCTTTTCTTAGGTAGTTTTTTGGATAGGTTTCATTTCTTTCATTGGGCTCATGGACCCTGGATGAACTCAGTGTACATAGTTGAACAGTGGATCATATGAGGATTTTATTTTATTAATCACCATGGATCAATGGGTTTTTCAATTTACGTTTCCTTTGGATTTCATTTGGTGGACTGTGAGATTGGACACATGCTTTTTTTCATCACTTTGGATTGGTTGTTCATATGTTTTTTTATTCTGTTTCGGGCATACATTTCATTTCATCATTTGAAATATGTTTTATGCTTTAATTTCATTTCATTCATTTTGTTAATAATACATTTTTGTTTCTTACTTCCATGTGTGGTATTCGCTCATTGGGTTACTGCATGTGAAAAAGTGGATTTAGACAATCACTTGCACCCAGTGTGTGTGTGTGAGGGACATGTTTTGATGTACATAGTTCACTTTCGTTTTGTGTCATGGTATAGCCATTTCAGTGTGGGGTGGATTGGGGACTTGATTGCCTCTCAAGACAAGGGGTGGCGTGCAATGGGATTTTGGTGCACATGAGGCCCATGATTGTGCATCTTTATGACGCGTTGGGGGGGACATGAGTCAGGGCCTGCTGGCAGGTGCCCCTCAATGCTGGGTGGGTGGGGGTGCTGAGGGACATGAGTCGGGGCCTGCTGGCAGGTGCCCGTCAATGCTGGGTGGGTGGGGGTGCTGAGGGACATGAGTCGGGGTCTGCTGGCAGGTGCCCGTCAATGCTGGGTGGGTGGGGGTGCTGAGGGACATGAGTCGGGGCCTGCTGGCAGGTGCCTGTCAATGCTGGGTGGGTGGGGGTGCTGAGGGACATGAGTCGGGGCCTGCTGGCAGGTGCCCCTCAATGCTGGGTGGGTGGGGGTGCTGAGGGACATGAGTCGGGGCCTGCTGGCAGGTGCCTGTCAATGCTGGGTGGTTGGGGGTGCTGAGGGACATGAGTCGGTGATCACTAGTGCAAGGTGACATGTGGGCTGGCTGGGGGGCATGCCCATGGTTGCTGGGCTGCCTGCGGGACATGACCAGGGGTGCAGGGTAATCCCCTGTGGTGTGGGCTGTCTGAACAGGCTGGGGAGGGGGTCGAGGGCACACCTGACAGGACCCACACTGGCAATTCACGTGTGTAACACCCCGCGCACCCCACTGGATACACGTACCCTGCTCAGACAATGAAATTGTGTGTGAAAGTTCCTGCGCACCCCAGGAATACACGTACCCTGCTCGCACAAGGCCTATCGCGTGTGAAAGTTCTAGCGCACCCCAGAAATACACGTACCCCGCTCGCACAGGGCCAATCGCATGTGAAACGTCCCGTGCACCCCTGAAATACACGTACCCCGCTCGCACAGGGCCAATTGCGTGTGAAACTTCCCGCGTACCCCCGAAATACACGTACCCCACTCGCACAGGGCAAATCGCGTGTGAAACTTCCCACGTACCCCCGAAATACACATACCCCGCTCGCACAGGGCCAATTGTGTGTGAAACTTCCTGCGCACCCCCAAAATACATGTACCCCACTCGCACAGGGCCAATCGCGTGTGAAACTTCCCGCGCACCCCCGAAATACACGTACTCCGCTCACACAGGGCCAATAGCATTAGAAACTTCCCGCTCACCCCTGAAATACACGTACCCCGCTCGCACATGACCAATCGCGTGTGAAACTTCCCGCGCACCCCAGAAACACATGTACCCCACTCGCACAGGACCAATCGCGTGTGAAACTTCCCATGCACCCCAGAAACACACATACCCTGCTCGCACAGGGCCAATCGCGTGTGAAACTTCCTGTGCACCCCCGAAATACACGTACCCCGCTCGCACAGGGCCAATCGCGTATGAAACTTCCTGCGCACCCCTGAAATACACGTACCCCACTCGCACAGGACCACTCATGTGTGAAACTTCCCGCGCACCCCAGAAACACACGTACCCCGCTCGCACAGGACCAATTGCGTGTGAAACTTCCCGTGCACCCCAGAAACACACGTACCCTGCTTGCACAGGGCCAATCGCGTGTGAAACTTCCCGTGCACCCCCGAAATACACGTACCCCGCTCGCACAGGGCCAACCGCATGTGAAACTTCCCACGCACCCCAGAAATACACGTACCCCGCTCGCACAGGACCAATCGTGTGTGAAACTTCCTGCGCATCCCGAAATACACATACCCCGCTCGGACAGGGCCAATCGCGTATGAAACTTCCCGCACACCCCAGAAATACACGTACCCGTTCGCACAGGGCCAATCGCGTGTGTAACTTCCTGCGCACCCCAGAAATACATGTACCCCACTCGCACATAGCCAATCGCGTGTGAAACTTTCCCCACACAGCGGGGTACGTGTATTCGGAGGGGTGAGTGGGGAGTTTTACAGACATTTTCGTGGTTGGGGAGCTGTATGCTGGTCCACTGGCCTGTGCGCCGTGTATGGGATTTGTGCGCTGTTCATGCCGCACAGGGAGGGGTTGGGGGCGTAACTGACGCTGCTGCAGGGTCGCTGCACAACTCTGCACCACAGCTGGTTATGGATGTTGAAATCCATGAATACTCTGTACGCGGAAATTGATTTTGGCGCACGCGGCTGGCGCAGTCTGCCCCACGCGCACACTGTGCGCCAGCCGCGTGCGCCACTTGTGCGCTGAATTTTATGAACTACCCCTAAATCTTCAGTAAATGATTCCAAGGTGTGTATATTGCTTTCTTCAGGTAGATTTAAGAGATTGTCTGTAAGTAGAGAGTGGGTTACTGACAGATCTGAAGAAGTTGGTTCATCTTCTGTTATCTTGTTTTTTTTTTAGTCCAGTTGCAAAATACTTTTTCAATTTTAACTTCCTGCCAAATTTGAAGAGATCAACTCTTGTTTCAAAGAAATCCATTTTGTGTGTGGGACAAAAAGATAGGCCTTTGCTTAATGTAGAACATGGTGTTGGCGAGTATTCTTTGTTGGATAGATTAAGAATTAATTCTTCTTTTTCCTTTGCTCGTTTGGTCTTGTTTTGACTCTGTTTGAGGAGTCGTCTTCTTCTAATGCTACCTCTGCCACGTCTGCCCCTTTCGATGGACCACCATTTGTGGGTATGTTTATTCTGTTTTGTGGATAATTGATTTTCCATTGTTTGTGCTTGCGATACTCTTCTAAAAAAGAGTATGGCGTTGTTTCCAATATTTCTTATTCAGCAGTCGCATTTTGAGAATCCTGTTCTCCTTCACTACTTTGTTCAGTCTCTGAAGTTTGTGGTGACTGACTAGTTTTGGCAGGTTGTGGATGAGATTTTTTAGCTGTAGGGGTGAATCCTTTTGTTTTTCTATTATTTGGCTTTTGGAAGGTGTAGACTCTTTTAAACTTATAGTCCATCTCATCCCTGTGAAAAGTTTGTTGTTTTCGTATTTTGATTTCCTGTTTGAATTTTCCTAAATGTTCGTCTAAGATTTGATAGTTGTTAAAGGTGGCTTCTGGAAGGTTGAGATCTTTAATTTTAATTTTGATGGTATCTATTTCTTGAGTTAATTTGTCATGTGTTTTTTTGGTGTTGTTTATTATCCTTTGTATCATTTCTTGTGACGTGTTTTTTAATAGTTCTTCCCAATCTTTCAGTTCGTCCAGGTCTTCTTCATCAAAAGACGGAAAGATGCAAATTCGTAGTCCTCTGGGAATTCTGCCCACATCTAAATAGTTTTCTAAAGAAGTGAATTCCCACCATTTAGAGAGTTCTACTTCTGTCTTTTAGTTTCACATAATGATTGAGGAATTGTCCTAAACATTTGAAGGACTGTTTGGGTACTTGACATATTGAGCTGCAAGTCCATATGTACACTGGACAGTTTGTTTGGTCAAAAGTAACATTTGGTTGAACGTTTGTTGGGGACGTTTTTTCTATAAGAGTTTCTTTTGCCATAATGGTGTCTCCTACTATTTTTATACGCTCGACCATTATTGTCTATGGATATTATTTTTTGTTGTTCTTGTTTATAAGTGTCTTCATTGAAATATGGTTCTGTGCTGCTTGTGTGAATCAATTCACCTTCACAGAAGTTGGAAAAGGTATCTATATTGACATTGCACGTTTAGAAGTACCTTTTGTAATGTATTGATTAATTTAGTTAGTGGTTTCATTCTGCTTAAAATTAATATAAAAAACTTTCTCTTTAGTAGAAATGCGCTGTCAATTAGAGCTTTGAGGATTTCTTTCTTGCAGTAGATTTTAAGGGTAAATCGTGACATTTAAACTGTCTTAATAAGATTGTTAATAACTCTATGGTGGAAAATTTGTTTTAGTAGATTTTGCAAGAGGGGCCTTACTTGTTTTTGTTTCTATCTGCTCTATTTCTTCTTTGTTTTCTGCACAGTTGGTTTTTAGCAGGCATTCTGTTCTGTCTGTTGGAAAAAAACAAAGTTTGTCTTTCAAAGTTATGGAATGATTAATAGTGGTGTGTGGTTGTGATTGCACAGATTGCACAGATGCATATAGTGTTGTATGATTGGGCACTGGGATGATAGGTCTGCTTGGGAAGGTTGTATGAGTATGAGCCTGTGTAAGTGTGATGTTCTTGCGTTAGTTAGCGAGAGAATGGTGTTGTGATTGAATAATTAGGGACATTCTGATGTTTTCAGGAAAACAGTGGCTGTTATAATGGTGTGATTTAGTGCATAGAATTGAGAGATGTGTGGGTGTAAAGGAAAAAGGTGAAGAAATGTGTACATGTGTGCTAATGTGTCTTAGAGATTTGGAATGCAATAGGTTTAAACATTGTTGGGTTGGAATTAGGACCTCATGCGCATGGAGGTATTGAATAGTAAGGGAGTGAAATTGTGGTAGCGAAGTTGATGAGAGAAGGATGTGTTGGTAAGCCGTACGGAATAGGTGGTGCATTAAATAAAGAGCAATGTTGAGATGGGAATAGACAGGCTGTGAATGTTGAAATATGATGAGTAAGGGTGAAATAAAATGTTGTTGAGTAGAAACAAATCTCTAGGCTAATATATAGTTAAAGTACATTGTTACAATTAGAGACATGCTATATTAATGTACTCACTTTGTAGGCTGTGAAGAGCATTCTTTCTTCGGTAGATGTCTTCATTAATCTTTTTTCCTGTAATTGTAAAAGAAAGTTAGTGGGCACATGTGGTAATGGTGAAGAACTTTTAGTAAGAGAGGTTGTTATTTATTAAGGTAGGAGGAGTTCTTGGGAAATTTTGTTAATAAAGTTGTGTTATGGGTGGTGTAGTAAAGTATGTTAACTATGTTGTTAGAATAATTGGTCTATCACTAGTGCTCCACTATGAGGAATAGGGCGAAATTAGGTTTGTGAAAAGGATGCATATCTAGGTTAGTTTTGTGCAGGTGATTTTAATAAGAGAAGTGCTGTGTTTATAGTGCTATGTATTTATAATGTGTTGAAGTGATTTTAAAGAATAGGGAAACTGTGGCCTAGCGGTAATGTAATGGCAGATTGCAGTAGGAGCAGTGCACAGTGTCTTTTAGTACTAAAGAACAGTACTTTATATGGAAGGAGAACTGTTGTATATAAATACTTTGGCAGTATACACATATGTAGATCAAGTGGCACTATAAGGGATATAATGAGAAAGGTTGGAACGTATGATGTTTATATGGAATGGAATGGAAAATGCTGTGCGTTTTAAATACGTTGGTTTTCAAAGCATTTAGTTAAAAGTAAAAAAAAAATGCATATGTGCATTTACAGCAGCACTGTGTCTAACTTTTTCCTAAAAGAAAGGAAAAGCAGATATAAAAGATTTGCAGAACATTTGTAAGTGGCACTTGGTGTGTGGAAGTTTAATATGCTGATAGCATATGTAAGTAACTGCCACTTGATGTGAGCAGGTGCGGAATTCTCCAATACATGGCATTTCATAGAGTGGTTGAAAAAGAGAATATGCTTATTGAGAAGCTTATTACAACCCTATATATATATATATATATATACATAATATGCGTATACGTGTTGAAAAAATACTTTAAAAATTAAAGCATACATGTACTATGTCTTGTTAGATGCAGATGTTGTTGAATCTGCAAATAGAAATCTTGGAGAGTTTCACAGTTGTTTTTGATTCAGGTGGGTGTGAGTAACAGGATACATGTTCTCTGAGAGTTCAAGAGTACATCTGAAGTGTTGAACTGAGATGACAGGGTTACATGTAGAGTTTTTGGATGTGATTGGTTGAAGGGTGTGCGACTGTTTGACAACAGCCAATGTATGAGTGTTACAAACATAAAGGTAAAAAAGGGTAGAAGGGCTGCCCTGTGCTACTGTGTCCACAGAGGCCGCAGTAGTCCTTGTACACCGGCACATGCCATCCGGGTGAATAGCCAGGAGGACTCTACAGGAAGATAACTCCCAGTGGCAACGGGAAGAAGAGGAATGTTAAGATACGAGGGTGGGAGGGGGTGAACAATCTACTGTATCTTCTTTATGCCATTTGTCGGAATTGATCGTTTTGTATTGCTTAAACCTGCCTGTTTAAAATAAATATTTTAAAAAAAAAAAAAAAAAAGGATGCCTGGCATGGAAAGGGAACTGCAGGGACCACAGACATTTGTAGATGTCCGCGGACATCAGGGGATTAGCCAATCAGGTTTTGTGGTTGTGATGTACAAGAAGACTGGGTAGCAAGAGTTATCTTTGTTGTGTGCAGTGAAGATGAATATGGCTATGGCTTTAAGGAAGCAGAGTGTCTGGTTGGTGGGCGATTCTTCATTGGTTGAAGTTGTACTGTGTGCAGTGTGGATTACCTGTGAATCTTGAATTTGAAGAATTTGAAGTTGCCTGGGAAGGAGTTTGAGGAAGGAAGTGGGAAAACTTGCTCCAATTTTGCAAGAGTAAGGTTACTTTGGAGCACCCGGACATCATTATCACTGCGGAGGCAACAGTTTGGGCAACATTACTGGAATTTACTAACAGTTTGCCATGAAGGATACATTTACAAAGTGAATGGAACTGTATCCACACACGAAGATAGTTTTTTTTCTCCAGATAACTCAAAGACAAATGTGGATACGTTCTAATTTATTTTCTCCACAAATCGAGAAAGAAAGGTGCAATGTAAACAAAGCTGTATGTGTTTTTTTGTAGGATGTTGGAATGACATCTTTTCACAATGAAAATATCAAGTTTGATATTTTGAATATTTTTTTTCATATTAAAACAGTTTTTGTGAACACTTGAAATATGTTATGAAGTATCTTTTAATGGTTGTAGTAAATAAAAAGAAAAACAAAACAATTAGAAGCATTTTTAGTCAAAGTTAGAAAACTATAATTAAGTTTAGTAGAACATATGTTAGTTCAGTATATAAAACCCCCTAAAAATAAAACAAATACAAAGGTTCTTGAAAGAGCCAACATTCTTGAATGAAAAACAAGTTAATTAATTTGAATACCCCACCCCATGTCTGGAATTTTCCAAGTGTCTGTGCACTATTCCAAGGTCTGCAGACTATGAAGGCTGCAAAAGGTCTTGTGTTTATTTTGTAGTTCTATTTTTTAACTGTGAAGGGTGGCTCCAAAAGGAACCATTTGTGGGGGAATTTCTGACTTTTAGATTATTTTGAGATTTTGTTTTTTGTAGGAGAGGCGAGGAGGTAAGGTGGGGTAGGGAAAGGAGGGAAGGGGCACCAACCCCAGATATGGAGAGGCAGATGGACAGGGAAGATGTTAGGTGTGCCTTAAATCTAAAGTAGGGGGCAGTGTTTCTCATGCTCCTTGACCGAAGCCTCAAAAGTACTCAGAAACTGCACCGCCCGCCAGAGCGGTGTGTCGCAGTACATACAGACAAATGTGACCCTTGAAATGTAAAGATCAACAGACTCCTGTATGGCCTGCAAGACAGCTGGTTCAATCCTCTTCCCCACAGGAGTAGCCTGTGTGGTGGCAGGAGTGATTGAGGAAGATGGGGTAGATGAAGAAAACCTACTTCTCCCTGAGAAAGGAACAGACTTTCTCAGATAACCTGTGTGGTTTGAGCGAGTGTTGTGGCACATGAAGGTGGTACCAAAAGAGTACTGCCCAGCTTGTCTATGAATTGAGTATTACCCCGCACTCAGTGCATTTCACCTGGGCAGTCCAATCCTTTGGTACCCCCCAACAGTGGTAAATAAATGCCACATCCATTACTCTCTCCATGTGCAGTAGGTAGGAACTTCCTCTATCTCATCTTTCTGTTCCTCGTTATCCTCCTCCACATCACTGTGCCTGTACCCCTATCCAGGCCCTCCATCTGGTGGTGGCCCCTGGGGAGGAGGGATTTCCACGACTGATGTCATTTGAGCAGGTTGCAAGTTTCTGGTAACTGGTCTGCAAAGCAGGTGCTCTCTCCTGGATTGCCAGATTGAGAATTACTAAAAGTAATGGGTTCCTTCCAGAGTAACCATCTGCAGACTGTGTGACTGTCCATGATCTATCGAGTAACTTTCAACTTGAAACATCCTACATTGGGAAAAAATGCAGTTTTAGAATGTCCGCGGTGACGGACAGCATCTGCAGACACTTTGTTATGCTGCACGGGTGGGGTCACATGATAACGTCGTGACGTCCGCGGTAGCGTGTTGTCTGCAGACTAATTAAGAGTGCGTCATGCAAGACTGAACATATCCAGACATGGCACGATGTCGGGGATGCCCCTTTTAATAAATGGACCTCCCGAACAGTCATATAGGACATGGACTATTGATTGGGGTTTACAAAAAGAAAATGTATCACAGAATAATATACAAGATATTTATAGTTTAAAAATATAAATGTATTTATGGAAGGGATGGGGTATCGGAATGGAAAACATAAATGGGAGGATTTGGAATTTCTAGAAAGTCATCATTGGGGAGAGGAGGGAGAGAAATTTCACCAAACTGTCTTTCATTTATATTTGGTGGATTTGATTGGAGTGATTGCTGTGGGAGAATGGCAGAGGTGCAAATAGGACCCACAGGATACCAGGGCTTTTAAGCAGTCTGCTCACAAACAAAGGAAATAGCAGTCAGACTTCAAGGTTTGCTGCAAGACTGTGACTCACTCGACTCTCTGTGGCCACTCCGCGGTGTACCAGGGCTTTTAAGCAGTCCGCCCACAAACAAAGGAAATAGCAGTCAGACTTCAGGGTTTGCTGCAAGACTGCAACTTGCTCGACTCTCCGCCATAATTTTCTTTAAGAAACTACACCACAAATAATTCATGGAGAACCCCAACAATCCGAGAGACAATCCCAATCCCCAACTGTACACAATGAAATTATGATCTTGTCTGCAAAATTGGATGAACTTACAAATGTTGATAATCATTGAGCGAGTCGCAGTCTTGCAGTCCTGCAGACGCACCGCTCGCTGCATACCATCGGTTCTAATATGGACGAGGGACCCCTGCGAAGCTCAAGAAAGCGGCGCGAGGAGTTAACGTCCAACTTGGATTCCCTTGGAGGAGTTGTACTGCTTGAAGGTAAGCCTCCATTGGGGGGCCCTTGAGCACAAAACCTTCAACCGATCCCTCCACCAATCTCAGTACATACATACGCCAGAGATTGAAAACTTGCACGAAACGAGCGATGAGGTCTTTCTGGCCAACCCGCTGCTCACTGCCTGTCCGCCTCCCCCCATTTCTTCCGACACCAGATGGCAGGGTGGAGAGGATGAGAGAGCAGGCTAAGGAGGTGGGCAGAGGAGAGAAAACAAAACTACGCATACCCAACAATAAGCTCGGGAAGACTACGAAGACCACAGCAGCCAAGTGAACGTGCTCGAACATACCCGAGGTTGGGACTCACAAGGTTCCAATCTCAGTGGGTACACCTAAGGAATCCTTGGTAATAACACCATACTTCGACTGTGAGACCTCCATCTCTCAAACCACAAAAAACATTATTGTTGAAATACACCGCCCACCACGTGACTCAAATATGGTACTCTTTCCCGTGAGTACCACCTTGTGTGTTGAAACGAAAGCACAAATCATGATTGTATCCCCTCTTTGGATGTTCTTTCCTGGGAGAACGAAGCACAACGTGTGTGTTGTGATAAGGGGTCACCCAATAAGACCCCTCCTGAGGGAGCACCTGCTATGGAAAACAAAGGAGAGCCACCCAAAGATGACAAGTCAGACAAAGTTATCCCCTTTAGGGGAACAACGGAAAACCATTTTGGAGTTAGACCTAAATCACGAGGGAAACTCAGCAAAAAGACTTCCACTCTAAAAAGCTTGAGATCAGCAAACACGGAACCCAAGTGATTTAAAATGACCAGAAATAGTCTAAAGGAAGGTGTCTAAAGGTGAAACCAAATAAAGCCCTGACTCCTTCGATAAACTTTGATGAAAAAGTAAATGAAAATACACAAATGAAAGTAACTCTTTCAGCCACCCGTCTCGGGACAGAGACTACATCACCTGACAAGCTTCGGTCTTACAGGAAGATTGTCCCAAAAAGAACCTTGTTATCGGGCAACTTGGCAATTTTTTTTTTCCAAGCCCAAACTATCAAACCAGTTGTTGACTGAAAGTGAGTCCCTTGTGGCTCACAAAATCTCAGACGCCAAGCTACTGGAAATGACAACAGATGATGTGGAAGTAATGACTTACATTGATCCCTTCCAACTTGTTGAAATGAGGACCAGGGTTTCCCAAACTAAGCAACCAAGCCCCGATGTCCGTAGAGGGACAACCTTGCTTAGACTTGGGACTCCCGACAGACAGAGAAGTGGTCATTACATCAAGGGCTGACTGTATTTCATTTACACCTCTGTCGTCTCCCAATAAGCCGAGGGAGTTACAAGCCAGCCCCAAAAGGAAGCCGCAGCTGAAAAACCTGTATCCAAACCATTTAACTCTGGAGTCAGGCAGACTGGAACTAGGCGAAACCCATACAGGGGACGACCACACAAGGCAACCTACAATTACTCCTTTGGCTGTCCCTAACAGATCCTTATCAGCAAAGTATGGAACAACATCAGTAAACGAAAACAGAAGTATTCCTTCTGAGTTACATGAAAGCTACAATCTTCAAAAATCATCCATAAAAGAAGTCTGCACGAGAGACTTGATCAATGGTGTAATGGACGCCACGTCACAACCTACCCATGATCTTCAAAACATAATACCTACCCCTTTGACCCACTTACCTTCAAGTGAAACTACAGGATACTTAACACCACCAATAAACCGCACTTCCAGGAGGTTGAGCGACCAAGTGCTGGGAGAAAACACCAGAAAGTCAGATCTGTTGTCAGTCATGTCCACAGTGACTATAGCCTTAGGACCCTTTTCCAAGCTATATGAGTCAATCCGCAAGACCTTAAAAGACCAATCCTCAATCATTACAACCATGAACAGCAAACTCCTATTTTTATAAGGATTTGTGACTGCCTTGGAATTCAGTGGGAAAACGTCCAACCAAAGTGTCAAGGAGGCAAGTTTACAAACTACGTCAGAAGAAGGAATACGTAAATCCAACCTAAGAGCTGTGCGTGACCCTAAGAGTTTGACAGAAAAAACAGGTCACCAAAGAGACGATCAGATAGATTTAACAACTGAATCAGCACGACAAGCGAACTTTGAAACACAGAAAACAAGAAAAGGAAACATCAGGAAAAAAGATCCCCCAACCTTGCAAGTGGGGTACCACGAACCACGGTCATATCGAGCCACGACAAAAGTATCAAGAAATACTTTATCTCTGAAAATTTGAAAAACATTAGAGGAACCCAAACCAAGAACCCAAACCACCTAAGTGGCTAAGTAATAATCATAGCGCTTGGAGTGGATGACACTGAATCGCCTGAAAGAGAAGAAATGCGACAACCTTCATCTGATGTCCATTCACCTACGCTGCCAAGTAGGGTGATACCAACGACAAACAAGAACTTGGAGGGATCTGTTAACTTGATGGACATCTCAGAATATTAATTTGAAAACTCAGAGTCTGACATCTCGTTCTCTGCAGAGTCATTTAAACCAAACATAAGGGCGGAAACTACCAGTAACACCTCTTACCAGGATCTAGCTGAGTTGTGTGTTAATGACTCTCTGAATCCCAAAGGAACCTCTATGAAAAATACACCCACCCCACTTCCTCCCCCCTTTATGACCCTGTCAGAAAAAAGAAAAAGAGCACAGCAGAAAGTTTCCCAAGTGAAAAGATAAAAGAAGACAGAGAAATTCCTTGTGCCAAATCTCCGACAAACAGAACAGAGACGTCTCCCACCTACGTCAAGAAACATAGCGCAGACAAGCGAGATAAAGTGAGGCCCGTCAATCAAAGGACTGGCCTAACTAGAGAAGGAGATACATCTAAAACTAAGGAAGGAAAGCAGGAATGTCCTTCTAAGTCCAATGACGCCAACCCCAAGGAAGGCTGGCAGCCATTTCAACCATCACGAAGAACGAGGTCTGTTAAGCTAACAAGAATTTTGGGGAAAAAAGATAACTTGCCCTTAAATCGCAAAGCAACTCTGCAGCTGTTTCACTGTGTGCCTAATTTAAGGCTGATATCTACGGACGACATCCAAATAGTGGAATTTGAAGAAAAAAACACATCACAGATTCAGTCTACCTTCACATTAAGTCATCACCAGTGATAGGCACACTTTTTGAAGCAACTGACCATCTTCGCAAACTGTTATTCAACCTCCATCACCATGCTAAATTGACAGCTCCTCCGTGTGAAAGAGGACCCCATACCTCAACTCAAAAAGAAAAAGAACAAGCTACCGAACTTAATAAAGGTACTCGAAGAACTGATCCAAAACCATGTACAGCCGAACACTCGAACACAGTGAGAAACGACTCAAACCGAGAAGTTACATTCAAACACAGTTCAATTCCAGCCAGTCCTCACAGTCCACCTCTGAAAGGAGTTAGAGAAAAACCACAACCAGAGACTGAGTCTAACTAAAGACAATGACATGAGACACAAAGACCAATCTTAAAGATCAAGTTTAACCCAGATAAACTGGACAAAGAAAAGGTGGTCTTTATAGATGAACAACAAATCAGGAATGGACAAACCTCCGAAAAATCATGGAGATGGGTATCAAAAGTCCACTCAGACACCTCGAATGAATAGCAACTCAAGAACACCAGTCAGCAGGTAAAAAAGTCTGTAACTACTAACCATGTGAACCGTAAAGAATTAAAATTAGGTTCATGGAATACAAGGGGTTTCAAGCATTTGAAAGCATCCAGTGACATAAATTTAGGAGCATTTGACATTCTTTGCTTCAAAGAAACCTGGTTGCTTACCCCCTCTTTTTTAGACGGATACAACATGAGACTTGTGCCAGCAATGAAAGGACCCAAGGGCTGGCCTGTTTCTGGGCTCTTAACAGCAATAAATTCTGGCTCAGGTCTATCCGTCCGGGAAGTGTTGGTATGCAACCTTTTGCTTCTGGCGATAGCAGTTGATTGGACAACGGGCGAGTGCCCAAAGTTTGAGAAAAATACCCAAAACCTGATTAAAATCAACTGTTACTGGAACCCTGAATTAACTTCAAATGGGACATTCATGGAATTAATAATGTCAACAATCGACATGGCCCTTATAAATCAGGATGTCCATCATTCCTAATATGCGAAGACCTAAACGCGTCTTGCGGGCCACCTTTTCTCCCTGCAACCACACAAAAATAAAAAACTCCTCGAGAATTAAGATGGAAATTATGGACAGCAGCCATGAGATTAAGGAATTTAGTTTCCACAGAGCTGAATTGCCCAATAACGAAACCTGCAATTCCAACTTGACAGCAAGGAGATCAGTCAGCCGCCATTGACCATGTGTTTGTATCTAATGAACTGGGGCACCACACTGTGGAGCACGAGATTGTACAAACCAAGAACAGTGACCACAATTTGAGACTTGTGACTCTTGCAAGGGGTTTGGAAATGCTGAGGCCAATGATGAGAGCAGAGGTTGAGGTAAACAACAGAGGTAACCGACTATGAATGAAGCCGAATTACATCAAAGTATTAACTGAAAAAGACGCCACTACACAAGATAGAGGTGACGAAATGACAAAAACTAATCAGGTGGACTTTGTGACTCTACTTGACCACTTTAAATCTACAAAGCCAAGGCGAGAAAACTCAGACCAAAGGAGGAGACACTGCTAAGATGGAGCATTAGTGGAAAGATGCAAAATAGTTAGGCGTCTAAAAAAAGCAGCGGCTAAGTCTGACTCTAGCAAATTGAAAACAGAAGCTAAGTTCGCCATTCAAGCCTACAAAAACTGGGTTGCTGGACGCAAAATTACCGTCCTCCAGAATGAAACAGAGCACAGGCTCAAAGCCTTGAGCAAGAAAAATTTGAGAGATTTCTGGCAGCTGATAAAACAAGACCAAAAAACTTTTCATGATATCCAACAGAATTATGTTAGTGAACCACAGTGGAAACAGCATTTTCTGACTCTCTTTGAAGATGTTGGAGTAACCTCAGCCCTCACAACAACGTCTAATTCTGAACCCTGGAACTTGGGTATCAGTTTGGTATCCAATTGAAAATCAAAACGCTAAATACATCAAGAGCCCCAGGGCCAGACCGCCCAACTAACGCGATGATAAAAGAAAATCCGGACGAATGGGTGACCTTTATAAACGTCGTCTTTGACAGAATCTGCATAACTCATCAAAACCCTGGTTCATGGAAGACGGCAACGATTGTTCCAATTTTTTAAAAAGGGAAAAGAGACGACCCTCAGAACTACCGCCCAATTGCATTACTGGACGTCATAGGCAAAATCTTCAGATCCTTCCTACGTGCTAAATTTACCAGCTGGATTATCACCAATGACTGGTTCGAACCTTCTCAAATGGGGTTTATACGGAACATTGATACAGCAGTAAACATTGTACTATTATACATTTTGAAAGCACAAAGCCACCAGACAGACACCAGAATCTATATTATCTTCGTAAATTTAACCCAAGCCTTCGATAAAATAAACAGGAGAAGATTATGGCAAAAACTACAGGAGCAAGAGTGTCCGGAGGATATCTTGAATCCATTAATGCAACTGCACTCTGATACTTCGATCAACAGAGAAGGTCTTTTAAGTCAGACAATTACAACACGCAGCGGTGTTAAACAAGGTTGCCCCCTCGCTCCTGCGATTTACAACTTTTATATTTCTGACATTCCTGATTTTGAGCAATCTATTCGGTCGTTCCCACCGAAACTAGGAAAAGTCGAACTGACAAGATTACTCTATGCAGATGATTTGATCAGGATTGATCAAACAGTAATAGGCCTCAAAAGGCAACTAGAAAGCCTCCATCAGTATCTGCTTGAAAACAACTTGGAAATAAATGAAAGCAAAACAAAAATAATATGTCTCCAGAAAGCAAAAAAGAGAAAGCACAAACCGAACTAGTTTCTGGGTGACAAAAAGATCGAGGAACTGGACTCCATCAAATATCTTGGATTCTTATTTATTAACAGTACTATAGAAGTGCTGGCTACTGTAGTCTTCTTAAAAGACAATGTCACAGTGTTGATAAGCCAAGGGCGAATGATGAACAAAAGATTTAGGAGGTTTTCTATTATAGGATTGGTTAATTTCTATCGGAACAAGGTGATGCCAACCTTAACATACGGAGCAGAAGGTTTGATTCAAATGCCGACAAAAATCTGGGCACTACTTGAAGGCATGTTTTGGCGCTCTGTTTTAAATCTGCCAAATTCAGTGGGAACCATCAGAATCAGAAATGAGCTTGCCCTAACATCCCTTGAAGCAATCGTGGAATGGAAGGCATTACATCTGTATTGAAAAACACTGCCTCCCTTTTGTGCACCGATATTTGAGACAATCTATGATGAAATCTCAAAAACCTCAAATAGAGTTTTAAACAACCGGGTAAACAACCGGAAAAAAAACACAACAGGAAAGGGATGCTCAGAAAATGATCTTGTTATGAACCCGTTGAGAATTAAAAAAAACTCTTTGAACTTGATTGGACATTTCTGATGTCATCTTTGATGTCCTGGGTGTTAGTGTTAGCAGCGCACGGTGGTGGCGCAATTTATGATTGTTTAGCTTACCATAACCGCCACATTTCTGGGGGTATTCTTGTTTTACTTGTAACCATAATGTACCTTTAACAATTTTTTTCTCTGAATTTCAAAGGGTTTTATTAGTGCAACTTAACCATAGCGTTCCTTTAACAACGTTTTTTCACTGAGTATATGTATAGGAGGAACAATGCTCTTTTGATCACAAAATAGCACACAATAAATAAGGAAACGCATGTGACGCGAAGCAGTGAGCTTCTTACAATGTGGTGAGTTTGAGGGACATTCTGACCAAGTTGTGGAGGGGAGTAAATGGAGCAATCACCAGGGACAATACATAAGTGAACATATATAGATTAAGGACAATGAACATTAGATATTCTTAAGGACGGGTAGGCAGTATTGCCAGCTGTGGTTGGGATGTTACCATGATGGGTGAACTGCTAAAGTGGAGGCAGAGGAATTGAGGGAAGAGGCAGGTTAGAGGTGAGGGAAAAGTGTTAGCTAACAGGCAGAGAAGTAGGTTAAGAGGGTAAGTAGGAGATGGGGAGGTAGGCTTTCAGTTTGGTTTTGAACAAATCCATGTGGTCAGTTTCTCAGATGTCTGCTGGAAGAGAATTCCACACAAGTGGAGCAAGAAGAGAGATGGAGTGGCAGCGAGAGGAAGCACAGGGAGGGCAAGGTGCCACAAGGGTGCAAGGGTAGTCGAGGAGGCAGAGCAGAGATTGCTAGAGGCTTTGAAGAGTTGGATAGAGGAGGATACTTACAGTGGTGCCTTACAGTGGATAGACTTGTGAACCAGGAGAAGAAATTTAAATCTGACCTGGTTTTGCATCGTCAGCCATCCAGCCTGGTGATGTTACTTCATAGCTGGTACGTGATAACCTGGTGAAAGCTGATGGGAACCACATCATTATGAGTTAATAGCTGCTACATTTGTAAACTCCAAGCAAATATGTAGATTTAAAAAAAAATGCATACCATCTTTTGGGAAACTTCTTTAAATACATGTCGATCTCTCTTTGAAGGTGAGTTAATGTACATGTACAGTAGCGGTTCACACCACTAATGTTCCATGCAACAAAATACACAGAAGGTTCCGCAGTGAACCTTCTCTGTACTTTATAGCAAACGGGGTGATATGATATGATAAGTCATTTATAGAGCGCCTGTACACAGGTGTTTGCCCACATTGTCACTCCCTTTTCGAATCGGCTTGTAGTGTTGTATCCCTTAAGTTGAAGGGGTTCCTTAATACATCCAATAACTTAAAAGGACAAAAATCATTTACTTTTCTCGTGGATTAAGCATTATTTACTGCCATCTTTTAGGCGGATGTAAAAATGTAGAATACAAACTTATAATCATGTTGTATTTTTTCTTGAAGGATTAACGTAATATCACATGTGGTCTACATCTTGTGACCCCATAATTAGACAGATGGTAAATAGGCGGCATTTTTTAATACCACCTGTTTCCACTGTTACTGCCCAACTCTTTAGCTCCTTAATGTTTGTCACAACAAACACAGCTCTGCTTTACCACAACTCGGATGATAACTTTACAACCTGGGTCACATTTAAATCACCACTTGCAATTATTTTATCACCAGTAAGAGATACAGACTTATCCGACCTCTGCCAGTACATTAGGAGCACAGGATAAGGGTACTATGTACGACACTCCTAACAATCCGAAATTTCCTTCTAGATCCACAATAGATTTGCTGATGAAATAACACAAATCTTTGCAGAATAAAATATCCACTACCCTTCTCCTTGGATGCAGATATGTAACAGCTAGATACCTATTTGTTATAGGTCTTTTTCAAGATACATTATTTTCTAACATCTGTCAAGTGTGCCTCCTAAAATAGGAATGTATCTGCTGTGTTCCTTGCAAGACACAAACGAATATAATTTGATCAATTGGTGCTGCTCAGATATTCCATGTCAAGATTCTTAATTCGGAGATTGCCTAGTTTACCCATATGGTGTACAAAAGCATGTCATATTACAGGCTTAAGGAGTATCAAATTAACTTGCAGGGGCATAATCCTCATCTGCACCGCTCTGGAAGTAGCTCAAGCATAAGTATATGTTAACACTTCCCTGATGATTGACATAGCAAACGTCATTAAAGTTCCACATTTAAAGGGTCAGATGGGAAGGATTCAGTCTCGGGTCAAGAGCACTACTTCCAGTTTAACCATATGAGTGCCAGGTGCCATAGTGGCAAGGAACATACATTGATAACTGCTCTAGGGTTACTGTGGGTTGATGGCACACACCAGGCGCTAATAACTCCTCATGTTAGGATGTTTGGGTGCTTTGGCGCACATTGCCCTTTTTTATCAACCAAATCAGTCACCTCACCAACACATTTTACTACTAACTTGGGTTCGTCGGATGCAGTCTTTCGACGTGCTACTTAACATTTCACCGCCAGGTGCCACCTTGTCGTTCAATGAGGTCTAAGTGCATGCTTCTTCATGTGTTGGATCTGGCAACAAATGCTCTGCCAAGAGGAGTAGAGAATGGCGGAGGCACTCTTTCAAGCACATAGGCATTCAGGTACCTGTCATTCTTTGTTACAGTGGTGGTTTGCAGAGATGAGTGCCTACCTGGTGTACTGGAGATAGATCTGTGACCCGTTTTCGAACCTGGGGACTTTAGTTGACCCCTAAATCAACTGGTTCCCAGGGTTTGATTTGCTCCACCAATGCTATTTTGAAAGTGAACAGTAAACAAGTTATTTTACACCTGGGTTATGTATTGTTTGTGTATTAGTTTAATGTATGCCATGCTCTGTAATGGATGGGTTCTTAAATATATATTTTTTAGGGTGCAGTAATTTAGTCCAGAATGCCATTATCTTTTGTTTCGTGTTTTTTAAATTGTTATTTATAGCTTTTATTACAATATAGGCAATATTACAAATGTCGATTATAACTACTCTCACCGTAGGGCAAATTGAAATACAAGGCAGAGGGAACTAGAGAGAGGAAGAGGCAACCTACAGTAGGGCTTTCTGTTGTTAAAACATCATGCTGCCAGTGGGAGTGGAGTGCGGGTCAGCCTGGGGGTCAGTAGGCCAGCATTATTTGTCTTGTGGCACTGCTGAGGTAGAAACTCTGATAACTTCATTGCGTTTTTCCCATTAGAGACCTAGAACAACATGCCCCAGAATGTATGGGGGCATATTTACATGACACACTTCAGACAGAACACGCATTGTGTGTGTGTAATGGTGATTGGGAAGAAATCCAATATTTCAACCTCAGTGTCCCAATTACCAAATGACCAGCCTAGCAAAAGATTGGCCTCACATAGAGACCCTCTATTTTTCAGTGAGTGTTCCAATCAACATAGGAGTAAAGCCCCACCATCCACCAAAAAATATGTCAAAATTAGGAGATGTAATTAAAACACAAAGGCATAAAAAAAACTCCTGCCAGTTTCTAAAGAAACCCAAACTGGTCTTGTATGATATTTTATGTGCAGTCCTTTACACCAAAGCTTTTTGAAATATTTACAGGAAGTGTGTTCAATAGTGAGAATATATTTTATGATACATATAACAGCAAAGATCAAGCAAGAAACACACTATTTAAGAAGAACCATGAAAAAGAAAGAAACCTGGTCTGATTGCAAGTCAACTGTAAACTGTAAACCAAGCCAGCAATGAAATATTGGTATAGCATCATTAATTAAATAATTCACAAACAGTTGGATGGGAAAAGCTCTACCAGTTATATGAAGACTACCTATAACCTCCAATGGCCCCCTGAAAAGTCATGGTAGAGCTTCAGCAAACCTTGGGAGATAAAGCTGGAATGCAGAGCCACAATATAGAGTATCCAATAGTACCAGCAGCGCAAGAGTCCTTGGGGCAGAGATCAACATCACACCAGGCTTATCCAAGCCCCTGAGAGTCACAGGTCCAGATCCACAATATAGCTTACGATGCATTGACTTAAGTAAGTCTTCACCATCAGCGTCACTGACTACCACTCCTCCAGGGGACAGACGCCTAACAAAGTGATACAAACTACAGCCATCCCAGGAAAGTCAAAGCCTCACACCCCCGTGAGGAGGAAAGTACCTGGCAAGGAAAGAGTCTGTGGACCCAAACAAGGAGTTCAGCTCGTCAAATGAGTAATACAAATCAGACAGAAGGAGTGCCAGAGCAGAAGGCAGGTGTCCACGTGATACTGGACCAACAGAATACGTCAACCTCACAAGAGCCTAGGAAACATGCCAGTCCCATCCTGCAGTGGCTGCACCACCAGAAATGCCACACCAGCCCCGCTAAACAACAGTCAAGTAAAGCAATTGGGAATCTGCAGGTCAGCAAATATCAAGAAGATATCCCGGCTGCAGATGAAAGCCCAGAGCATTTGGCAGTGTTGCATCAGCACCAGCAGGGCACGAAGCTGTAGCAACACGGCAGCTCGGCTCCTCTTCTTCCTTTTCCTCCATTACATCAGGTGTCCAACTCCCCACTGTATGGCATTTACAGGCTCAAAACCCAGAATAGTACCATCCACAACATGAATCGAATTCATGTGTGACTAAAATGCAAGTGGAACATTAATTGCTTGGTGCAGGTCTGGTCCATGTGCTTTCCTGACATCCCAGACTCCATCAGGGTTGAGGGTTAATACACTTGTCCACAAAAATACTACCTCTTCAACGTAAAAATGGTCTTCGTGTAGCCTTTCCATAAAAAGAAGCGGGTGAGTCAGACTTAAGAGGATGCCCCACGCGTGTCCCTTAACCTCACAATAAAAACATAAACCAAGTTCAATATAATGTCCCAACACATCCTCAAAAACACATGTACTCCCACAAACCTTGGAATCTAACTTCTTCACTGTATTAGTAAGAATACAGTAAGCTCCTCCCCTTTTGCCTCTACGGCACATGATAGTCAATATAAAGGGGCAGCTTAGTTGAGCTTTGAAAGGTCGGCTGGCAAATTATTCTTGCCAGTTTATCTTTCACCTCTTCTCTCAATCCTTGCCTAAACTAAGTGTAAATAGCTTTCACTCAGATCACTTAGTCTCAGCAGTAAACTGCCTAAATCTGGTAATGGCGATAAAATATCCAGACACCTAATGCAAATTACACAGGTCTATCAAACATCTAGAAAAACATCACCAAGGAGGCAGATTATTTATGCAAACTAAGATCTTCCACCAATAACAAGGCATGGCCAAAGGCAGTTTTGTTCCTACTAAAACACTTTGAAAAGATCAGAAACAAAATAGTGCTGCTGAAAAAGTTAAGGCAGCTATTTTTTTTTTTTTTTTATTTAGCTGAATTTAATCAACTTTTAAAAACAACATATTATGTACAATAGAATTAAGAAGAAGAAGAAAACAAAAATACAAAAAAACAACAAAAAAAAAAGAAAAGAACAGGTTCGAATACAAAGAATAACAAGCACAATAAGTACATTTCTATATGTGAATAAATAACAATTTTGACTTGGCTCATCCGATCATATTCATTTGCTGAATTTGAAATATAAAAAAGTAAAAAAAATAAAAATAAGTTTTTAGTTAGCTGGCATCTCCCACTTTGAGACATTCTAGAAGGTTCACATCATGTAGAAAACGAATGACATTGATTCTAAGTGATATATTTTTACCTTCAAGTATCATTTGCCATAGTAAATCTGAAGACAGGGTAACATATTCTTTAAGAGCAGGTTTGAGAAATTGAATTCGTTTCATATGTAAAGAAGTACATTCAGTGAGCAGATGTTTAAGTGTTTCTTTCTGACCAAGATCTTCACAATGTCTACAGCTATCATCAACCAACAATTTCCGTCTCTCTAATATCTCGCGTGTTGGACAAAGATTGAATCTTAACCTAGAAAATTCAATTCGATGTGTAACTGACGGGGACTTAAGTAGATATGGTTCCACTGAACCCTGTTTTTTATGAAACAGAAAATAATTTTTAAAGTCACGCAATTTTGCACAAAGCTCTCGAGTTCTAATCCAGTCAGCATCAAACATCATAGTTTTTGCCTTATTTGGATTTTCAATTAGAGTTTGCAATGACACATCTGCTTCTGCTAGTGCATTAATCGCAATTAGGCGCCATTTTGACATGTGTAATTCTTTGCTAGTGAATATATAAGTTGACAAGGTGCCTATCAGCATCAAAGTGTTCATAGTCATTATACATTTGCGAAACAAACTAACAATAGACCAGAGGTGTCGAGTATATAAAGAAATCAAACCCAGTTCATGTCTAATCCAAGAGATAGAAATACAATTTGGAAGACCTAGGCATCGTCTCCAATACAAACTCTCCAGTCTATTCCAGAACGATTCGGGCATTAGTTCCTGTGTTTCCGAACCATAAAGGAGAATCGGAGTGGCCTTTTGACAATAAAAAGTTACTGCTGGGATAATTGAAAACTTCCCCAGCCTTGCCTGGATGATCTTTATTTGTGCAAGCATCTGGGTCAATTTTCCAGTGATGGTATGCCAATGTGATTGAGTTCTAACATTAGAGATGGTCACACCTAAGTAGGTGTATTGATTGACCGCTTCAATTTCACATTTATTAAGATGCCAATGGAAGGATTTGCTCTGCTTTTGCTGTTTAGTAGTAAAAATAATGATTTTAGTTTTGGAAAGATTAACGGATAGCAAATTTTTTTGAGTGTATGAAGCTACTCCATCAAGTAAATGTTGTAGACCAGAAGGAGTTTTTGAGAGAAGAACAAGATCATCCGCGTAAAGCAAGGCAGGAGTTGGTTTTAGAGCTAATTTCGGAGGGTCTCCTACTGTGTATGCAAAACTTAAACCAATGTCTGAAATGAAAAAATTGAATATTGATGAGGCTAACACACATCCCTGTTTCAAGCCCCTATAGGTTTTAATTGGAGGGGTTAAGGTACCTTCGCGAGTCAGTCTTATTTGAATTGTTGTCCCTGTATGTAGGGCATGAATTAAGGAAATTAAATACGCAGGACAGCCAGCGAGGTTCAATTTCTGTAAAAGAATTTCACGCGAGACAGAGTCAAAAGCAGCTCTTAGATCGACAAAAGCCAAGTAGAGCGGCTGCTGCTTCATGGAATGATCATTTAGAATGGATGTTAAGGAAAATAGATTGATGGAAGTTCCAAAACCCTGTATGAATCCAGTTTGACAGGGGTCACGCCTGAAGTTTCGGTGCGTCCACAAATTGAAATCTCGCAGGACAATTCATGCGAACAACTTTCCAGGAGCATCAAGAAGGGCAATCGGCCTATAATTGGAAGGATTAGACCGATCACCCTTCTTGAAAATCGGAACAATTATTGACTGGCACCAAGACTCAGGAATGACACCAGTTTTGAGTATTTGATGAAATATACGGTGCAATATGGAGGTCCATTCAAGTGGAAACTGCTTGAAAGTGTAACTAGACAGGCCATCCGGGCCAGGAGCTCTGGAGGAGCTAGAATTCTGAATGTAAAATAGAATATCCTCCTCCAAGATTTCCATTTGTTCATAAGTTGTTGAAGGTGGAGTGGTGGAGGTTTGGAATACTTCCGGCAGGGAATACAAGTTCTTAAAGTGTTCAATCCAAACATACTCCAATACACCATTTATCTGTACAGGGGCCTGTGAATCATGATTTGCCAAATTTAATAAGGACCATATGGCAGAGAGGTTTTTGGTGGTAATGGCAGATAACATTGCTTCACCATCATGTTGCAATTGAGTGAATCTATAACATCTCAACCAATTTTTGTATTTGCATTTAATAGTTTTTATAGTAACAAGTCTAATAGCAGTTGGTAAGTGCGCAGCACGACGCTTTTGGAGATTCACCCAGTTCTTTTGATGTTGTATCTCATGATCAAAAGTATGTTTGTGAATATGATGAAAATGAGAATTAGGACCAATTTTAGAGCGAAACAATGCCAAATGAGTGGTGTACGACTCTTGAGGGTTGTTTATAGTTCGTTCAGTAGTAATAAGCTGCTTAAATTGGTCCAATTTTTTAGGTGTCCAGCGCAATCTTGTGCGAGCATTATTAACCACAACAGAAGTGATGTAAGTAGATTCTCTGAAGACGGGGGAGGCGGAAGGGAAATTCCACGTAACAGATAAAAGATCGTGATCACTAGTATCACGTTTAATTATTTCAAAATTAGAAATTTCTGAGAAAGTGAGCTTATTGACTAATACAAAATCTATAGTTGAAGTTGAAGCACCTCTATGCCACGTGGGGTGAGATGGAATGTCACCATCACATGCGCCATTTAGCATGTTAAGGCCACGATATTTCATTAGCAGGTTCCATTTTAAGTAAGCTTGTGAGGATTTGCTTTTTGAATTCGGGAGACAATTTATGTTGAAATCACCAATTACAAACAAATGGCTAATTTGTCTGTCCTGTGAGATGATATCAAGTAAGTTCTCCAGTTCAAGGAAAAAGATGGAATCTAATATTGCAACCGGATTACAGTAGAGATTTATTAGAGCAACAGCACCCCCTTGAAAGGTAATTCTTACCAATTGTAAAAAGTGATTTGGAGCAAGCCAAGGACTAATTTGGAAGCCCAAACCACATTTCAAAGCGACCATAAGCCTGAGGACGGGCGACCTGTAAACCCAGCTTTAGCCGAGTTCAAAATTACATCATAACCACTCCATACAGGTCTTTCCAACAACCATGTTTCTTGAAAAGCAATTATCGTGTGACTCAATAAAGTAGCATCCATGGTAGACATCAGATGGGAATAACCACGGGTATTCCAACTGCAAATTCGATGTTCAATGTTATATATTTGCAGTGATGGTTATTTCTGCTGATGCCAGACTTGTGGGTTGATTTCATGTCTTAGATTGGAATTAGGATGATCTTGTGAATACACAAAAGGTTTAGAGGAAGAATACAACCTCAATTTTTTTTTTATTATTGGGGTGTTGAGAGAAGGGGCTATAATGTTCGAATCCTCAAGATCAATTGGGTCAAGAGCTAATAAGAAGCCCATTGCAAAGAGCTTCATCTTGGCTTGCCATAAGGAGTTACGAATAAGTGCGGATGATACCCAAATGCGAACCACTGACCAGTCTTGATCATTCAAGAATTCGACCTGTGAAATGTCCTGTGTGGAGATACCACTTAATGAGTCTATGTCATTCAATATTGCTAGTACACTGGATCTTGAAAGATCATAAGAAGGAAACGGGGCGTCTCGACATTTAAGAATGAAACAATGATGCTTATTGAGCGATAAAGCATGTCTAGATTTGGATGGACAGGATGCATCAATTGTACGTTCATTCTTGCGATTTTTTTCAATATTGTCAGGGAGGTGATAGTTATTACAATCCCTATGTATTGGGATCGTTTGTGAGTCGTGTGATTGAAAGTAGGGGGCTGAAGGTCTTAGGTTAGAAGGTTGATTGTATTGATTTGTTGAAGATTTATAGCTTAAAAGCTCTTCTATTGAGTGTCTAATTTCAGCTCGGACATCCGCCAGTATAGTGTCAGTCTGCGACAAGGAAGATGAGGGAGTTTGTTTAGAATGTTCAACTGATTGCAAAATAGAAGGTTCGAAACATGTAGTTGATTTTGTGAGAGGTGACTTAATTACTGGCAAGATAGTCGGCTGACTTGATAAAGATTTAAATTTCAAGTATTCTTCCATGGATTTCTTAATCTCCGCCCGTACATCTGCTAATATAGTATCAGTATGAGACTTGATATCTACAGAAGCTATTTTTGAAGTCATTACTACGGATTTGTCTTGTAAGATAGGTTTAGAAATGGGTAATGTGTTCATTGTGGGCGAAGGGTTAAGAATCAAGTCATTAGCAGATGCAGTTTCAGTTGAGGGAAGAAGTGAGTCCAAAGGCTCACAAGATTGAGTAACAATAGCTTGAAGTAATTGATCTAAAGGTTCATGATCATCATTACGAGGATCAAATTTCACAGTTTTGCATCTTCTAGACTTTCGGGAGTTTTGACGCTTTGTTTTGGTTACTTTGCTTCTGTTGTTATAGACCATTTGAATGCGCTGCAACCGTTTAATGCATTGCTTGGAGTTTGCACCTAAATTAAATCGACTCTTAGTAGTTAAAGATTGAGGAGTGGCATCGACATGTGAGTGAGCATTAAATATATTAAACAGAACTGGTGCAGCATCAGAGGTTGTGGGTTTAGCTACAGAAGCAGAGGAAGTCTGGGCAGATACCGGAAAGGGAGCCTCAGTTATGAAGGACTCTAAAGCTTCAACTGGGCGAATAATTTCCGGAAAAGACGGGAGAGCTGGAATAATGGCTTCTGATCGCCGAAGGTTCACTGGTGTGTAGTCTGGGTTTATAAGAAGACAGCTGGAATCTACTACAAAGGGGGAAAGAGAACATTCATCAGTCTGAGTACTTCGTGATGTAGTTTTTGTATTGAGTGCAGATACAAGAATGTGAAGCTGAGTTGATTGTTGCAATATTCTATTATCCAGAGTTTCATATAGTTTAAGCATACAATTAACTGAAGAATTAATAGCCACAAGAGCAACTTCAGTTAATGCATTAGAGGGCGGCAAGGCGGAGGCATCAGGGAAGGGCAAGGCTGGAAGCTGTAACGGTCTCCTCGGAGTAGGATGTAGAAAAGAAGCTGACAAGGCGATAGAGTTATCATTTTTCTGATCAAATAAACTAGGAGAAGAATATAGGCTCCCGTTATGAGTCTTTGAGGCTTCAAGATTTACAGGGGACATACACTCTAATTCAACATGATGCGTAGTATTTATTGTTGCATCCAGCGGAGACAATACAGTTTGAGCAGTAGTATCATTAGCGAGTGGATTCTGCGTAGAGGTGGGTGTATGGATCCTAGATTCAAAAGATGGATTAGGGATAGCCTCATGAGGTGGAACTATAGATAAGATATCATGAACAACGTGTTCAACGTCATTTGGCTCTGCTGATAAATCAGCGAGCTTCATTACTTCTGGCACAAGTAAAACGGAATTTTTAATCATCTGAGAATCTGTGATTGAAGCATTCAAAACCTTCAGTGGAAGACAAGTTAAGTCTGTGCATGGATTACATGAAGACGCAATGGCCACAAGTGCGTTGGGTGTGGTAGGCTCACCTTCAATATCGTGATTGGAGTCCTGAGATACTGCGTAAAAATCACGAATGTCAGCGGAGGCCATTTTCTTGCCATGAGTGAGCGTGGAATGTCCGCTTAATTTGCGCTTAAGCGCTATCATGGGCGAAGCTTTAGGAGTTAATGGCTTCAGTTGAAATGTGGCACTTGATACAGCTAAGATGGCCGGCATCCCTGATTTAAGTGTGTACATTCAAAAACAGGCGATGAAACTAAATTGACTATAAGAGTCAAGTATAATAGGACGCCACAGGCACACGCTAACACGCTTAACAGCGTAACAGCACATTTCTGAAGCAACTTCGTGAAGCGCGCGCTCGAGAAGCGCAGCGTTCACGTTGATGTAGAGAGTGCTGGGAAAAATGGGAGGAGTTTCCTCCACACGAACTCCACATGAACTCCTACACAAACACAAAAACAGGAAGAGAAAGCAGCTAATTAGTCCATTCACCAAATGGCAATAGATGCAAGGTTGCCGTACCAAAGTCCAGGAAGCAACAGTCCTCGCAGTGGGTCCCAGCGTAACAGCACCTTTCTGAAGCAACTTCGTGAAGCGCGCGCTCGAGAAGCGCAGCGTTCACGTTGATGTAGAGAGTGCTGGGAAAAATGGGAGGAGTTTCCTCCACATGAACTCCACACGAACTCCAAAGTCCAGGAAGCAACAGTCCTCGCAGTGGGTCCCAGCGTAACAGCACCTTTCTGAAGCAACTTCGTGAAGCGCGCTATTCGAAAACTCCTTTGCTCTGCTCAGGTCCCTTGAGAAAGGAACACTAGAAAAGTTGTGTAACCACGTTTTGTAACCAGGTTTTCCAGAACAATCTCCAGGTAGTTCACAAGCCAGCCCACCACCACAATTCTGGATATCTCTGGGTGGCACGGCACCACAATTCCAGAGATCTCTGGGTGGCAGGAGTTTAATTCTTATATCCAATGCCACACTGTAATTGAATTTTTTTGCAGCTGAAGATGAGCACAAAACACCAAACACCAGTCTGGCCCAGACAGTTGTGGTGCCCGGAGGTATGAGGGGGACACCACTGGCTCCAGCAGGACTGTGGCATTATTTTTAAAAAAATGTGTATGAAAAAGAATGTAAGTGTGTGTGTGTGTAAGAGAGAGTCTCAGTCTGATTGTGTGGTTGTGTATATGAAAGCCATGTGATGCGTGAAAGTCTTTATATGGCGTGGAGAGGGGTCACATCACTGCTGCTGTTATCTAGTTTGAGCCCAACATCATAAAAAGTACTGGCATACTTTGTGGATGCAGCTACATGAAGTGATGATTTAGAGAGACATTACTGGCATAGATTGTGGCTGAAGATTTGTGAAGGGATTTAAGGGGCACATTACTGGCACAATGTTATCAAAGTGTTTTATAGTGACCATATGGGCAAACATTATTGACACAGATTCATGAAAGTGTTTTATAGTGGCACTGATTTATATGAGTGATGCTACTTCATGAAAGGGATTTACAGTGGCCATACTGGTAACCATTACTGCCATAGATTGTGGCCACAGCTTCATGAACGTAATTTACAGTGGCAGTGGTTTATATTGTGACTGCAGCTTTACAAACAAGATTTACACTCACTATATTAGAATAGGATGTCTACGCAGCTCCATGAAGTGAATTACAGCAACTATTACTGTCATAAATTGTGATGTAGCATCATGATAGTGATTTAAAGTGATCCTACTGACATAGATTGTGGCCCCAGACATATAAAAGTAATTTACAGTAATCATAAAGATATAGTTTATGACCGCAGATTCATGTTATGTTATGTTGATTTATACAATGCACCACTACCATTTGCATGGTCATCAGGCGTTCAGAAGTGGGTGGGGTAGGTTAGCAGAGGGAAGAGGGATAGGATAGAGGTTGTGCTCTTCTGTTGAGGCTTGCAGGAACAAGATAAACTGGCATCTGTGCATGTCGGCTTTCTGAGTGTGCTTTGATTGAGTGCACTGGGCTTATGTCTGGAGGGGTAATGTCCAGTGTCTGGGTTGTTGATTGTTTGTTGTTTGCAGTTGTTTGTCATTGTTGCATATGTGTGACTTGTGTGTTTTGTGTTTAGTATGACTAGCCATTTTGGGTGTGTGCGGTATGTGGGAGGTATGCAGGAGAGGAGCAGTGAGCAGGGAGTGGTGAGTAGTTAGTAGTTTGTGGTTGTTTTATTGGTGATTCCAGGATCCGTGCTATCCCATGATTGCCTTGGGTCCGGGTATAATTTATGGGAGGTACCCGTTTTTATGCTTGCCTGTGTGAAATGAATAGCCAGGTTTTCAGTCATTTTCTGAAGATCGGGTGATCTTCTGTCATTCTTATTTCCTTCAGTATCTAGTTCCATAGTTTGGCTATCAAATGGGAGAAAGCGGTTCCTACGAATTTCCTTTTCTTGTAGTGTTCATTTCGACTTGTTAGCAGTTGATTTTGACTTGGAGAAATTCGGCTCCTTGTCATGCAAATAATGAATAGTGTCACTGGCTGCTATTTTTGCTGCAGCTTCATGATAGTGATTTACAGTGACAATACGGGTATAGATTGTGGCCACAGCTACATGAAGAGATTTACAGAGACCATCTGTGGCATAGATTGTGTTTACAGTCTAATGAAAGTGATTTATTGTCGGCATGCAAGCATATATTGTGGGTGCGATTTTCAGTGAACATACTGGCTGAGATTTTGGCTTCAGGTTCATGAAAGTGGTTTCCATTGACCATTACAGGCATAGACCTTGGCTGCAACTTCAAGAGAATGATTTTGTTGGGCACTGGAGCAAGTGCAACTTAGGGTTCCCTCATTATGCTTGGTCACTCAACCTAATTGGGAGATGGTAATGCCCCTACATAAACAATATTCACCTGCCACCAGTGGCATTGAAACATTTACAATGACAGTGGCCCAGTCTTTCTAACTGGAATAGATAGATTCCTGTATGCTGTTGGTGACATGGCACTTACCAGATTTGTTCATGTGTTATGCTAGAGAACCAAATGTAAACTGTATAGATGTTACCCTTTATTTCTCAAACAGTATGCTGTAAAATGCATAATGTCATTGCATTAATTAAAAAACCTGACAGTAAACCCAAATGCTAAATATGAGGGGTGGTGGGTCCTTCCTACATACTGGGTAACATATTATATAACATCAAATTTAAGGACAGGATCATACAAGTTTAGAGTTAATCACTGTTCACTCACATGTGATCATTAAGATGTTCTGAAATAATAGACCTGCTAAATACAAAACTCTTCCATAAATTCTGCAATTCTTTATTATACAAACATTAAAATGCATATCAATGTTTGCTCCGCAATTACAACCCAATTCAAAAATAAAAAAGGAAGCTCTGTATAGTCATTGCCAAATATACACATACATATTGCATGCTCCTAATATAATCCTAACACATTGAATCACATATATGTGTTCTCTGGGTATCAATGTAATGGCCTACATTTATTATCGCCCTACATGTTTCTGTCCTAATTGTGTCACAAAATACTGGACATTTCTCAGGGGGCTCTAAATGTTTTGTAGGTGTGCAATAGTGTTCTTGATCATCTGTGATCTCACATCAGTATTCTTTAAAACAAAGGGTAACATTTGCTTAATCTCAACTGTTTTCATTACTCTTCTTGGGTGGACAAAACATTAGTATACTACCCCTTACAAACCAACCAATTAGGAGAGTACTTGGAAATGTAATCTATAGTGACTCTGTATGATCAAATTTCGCTATACACCTTCATCGGAGATGTAGATTTATTCTACACTTGCCAATGGATTGACTATTCCGCAAAGAAGCCCAAAAGGGGCTACACTTAGTAACAGAATTAATATATCCCGTGAGAAAGAAGTTTCACATCGAGGACAGCCTCAGTGTTATCAAGCCTTACAAGAAAACTCCTAAGGGTAATTAGGGGTACTTTCTATTTCTCATGAAAGCAGAACTGACCGTGCTTTGAACTGCTTCCTGCATTTCCCAACTACCACTGCCAATGAGACATCAGGATAGGTTGGGATTCATTGTCCATCTCATTGTAAATGAACATGCTGGGGGAGAGGCCTGATGTCCCTTGCACAACTCGATGCCTGTATTTGCTCTATTTGAAATGAGGCACACATGCAGAGGTATATCTTATTGCACATAGCTCCTTTGCCCTGTACAGGATGTGTCAGTGGTGTTCAGGGCAAAGGATTGAGACACACTTTCCCATAGGCAAATATAGCTATTTCCAAAGAGTCAGGTTCTACCAAGAGAGCGACAATGTTGGAGCAGTGTCAGTAACATATCTCTCAGCATGACATGTGATTCACTCACAATACCAGACTATGCAGGTTAAAGCACTCTTTCTGTGAATTACACTTGTCACTCTTCTCTAACTCAACAACACCAGCAGATATATGGCTCCTTTGCTTTGTGTCTCAAATGGAAAGAGTTTCCAAGGCACAAATTCTGCTAAAAGGTCAACAGGAATTGTACAAAGTCAAACACATTTCAATACACCCAACTCTGTTGGATAATTGGAGGCAACTGTCTGTTGTATCGTCTTCCAATTTCCCAAAGAGGACAGTCCATCTTTATTTACCCCTGGTCCTCCTAAAAGCTCCAAGAGAGTAGAGCTCTCTATCTGTATCCTCAACAAACAGAATTCCCTTGCTTCTCAGTCTTTACCCCCGGAGGTAGACTTGCTTCAAGCGGAACCTGACATGTTACCTCCCTAAGGGCCTCCATCTACCACTTGTGAAATCTTCAATTTTCCCCAGCGACTTGCCCCAAAGGGACATACCCCTCCTACTTCTCACCTCTCTGCCGCACAAACATCCGAAAATGAGTCTGCTGTTAACTTTCACAGTTTACTTATAACAGTCAAAAACTCCTTCTCTGCCTCTAATTTGTCGCTTTGCCTTGTCATGAGTTGGAAGTATTTGGCTATTGAGAGTCAGCTATTTTTCAGGTAATGTCTATTAGAATTTGGTGTAATATTTTGGTGCAAATTGTTCAGAGATTCTGCTCTATGATCTGCATTTGCGCAAAGGTAGGCTATCATGCACACAATCCTTTACCTGCCACATTCCCATTCAAACACCCCATTTGTTTTACCTGTACGCTATTCCCCCACATTTCACACTTTCCCGCTTCCTTTCCTCCTGTACCATCTTTCCCCCACCACTTCACCCCTTCCACTTTCCTTTCCTCTGCAGACTACAGTCAGGATACCCGGTCGTGGGCACAATATGCGAACTTCCAAACAAGCCTTGGTGCTTTGAAATATTACAGTGATGATCTTATGCAGTATGCAAGATTTCTAACATACCATAACATACATATTGGATCAGTAATGTGCAAGGGCAGCAGTTTACTGACTCTGTGACTGGGGTGGAAATGTCCCAACTACAATAAATTATGCTTAACAGGAATGTTGGATATTGGGCACAGCTGCATCCTTGTTGAATCTAAATGTCTGTGGTTATAGGTCACAGGATCAAATCCAAAGGACCGAAATGCAATAGGGTTGAATCAAAAGGACCGAAATCCAAAGGGTCGAATTATTCTTTTTATTTTTTTGGGGGGACCACCCCCAAACCCCTGTTTTTTGTTGTAAAAACCACTTTTTTTTACTATAAGAAAAGCAAAAAAAATATATATTTAAAAAAGAAATTCAACCCTTTGGTTTTCAGTCCTATTGCCTCGACCCTATTGCATTCGATCCTTTTGGTGTCAAACCTTTGACAGCACACCAATGCCTGTAGAATGTACAACAGAACACAGTAGACTCGAAATTACCATGAAATCTAAAATGGCTGCCTGTTTATCGTAATATTTCTTTGGGGCAGAAGCCTCATTCATCGTGTACTTTTCGACGGCTGCCCATACAACTGGCCTGGTAATGCAATCAGTCGTCATCCACACACTCAAAAAAGATGGGGCAAATAACATGGGAGGAACAAATCGGGTGATGTAATGGTTGTTTATATCTTAAACATGAACCCAGACAAGAGAGAGTATTTTCAACGCAGTTAAATGGCCACCCCCTTCTATGCAGGTCTGACCTTCTGTTCTCTTTCATCTCTGTCCTCTCCTGGATTATATCACCCTCTCCTCCCGCCACGACTGGAGCCTGTTCCACCACGCACCTACATGTATTATGCTGATGTGAATTTGGCAACGTCTCCTCTCTGTTGTTCTCCTACTTGTTTGCGCATTTGTGTGTAGGAGTTTCCTCTCGAGCCAGCACGATGTTTATTCATCCTCCCACTTCTCCACTTTATGCAACCCCTGCGATGAGCAGCAGCAGCATTTGTCTGTTTGCCACCATCTCTTATTTTGACTCTTTTTCTGGTTTTGCTTCATTAATATTGTTATTCTTGATTTTAATTATTTTGTCAAAAGACATTAGGTGCACATACTGGCGACCTCTAGGAATTCTTAGGCAATACAAACAAAAAAGAGCACGAAAACAACCACATGAATCCAAATAGTCTTATAAATGTACCTGAATTAAACTAATTGGAATCCTTGGACCGTGCACAGAAAAATACCACCACTGATCAGCAAAACCCCTAAACCCACTATGAGGACAAAACAGAAGGTATTTTACTAATCCAAAAGCTGTAACACTTTGGTTTATCACTAATTCAGTGATTTAAGGCATATGCCAGAAAACAGATATTTGAGCCGGCAACATACACCGCTGCTGTGTGTGATTGATGTGTTTTGCATGGAATGCACTCCAACTAGCAGGCTTAATGTGAAGGTAGATGCAGAGAAAGAGATGGAACAGAAAAACAAGCTTTCTCCGGTGCATCCCCACATTTTGTTTGCTAGTGGAAGGTACACTCTGCAGGGTAACTCTGCACCAGTGGTCCACCTGAAATGTACATGCTGCTCGGAATTGTATACTCCTGATGGTTGTTAAACGACGTTGACCCTCATTACATGTGCGGCTGTGCGGTGAAAAATTGCTGATATTTTAATTACCGGCACCTTTCCCGCACCGCCAAATTATAATTTTGGGTGGATATACCATTGATGGAATTAACGAGTGGTAAAACTGCCAATGTTAGGAGTTTGTCGTAGTAGGTAAATCCTCCACCTTACCTCCCAAAATTGGCAAACTTACAGCACGGTAATTCCACTAGTGGTAAATCTGTCAGAAATCCTCATGAAGTCCTATGAAGTCCAAAAATGGTGAACGACCACCGCTTGTAATCCGTTGGTAACTCCGCTGTACTAAGTGCTGGCAACAGTAATAATGTTTGGAGGTAATTCAGCGGATTCACTGCCAAATTGTGACCAAACTCATAATGAGACCCCAAATAGTTCCACGCATTGTACCTGTGTTTCCTGATTAGATCTCCCTCTATTCACTACATGCGTGTGGTGAATGGCAAGGAAACCTTGCTGGATTATGGTTTCCTACACCCTTTTTTTCACTCATGCCTTGAATCCCTGATCTGTTTCTTCACTATATGGAGATGGTATGGAATCACAGTAGAGCAAGGACATGCTATTGGTTGTGTGCCGTATGGAAATTACAACACAGGCATTAGAATGACCACATGATATGGGAAGTTACTCTGAGTTCCATTTTAATTTTGAGATAACAGAACACCTAAACTGCACCAGGTGGTTAATGTGGTATAGACCTTTAACGACCAAATATACAAAGGAACCTCACTTGAATGGACTGTAATATCACTGACGTAATGGCAGTCACCACGTGAGGACGCCGAACACCCTTCATTGTGCTTTACCTGTATGTCACTTGAGTTTATTGAAGGGTTTTCTGTATTTTAATTCCATTTAATTTAAAAAAATGTTTTGTATTTAATTAGATTTTTCAGTACTTCACACGCTGCAATGCTACTGTGACTATCTGCTCCTCAGAGAGGTGAGTATCCAGCACCAGGATACCCTTGGGTCATAGCTATGCTTTACAAATTCAGAAATAAATAAACAATGTATTGCATTACGTTTCATTTCTCCCAAATGCATTTTTCATCTTGCAGTGTATGTGGCTGTATATTTCCTTTTTTCTGCCTATAAATGTACACACTTGCCCCTGATTACAGCTTCTGTGCTGTTTACTGCATGTCTTGTGCGTATGATTTATTTCTGCCAAGTGCTTCTCTGTTCTCCTGTGTTTGTATTTTGTCCATGACAGATGACTGGTCACTCTGTATTTGGTCACTGCATTGCCACGTTACTCAACTTGGCTTCAACATTGCCGGCTCACTGTGTTGTGTACTGTTACTTTATGATCTCTGTGGCTGCCTGGCTTCTGGCACACTGTACATTGGCCACCTTTTACCCTGTGTCCCTGCACTGTTTGGATAGCATTGTGTCTTTAGTCTGTGTGTGTGGGTGTGTTTTGAGTTCCTGCTATTGTGTTTAGTTCATTCTGTGTCCCCTGCACTGTGTGAAAGTATGGGTATTTGTGCAACTCCATCCATGCTCCTGCACAGACAAAGGGGCTCCATTCTCTCCTAAACCCGGACAACCCTCCCTGAAGAAAATTAAACGTGTTCCCAGCCCATGCAACAGCTGATAGCTTGTACAGCCAGTCTAATCTCCAGCATGTGGCTGACCTTTTCATAACTTCATCTCCTCCCCAGTAACATCATCTGTTGTCCATGCCTATGTTTGCCCATCTGACCTATACCTTAGGATTTCCCATCCCCTTTCTGTCACCAAAGCCTCCTTGGACCCTGGGAACAGCTGTGTTCATCATGGGGATGGGTACGGGTGGTCTTTGTAGGAGGGGAAGCTACACCGCAACACCCCAACAGCTGCATTCATATTTTGTATTTGTATTCTATTTATTTGTATAGCGCACCAGGCCCAAGGGCATCCGAGCGCATATATTGGCGCAATAAGGGTACAGCACAGTAATAGTTACAGTTAGAAAGCGTGAAAGCAAGGAGAGGTGAACACCTCACAATGTACAGTATATACAATATAAAAGAATTAACAATGTAAGGTGAGCACTATATAAACAGTAGCATTATATATAATATGTAATATGATATGCAGCAATATCTACAGTTAGCGTATAGACTATAATACAAACGCTAGTCAGGTAGCGAGCAGAAAGGTCATGAGGTGGCGGTGGTGAAAGGGAGTTTAGACTTGTGTAGTTGATAACCAAAGTTTAGTTTTTTGTTTGAATAGGAAAGGAGAGTGTTCGGATCTGATGGTTAATGGAATTGAGTTCCATAGTTTAGCGGCAAGGACTGGGAAGCTAGCACCCCCCGCTTTCTGCAGTTTGTATCTAGGGATGGTCAGGCCGTGTGCTTGTGCAGATCTAAGTAGCCGGGTAGGTGAGTAAGGTGAGAAGTGGGAGGCTAGGTAGATGGGGGTCTGGTTGTTAAGACATTTGTGCGTGAGGGTGAGAGATTTCAGAGCAATTGTTTGTGTTACTGAGAGCCAGTGTAGACTTCTCCTTGTTTCGGAGATGTGTGAGGATCTGGCGATGTTGAGGGCAGCTCTAATGGCGTTAATTTTGGGAACCTGGAGTTCATTAAGGTTACTTTGGTTGGTCCCTAGATATAAGGCATGACAGTAGTCAAGTTTGGATATAACAAATGTCCAGCCAGAATAGTGCAGTTCTGTGTGGTTAGGAAGGGGCAGCAAGCTGTAATAAGCTTACATGTATAGGCAGACGCAAAAACAATGGCATTAGTTTGTCTATTAAGTGATAAGGTGGAGTCAAGGTAGATTCCTAATGTTTTGGTGTCAGCGGCGACTTTAATGGAGTTGCCGTCAATGTTGAAGGTTTTGAAGAAGGGGTCAAGTCTGTTCAGTCTGTGTTGGGAGTCCAGGATGAAGAGCTCTGTCTTTTCATCATTAAGACAAAGCTCATGCTGGGCCATCCAGGCTTGGATGACTTGATAGATATCGTTCAGGGCTTTTGAGTCCACTATATCACCTGTGATAGGAATGAGTATCTGGGTGTCCTCAGCGTAGTTGGTATAGGTGACACCCAGATAATCAAGAACATCGAACAGAGGGTTAGTGAATACATTATAGAGCGTTAGTGAAACACAAGAGCCTTGGGGCACCCCACAAGGCACCGGTGTAGGCTCTGCCAAGGTAGTAGGTGAGAATACCCTCATCTGTCTGTTGACCAAGAAGGAACTGATCCATTTGGTGGCTTTTTCAGAGAAGTGGGCCGCTGATATCAAGTGACGGCAGAGGATTTGATGGTTGACCAAATCGAATGCTGCTGATAAATCGAGGAGTAATAATAAGGCCATTTTACCATTGTCTTTTAGGTCCTCAATTTGAGTTTTAAGATCTAATGGGGCTGTTTCTGTCCCGTGTTTAGGTCGGAAACCAGATTGTCTTGTGCCGAGAAGATTGTTGGTTTCTACAAACTTCTGAATCTGTATATACGCTGCCCTATCCAAGATTTCAATAAAAATTGGACCGTGGTGATAGGCCTGTAATTGGTGGGAATACTGGGGTCCAAGGTAGGTTTTTTAGCAATGGGATGACCCATGCATCCTTGAGGTTATCAGGGACAATGCATGAGTGAAATGAAGAATTGATAAAGGTGGTGATGAATGTTGCAAGTGCATGAGCAGATTAATTAATGATAGGGGCAGGACAGGAGTCACCCTGACAATTGGACGGTTTCAGTTTACTAATGGTGCTTTCTACCTCAGGGATGGTAAGAGGGGCAAAGCTAAATGGTGTATGTGTGAATATGGGTTTTTGGGTTTATTAGTTGAGAATTTAGTTTGGGAGGTGGTTTGTAGGCAGTTTTGCGTAGCATTGATTTTAGACTGTAAAGTGGATATTTTAGTGGGAGGGCTTTTTGGATGTTGTCACACCATGTGCTGGCCTTATTACATGTTTCAGGGATGGAAGAGGGTGATTCTAATTATTTAAGAATTTAAAATAGTTCCTTCGTATTGGATTCTGCTTGTGAAATACGTAGGTTGTACGTCTCTTTTTCTGCTTGTACAATTGCTCCCTTGTAGTTAAGTGACACAATAGTAAGGTTATCTTTGTTAGACTCGCATGGATGACTTTTCCAGAGTGCTTCAGCATTCCGTTTTTCTTTACGTAGTGTTCTGAGATGTGGATTGAACCAAGAATTGAGATGGGCGTGTTGTTTAGATTTCCGAGATTTGATAGGTGCTATAGTGTTAATAGCTTTAAACAGAGTTTGGTTGACGATGTCCACCAAGGCCGTTGGGTCATCATGTGCAAAGGGGTTGGGCCATCATGTGCAAAGGCATGATAATTGAGCATGGGCAGGATGAGAGGGTGTAGTTTGTCCTTATTAATGTCTTTATTGTTTCTAGTAGGGATGGATGGTGCAATATTATGTTTGGTACGTGGATCATTGGCAGGTATGTTGAAGATGATGATGTGGTGGTCTGACCAAGCACATGGCTTGTTTGAGCCGATATGCGTGTTGCAATTTAAGTCAGCAATCCAGTCAAGAGTCTTTCCCTTGGAATGAGCAGGTTCGAGAATTCGATGAAAGAATCCAAAGTTTGCCACTTCAGATAAATGCCATGCCTTGACATAGTGTGAATGACCTACAACATTCACTTTATTCCTACTGTTAAAACCTTCTTTTGACACAATGGCTCGAATAACATGAAGCTTGTTACTTTTTTCCAGATGCAAGAAACAACACAAGATCTTGTGGCAATGATGCCTTTATTGGGCTAACTATTATGTCTGTCCTCTACTGGCAGTGGTCATGGAAGCTAGCAGATATGATTTATCCTATTAAAGGTATCATCTCTGCAAGATCCTGTGTTTTTTGTGGTTTTTATTAAACAAAGAGGTGCTCTTTATTTAATCGCAAAAGAAAATCCCACATAACATCTCTCTCACTCCGGCAGAAACAGAATTTGCCATAACAAATAGAATGGAAACAAAGATCATCAGTCAAGCATGACTATCTGCATCCCACATTCCCAGGAAGTACCACATGGGTAGGAGCACTTCAAGCTTTCCCCTCACAAAAAAGGCAGAGAATAGATAACAGTGTTAATCTTCCCTCAGGCATCAACGTGTACAACACCAGAGTGGCAGTACATGTGGCCTTAAGAAACGGAAACAGCACTGGACACAGACGTGCACGTTTTCTTCTCACATAGATGGTTATAGCATGTGCTTCAACTTTGCAAGCCTCTCCCTCTGTGAACAGCGTCCGCACTAGAGCTTCCCTCATCTTGTACACACAGAACTGAAAACAGCATAAGAATCACTGCAATAAGCCCCCCGCAAATAAAATAGGCACATGATGTGCAACCACAATGAACTTTCCTAGGCAACCATTATGCAACTTTCCCTCGGTTTGGTACATCCAGTGGTGGCTTGTGAATTTTTAGAGTGGGTGAAAATGTTTTTCCTGACCAGAACACAAACAGATGTTTTGGGTTTCACCCCTAAGAAATGTAGTAAAATAATGGATTAAAATGGTGTATTGTATGACACTGCTTACGGTTGCAGTCTGTGACAAACCATAGAATTTACCATCAGTTCTTTGGGTGGTCACATGAAATATTTCAATAAAATTCAGGTTGTCCACAATACACATGAGCATTTTGCAAAACATGCCCATGCTGGCCACCCGAAGCAAAGCCATGCGCCTTTGCCACAGTATCTGTCAGCAGTGGCAACATATAAAGTTTTCATACATTTTGTGCTCAACAAATATCATCAGCACTATCTCAACAATATTTTCCCTCATTGGCACTATAAAACACATGTTCATCCTGGTAACGGTAAAAAAATATGGGACACACCATCACCCGTCACCATGCCTGCAAGCAGCCCCCACCACATGGGACCACACCAACATCCGGGAGCATGCCCGCAGGCAGTTCACATGGCACCATACATCACAGGCAGGCCCCGGCTCATGTCCCCCCGCCCCACCAGTGGCAGCAATCTGCCAGCAGGCCCCGACTCATGTCCCCACACCCCAACAGTGACATGCAACCTGCCTGCAGACCCCGACTCACGTCTCCCACCAGTGGCAGCAAGCTGCCAGCAGGCCCCGACTCATGTCCCCACACCCCACCAGTGACGGCAACCTGCCTGCAGACCCCGACTCATGTCCCCCACCCCACCAGTGGCGGCAAGCTGCCAGCAGGCCCAGACTCATGTCCCTCCACCCCACCAGTGACGGCAACCTGCCAGCAGGCCTCGACTCATGTCCCCCCACCCCACCAATGACGGCAACCTGCCAGCAGGCCCCGACTCATGCCCCCCCAACACATCGTCACAACATACAAACATGTAGTAAATGTCCACCCAAATGGCCACACACGCTGCCCACCCCATGCAACTACACACCCATCCATTGGCCCCACCTCACAGTACTGGCCCCATGGCATGCCATACCCAGAAGCACAACTGCATGCATGCAAATACATGTCCAACATAGCCACACAGCAGTGACACATACCTGAGTCAGTGGCGATTGACACATGCAACAAACAAGTGTGAGCAGATAACACTCCAATTTGAAGAAATGTAAATGTATTGTAAATAATGAAAATACACGAAACAGAAATACAAATAGTGAATGCAAATAAAATGAATGTAAACAAATAAAAAAGACAAAATAAAAATAAAAAAACATCAAAAAAATAAATCATGAAAAAGGCCCTTGTCCAAAACAACTCAGTCCAGGAATCCCAAAAAGAAACAAGAAAGACCATTACTCCATGGGCAATATAAAAAACAGTAAAATCCACAAAATTTCCAACCATTCACAAAAAATGATGAAGGGTCCATGTTCCCAAAAAACAGATTGGTCCAACAAACAACCTACAAAAAACAACTATATAAAAAAGAGTGGAGCAATGTCCGGGCCCTCCAAAAAAAAGAATAAAAGCAAAGGAAACCTAACACTAAGTAACTATTTACAATGGCAGCGGGCTAGTCCTACGGCTCACTCTTGTTGTTAAGTTCTTTGGCCAAGGCATCCACGAATTCCATGTCTATGGCCTGGAGGCGGGACTGTGCCCTATCCTCGAGGGCTTGCAGGGACGCCGCCATGCTCTCCGCCAACTCCTTGCGAGTCTCCTCGAGGAACTCCGCCTGCCTCAATTCCCGCCCCATGGAGTTCTCCGCCCTGACCATGGTGAGCCGTGCCGTCTCTGCCCGCCGCCGCTCTGCATCCATTTGCTGGCCCAACCACTGCCACATGGAGACACAATTTGGCCTGGGTCCTCCTGCCCTTCGGTTGATGCCTGCCCCTGTGATGTTGTAGGCCCCGAGTCCAGACGCCTCCTATGTTGAGCCTGCTGCTTCTGCCTTGATGTCATCTGCCTGTGTCACCACAACTGCCTCCGGGATGCTGACAACACCCGGGGCCGTCGTGGACGTGCCCTGCTGGAAGGTGCCTGCACAACCTCCATTGCCAGGGCTCCTGTACCTGGGGTGACCAACTCTGCTGAACCTCCGACTCCCGACTGTGGCAGGGATGTGCTCTCCACCAGCCTGGCCGCGGTGGATGATGCAGGTTCACAGGGTGCCCTGGTGGAATCACGGACATCATCATGAATCACGAGTGTGCACATCGTGACACCCACTAGCACGGGCTCAACCCAGTCATGGATTGTCTGGCCCGCAGGTAGAGGAAGGTCAGTTGACGTGGACACTTCCCCAACCTGCGGACGGGCCTGGACTGATGCATCCCTGCCGGTGCAGAGTGATGTAGTCGCAAAATCAGGAACAGCATTACGCACAGGCACTTCCGCAGTGACCTGTGCAGCCTCCTGCCCCTGCCCCTGGACTGCACCAATTGCACCAGTCGAATCACCCCCACCAGGCCCCATGTGTGGGTCAAATGCGGCCTCCTCCTCCTCCTCACCCACCACCAAACTGGATGCCTCTGCACCGTCTTCCGCATTGTCCTGCCCCTGTGGGGGCTCACCTGCCCCTTCCGCTGCCGAGGAGCCCACTTCCAACCTTGGCCTCTTGGGCCTCCCCTCGGTAGCTGCGGCCGTAGTGGCGGACACTGCACCAGTCCCCTCGCTCACGGAAGATGGTATATCCTGGGAGGGTGACTGGGCCTTGCGTCTCCAGCCGGTGGAGGCATCCTCGCTGCTTTGCTTCACAGCGCCATCTCCGCCCTCTTCTTCACTCGCCCCTGTGGAAAGGGAGAGATTGAACAAAAGCATCAGGGTACTGAACCAAAGTCTGCTAGACACAAAGCAAATGCACATGAGTGGCACTGTAGTACGTCATAGCCATCATCACCTTCCACAACAAATGGGTCCTTGCAAGCAACACATATGCACATACACCACCGCACAGTCACGCATCCGTCCGTGTCCACCTCCCATCACAGTGCATTCATGGACTGCTAGGCCATAACAGTCAATGCACGCATCGAGATGTGTATGTGCCATGCATCCATGGCGTTTCCCAGTCACACACTCACCACACAGTAACACGCACATGTACACCATGCATGTCCATGAGGGTGACATCAGCATCCATGATTCACACAATGGACATGGCCAGGTACCGACACAGGCATGCAATCATGTGTGTGTTGTCACATGTAGGTGCACATCATGCATAGCAACACACACTCCATTGTCGTTGCACAAGCTTGACCGGACTCACATGCTTCACTGTCATGTCCGGCACTTAGGCATTTATACATGGGGCATACCAGACATGCATCCAAGGTGCACACACCTGACACACCTCAACATGCACTACGTTGGAGATGAACACATGGACACTTACCACTGGACTCCGGACGGCTCTGCATCTCGAGGACCTGCTGGTGAAGCACTGGGTGCATGTGCCCCAGGACCTTCATCTGGATGTTGGTCAACTGGTCCCGGTGCCCCACTCCTCCACGAGCTTCAACGAGGCACTGGGCCTTCCTGAAGGCCCTGGACCTGAAGTCCTCCCAGCGCTTCAGGACACGGTCATAGTCACGGGATGCCACCCCCTCTTCGTTGATGGCATCCACAATGTCCTTCCAGATACTCCTCCGTCCATCCCTTTTCAGGCACAAACTTGAGAAGAGGGTATCATAATTCCCCAGGACTTTATCCACCAGGATGCCAACTTCATTTTCAGTCAAGCTGGCAGCCCTCTGCTTCTCTGACTGGGGGTTGCCACTGGCCCCAGATGGTGTTGAGTCAGGCATGGCAACTCCTGAGGCAGGCGTGGGCAACTTGGTCCTGGGGCTGGGCTGTGGAGCGATGGTACACCAGTCAGGAGTCTTCTGGGTCAGCAGAGATGGTCTCAAGAACAGGATCCCTGGCAATGGCTTCTGTGCAGGCACCAAATAGCAGGGCACGTTGGCAGCAGGCAGGCTGGCAGCAGCAGATGGCTTGTAGGAGGCTGCTTGGGGATCTGGGGGGGCAGGTAAATGGCCTTCTGGGCAGTAGCGTGGTCTTCTGTGTGTTGTCGCGTGGCCAGCTTGATGCAGATTTAGTCCGCATGTGAAAAAACAGCAAGTGAGTGTGTAATTCGAGGAAAGGCCCTTTGCGCGCAAGCGATTAAGTGACGTGACATGCACGGGCATTGCCTTCGGCAGGGGTTAAAGGTCTGCTTGGCACAGCAGTTCGCTGTACGTGCTTTTCATGGTGTCCGACACCTGTGTTTCTGCAACTTTTGGGTTCACACACAACATCTTCCCAGCGCTTAAAGTTAGTACTTTTTTTCTTTTCCACATAAGGCAGGCGGTGAGTCACGCACGCTTATTTTCCCACTGCGGTTCCCCTTGTGTGTCATGTACCCCATTTTTGAGGTCAGAGTAGCCTGCGTGTTACACATGTACGCTTTTTTTGTGTCCCTGGGCGCCATAGCATACTGCGGGAGGTTTATTCCATGTATGTGGGCTACCGGGGGTTGCGTGCACATTTATTATCATTTTTTGCGGTTCCTGAGTGATGCGTGACCCGCCTTTATTCACCAGGGGTCACATACAGCCTTGCAGGAGCACAGGGTGTGTCTAACATCACGTACCCTGCCCCTTCACCCCAATTGCCCAGGACAATTGTTGTGTGCTCTTCCCATTGGCAATAGTTCATCTGTGCCATGGTTGGGAGGCCACCAAAAGGGAAGGACGGCAAAGCTGGGTGACCTCCCAGGGCTGGGAATGGTGGGGCACGTGGCTGGGGTAGCCAAGGATTCCAGGGAGGCCAAGGGGGACGTGGAGGGAGACGTTGCCAGGCTGTAACACAGGGACAGGATGTCCAGCCACATGCTGGGACAGCCATGCCACCCCCATCGGCTCAAGGAGATGCTGCTGCTGCAGTCATCCCCAGCGCATTTCTAACCCCACAGCCACTGTCATCTGCTGGCATGGGCCACCAGGTAGTGGAAGCTGCAGGTGCAGCTGCGGCAACCACTACCCGTGCTCGTGGTCAGCCAGCGCAGGTTGCCTTGGCACAGAAGGACTCCCAGGCAGATTGTCAGGTGGGGAAGGCCAAGCCATGTGTGCCTAAGGTAGCTGTGACCAAGACGCATATTTCTGGGGCAGTGGTGATATCTGCTGCCCCAACCAGCCAGGTCGTGGGAGCTGCAGGGGCAGTTGCAGCCAACACCACCCCGGCAGTGGGTCTGCCTGCCAGGACTGTTTGTTCACAGCCCTTGGCACTGAGGCAGTTTTGCCGCTGGGTCCTGGCAACAGCACCCAGCAGCTAATTACACAATCCAGGCCTTCCGTCCTCATGCCTATTCCTACTCCCATTGGCCAGTCCACCATCACCACTGCCCCTACTGACCAGAGTGGCATTAGCCAGTGTAGGCCCACACAACCGGCAAAGAGGAGGAAGTGTGCTTCTGCGCAAGAGGCTGAGACCGCAGACATGGCTCCAGCCTCCAGCATGGCAAGGAAGAAGCCTTTCAATAAACAGGAACTGGACTTCCTTGTGGAGTACGTGTCGGCACACGACCGCAATATTCTGGTGGGCTCAGGTTGCCATACTACGCCTGCCCAGTGTCAGGTCCACTGGCAGTTCATATCAGGGACCTCAGAGCGGCACAGCTCAGGATTGCTACTAGCATTGGATTGACCTCTGACGCTGTGCAAAACAAAAGCTGGCCTCTAATTACTTCCTGACTGAGCCACCACCAGAGGAGGATGAACTCACTCCACACGAGGAAATCGCTGCAGAGTTCATCAATCAGGGACAGATCCTTGGAGTGGGAGAGAAGCCAGATTATGATGCAACATCCAGTGAGTGTTGATGCTTGTGTGTCCAGCCCATGTCTGTGCAGCTTGTGTGATGTGTTGTAATTGACTGCCAGTACAGGATATGTATTCATGAGTACCATGTGTGACACATGCAATGCTTGACTGATGCGTGCTTGTAGTGATGCAGTCTGCATGCAGGCCATGTGCTGCACATGGGGGCAGTTCTCATCAACACACATGGACTCTACTTAAATGCAAGTTATTCAGCAGCCTCTCCTGTCCATGTTCAAGCTCACTGACATATTAGCATATAGCTTGTGCTGTAGTTCCACTCAACACTCGGCCTATGTCGTCACATGACTGACAAGTATGTGAGGTCACCCCACAAGCTGCTCCCCCTCACGGGCATGCTTCCTTTCCTCTCCACCACCCTGCAGTTCACTGTCTCCATGTTACTGGTGCTTTCCATGTTGGACTACTGCAATGCCCTGTTCCCCATTCCTGTGTACATGCACACTTCCCTCTTCAACCCTGCCAAAACAGTACTGTGGGGTACTTTCTTTGTCCTTGATGCAGGGTGTCTTACTTGGACTGTGCAGATGGCACAGGCTCGGAGTGGCCATGAGTGTTTATTCATGGACCATGTGCATTCCCTGCAAGCCCCTATGGGTCCGTGGCAGGCACATCATTATACTACATCTCCGGTATTTTATCTGTCTCATGGTATTTGGTCATCCATATCATGCTCACTCAGGGTCACTTCCTCATCACACATGTTTAGGGTGTCCTTGTCTGTGTCGAGCACAGGCCTTCCTCTGTTACAGCCACCCTGCCTCTAGGCTACTGGTTTTGTGGCCTCTGTATGTATTGATGTACCTGTGATGGTTCCTTATGTGTCCTGCTTACTGTTCCCCTCTCATCTGCTGTAGTCTCAGTTGACTGCACCTGCCAACACTGTCTGCAACTTCACAGTACTCTGATCAGCCATTCAGATCCATGCACTGCCTTCCTGCCATTCCCCAAGAGGGGTGTGGGGGGAGGGTTCACTGCATCCCTACAACCCAGTGCCAAGACTTTGCACATGATGACTGCACTTGCCCTTACAGTGCTGTCATGTCACGAGATTGACATCACTACTTTGTTGGTTCTGTTGATAGTTGAGGACCTACATATGTGCTTCACTGCACCCATGCACTTATGAGCCATGTTTCCCCCTTCAACATGCCAGTCCAATTTGACTTACTGCTGTGGCTATTTGGTTATTGTGGCATGGCGATGCTACGTGCCATCTCTTTGTTGACATATGTAATTTACGCCTAAGATCTATGCCTTCCAGAAGGTTTAGTGTGATGCAGGTGATATGCAACATGCAGTAGATGTGTGGGCTTTGCATTTGACATGCATCCATGTCTGCTTTCACGGTCCCCTTCCATTTCATTGCCACTGCATGCATGCCAGAGTTTGTGTTGTATGTGACATGGCTGCTTCATGTCTTGGCCCTCAATATTGTATTGTGTATGATGTGTGTGGTATGTGCTGCTGACATGTGTGCTCATGTCTTTTTTCATTTTGTTGCTGGTAATGATGCACCAGAACCAGAGGAGGAGGAGATGGCAGACAGGGTGGGGTGTTTAGGTCAATACCCATGCACCAGTGGTGGTTGCGGGGTGGTAGGCAGCAAACATCCATCAGTGCTCCAGACCATCCTGTCTAGGCCTGCCTCTGGGTATGGCTCTGAGGATCTCTTTCACTCTGATGGTGAATCGGATGCTTATCAATCCATGCCGTCGACGGTCGGTGATTCTGCAGTGGTGCTGTTCTGTCTGCCACACCTGCAGTGGGGGTTGAGGCCTCAAGAGGCCAGTCAGTGTTGGAATGTCCGCCTGTGGTGGTTACGTGTGCAGGGTCACCTTCCACAACAGTTGCTCCTGTTCCTGGGGCAGCAGATCAACGGAGGAATGCAATCTTGCAGCCACAGGCAGTGCCACCACAGCAAGGACCACGTCTGCTTGGGCCCAACAGGTGTGGTGTCTGGCAACACGGTGGCTGTGCACCACCGGGGAACACTGTGCGGGAGCAATCCATGTATGCCATAGCAAAGCAACAGGGGGGAGCGGTTGAGATGTTGGCTCAAGGTATTGAACGTGTGGCTGATTCCATTCTCCCCCCTGATAGGCAGGTGGAGCTCCAGCAGCAGGCAATGCAGTACATGTGCGCTCACTCAGGCAGGGCACGGCGGCCTCCAACAGGTCCCGCCGGGCTGAACTGGTGGCTCTGCGTTCAGCTATTGCTCCTGAGGGACAGGCATGCAGGGAAGCCTTGAGGGAAGACTTCACCTCTCTCAGAAGTACTCTGGCTGCACTCATTATGAGCCAGGGGACACGGGCAGAATAGAGGATGGAGCAGCTGGAACAAACCATCTCAGCTGAACTCCAATCAAGCCTGGAGGAGGTCCATCTGTCACTTGAGGCCTCGCTGGAAGAGCTCCATGTTACACGTGGGTCCTTGCAGGAGGAACTCTGTGTTACACGTGAGGTGCTGCATGGCGACCTCCGTGCCAAATTCATGCAGAACCAGACTCATCAGGCTTGCATGCTTGCTGCCTCGAGGGGTTTTCTGGGGCTATGCGTGGTCAAGCTCCTGTGCCACACTTACCTCCTAATGTACAACCAGAGGATGACGACAATGACGTATCTATCACTCAGGTCGGGCCATGAAGACCAAGAGCCCATGGAGGATTTTTTTTTGTCTCAACATCATTGCATGTGGATGTTGAGGTGCACCCTGCACTTCTCCCCTCCTGGGTTCCCCCCTTTCCCCGGGTCCACTTCGGCCATTTTAATTTTTTGTCTGTTGTGCATTTATGTTGCATTGTGGTGCTATGTGGCATCCGATGGCATCCACTGTGTGTTCCGTCTGGGCCCATACAGGCTTTTCTTGTGTGTCTGTTTGTGGCTTGGGGTCCAGACACATATGCCACTCCTGCTTCCCCTTTCCATGGGCTCGCAAGGATGGCATTGTGTGACAGTAACTTACACAGAGGCATTGGACTTCTGCCATATCTATGGCCAATCTGAAGTCCAACTTGTGTATACACCCCTAGTGGGGAATCGTGATGGTTTCTCCAGTGCATGGTTGGACTGCATTTTGGTGAGTATATTGTTGGATATTTTGTGTATATTTGGGGTTTGACGGTACATTTATTACCACCAAACTATGAGTGGTAGTCTGGTGGTTAGAATGGGTTTGGCCTCATATCATTTTAGTGACTATACCTTGTTATATTATATTGGAGAATCTAGTAATATGTATTACTTGTGGTATTTTGCAGTAGTATGTTCTTTGCGGTATTTAGTGGTGAGCATAGTTTCCTTCCCTACATTATAACCCCATCATAAACAAAACGTTCCTTTCTATAAGAATACCTCATAGTGATCTATTGAGGGCCTTGGACCTATACACAAAAGAAAACCTAACACTTTTATATAGAGTGCCACCTACAGTCAGTGGCCGGTATCACTGGCTTATCTACACCAGTGATCTATGCGCCCGTGGGCATTACTGGCTCATAGACCTCCAGTAATCTATATGTTGTATTAGTTTCCCTCCAAACAACATGCAAGGAGGACACACACACACACACACACACACACACACACACACACACACACACACACACACTCCTATTTTATCACTGCTTATTCTGGTTGTTATTCTATCTGCATGGGCAAATTGACAAATGTATTACCAAAGGGAATTAATCTCCCCTATGTTCACATATAAAATCCCAAATGCAAAAATGACTCTAAATAATTCGTTTTTATACTCTAATTATATTTCATACAAGTACAATTCACAATTCAATGATTACCATGTACATTTCACCATTATCTGTAACAAAAGAAAAGAAACAGAAACAGAGAAAACAAGCCTTTTTAACAATACGAGTTACTTTTTAACATTCTAAACATGACAAATTAAAATTCATGGCTTTTCCTTTGTTATTCTGCTTACATGACATTTCTAATTCGGTCATCCATCCGACTGCACACAGTGACATCACTTAAACTTTGTGTGCTTACCAGAAGTATCTGTTTGAAGCTGTCCCACACGATCTTGCTTCGCTCGCCTCAGAAAAACAGTCCCAGTCCACGAACTGCTCCTGTAATCTTGGGTGCTTGGAATGCACAGCGAGTAATTCTCTAGCCAGAGGTCAGTGACCAGGCACTTCTGTCCTCAGAGCCCAGTCAACCCGAACTAAACTCTCCCTGTTATCTTCCCATTAAAAAAACTCAGAGCCTCCCCACATCTGACGTGGCATATCTTCAGACAATGTTTTCCAATCATATTAGCAGAAAATGTATTCCGTTACCACCCTCATGTTCCAAACAATGAGCTTCAGAGCATAATAACTGTATCTTTTTGGTTTCCTGTTGCCATCCTTTCTACCTTCTGCATTCAACACAGAAAGAGAAAAGCAGAAGAAAAAAATGCCAGTGCACTTTTAAAAACAAATTTCAAAATATGTATTTTCTTCACCTCATTTTGTACATGGGACTACATTATAATGTTAATGGTTAGAGTTAGTGTTTAGTAAATGTTAATTAGGTTAATCAATTATAGATAAATAATGTAGTCTTCTATGTATGAGGTATTCAAGAGAAGAGAAAAAAGGTGCACTTTACTCTGTGCAGTTTCACATTGGGCTTTTGCTGTGAAAAACAAAATGAATTCTATACCTTGCATGCCACCAGCAATATATTCACATGTTATACTGGTAACATAAAATAACTATATGTGTATGCCACATTACTGCTGGCAACAAACATTTTGCCATCACATTTAGTGAAGCCCTATTAAAGTGCTATATATATTACTACATGTACTTAATGCTGTAAGCAGTCCCATGGTCCCTTTACCTTTCAAAGCCACTCTCATGATGGTAGGAGGATGTGTGGTGGCAATGTCACATTGAGGCACTTGTGCTATGGTGTTTCCTCACTGTCTGACAGTGTCACTGTTGGGTCCTGTCTTCATGATATGTTATACTGTTAAATTGGTAGTCCTGTGTTGGTTTTGCTTATGATGTGTCACAGGATCAGCAGTACGTTTCCGTTGCAGATGTGTCCACAAGGGAGTGGTTCACATGGGAATTGTACGCAACACTGAAGGTTCATGCATTTCCCATGCTAACATGCATTGATTAGCCCTGCAAACACACCCCCACCCCACTCCTATCACCACCCAAACATCCACCTACGCACATACTATTTGCCTTCTGAGACATGTTGTGTCCCTGCTGCACATTGACTTTCGTAATCGTGAACCGGCGCCGCAGGCTAATATTTTTTGCTTTGTTTTTTCATGCAACTGCAGGTGTTTCCAGGCAGCAAACACCACTCACTGTACTGTGTTGTGTAGCGAGCAGGGTGTTGCGGGGAAAAACCTGTATCACCTGTATTTTCTTTTCTTCTTTGGGATTCCCTCAAATGCATGCCACCAAGGGTTCCAGGTTTTGGTGTTGACACCTTTGTTGGCATGCATTCATATACTTTTAGTATAGGTTGGATATTTTTGCTCACTCTTTTCTTCAGAGTCCGTGTCTGAGGGGATTGTCTGTGGCCTGCTTCCATTTGTGACGGTGCACTTTGTGACAGTTGTGTCATGTGTGTTGATATTTTTATTGTACTTTTCACATTGCATGCCCTGGCATGGTGTGTGGGGTGGGTGACATGGGGTTGGGGGAGGTTTACATGACATACCAGCATTTGGATGTGATGTTTTGCATGGGGGTGGAATCTGAAGCTTGCTTGTGTGCATTTTGGTCACACGGGATTGTGTTTATTTAAGTGGCTAGGTATGCACACAATGATGCAATTCCAAGGACATATTCTCAGGTTGTTAAGGTTGTGACAGTTGACTGTCCCTTTGTCATCCTCGATTGTCACCTGGAATGTGCCAGGCCTTTGTGCACTCCGCAGGGGGGTATAGGTGAAAAATGTAGTCACAAGCTGGGTACGGGCTGCCTCACCACGTGCCCTTTTCCTCCCCTGCACAGCGGCCGTGCATGTGGTTGGGGAAGTGGGGGCACCACCATGTCCACCGATACGCACTGCCGGGTTGCAACGTTGTGCAGGACACATGCTGCCACAATGATCCTGCTATATGCAGTAGTGTTACTGGGGGTGCATATAGTAGCTGCCCACCAGAGTGGTGAAGGGAGCGGAAACGCGGCTTGAGCACTCCAAATGTGCGCTCCACTATGCCCCTGGTTGCAATATGGGCTCAGTTGTATCTTACCTGAGGTGGTGTGGTGGGGTCCGTATTGGCATCATCATGTAGGTGCTCAGAGGGTGGGCACTGTCCCCTGGGAGGTTGATAATGGTTGTCATTAGTTGGGTTTGTGTATTTGTCTGTGTGTGACATGCATGCAAGTGCAGAGGCATTTGTACTGACCAATGAGCCATGTGTTTCCATGCCTCCTAGCTTCCAGGTCCCGGTGTAGGGCTGACATTCTGAATATGAAACTGTCATGGGTGGACCTGGGATAGTTTGCATAGACAGAGGTGATGATTCCCTTGTCATCGCATACAACCTGCACGTTGATGGAATGCCAGGGCTTGCAGTTGCAATAGATGTGCTCAGTGGCCCTAGGTGGACATAGGGCCACATGGGTGCAATCAATGGCACCGAGCACTCTGGGAAAGTGTGCCACCCCGTAAAAGTCCTGGACCATGGCCAGCCTTTATGCAGGTGGTCTGGGCATGTATATGTGCCTGTGGACTGAGGGGCGTGCTGTCATGATTGCCAACACCTGGTGTAGGTAGCATGACTGCGTGGCCTGTGAGACGCCCCCAACTATGGCAGTTGTCCACTGAAATGACCCAGTGGCCACAAAATGCAGGACATTGAGCACCTTCTCCAAGGGGCTCAGTGCTTGGGAGCACAAGGTGGTTGATGTGAGGTCATCTTCCCACTCCCTGACCAGCTCTAGGATGATATGAGGTGGAAACCTATACCTACATAGACCTGGTCATCAGGCATCCCCAAAAGGCTGGTCCTGGGTAAGAAAATGCGGGCCTGGCTATCCTCCTCCTCCTGCAATGTCCCACAATCACTGCTGCGAGAAATGGGACATTCATTGTAGCTGCATATGCTTGTTTGTTGTTTGCGCGCACTTTTATGATGCGCGGGGACGCTTCCACCTGCTTTCGCGTGGCGGACCTGTTTCCGGCGTGCGCGGGTTTGCCCTGTTCAATTCCATGAATATGTGTTGTTAGCGCGCATGTGTTCGTTGTGGGGATTTCGCTGCTGTACTTCCCCCATTACGCCCACATTTCCGCGTGTTTTTCCCCATTCCGCATGTTCCACCCCCTTTTTAGGTGTGTGCGCTGGACATTTTGTGCCTTCACTGGCCGACTCCCACACAGCTTTCAGGTTGTCGTAGTGACCTGTGTGCCACGCAGGGATTCCGCGCAGGTTTCAGGTAAGCCAGGCGCAGGGCCTTCCATGAATCGGTAATGGGCGCATGCGTGTGTTTCGCACGCATGCGCAGTGTTTTTCACGCTTGCACCACACATTTTGGCGCACAATCATTCCATGAATCACTCTGTATATATGCTAATGTTGACTCTTCTCTGTCATTCTGCTTTTGCCCAAAGCATATCACAGTCACAACAATATAGGCTATTTTTGCCCCCTTATGTTGCTGGTGCCCAAAGAATATCATGAGGCTGAAGTGGGAGAATGGAAGAACAGGCTCCCGCCCTTCCCCTCTCGCGCTTGGCCTAGAGGATCACAGCCCAGACACCCGCCACGAGAGGAGTTTGCCCATCTACCAGACAACCAAATACCCTGGTACAGGAACATACGGATGTGCCCACCAGCATGCCCTGCACATGCCGACACCTGTGGCATGGATGGACTCGACTGACCCATCCAGCACTAAATCAACACGTCGTTAGAGATGCCATGACGACCTAGCCAACGGTCAGCACACCTGTGCGAACATGCACACCGGACACTCCCACACCAATCCACACGAAGAATATACTCAGTGCTATGACGTAGGCGACAGACATACTCACGGACGTGCATCTTTATTATTTTCCACATAGGCTCTCAAAATGCAGAAACGCAAGACGCATCATGAACTTATCTAAAAAGGCTTGCTCACGCTTCTTCTAAGAACCATGTACCATAATGAAGAATATAACGAAGACACGATACTGATGATAGGGCAATATGATACCGTAACCTAAAGCGCTCTGCATCAAACGGTTCCACCTATGCACTAGGCCCAAGTAGGCCGCAAGCAAAAGCTTCCATGAACATTGAATGAGCAAGAGCTCGGTTGCTGACCCTGCAGAATGAGCCCGGCGAAAGCACACCGCCAAGGGCACGATGTTGCAATCTCGCACGCCGCAAGCCAACGGCAAGGTCGCACCTGCAAGATAAACCAGGCACACAGTGGGAAAAACAATATTAATTGTGCTGAATTCTGCCTCAAACACGGTCCCACCTCACGTGGCAAAGCCAAACCTGACAGAATGCCAAGTCCAGGAGGAAGGAGACGCCTGAATCCCACGTTTCAAGACACAGGCAGATACAATTAAAAGACTCATTGGACATCTGCAGCAGTGGGAGTAGTCGACCTCGCAACATATGAATAAATCCTCAAATTGTTTACACCTACCCATAGTAAAACATTGTTGCAAATGACAGGTGCACCGCGAGCTGGGAACAGCGATAGTCCCAGACTGGGAGGCTCGCGAGTGGACCAATCAGAACATGGGGCTCTTATCATTGACGCCATTAACATTGACCAATCCTCAGAGGTCTTCATGTAACAATTTTCATGTATCAAATTGAAGGGACAGCCCAAGTATATCACCTGACTAACCCTCAACCACTAATACCGTTCTCTATATGTATGCTATACTAACCCTACCACTCGAGTAACCAATCCAGAGTGGAAGTAGGTTTTTTGTTAAACTTTGTAAGGTGACGCAAGTAGCGCGTCATACTAAGGTAAAAAGGGCTTGCGAGCCCCACGATTGTGTGTGTGTCAGGACGGACGCGTACGCTCCTTGACCCATCCCTGCTGTTTTGTCTAATAAACAGCAGAGTCACCTTGCTTCTTGCATGTGTCTCATACTCTATCTCTTTTGGGATATACGGGAGGAGTTGGGGCCTCCCTGCCCGGAGGTCTGCGGACGGCCCGGCCGACCCCGGCAGAATTTCCCCCCGACAAGTTGGAGGCACTGCTGAGATCTGTTTAAGATCTGCTTTTTTATTTTTACTTTTTTCCAGGTAATCCCGTTGCAAGGAGGCCCGGCGGCGCGGCCCCCTCTGCCGTTGCCCCCTTCTGAGGACTACAGGACAATCGCGGAACTGCGAGAAGACCGGACAGCGCAATCCGGATATTGGCCTTCGGGAGCCGGTTGAGAAGTATCCCGCCCGCGGTTGGCGAGTGTCCAGACGTGGTCCAGACGAGGGGAGGTGGCGAGCCGCTTGGAGGGGTGCACGCAGTCGAGCGGCCCCGCATCAAGAGAACTTGGTTAGCATGCCACGCACAACAAGCAATGTGAAATTGTGAGGGAGGGGGGAGGAATTAAATACGGGAGGTGGGAGGTGTTGCACAGGTGCGCGGCGAAGGTTTGACAATTCAGTGTTGGCAATGAAATGAATGGTAGCCGAACGAGTGCGAAAGCAGTCGGCTACGTTGCGCGAGAGAGGGGGGGTGGAGCACGAAAACATCACGTGCGGCCGCTCGTAGACACTGATTGGCCTAGGTCGCGACTACGTGTAAGGGTGTGTGTGTGTGTGGTTTCCTACGATTTGGCATTTATTGATCAATGAGTAGATGAGGATCCCTATTGTTCGAGCAAGAAACTCGATAGGTAGATGACGTTTCCCTGTAGGCGGTAGCTAGTTAGTTGCCCAATACGGAAGATAATTGGCTGGTTAAGCCCTCCTGTGGAGGGGCGTATCACACGCGAGGCGACGCAGTGTGCGCAGTCCGATTATATTATTGATTACCTTGTTCCAGGAGTGACAGGAAGACAGCTGTGAGGTTAACGGGGGTAGATTGCAAGTGTATTTTGAACTTAAAGAATATATGAAGAACTTACCAGTAGCTCGAAGAGATCGGTGACGTCACCAGTAGGGCTTTCATAGGATATCCTGAGCACAAGGCATCTTTCTTTCTGAGAGTGGTGGGGAAGAGAACTGTGGTAAGGGAGTGGAAAAGGAGATAAACGGTAATGAATTGATCGAGGAAAGGCGAAACGGGGGACGTGGCGGCGCACGGAGAACGCCGGCCACGGCAAGTGTAGAAGAAGGAGGTGGAGCAAGTGAAAAATAGGACGACTGTATAAGAACGTCACAAGGGGTACGCAGCCGCAGGGGGCTACGTGCGCCTCGGCCGCAGGGGGCCGTAAGGGTGTCGTGTAAAGGAAGAAAGACAGAAGAAAATATACAAATGTAAATACTATATTTTAATAATTTTCCTTAGCGGACTATCGCAAGTCCCCAAACTTACGGGTCCAGGTAACGATATAAGGTTGTATATTGTAAACTGCTAGTGAGATAACCGCTACCAAATAGGGGAAGGGTAACAAGTGGAGCGCTACTATGTCACACGGGACAGGATCGGGAGGGTGGGGGAACACCCTCACTACCCCACTACAACACATATGTACAACACTGTCACCCCATAGGGAGAAACTGATCAAGTATAGCATAGAATGGACACAGGGGACGGACAACAAAATGATAACACCATGGCCGCCTAATGGTAGCTTCGATCCATATACCCAACATTCACTATTAAACCATTTGCATAATACATACAAAGGGAAGAAGTTGACAAACCACGTGGAGGTGTTTAACTTATGGAGGATGTTCCAGGGGTCCCGACCAGGACCAAATGGAATGTTCACTGTGGGGGAAATACCGGAAGAAAAAGAGATTAAGGAGGAAAGAGAGAATGGGAAAAAGGGGAGTGAAGACCCAAAGAACATGGGGAATGGACAAGAGGGAGGAGAAAAGAATAATAACTCAAAAGTAAATGAAATAAAAAAGGAACAGAGCAACGATATACCCCTAGCAAAGGTAGTGAAAACAGAGGGAGGGGGGTTGTACCCTTTAAGAGAATTAGGAGAAATAGAAAGAGGACAGTTAAGGGCGGCTGAGGGGTACTCGAACCCGGCATACAGCCCGCCACCATATGTGGCTCATAGGAAGATGACAGCAGGGGAGGAGAGGACTGGAGAAGAACAAACTGTGGAAATAGGACATGAGGAGTGGGTAGCCGCGCAGATATTATTAAAATTACGAGGTTCATTAACAGGAGAAGAGAAGGAGGTAGTAAGGAAAATAGACGAGGATAATACTAGGGAGAGTGGAATGACAGGGGAAGAGCTGTTACGTCAAAAGGAAGAGATTTTGGAGGAACGACTAGCAGAGTTAAGGGATGAGCAGAATGAACTGATCAAACAGCTCGAGAGGAAGGAAAGAGAGAGAGCGAGGGAAAGGAAAGAAGGTAAGAACAAATTGGAAAAAATAAGGGAAAGAACTGAGGAGCAAAGGAAAGAAGCTGACAGGGTAAGAGCAGCAGCAGAAAGGGTATCAAGAGCAGTGCTACGAGAGAGGAAAAGGGAAGAAGAAGAGAAAGAAAAAGAAATGGCAATGTGGAAGAAGAGATTACTATCAGAAACAACTAGGAAATACGAAGAAGGGAGGGTGATAGAGAGTATATTAGAAAGGGAGAGGGTGAGAGGGGAAAGAAAGAAAGAGGATGAAAGGATATTGGAAAAGATGAGTAGTGAAGTAATGGAGGAATTAAAAAGGAAAAGGGAGGAAATTGGTAGAGAGATGGAGGAGAGAAATGAAGGGGAAAGAGAAGATAGGAGAAGGGAGAGTGAAGTAAGGGGGGATGTATATAGAGACACAGAAGTAGCAACAACATCAGCGCAAAGGGGAGCGGTTGATAAAGGAGAAAAGGGAGAACCGGACCTAATAGACTTAAAAACAGTAACAATCAAGGGGAAAAAGACAGAGTGGGGGCTGCCGTTTGTGAATGACTTTTGTAGTGAGGAAGAAGAAGGAATGGAGAAGGAAGGAAGAAGCAGTGAAAGGGAAAGTCTAGATAAACTATACACCACCCGGACCAATACAGACTCACCATGGATCGGTAGGAGAAAGGATGAACTGGAGAGAAGTGAGGAGGAAGAGCAAGGAATAGCGGCAAGACAGACACATGAAACCACACCATCACCATCACATCCTCTCCCATCCCACCCCACATGCTCAACCACCTCACGCTCATTACGTACAATAAAACTTGCGCCCTTCACAAACGAACTGACACCCTATGCATGTCGGCTTAGAGACCTCCCTAGACGCAGGCAGGAAGGACGAATACACACGCCCACATTAAATACAGGAAATGATGGAAGAAGGGGAAAGGATGAAGAAGAAAGAGTTACGAGCAGGGGAAATACGGACGAAATTGATGATGTAGAAGAGAGGCAAGAAGAGGAGGGGTGTGAGAACTCGACTTTATGGAACCCAAGGGGTAAAATGAGACACAACTTAATGCCACTTCTGGAGAGGGGAGGAGTTAGACCACAGTACGTCCCTTGGAAGCATACAGACAAAGAGAATATAAAGTGAAGGCTCCCATCATTAAGTGGAGGTGCGGGTAAATGGATATATGAAATGGAAAAACACACCGCAGGACAGAAACTGGCAGTGGGAGATGTAAAGGGCCTTCTAATATCGATATTAGGGGATGCAGCGGATGACATTTGGAAGAGAGCGGGATTCGCTGGGGTAACAATAGCAAACACATCGCATGATGGGGCACCATTCGCAAACTGCAGACATGCACTATGGCAGGCATTGAGGGTACAGTACCCAGACACATCAGACATAGGAGCAATTACCTCACGCAAGATGCGTGAGAACGAAGATCCTGTTAATTATATCCAGGAAATCCAAGAGAAGTGGCGCATGGAAACTAGAGAACAATGGGACAAAACACCAGCAATATTTTATCATATACTAGTACAAGGGCTCCCAGAAGGAGTTCAGAAACAACTGAAGAAAGTAGTGGGAATGGAGGCAAAAGCATGGCCAGAAATATAACTGACAATAGTGCATCATTGTAAGGCATGGCAAGGAAAAATGAAACAAAAGGAAGAAGACAGGAAAACGGAAGAGGCTAAGCTAGTACAGAAAAAACTTACTAAATACACAATGGAAGGGGCACTAATAACTGCACCTACAATAATGACCCAAAGCCCCACACAAGTATTGGCTGCACAAGATCCCTCCCAAATACTACCCTCACAGACAATAACACAACAGGTGCCGCCACTCCAACCATACACGACCAACATGGGAGGAGGATACTCAATGCCAGGAGCTGGGTATTATAATTACAACAGGGGAAGAGGAGGAATTATGAGGGGGAGAGGATACGGCTATAACACACAACAGCAGGTGGGAGGACTTAGAAACTCCTACACCACCGGGCAACCAATATACCAGGACAACACAGGAAGCTTTCCATGGCAGAGTAGGGAACCACCGGTGTGTTGGAGTTGTGGATTAGTAGGGCACATGTCACGCACGTGTAGAGTAAGACCAGGTACACCATCATGGAGCGAACAGGGACAACCAAGGCCCACACAGGAACAGCAGGGCATACAGCAACAGCAGACGTTGCAACAGGGAAATGAACAGCAACAAATAATAACACAACAACAGCCACAGACATATTCACTGCCACAACAACAGGTAGCGATAACACAACAACCCCAAGCACAACAAACACATCTGGGTAGGGTGACAGTCCTGGGACACAACCCTTACACAGGAAATGGTCAATCGTTGTACCCTCAATAGGACAGCCCACAGACGGCCTTGGTGTGTCCCATCCTGTCGGTAACACCTAATAGTGCGGAGGAACCACGCATAGAGGTAACGATAGGCGACAAAAAATGATCATTCCTTGTTGACACCGGGGCGACCCGGTCTTGCATAAGGGAAGGTAAATTTAAGATGTCGGGCGAAGCCATGAACACCCAAGGATTCTCTGGGGCTAGAGGGTTGGTTCCCTTTACTGATAACATTCCCTTATCTATAGGAGATTATGACATGTCAGTCCCACTTTTATATTATAGTGCCTCACCAGTAAATATACTGGGGAGAGACATAATGAACAGGTTGAATATGACTATCTCCTTTACGGAGGACGGCATAATTTGCTCCACTCCAGGAATTAACATGCTCACAGCACGACAGATTATGCAAGCATACTGCGGACAGACAGCGATTAGGGCCGAGCCAGTAGATGGGGAACTCTTCCAGTACGGGACAGACATGGCATTTGCATGGATGCCAGGGATAGAGGGAAAGATCTGGAGGAGGCCAGCAGCCTATTTGTTCAGACCAGAAACACCAGTCAACGAACTAGAAGGAAAGGTGGTTCCAGTGGACATTGAGAGCATTATAGCAACAGCTGATTACATTGCTGTACATGCCCAAGACAGAGAAGGAAGAGCATGGAGGGCAGTGATAGCACTAGCAGAAGGATGTAGGCTCACCCAGGTGTCAGATGAGGAGCTGTTCTCAGAAGAAAAGGAGGAAGGTGAAATGGTGTTTATGATGAGTGTGGAAATATGGCTAAGAGTGGCGTACAAACAAGTGGCACAGAAAATGGCAATGGCACTTGAGGCACCCACATCCACCCCAGTTCCCTTCTTTAAGGAGGATATGACAAAGGTACCCACATCATTATGGACTACTAGCCCCTATGACGTGGGGTGCATTAAAAGTATAGGGGGGGTAAGGATAAAATTGAAAAAAGGTGCAATACTCCCCAGAGTGAAACAGTACCCACTATCAAAAGAGGCAGATGAGGGCATATATGAAACCATAACGGCCCTTATAGATAATGGCATATTGGTCCCCTCAGAATCACCATGTAACACGGCTGTATACCCAGTGCGCAAGGCTAGAGGGGGGTCTTGGCGCTTCATACAGGATCTCAGGCCCCTGAACAACATAGTAGAAGCAGAATACCCCATAGCCACAAACCCGGCCACGATATTGTGTGGCATTCCAGCGGAAGCATCACGATTTACAGTGATCGACCTTAAAAATGCTTTTTTCTCAATACCATTGCACCCAGACTCACAAGATCTGACAAGCTTCACTTACAGAAACACAAAGTGGAAACACACCAGATTACCACAAGGGTACTGCGAATCACCCTCAATATTCAACAGAGTAATAGAGATGGATTTGGGTAACATTGAAGGGGAAAGCACAGTGTTGCAGTATGTCGACGACATAATAATTTGCAGTACAAACGAAAGAACATGCAGAGAGGACTCATTAAAGATGCTGACAATATTGGCTGAAAAAGGTTACAAGGTAGATATGGAAAAGTTACAGTACTGTCAAGAACAGGTACTTTACATTGGTCAGCTCATATCCCAACATGGAAGAAAGATTGCACCACAAAGGGCACAGGCCATTTCAAAAACGCCAATCCCACAAACAGTGAGGGAACTGCAGCAGTTCCTGGGTCTGTGCAACTACTGTAGAGCATGGGTATTTGATTACAGCTCATAAATAGGACCCCTGCTTGAGGGGTTAAAGGAAGCTAATAAAGGGGAGAAAAAGTTGGGGTGGACAATGGAAATGAAAGAGGATTTTGATGAACTGAAAGATGCAATATCAACTGCTCCGGTACTGGCAACCCCAGACTATGAGCGACAATTCTTTATATTTTCACATTGCGACTCAGCAGTAATGAAAGCAGTGTTGGCTCAAAAAACAAGCATGGGCTACAAACCAGTAGCATTTTACAGTGGCCACTTAGATCCTGTGATGTTAGGTCATTTCCCTTGCGAACAAGGTCTCGCCGCAGCTGCTTTTGCGGTAGAAAAAGCATCAGCAATAACCATGGGGTGCCCAACTACACTGTTTGTGGAACATGCACTATTTGCAATATTGAATAAACCTAAGTCCACCCTAACCATGCAAAGGGCATCAGGTTATGAGATCATCTTATCCAGAGCTGAACTATCAATTGTTAGATGTAGCACGGTCAACCCTGCAAGGTTCCTAGCAGAAGTACTTGAGGAAGGAGATTATGCCCACGATTGTACGCAAATAACTGAAATGTACTCATGTACTAGAAAGATTGAAGAAAACGCACTAGAGGGAGGTGAGCTCCTGTTCATTGATGGGTCATCAACTATCGACCAAAGGGATGGTATAAGGAGGACTGGGGCAGCAGTGGTAAAAATGATGGAGGTACTGGTGTGTGTGGCAATGAAATGTGTACAATAACCACAGCATTACTCCGCTCAAGCAGCAGAATTAATTGCACTGATTTTGGCGTTGAGGGAAAGCTTTGACAAACGAGTGACCATATATTCCGACAGCGCATATGTTACGTCCACTGTCCACTCAGGGCTGTCGAAATGGAGAAGAAGAGGGTTTAGGAGAGCTGATGGCACTCCAGTGCAACATGCCCTCCTATTGGCTGAACTAATTGATGCAATAAATGACCCCCAAGAATTAGCTTTGGTCAAATGCACCGCACACACCAATGGTGAAGACCACATTTCAAAAGGGAATGCAGCAGCAGACGCACATGCGAAGTATGCTGCATATTTTGGTGAGATATGGAACCCCCCAGAGTCAGAGAGAGGGAGAGGGAGGGGAATGGCTAAGGAGATGTTGATAAGAGAAGGGTACACCCATCTCCCAGCCACACAGATTATGGAACTACAAGCGGCTGCACCAATGGCCAAAAAGGAAATATGGCTAAAAAGAGGATGCACAATGTCACCAACCGACGCACTATGGCGCCAGAGTGACACTGGGAAGATTGTAATACCACTGGCACTATTGAACACCGCCCTGAGCCAACTACACCACCCAGCCCACACAGGCAAGGAAGTAATTGCAGCACGAATTAGGGAAGACTGGTTCTGCCCTGAGTTAAATTCTCATGTGTCAAATTTCATCAGCAATTGTCTCACATGTCAACAGTTTACGGCCGGTCACACTCTGAAGGTGATAAGAGGTACTATACCCCGGCCAGAGGGACCCTTCCGACATCTCCATATTGACTATGTTGATATGATCAACGTATGTCAAGGAAATCGGTATATGATTGTAGTAGTATGCCCATTCTCGAGGTGGATTGAAGCAGGGCCCTGTTCACACCCAGATGCATTTAGAGCAGCTAAATTCCTAGTGAGGGAGGTCTTCCCCAGGTGGGGAGTGTGCGAAGTACTGCGGTCAGACAATGGCCCACATTTCGCAAACGAAATGTTCCAGCACATCACATCCTTACTGAACATCAAGCATAAATTTGCATGTGCATACCACCCACAGGCCAACGGTATATGTGAACGCCTGAATGGCCTATTAAAGGAGGCAATTGCAAAAATACAGCAAACAACAAAGAAGAGTTGGTTGTATTGCCTTCCATTAGCCCTATTTGAGCAAAGGAAAAGACCAGGTTCTGACCACCACCTCACCCCTCACGAGGTGGTTACCGGACGTCAAATGCGCCTTCCCCTAACGCCAACATCAAGAGCATTTACTGACCATGAGAGTACTACAGATGTCCTTGGTGATGAAATGTACCAATATGTGTCTTCTCTGATTACTAGTGTAGTGTTTGTGTCTCAACAGCTCGAGCGCACGCGGGGCGGGTCTAACAGCGATCAACAAGAAGGCGCGGATAAAGAATTGGAAAAGGAAAGACTGTGCAAGGTTGCTAAAGGTGACCACGTACTACTTCGCAATTTCAACAGGAAGTGGAACAGTCCACGCTTCACTGGCCCCCATCTGGTAGAGGAGGTATCAACGAGAGCAGTAAAGCTACAGGACAAACGTGCCTGGAACCACCTACATGACGTAAAGATCTACAAACTCCAGACCCGCCCCAGCGCCACCGACAGGGCCACTGAAAGAACAACAGCAGCGTCACCAACGGAGGAAGAGACTTCTACCGCAACTAACGGCCTAAGTGTCCCCATACCCTGCCACCCCCCAGATTCCCCAGAGACAACTACTAGAAAAGAAAGGGGTGATCCCCATACCACCCACCCCATGGTTACACGATCAAAGGGTAAAGAGACTTCCGCCAGTTGAGCCCCAAACCCTCTGCCCATTGACCCCCTACCCACTGTAGTAATAACTGAACTGAAGGACATTGTTTTGCACATATACACATGTAAACACCTGAATGTTCTCTTTCTTTTCTCTCGCACATGCAGGTACAGCGTATTATTGTACTGTTAAGAAAGTAGATAACTAACCAATTCACTGCCCAGGAGTAGATGGTACCCTCAGACGATAATTACCTGGGAGAATTGTCACACCAATTTGTATATGAAATAAAACGGCCAACGTACCTGAAAAGAAGGCGGGTACGTGTCTACTACACAGCATTCCTCTTGGCTATAGAACACTCAATGCCCCACCTCCAACCATACTTGCCTGCCCTAAGAGATAGATTGCTTAGATTGGCGTGGGAACAGCTCTTCGTCTGGGCACTGAATGACTACTTGATAGGGAGAGCTTAAAAAACGACAACTAACACCAATAACAAGCATATTAAGAATTTTCAGGCGGGCAACTGTAACGTCGCAAGAATAAGCTGCCGGACTGCAGCAAGGTAAGAGCAAAATGCCGGTGAAATTAGCATCTGTAATAAAATTGATAGGGATTTTAATGATCACCGGGTTCTTGGCTGCCTCTGTATGGCAGTACAGCTATGCTATTGATATTATTGCTGTACCCAAACCTAATGCACCCCCACCCCCAGCTGCAACAGGTGTTACGTCAGGTGGTACTAGTAAAATCCCACACAAGAAAAATAGAGTTAAACGCAGCACATACTCAGATAATAAAGGTATTGACAACTACATACAAGATTCAGCACACATCTCAAACAACATATGGTACCAACACATGACCCACATAGGTAAACAGACAACAGAAGACAGCTGCTACGTTTGCTCATTGATTCCATACGCCATGAGCGCTTCTCGAACATTTGTTGCCACGGAGATAGATGAAAAAATAGCACGATGTATAATATACCTGGCACTGTTCCAGACGAAAGGAAGATTTCAAGGGACAGTGGTGCATCTGATGTGGAAAACACGAGATACATATCCATCTGAAAACAACTTCCTCAAGACTTATTTGAGTTACCACAAGAGCAGTTTACATGCTGAAGGATTCAATTACATAACAAGTGGTCCTGAAAAAGGAGAAACAAAGAAAGTAACACTGCAGTACCTACCATGTGATTGGTACGCCACTGAAGTCCCTGGTAAAAACGGATGTTGGGAAAGACCACTGGTGATAATAACAGGAAAGGTGTACATGAACAACAAATGGGACATAGGAGTGGTTGGCAGCAACATGGTAACAAGAGAAAATATTTCAACTATTGATGGACACAACCGTAGATGTTGGATGACTTGGGTCAAGTACGTACCCATGCTCACGTGGATGGAAAAGGATGAAGACCCAATAACAATACTGCCGCTAACTGCGCCTAAGGTATGCTACCAACATAAAGGAGAAGTGGACGTAGGATACAACACCAACTGTGAAAGCGTGATGGAGTTACCTGAGGGGGGAGCAGGAACAGCAGTAGTAATGGACCATTACTGGGCCTGTGGAGACAAGGCATACCACACACTGCCCCCTCTGTGGAATGGTGTATGCACAATAGTACACGTTAATGTACCATCACTAGTGGTACCCCAGAAACATGTCAATATGGCGAACTTCCCCAAAATGGATGAAGGGAACAAAAGGAAGAAGAGATCTGTACAACCTCAGAAGGGGCCAGAGAACAAAGCCAACGGCAATAATACTGTCCTGAATAGAAAGAAAAGACAAGGAGAACCTCTGACTGGAAATTTCCTGTGGGTAAGGTCGGAAACAGCACTCACTTCAATTCCGTCAGAACACAGACTATTTAGCAGAGCAGCAATGTTCTTCTCCTCAATAATACATCCGGGACTACAGGCTTACGCAAACGCAAAATGGCTCCAGATAACTAGGTGGGAACTAATGATGACAATTAACTCTACAGTGAATTGATTCAACGCAATAAAAGAGGAACTGCGAGCTGTGAGGATGGTAGCGCTTCAGAACAGATATGTACTGGACCTCCTCACAGCAATGGAAGGAGGAGTTTGCGCTAAGATAGGACAATCATGCTGCACATTCATCCCTGCCAACGATGCTGACAATGGTACACTGACAGAAGCAGTTTTACAATTGACCCAGATGCACTCAATAATGATGGATGAAAGTAAAGGTGTGAAAAAGGATGAGAGCTGGTTTTCAATATTATGGTCATGGATGCCATCTTGGCTGTCAGATGGACTGAAGATTATAGTTGGATGTACTATTTTGGCTGGAGCTACACTGATCATAATAAGATTTTGGAAGGCCCGGAAGGCACGCACCACAGACGAGATGATCGAAATGGTTGGTATGCACCTCTTGATGCCAACAGATGACGGCAAACACACAGGCACGATAATAAAAGAGAGAGAGAAGTTGCGCAAACAAATCATCACCAACCACCTGGACCCACCATCTGTAAAGCTCGAAAACCCAAGAAACCCAAAGAGCTACATAGGGAAATGGGTATACTGCACTCCTGGAGGAACCTGTGAATATATGTATTGGTCATTTGAAGACCATGTTAACCACTATGGACATTTGGGAGGAATAACTAAAATATGGAGAGTAAGAGGAGATAAAGAAAAGGATATGTTTGTGGTCGACAAGTCGACCAGAGGGGGGACTGAAGTGGGAGAATGGAAGAACAGGCTCCCGCCCTTCCCCTCTCGCACTTGGCCTAGAGGATCACGGCCCAGACACCCGCCACAAGAGGAGTTTGCCCATCTACCAGACGACCAAATACCCTGGTACAGGAACATACGGATGTGCCCACCAGCCTGCCCTGCACATGCCGACACCTGTGGCATGGATGGACTCGACTGACCCATCCAGCACTAAATCAACATGTCGTTAGAGATGCCATGACGACCTAGCCAACCGTCAGCACACCTGGGCGAACATGCACACCGAACACTCCCACAGCAATCCACACGAAGAATATACTCAGTGCTATGACGTAGGCGACAGACATACTCACGGACATGCATCTTTATTATTTTCCACATAGGCTCTCAAAATGCAGAAACGCAAGACGCATCATGAACTTATCTAAAAAGGCTTGCTCACGCTTCTAAGAACCATGTACCATAATGAAGAATATAACGAAGACACGATACTGATGATAGGGCAATATGATACCGTAACCTAAAGCGCTCTGCATCAAACGGTTCCACCTATGCACTAGGCCCAAGTAGGCTGCAAGCAAAAGCTTCCATGAACATTGAATGAGCAAGAGCTCGGTTGCTGACCCTGCAGAATGAGCTCGTCGAAAGCACACCGCCAAGGGCACGATGTTGCAATCTCGCACGCCGCAAACCAACGCCAAGGTCGCACCTGCAAGATAAACCAGGCACACAGTGGGAAAAACAATATTAATTGTGCTGAATTCTGCCTCAAACACGGTCCCACCTCACGTGACAAAGCCAAACCTGACAGAATGCCAAGTCCAGGAGGAAGGAGACGCCTGAATCCCACGTTTCAAGACACAGGCAGATACAATTAAAAGATTCATTGGACATCTGCAGCAGTGGGAGTAGTCGACCTCCCAACATATGAATAAATCCTCACATTGTTTACACCTACCCATAGTAAAACATTGTTGCAAATGACAGGTGCACCGCGAGCTGGGAACAGCGATAGTCCCAGACTGGGAGGCTCGCGAGTGGACCAATCAGAACATGGGGCTCTTATCATTGACGCCATTAACATTGACCAATCCTCAGAGGTCTTCATGTAACAATTTTCATGTATCAAATTGAAGGGACAGCCCAAGTATATCACCTGACTAACCCTCAACCACTAATACCGTTCTCTATATGTATGCTATACTAACCCTACCACTCGAGTAACCAATCCAGAGTTGAAGTAGGTTTTTTGTTAAACTTTGTAAGGTGACGCAAGTAGCGCGTCATACTAAGGTAAAAAGGGCCTGCGAGCCCCACGATTGTGTGTGTGTCAGGACGGACGCGTACGCTCCTTGACCCATCCCTGCCGTTTTGTCTAATAAACAGCAGAGTCACCTTGCTTCTTGCGTGTGTCTCATACTCTATCTCTTTTGGGATATACGGGAGGAGTTGGGGCCTCCCTGCCCAGAGGTCTGCGGACGGCCCGGCCGACCCCGGCAGAATTTCCCCCCGACAAGGCCAGTACCATTAACATATGCCATCACGGCCTAATTTACTAATGCTACTTATGCCCCAAGAATACAATACTTGTACCAAGATTGAGAGATCTCTCAACCGAGATTGAGAGATACAGGAAGCATGCCGATGATTTACAAGTTCGTCTGACGGAAAGAGGATACCCTCTTAAATCCATCAAGCAAGCCAAAAAGAGAGCAAGATATACACCCAGAGAAATTTGCCTTGAGAACAAGCCGAAAAAGGACATTGGTAGGTTGGTATGCATTACAACCTTTGGACCATTGAGCCAGTTAATACAGAGGACTATCAAGAAAACCTGGCACCTGGTGAAACAACCAGGTACACTGAACCAGACCCCCTGTTTTGCATTCAAGAAAAATAAGAACCTATGGGACTCCCTGGTACACACATTCATCGAACCACCGCCACGTGTGCACAATACATTGTGGAATCTACCCTCAGTGTTGGGGCACTACAAGTGTGGGAAGTGCATTGCCTGCCCCCTTAACCTACAGAAAAAAACATTTGAATACAACAACACCAGATGGATTATGAAAGACCACACCAATTGCAATACAAAGGGTGTGATCTACATAATACAATGCCCATGTGACTTGCTATATGTAGGAAAGACCATCCGCTCTATCAAAATGCGTATCTCTGAGCACCGCTCCTGCATAAGAAATTTGGTTGCCGACAAACCCCTGGTCGAGCACTTCGAGAAGAAACATCATAAAGACACAGATCTTAGATGATTCATATTACAAAAAGTGACACCAGCCAAACGCGGGGGAGATATGAACAGAATTCTTACCCAACTAGAACAACGTTGGGTTCATAAATTGGATATGGTACGCACAGGACTCAACATCTCAGTTGAATGGAAAACCTTCATGTAATTGATCTGTCCTCAAGAGACTCTATAAGAATATGAAAAGATATGTCCATTCTTAACCCCTACCATTTTAACCCCTACCATGCCACTTGACACACCATACATCCCTCTGTGATCCATTTTGATTGACCACTCACAGGGCCCAATAACGTTCCCATTTCTTGAACTAGTTGACTGGTCATCTTGCCCCTTTCATACAAACAGGGGATTTCTGGTATATTTGTATGATGTTGATCCGTTTATATCTAAGGGATATTACCTACACCTTGATTAATTATAAACACAAGGTCATGTCACCAGCGTTTTTATAACATCAGACATAGACATGGACTACCATCTTCTCCAGGGCACCAACGATATATGTATACCTAGTTATGAAGTACATGTCGCTCACTTGACATATAGTAATGCCAATGTCAATATATGGCTTGCAAGCAGTACCTAGGCATTATGTCCCTGTGCTTACTGAATGTCTTCAACTGTAATCATTTTATGACCGTATAGGCCGAGTTAAATATGTATGAAGGATTGATTTTACCCTTGTCACAAATATGATACACCGTGTATTCAAAGGCCTAATTTGAATATTGAGACACGGAATAATGCTCATGTTATTAGTGCTAACATTTTAGGGCTTGGTTGTTGCAGCATCAGTTTTAGTCATCACGCATTCCACATGGAGTGCCTCACCGCACCCCATAATTTCACACTCACAGGGACACATATTTAGCGCCCTTAGAGCATTCCTTTACCCAACTCCGATCAGTGACTAACGATAGTCTATTTGTAACCATGGCAACCATCCAAAGATTTTCACCAAACTTTACCACAATTAGGACAGCAACTAGTACAATCGTAGTAATAGCTTTTTTTCGCATTCTACACGCTGAGGGCCACGTTTGCATCCTTTTCAGGCCAGCGACGGTCCATATTTTCTCAAAATGGCCACCAATATAAATAGTTTGGAAGCCCGGGAGCGGCGTTAGCAACGCTACGTCTCCTGGCTTCACGATCACCCAGACTGACTCAGCAGTCTTATTTCCAGCTGCTGCACCCGATTGTCAGCGACGCATGGCGAAGCGGTCTCCGCCCGCATCGCTTGCAGAAGGTATGATACACAGCTTGAGTTATACACTAGCTTATACTTAAGCGATCTAAAAATAGAGTAATGAACATTGAACGTAGAATTGACATTAGGCTCTCTTACAGGAGTTTCCCTGCATTACGTGACCAAGCCTGATTAGATTTTGACTTCAGCCTCCATTTTGAGGTAAGACATTTTTCAGCACTTTATTTAGCGGTAAATGTGTGCACATTACATTAGGACACAGAATTGAGTATGTCCTTTTTGTCTGACATTAGGAGCACTTCAGGACCAGTACCTTTGGACGGTTGCCTTTACACGTGCCTAGGGTTTACTAAACCACTTAGGTAAGGTGCTTCCTCCATGTTTTTATCTACATGGCGCATTGATTGCACTGAAAACTACTTTGGCACTCCCCTTATTACCTCTCCCTTTCCATATTTACAGCACTCCACGCCCATACAGCCCCCGTCCTGATGAAGGCCGCGACAGACACGAGGCTCATCAAGCCCACATAGACGGTCTGAAACACCCCAGTGTAAACGCACCTTTTAGCTACAGTGCATCGTCACTGTTATTTTGAAAGAACATACTGTCATTTGTTTTGTTGTCCTTGTGTAAAATGTCCATTTGTTCTTTAGCACACGCTGTCCTTTAGACTAGGCGACGTGTGTTCCATTTATTACTGTTGACACGCAATTTAGGAAGATCAATCATTGTTGATATTGTTGTGTTTCATTTTTTCTGTATGAGTGTTATGCACAATTTGTATTCTGATTTATCAAATGCACAATTGTCAAAATTATAAAAATCAAGAACCTACCCAGACCGGGTAGTGTAATTAGAGTGTTTTGTATGTTTTGCTACATAAACCAGAGGAGAGTGCAAAAAAGTTTTTTCTTCGTTTTTGACCTATTCAAGTGTGTTCTTTGTGTTATAAGTAGCCCTCCTGGGCAGAATAGGTCATTCACCAGGAGCCCTGATCTATAATCTCGAAAGGGAAGAGACAAGTCCTCCTACAAATGGAAAATTGATGCATAAATATTAGAGGAGGTAGATCTCTACCACTATTTAGGTATGCCATTCACAAACAATCCCCCTCGAGATTTGTACAAGGATATGGTAGAATCAAAAGTGATTAAAAAGTGCAACATTATGAGAGGCTATATGATAAGGAAAGGTGGCCATGCTATAGATGGTTTTCTAGAAATATGCAAGAGTTGTATTATACCAAGGGCACTATATGCTCTAGAATCTATGGGGGAAAACATATTGAGAACATAGGAATAATAGAGGGAAAGATGTGGAAACCTATGTTGAGCTTTCCCAGATCTACCCTGATTGAAGCATAATATGTAAATTTGGGGCTAACAGCACTCAAAACGTTGTCAAAAATAAGGTGCTGTAAACTGTATGTGAAAATTGTGGTCTGGGACAAAGATGAAGGGAGTTTGATGAGTGTAATTGGTACAAGAGAAAAAAGTTGAACACATACATGAAAAACCTGAAAAATACAGCCGTATCCTTCCTAAGAGAAATTAATGTGAGATTACCCACTGATGAGGGGGAAATCAAATTTATGCATGAATATATTAAAATGAAAGCATTAGAATGGGATGTCAGTGATAACTTCTCCAGACTATTGAAAAAGAGACAATATGCACTATATTCTTTGCAAGGGCTTAAACTGTCTAATCCTGGGAGCTTTTTGTTGAAAGTAAGGAATAGGGAATTTGTAAGATTTATGACCTTGCTCCGGTTTAATATCTTGCCATGTGATGAATATACAGGTGCTTGGACTGGAATACCCAGAGAGGAAAGAACTTGCAGCACTGTCAGGGAGAGATTGAGACCATTAGACACCTGTTAACTGATTGTGAAAACTTACAAGAATGGTACTATAAGGGCCATAAGGACCTTGTAAGTGACCTAAGAATGATTTCTACGGACCAGTTTTGGTCGGCAATGTACATGGCTGAATCTTTGGTATGTATAGGGGCAGCATTTTACATCTGGAAGAGAGCTGTGACTAAACCACTTTGCACTTTGAGAACATGAGCTGAGGGATTGATACTTATGGCCAAAAAAATATGTAGAAGGCTACCAACTGAGACGGCCAAAAGCATATGGTTTTGGACGTGATATAATAATTAATTTGTGCTATGGTTATTTGAATGAAATGATATTGTGAATTGCTCTTTTCTGAATGTTGATATTTGTGTAGTTGTTTTTAATGGTATTAGAATATTGATACCATTTTTATTGTTACTGATGTGTATTAATGAATGAATTTAACATGTAATGTCAGATATTCTTACTATTATTATGAATGTATATGAAATGGTAAAAACTTTAAAATGATGTATGAAGACATTTTTTTAACCTTTGTTTTAGAAAGTGTATAAGGTTTTAATTAACCAATTTGCACTATAAATTCAATCAAAATAAAAACAAATTGTGTAGCAGTTTCAGATTTTAGGAAACAATGGATCAGGGATGCACTGGGAACCAAAACTGGCCTAGGACATGTTTTTCATAGGGGGTCCAATATTACATTGTACAAACAAGCTAAACCCGTCTAAATAGGGCTTGGAGGGTCTCTTACAATAACATTTTGACAAATGAATCTAAATAGTGAATTTTAAAGCGCATTTGTTAAGAGTGAAAAACAAAGTACTGGAAGCTTCATAACAAATTCTTCACAAAAGGGAACAAAGGATGGTGCAGCGGCCCACCTGGAAATCTCCAGCATTCCCTGTAGGTCAGTCCAGCACTGCACTGGATGCTTTGATAAACAATCTCCAAAGATTCACTCAAGGGAAACATCAGTAATATCGCCCATGCAACTGTGCTTCTCATTTAAGCATTGTTAAAGCCAACAGTTTTGGATTATGTGCAGGCATAGGATAAGCATTTTCCAGGCACTGGCATAATGGTACAACTTGGCGATAAGAGGGCAACAGTTGGCAAGTGGTGGAAGTACCTGGGTAAATAATGGCAGTCTCTAGAAAATGCTATGTTGGGTCTATACAATAGTAACGCTGTTTGCTTTGCTAATGCTCATTTTAACAGGAATCCAATGCAAGCACACACATTGGTTAAAAATCAAGTGCCAGAAGGCACATTTAGTTATGACATTTCTGTTATACTAGGATCTGATTTACAGTTGCTATCAAGTCATTACCTTTCAGAAGGTTACTTGCAGATAAAGGCAGCACTCTTCAATGCTGAAGGGGAAAGTCAAAAGGGTGAAGGATGTAGAGGGTTAAACAAAATGCCAACATAATCACCAACACCATTCACAGGAATTCAGGATCTGTGAGTGACTGGACAGTTTTTAAAAAGCAAAGTGAACACTAAGTGATCAGCCAGGCCCAGATGCAGCCAGGACACAATGTGACCGAGGGGCAGATCTTGGAAAGAGATGAAATGCATTTTGGATGGTTTGCACAGCAAGCCTTAGCGTTGGCCTGGTGCGCTTTTTGTACGCCCACAACTGACCCTAACCTCAAGGTGCTTGCAGCTTCAGACAGTGCTGAGAAGGTAGTCGAGACTACTCAAGAGAGAGACTAATAAATATATGTACATCAAAAAATTTAGAAGTGGTTATTGCTTTGCTGGCATTTACCGCTCTAACATTTTCACACTATAGGAAAGCGCCTAACCTTGCCCAGTGGTAGCACTGGCCCTGGACTTACCATCCTTTCCTGTTACCAAGTCTCCCTGAGCCTGGGAACAGACATAAACCTGTTCTACCTGTTATGTCGTGGGAGGATAGCTCCGCGGCAATGTGCTCTCCTTGGAAGCAAGACAACACGAACAAACACAGGTTCGATCCCCGGGTCTGCGCTTAGAAATCTCTGGGTATTAAGCGCATTATAAATAACATATCATATCATGTCCATCATGGGGTGGATTTGGAGAGGGGAAGTGACAGCAGTGGAGAGACGACCTGTACCTGCCTCCTTGAGTTCTGGGAACAATCAGAAACCGGTTCCACGTTGTGTCCATCATGGGTGTGGGTGGGGCCTGGAGTGGGAGAGCAACAGTCTTATAAACGTGTTGAGAGAGGACCTGCCACCTTCTGGGTTGCCTGCAGCAGTGTGCTGAACGTGTGGGTGGATGCAGAGAAGCTGAGGAGGCATTTTACAGGTACCATTTTCCATATTTGCCCTTAACCCTCTATCCCCTTTCCCTTCTCTTGTTTCTCTCCCTTTCTCTATTTTTCTTTCACCCTTTCTCTCTCTCTCTTTCTCTCTTTTCGCACTCTCCCTTTCATTCTCTCTCTCTCTTTTACCCCTGCTCTATGCTCTCTTTCATGCTCTCTTCCTCTCTTCTCCTCTCTCTCTCTATCCCTCTTTTTTCCTTCCTCTCACTCTTTCTCCCTATTAGTTTCTCTCTTCCTCTATCGATCTTTATCTCTTTACCTGTCTCTGTCTCTCTTTTCTCTCTCTCTGTCTCTCTCCCTTCTCTCTTTCTCTCTCCCTTTCTCTTCCCCTCTCCCTCTCTGTATGTCTCTCTCTCTCCTTCTCAGTTTCCCTTGCTCTCTCTTTCTCTGTTTCTCTCTTCCCCCTTTATCTCTCTTTGAATCTCTATTTTCCTTTCTCTTTCTCTCTCTCTCTCTCTCTCTCTCTCTCTATGCTCTCTCTCACTCGTGCTCCTCCTCTTTCTTGCTCTCTCTTCCCCCCTAGCTTTTCTCCTTCGTTCAGCCCTCACCCTCTCTACCTGCTCTTCTCTCCCCTCTCCTACTACCTCCCCACCAGCTATGTGTTTCTCCTTGCTTCCACTTTCTCTCTTTCTCACCACTCCGCAGCTGCCCATTCTTTCTTCTCTCTTCCCTCTCTCCATTCTCCCTCCCTCTCTCCTCCTTTCCAACAGCCTCCCCCTCTGCTTTTCCCTGGGGTCTCCTACACAGCCTTCCCCATTTTAGACTACCTCGCAAGTGCACAGTTTTCTGTTGCCTTGACTCGGATCTAAAACCTGATCTAGGTACCTGATCATGTTAAGAGCACCTCAAAGTCTGCACCATGGTGACCTGTCTTCTATGTCCACATCACCTTTAAAGGGTCCAAGGAAAGCAGGGTAATGAACATTAACCAGATATCATTTACATTGCTAAATGTCCATAGCCACAACTTAGATTAAAGCAGAGTTTAAAAACGCGTAAATACGTTCGATTTTTTAAATGTATTAGATCTAGTTAATATAGCACTGAGATAGCTACAAAGAGTATTGAACTGCTTTATTGGGAAAATGTATTATGTGACAGACACGGCGTTCTCACTTCATTTTGATCTGCTACTGTGTGGATTTGTTGGATTGCACCTTTAAGGGAAAAACAAGCTCAACTCACTTAAAAAGACCCTGTGAGCGCGGAGCGCGCGCGGAGTATCGAGCAGATTATCAGTCTGCATCAGTCCGCAGCAGGTGGGGCTGGGGGCCTCTATCGTGACCAGCCAGTTAACATCCAGAAGCTGAGGTAGGCGAACAGACTTGCAGATAGTGTGTGTCCGTTCCATGAAAACTTATGAGTGAACAGTGATTTTGTTTCGGCACTCGTACTTCTACACTTTTGCACCAAAAAAAAAAAACGCATATTGCACAACAGGGTTGAGGACTAACCCGACGGCTGGAATTACACCGTGGTTTGAAGCACTTGTTCCTAGACCTCGGCCCGGCCCCCGGTCGGTCCTCCTTTGCTCTTTGCCCTCTTCCTGGGGGGAATGGAGGAAGACCCTGAGCAACGTTGCCTCAGGAGCTGTATTAAAAAAAAAAACGTGACGCCCAAACAATGTATCACCATGAGTATACCGGCTAATACACCGGGAGCAGACAAAACACTTACCCCCTATGCTCCCCTGGCCACAGCCCTACCCATGCTGAAACCTCGTGACATGGAAGAAACAATCCCAACGCCTCAACCATCTACAGAAAAGAACTCAACCATCTACAGAAAAGAACTCAAACCACTCACCATTACCAGGCACCGGTTCAGCCCCACAGCGCACTGCGTCTTCATCTGTGATGTATCCAGACGCCGAAATTTTTGAAGCGTTAGAAGAAACCCCTCCACAACCTAAACTTAGAAAAACATTAGTAATATCAGAAAAACAATCTGAGGTTGCAGTGAATGAAGCAATCCGGCAGCCAGAGACACAGGCAAATACTACTGATACAGGGACTCTATCTCAACATGTATCATTAACATCAGACAATACCAACAAAATGCTGGTATTAGACCCCCAGACACAGACTCATGGGATCCCGGAGATACTTGAGCTACTTCAACCGAAAATCTATCCAGCACAAAGAGTAATGAGTCCCCAACCCTGGGCTAAAATCCATCTCCCCAGTTCAAATCCCCAACCACCAGCCCCAGAATTCAAGACAGACCGCTTCCTCAAGGACGCATTGATACGGGCCCTTGGAGTTCTTCGCCCAGGCCATGCAAGCCACCAGAGGCTGGCCTCATTTCAGACAGGACCAGACATTCAATTTCGAACCTACAGTCTGGAGATCGTACAGCTACACCCCTGAAAAACAGGAGGCTTAGCGAACTTCCAACAGACCCGCAAAAGGAGTCACTGAACAACAGAAGAGACATGACAACAGTCATATCAGCAATAGCAATGGCACCCTTCTGTAAACTTTATGAGACCAATAGCGATGCCTCGAGAGATAATACAACAACACTAGCACTCATTCAGTCCAAATTAACATTCTTGGAAGGTTTCATAACAGCAATAGACCTGAAATACGACATATCACAAAGGAAGCAGGACATGAACGAGGGGGAGCCTGAGAACGGTCTGGCGCGCTCCGGACAAAAAGGCGAGACGTGTGGACCATCGGAGCAAAAATTCACAAAGACGATGTGGAAAAAAGGCGATGAAGAAACTATTGCACCAATGTTCAACAATAAATCAAAATCAGCTCCAAAAATGAATTCAATACAATTGAAGACTAATGCACCATCTATGCAGCCTACTGAACCCCCAACTGGGCATGGAACAGGAAAGAAAGCTCTAAAACTAGTGGAGAAAGATCAAATAGAAAATATGAGACAATCTTTAACAAGAGCCATATGTGACCCTAAAACTCTCGAGGCGCAATTTACCAAAACAGCAATTTATTCTATTTCTCCAATGAGCACTCCAGCCCTGTCAATTGATCTGTCACCAAGTCACTTAAAACGATGACTGAATTTATGGACTCAAGCCTCATAACAAATTTGTCTCAGCATCGGCAATGGGACTCAGGTGACAGTACCCAACACCGACCTGAAGAAGACACCATCACGACAAAGGAAGATCAGAAGGCATGCAACCACATTCACAAGACAACGACTCTGCCCTCGGCCTCTGGCCAGTCAACAACTGGAACATACCAGAACCCAAAGGATAACGATCTTATTCAACACAAAAAGCCGATGTCCCCAACAGTTCTATCAACATAGTCAGATCCGCGGCCAGAAGTACCAGCAAGGGAATCCCGATACTCAAGTCCGACTAGCCATCATCAAAGCACAAACAGAGCCTAAAAAAACAGAGACAGGGGCTGTGATGGATAAAAGAACCTGACTCTTTAAGTTAGAACAGGCCTCAAGTAAAGATAACTTTATGGTTCTGAACCGTAGAGCAGTGCTAAGAATAGCAGCAAATACCACAGCCTTAAAAAAGTTAAAAACGGAAGACTTTAAACTGATTGAGCTGTATCACAGTGAAGGCAAAGCCGAAGCGTATTTGCACATAAGCGAAGCTGCAATCCAAAATCTAACTAGGGAGGCTGGGAAAGACCTAAAACTAGCGGGTTTTCTTCTATCTGAAATAAAAAGCATAAGTAAGACACAAAAAAAAGCAAACAAGATGACCAGATCCCAAATGCAAGGACACATGAGCCCATTTCAATAGACCAGCACAGCTCCGGAAGAGCAGAGCTGAAGGCTCATTTTGAGGAGTCTACAGTCAGGTTCCAGCGTAAATATTTGACGGATTCAAGGGAGGTATTTTACGAACATGTCCCCAAAGAAAGAAACAAAACAAGATCAATTTACCCATCAGACTGTAAGAGACCGATCTCCACACCGAAGCAGAACCAACAGCTACAGAAATCTCAGACAGGAATCACCGATGAAGAGAGCGTGCGACACACCTGCCGGTCCAAAGAAAGAAGATACGTCACGAGGACCTTGGAAATGGCTAAAAGGGGGTTTGATCCCAAACCGTAGGCGATAGCAATCATCAAAGGAAGTTAGTAAACTCTACTTCCAAACGCCCATGAAGTTAGCTTCATGGAACACCAGATGTCACACCCACTTAACCAACCCAAACAGCGAGGACCTAGGATGTTTCAACATTCTCTGTCGGCAAGAGACGTGGTTGCTTGAGAAACCGGCAATGGATGGTTTTGAAATTGAGACATCACCAGCAGTGAAAGGCCTGATGGGGTGTCCATCTTCAGGGCTACTCATCGCAGTGCGAACAGGCTAAGACCTGAAGATAGTCAAGACAATCACAAGATCCTACGGGGTCTTGGCCGTCCTCACACAATGGAATCATTTCTCGAATACTGCAGGGTCTTGGTCTTCGACACATCTCGCATTAATTACCACCTATTGGAATCCCCAAAGAACATCAACTACAGACTTCTGCCAAACTATGGCCGATATTGATGCAATTGTAATTGAATGGAACACTACTTGCATAATAATCAGTGGGGATTTGAATTCAAACTGTGTGTACCCAAAAAATCAATCTGCACCAACTGCCCCCTTGTCGCAGGCGGACGATAAAGGGTGAGCGTGGATGAACTTGATGACTTCCAGAAACTTTCACAACACCGCTTGGATTAAGGATTGGAACATACAGATCTCGACTTGGGAAAGGGAACTTCTACGGCCACTTTGGACTATGTCTTCATCTCAAATGCCATGCTCTTAGAAATCGACCACTATCAGGTTGTAAAAACAAAGGCAAGCGATCACAACATGCTATCCATAGCATGGTCCTCTAACTCGCACCAAACCAAATCGTATTCAGCGCCAGTTGAGACCAACAATCAACAAACTCGCCTGCGCTTGACAGCAGCAAGGGTGAGAGCCATAACACAAGAATATGCCACAGCAGGTGAAGATCTACAAACATCAGACTCTATATCGAGACCTAATTATTTTCCAATCCTCAAGACTCAACAGAAAGACGCCAAAGAAACTTCAGTCAACCATACCCATGCATATGATAAAGCAATAGCAGGAAAAAAAAGTGCACTGAGAAAATTAAAACGCAAAGCGAAAGCCAAAAATAATGAAGCAACTTGGGAAATATGGTCAAAAGAGCAAAAAATGTACAAATCATGGCTGAGAGCACGCAGAGCTGTTTTATATCAAAATGATGCAGAAACCATGCTAAGAACACTCTCAACGAAAAGATCAGGAGACTTCTGGGCCCTAATCAACTCCACCAGAGGTAACCCAGGAGTCAACATGGTAAATTCAGTTACCGAATCTGCATGGGATACATTTTTCACAGATCTTTTCGCAAGGCCGTCGATCATCGACATTCGACACCCGGAGACCAATCGGCACCCCTGGATTGATCTGTCATCAAAGCCAGACATAAGCTTAGCCATCTAAAAACTGAAAACATCGAGAGCTCCGGGCCCGGATGGCCTTACCAACATTGATCTAAAAACCTATATAAATGAATGGACAGATTTTATCAGCCTTCTATTCATTCATTGCAGAATCAGCAGACAGATCCCGGCGTCATGGACCAAAGCAACAATAGTTCCGATCTTCAAGAAAGGCTCCAGGGAAGACCTAGCAAAGTACCGCCCCACAGCCCTCCTGGATATCATGGGAAAACTCTTTGCAACCCTCCTCTTACAGCACTTTCGAAGTTGGGCGAAAACAGCACCCTGCAATGACCACCTGCAGACAGGTTTTAAGAAGAACGGCAGCACAACGGTGAATATCTTCCTTCTTAACATTCTAAAGGCTAAAATAAAACAGGGATCGCCAACGGTCTACGCCGCATTTATAGACCTATCTCAGGCGTTTGATAAAGTCGACAGAATGCTTCTATGGGGAAAGTTAAAACTCTGGAGATGCCCAGAAGCCATTCTACATCCTATAATAGCGCTACATACAGAGACATCTCTTTGTGTTCGTCTGAATAGACAAGGTACACTGTCTAGAGAAATTTGAGCAGAAAGAGGAGTGAAGCAAGGCTGCCCCCTGGCGCCAGCCTTATTTGTGGCCTTCTTAGGGGACTTTAAAGAATCGGAGGTAGATGTCTGCTGCTTTCCCCCGAAAATAGGCAACACCAAGGTATCACGTATTCTATATGCAGATGACATGATACTTCTTGACCAGACGCCGGTAGGCCTCCAACGACAGCTGGAGAACCTCGCCAAGTACATGGAACTCAATAATCTCTCTATTAACAATACTAAGACTAAAATCATGATTTTTGCCAAAAACCAACAGCCACGTAAAACACCCAAAACTAGGTCAGTAAACAGAACTGAAATTGAAGTTGTCCAGCATTTCAAATACCTGGGAGTCATCATTGACGGGTCATCACAGGAGAGCAAAATGCAACAATATCTGTGGGACAAAGCGAAAAACCTGACCTCACAAATCAGGGTGATTGACCGAAAGTTTTGTAAATTCTCAATGCTGCCAGCCATCAATTTCTACAAAGGCAAAATTGTACCAACACTCACGTATGGCATGGATGCAACTATCTCGATGCCAAACTGGGTCTGGCAGAAATTGAAGGTCTACATCTGGAAAACGGTTTTGGATCTGCCTAATTCAATACCTGTATCGGCGGTGAGAAGAGACCTGGGACTTTTGTCTTTGGAAGCAACTGTCAGCGTGTCATCTATCTCTCTTTACAGGAAGACGCAGAAACAAGATGGACTCCCTATCTTCAACATTATTGACAATGAGTTAAAAGCATCTAAATGCCAAGCTATCTATAATTGGATTGACCAACAAAAAAACAAACGGATAGCCTAGCCTCTACCGCAGAGGACCTGATAGCCAATCCGCAAAGAGTTAATCAAAAGCTTAAAAATGAAGACTGGATAACGACAGTTGAAAAAGCAGTAGCGATCAAATTTCTGAAACATTTACCTCCGACATACAATAAGCTAAAAAGCCCCTTTGCCTACTGTATAAAATTTCCTGACAAAAAGCTCAGCAAAACGTTCTTAAGAACGCGGCTCAACCTTCTTCACACAAGAGAAATGTTAGCAATAAGAAGCCAAGTGAAGGTTACAACTTGCAGACTCTGTAAAATTCCGGATAGTCAAGAAACAGTCTGCCACCTGCTGTTAAACTGTCCCACCCTAAATGCAGAGCGTACAGCCTTCTTAGCACCTCTGTGGGGCAATTCAGTACTAGTAGAAGAAGATACATGGTGGTCATGCCAGATCTCGGGTGAAAAAGCCAGATGGTCGGTGGCAACAGCCAAACTAATGGAAGCAGCTTTTGCGAAAATAAACTCCCCTGAACTAATTGAACAACCGCTGAGAACTCAACTTTAAATTGCATTTGATCCGTGGCATGTGTCTGGAGATTCGCTCACCTGGCAAACAAGCAGTAATCTCCTGAAGCCCTGCTATTTTACACTGACTTTACAGCGACTGTCTCTTCTCACTTTAAGTTTGCAACTAAACGTACAACTGCGTGACGCACCTGTTCATCATCAGAAGAAAGATTTTATTTCAGTTTTGGTCACCTTGTAAAAATCAATTCCTTTTTGATTATACACAAGTAATAAAAAATAAAACAAAATAAAAAAGTATGTGACAGACTATTGTGCAAGTCCATGCAAAAAGGGGCATTTAAGGTAGAGCTTCTGTAAATAGGACACGATGGAATGTGGAGTCCAAAGACTCCAGATAACGGAAACCAGTGTTAGATTGGGGTGGGCACATGAGAGCATGTAGCTGTGGCAATGGCTATCAGGGAAACAAGCCTCTACGCTTCAAGCATACCCTGGAGCACATCTGAAGAAACTCGATGACTAATTTAAGTACTTCCTGGCAAGTACTAGAAACTGCCCACAGAGGTACATGTTCGTTCTGAAGAGTATGAAGCATGTGACCTTTTCTTGTTGGTGGTAATCTTAGATCACTGAATTCTCAGGCAAGCAAATTATCACAAACTCCATCTCTGTGCCCCATTCCTTTTTATATATATATACAAATATTTCATGCGCATTTGACCTTTCCCCCTTTGTCAATTTCCTTCTGCTCCTCTTTCCTTTCGTGCTGTTGGACGACTGTGGTGCAGTATCACAACCCTCAATGAGCCTATCAATTTCCTTTTCTTTTTAGACTGTATTATATTTTCCAGAGGAGTGATGGGGCACTCCCCCATTGGGCAATTATCAGGAATTACAAGCCGTATAGTTCATATAATTTTGTATGACCTGGAAATTGGCCATTGAGAGAGGGAACTGAGTGACCCCCACAGTCACTGTCACAGCCTAGCGCTGAGACATCTCCGCCCACCTGCACCAATGAGTGTTACGGGGCGGGGAATGCAAAAGCCCTAACACCCACCCCTGAACCTTAACTTAGTTTAGTGGAGTGGCCGATGGCTCTGTCCCCTGCCGACAAAATCTTCACCAGGCTGCAATTCACGGTGCAAGTCATAAAAATAAATGTGGAGGGACTCATTAACATATGCAATGGGATGAGATGTCACCAAAAAGGAGCATATCAAGATGAAATATGTAATTTCATTCAATTGGCTTTGCAAAGCCATAGAAGTTGCACGGGATGAATGGCATTTGCCTGTCATAAAATCAAGACTCCCAAAAAACCAAGAGAGGATATTTTCTTCTAATAGTGCCTTGTTAAAAGGTGCGCATGTTTTAAGTTTCAAGAATCAATAGCAATGTTTTAATGTGATATTTCACGGTTAGTTGTTTGCTATTTCTCATCAGGCTATATGATTCAGCGGTGAAGTGCCCGGCCTGTGAACCTGTTGACTGCGGTTAGAATCCTGGAGGTCAGCGTAAATTCCAAAAAGACAGTCAATGTTTTTCATTTCACACACAGCCTCTAAAATAAACCGGGAGGAGGGGAGGGAGGTGAGGGGTGGACAGTGTACGACCTCTGAAAAAAGTGGTGCCGTGTACCCTCGACTTGAGCCCTACTGCACCTAACAGGCATGGCCCGGCCCCTCCACCTCCATTACTTTGCCAGGCCGCCCCTCGCAGATGCAGCCTGACTGATTTGTAAGTCATGCCCTTCCCTCCTCATCACGTTCCATGTGGTTACTAGAAACTAGCCAGTTCCCAGCCACCGCTCCAGGCAAATTGCTTTTTTTTCTTTTTTTAACCCCTTTGACCCCAAAGACAGCTGACGGCACAAAATAGCTTTACAGGCCACGCAGTCTGTCCGTACAGGGAGGGAGTTATGCGCCCGTAAGCGCTGTTAAACGCCCTTTCTGTACTCAACCATCTAACCAGGTCTACAGGGCCCAGAACTCTCATACGGCCCTCGGCCTGAGTCTATAAAGCTTCATTCAAACCTGATTAAAATGATGTTAGGCGTTCTATCAAGGGATGCAGATTTTAAGGTACTGTTGGTAGGAATTTCAATGTTTAAAAAAAAATTAAAAAAAATAGCCCATTTATTTTGCTCTCTACATTTAAGATGATTGTTAAGTGCCATGGTCTACATATAGGGGACACTACATGCAATGATGTTGGCGTCTTACTGATATTAGACTCAGCAAAGTATACAAGAACACAACCACACCATAATTGGTAAGGCTGGGCACTTTATTTAATAGTTATGAATGCATTTGGCAAGACATGTGCGCACAGGTGTACTGTCACATGTGTATGTTGATTTATATACTAATTGAGTTTTTTTTATGTTTCAGCTTTTTTAACTACGCATTCGTTATTTAAATATACTGCTGTAGTATAAGGTGCAGTAACAAATGTCAAGGTTTGAATCAGATAGAAAGGCAGCCAAAATCCACCACTAGATTTGGCAACCAGGTGGAGAATGCAGTCTGGGGAGTTTGTGTAGCTCTATTACCATTTCAAAGCGCAAAGTACTGAAGTAGGGTAACAGTGCTATGGAAGTCAGTGATGAATGCCCTCTGTCCATATATTCCAAAGGATGATCAGAACAAAAGAGATTTGAATTCCTTTCTTAGCCTTTAGTCATCAGGCTATAGGCAAGGGTGAGAAGTAAGTTTCTTCTAAAGGGTTTAAACTTGATGCTGCAGGAATCTGCACCCAAAACAATTGTATCTTTGCCAACAGGTCGGCAAAAGATTTTGGGCAGGTGACCTTGCAGCATGTGAAGATTTTGGTGATATTTCCTGCCGAAGACCCATCAACCTTTTTAAGCTTCAGGCTGAGAATCTTGAATTCTAACCTGATCTTTACAGGAAGCCAGTGAACAGGGTTTCAAGCAGGTGGAATGTGGTCACTGTCCCTCAGGTTGAAGCTCAGTCTAGTGGAGTAGTTTTGTATCCGTTGTAGTTTGTGTAAGGTCTTTGAGGGGAAGCCTGCATGCTGCCGATCCCCCTACAGTAGTCTGGTTCCGACTACTGTGCAAACTAGTTCCCTCTTGTGGGTGGACTGAAAGAAGGGACTAATCCCTTGAAGGGCGGAGTCTCAGAATCTGTCGTTCTACCCAGTAATCCTCAAGATAAATGAAAGTTCAGAAGAAAACAGCCTGTATTTGAGTTATTGCATTTAGGTTCCACTCGAGTGGAGTGTGCCAATACAATGGAATCCCGATCAGGTTATATAAAGTTCCATAAGGAGAGCCTCACATTTTACTCTGCTAAAGCAGAGATATTTTGGAGCTTCCGTACCTAAGCATGTGCACACTAATATCCTTCAACCTATTCTTCCAGAATGATGTGAAGCTGTGTGATGCCCGTCTACACATGGAACTAGATCACATGTTTTTCCAAGATGGCAGCCATGGTGTGCCATATCAATACCAAACAAGATCAAGACAATGTAGAGCCTTGAGGGACCCCACATAAAATGGTTATGCTCTTAACGCAGCAACATGAACGATGTAATATGACAGAGAGAGACACAACAGCTGTAAAACGTCAAGACATTTCAATTAATTTACTATACCACTTTGCAACAGGATCTGATTGACTGCCGCTCCAGCCAACACAACCTATGAGCTGGCTCAGACCGTAAAAGGTAAGTGTTATTTCTCCAAAACAAAGTTTCAGTCTTACCCCAGTTTTCTCAGCAACAAGGAGTAGTAGAGGAGCACACTTCATCAGAAGTTCCACAAGACTTCAGAAGGAACACTGTAAAGGCAGTACCGGCTTAGCAGAATGTAATTTCCAAACCCCAAGACCCTGGGATTCTGAGCTGATGCTTTTGTGTAGGTCAGCAACAGGCAGTATGCCACTAGTTCAGTATCTTTTACTGGCTACCACTTAAAAAGTACATATAAATACCAAAAATGTATCCTGATAATGCTCCAGTCTTCATTTTTGTAAACCACTTTATTTATTGGCAAGTGAAACAGACGGATAGCTGATATAATTCAACATACGTCAATTAAAGCACTGTTCAGACATGCGATTCTCATAATGCAAGCTTTTCCTGACCACCCCCCAACTTTATCAAATTATCCACAAATCCACTCTCTAAACCAAAATCAACTCTTAACCCAACAATTTCCTTTACTGCCCCATCATCTCACTCACAGTAAGGCTAGATATGTATATACATCTGGCTTGTATACAATAGAGAGTAAATTGTTAATATGGGTAATGAATGGTATCTAAATCTCCACACAGGATGCATATTTTTGCATTGACAGTGCAGTGATTTTCTCTGCTGCAAGAATCTCCCATATTTTGCCCTACCGCATTTGAATGATCTGGCCCTCAGGCGCCTTACAGTTTCGTGCTGTCATTTTCACTGCCAGTAAGAGATAGGCAATAAGAGTCGCCTCATTATCCCTCAGTGGGTAGATTCCATCTCCCATATCTCTCAGAAGTACTATCGCTGGATCCATAGGCAAACGTATACGTATGACAGATTTGAAAAAAGTGTTGTGCTTTGACCCATGTCCACCACTTATGGAGATCATTTCTGTTGTCAATGCAACCTCTCCAGCCTAGAGCAAGGTACAGTGCATTCATTCTGTTGAGCCTATCAGGGGGCACATACCACCAATAAATAGCATCATTTTAACTGACACTTCTTATTAGTAATGCAGCGAGAGGCCCAGTGATTCCTTTCCCAAATATGACCCCAGGAAACACCCCAATATGGTGGCCCAAATCCTGCTTCCATTTTAACATATGAGGCAAATGTTCTTGGGGTCAAAGCAGTCAAGAAGCTCATAAACCGTCGATATTTTTGCTTTAGTCAGACCAGAACGATGAGTGAGCTCAAGCGCACACAGGCCTTCATCGCCCACAGTTTCACCTCGAGGTTGGAGGCCCAATGATTCAACTGAGAGTATTGAAACCTCTTGCTTTCATCTAAAGCAAACTCTGTCTTGCACTCCACAAACGTCCGTGGGGCTCCTCCTGCATCCAATTGTCTTAATTCCTTCAGGCCACCCCTCACCCACTGTTCAAAGCATGCCTTCCGAACCCCTGGCGTGAAATCCAGGTAACCAATACCCCATCTCATAACCTCCTTATTGCAACAAGAAAGTGGGATCCGTGTAAACAACATTAGAGGAACAACCACTGGATATTGTATAGTATTTGTGAAAGGGAGTTGCGAGAGAGAGACCAGTGTTAGGTCTTGTTACAACTGAAGCCATCTGGGACCAGGCAGGGATTGACCTCATGAGAATACAGGAGATAGATGCGCATCAAGGTAATAACGATATATATCCGGGATGCCTAGCCCACCCGCCTTACCATTCCTCATCAGGACCCTTTTTGCTACCCTTCCAAATGAAAGAGAGTATCTTACTATAGAGTGCATGCAAGTTATCAACCAGGACGCAGGGAGCAGCTTAGGTACAACATTCATTTTAATAGCTGTAACATGACCCACATAAGACATTTCCTGGGCATTCCACTGAACAAGTGAACCCACAGGTTCTGCAAATAGGGTAGACAGATTGATCTCATAAAGTGCATTAATATACAACATAATCTTTACCCCTAGGTAGTCTATTGCACCCCACTTTCATGCTATTGGACATGTAGTCGATAAAGCCCTCTCAACCTCCTGTGAAATCGACAGAGCTACGCCCTGTGGACTTTGAGCATGTACAGGGAAAATCGAAATATACCCCCGTCCCGAAAAGTACTCCAACCGAAGGAAGAACAAAAGACCATATGGCCGCCGATCGCGTGAGCTCGTACCAACCCCAACTGGACCCACGATGGACAAATACCACAAGAAATACCCTCTAAGTCAACCCTACAATGCAGGGGCAGTGCAAGCATTAAACAAACTGGACGAAGACCCGCAAGAAGGAACTGAAGATGACTACATGGACAGAATCGACTAAAAGCGCTGAGAAGCCATGCCTCAAGTCGTTAGAGACCACACAACTGAGCTGAGTCAGACACGAAGCACACGTGCCATCTGCACATCAGGACCCAATCACACCCCCAAATACATGAAGAACACATGTGTACAGTTTTATAAGTTAGAGGATGGTTACATACTGTCTGCACGTTTATTATTTTGTCATTAGCTTGTTGCAGCAACGCAGAACCACAAGAAGCAAGAAGATCTTGTGTATATGCTTGCAGATGCATACATGCAAATAACCCTATGGAATGGCACGAGCACTTGAGGGACCTGACAGAGCTATAATGCACTAACCTATGGATACTAGGGGAAAGCACATACAGCAGAAGCCAGACCTTGGCTTAGGAAAACATAGTAGGCCACAAATGTGATGCTGGAAATGCATCGGAGGGACAGGGCCTCCGTATCCTTGTCGTTTACTACTTTTTATGGTGTGTTCTGATGTGTTTTCCGTGCAGGAGTTCAGGTGGGACTCCTGGTGGTGCAGCTCTCTCTCTTTTGGTTTGGTGAACAGACCCATGGGATACCCTTATGGCACCCATGGGTAGGGGTGCAACCCTGTGCCCCTAGTGTATGTTTTTGGGCACCTGTGTGTGACCCACAGAGCAGGGTACGGGCTGGTGGCAGCCCTGTGCTGAAATGACTGGTGCCCTGAGCGTCCTCCATTTTGGGATGCCCAGGCCCTGTCATTGGAATTGGTAGATTCCTGATGGAGACAAAATGGCCCCCATGGCCTCTTGCCTTCCATCACCTGTTACCTTGATCTTTCCGAAGTCCCGGGAAGCCCTGCCTCTTTCCCTCCCCCTGACTGGCTGTTGGGTGGAAGTTCCATATATGGTAGTGTGGGGAAGTGCCGACCAGACTGGCCGGATCCTTCTCAACGACCGTATGTTGTGGGTACGCCTATGGGTGGGACCTGAGTGAATGGAGTGTGTGACGAATATACGTTCTATGTTGTGGCTCTCTAGTATCTGGTATCTGACACAATGGTTGAGACAGCCCTGCCCGAAACCGGTATGAATGCAGCATGGGGTGTTGAATGGCTCGGTACTTGTCCCAATACACATAACTTGTTGTGAGTGTCTGGAGAGAAGTGAATGCCATGAATACCTCGTGTGCCTGATTGGCTGCCTGAATGCATGAATGCCCGTAGTCGTGATTGGATGCTTGAGTGTGACCCAGCGGAATGAATGGGAGATCAACAGTATATCTGGGGACTTCTCACTGCTAGGAATTGTGTTCAGAAGCTGAAGTCCACTACGACGAGTAACTGGAGTGAAGCTTAACCTTGAGCCCTGCTGGATGAGAAGAATTGCTGTTGCTCTCCTTCACAATCTGAAAGCTGCTCTGCTTCAAGAACTGACCCAGAGAGGAGTTCGTAAAGCGCCCTCTTCCCAAGCTACGAGGGACCATCGTGCACAGCTGATCTTTGCCTAAGCTCCCTGGTAGACAGAACTTCGACAGGCTGCCGACCCGATACAAGGACTGCTGCGGAACTCCAAGGAGAAGCGCCCAGACTGTTGTCCGCCACTGTCGCCGACCGCCGTCGCCAACTGGAGACGCCGTGCTCCCGTTGCCTAAGAACTTCATTGATCCAAGGACGCTCTCATCCGCATCGTCACTGCTGTGTCCTGCCGGAGAAGGCCTGACCATCGGCGCGCCGAGGAGCATCCACCGGTGGGTTTCTCGCCACCCAAAGACCACAGAGACACCGACGACTCGACACCCTTGCTGGGCCACAGTTCTTCAACTCTTTGCGGTCCAGAACTATCAACACCGAGGTGCCCCGCACACCTCTTCCTGGCAGGACGTTTATGCTTCCCCATCAACGAGCACCGCTAGGAATGACACAGCCACTTCACCGTCGTAGCTCGACCTGTTCTCCGTCGGACTCCTGCCTGAAAGGGAGGACACTCAAGAAGGGTTGTCAATTTCCCCGACGAGGAACGCTACAACACCAAGGTACTTTGGGGTTGCAGAACTATTGGAAAGTCTAGTGGGAACAATATATGGACTGGGCTTGTATCTTTCTTCTACAGGTTGTCCAGGTGGGGGGATCTCCACACAGAACTGTGTCTAGTTGTAGGGGCCAGTATTGTGCCAATTGTTCAACCATCTTGCTTTCCTTCCCCTCTCTATTGCTGGTTTCCTCTTTATTCTGATCTGTGTGTCATTCTGACCTTATGCACTTTAATGAGATCTAATAACGTTAGTGGTACCACTTTAGAAACTGTATATATTTACCACTGCTGATTGTCGGAGTACAAAGTGAGTTATTGTGATATTGTATATACCTTTGAACATTAATTATATAAAGACTGTGTTGTAACCAATACAGTGTGTGGCCATTCCTTTGTGGGTGCTTGGGGACTACACTGTACTTAAGAACCAGCTTGCATCACCTCCCGAGAAGCAAGGCCTTGATTGCTCGTCCATTGCTTCCCTAATAGAGAATCTTGGCAGGGGTCTCTTTGCCTCCCCTCTACCATATAGAGAGCGGAAGTGCAGACCCCCCCCTCCGGTCTTTACAGCTGGTGGCAGCGGTGGGATGCTTATGGTTTTAAGACTCAGTGTATAACCATGCCACTTACGAAGGATATCTGCACTTTGTTAAATTAAGGTTTAGTCGTGTACAAGATAACTGCATTACAAGCAATGGAATCTATTGCGAATGGTAAATTGACTCGGATGAGCTTAGAGGCTCTCCAGAGTGCTTGTGAAGCCAGGGAATTAGACTTTGTGGATAAGTCAAGGGCTGAGCTGATAGCTGCCCTGGTGGACTAACAGATCAATTGTGAAACTCTTGAAGGGGGGGATGCAACCAATGAGGACTCTACCCAGGGGGTTGTCGCCAAAACGGATTCTGGGAATGCCACCATTCCTGCTGCCTCTGTTCCGAACCCCAGAAATTCTTTAGAGCTTGAGTTATTAAGGATGAAGTTAGCCTTTGAATATCACAAGTTGGAACTAGATGCTAAGTTTAAGAAAGAGGAGTTGGCACAGGAATTTGAGCTCAAGAACCGGGATCTTAAGCTAAAAGATAGGGATCCTGAACTCAAAGATAAGGACCTTGAACTCAAGAACCGGGACACTGAATGTCAGTGAATCCAGCTAGAGAAAGCTCGAGTGGAGACTTCAGCGAAACCAGTTGAGAGTGTCAGGTCCCCAGCAACCAAGTTTATGAAAGATTTGGTTGGTGTGTATGCGGAGGGTTCTGATATCCTCCTAGGGATTGAAGCATTTGAAATGGCTTGTGCAATTGACGAGGTTGATAAGAGAGATTGGGCTAAGTGTTTGTTAAGCAGAGTGCCTCAAACTGGATACGACTGTATTCTGAAACTGAGTGTGGAAGAAAGGGGTCAGTATGAGTGCATGAAGTCTGCCTTAATCGCCAAGTTTGGCAAAACGCCTACCCAATATCTTAAACGGTTCAGGGATTTTAAGAAACAAGAGAATGTGTCTTGGGTTGACTGGGTGAGTGCTGCGCACATGAACATGATGGGGTGGATTGATGGTTACAAAGTGAAAACGTTTGTTGAATTGTCACACCTCTTGTTTGTTGAGCATTTTTCGGAAGCCTGTTCACCAGAGCTGTGTCAGTATGTTGCTGACCAGAACATTTTGGACCCCTTTAAGCTGGCTAGGTTGGCTGACAAGTGGGTCTCCCACCGGGAATCCCCTAAGGAATCCAGTGGGAAGGACAAGGACAGAGAAAAGGGGGCCTCTCAGAAAGCTGAGGAGTCCCAAAAGCAATCATAGTCAAGTAAACCAAAACCTTCCTCTCCGAAGACCCGAAAACCTAGTTGGGATAAGTCTGTTGTGAGTGGGAGTATGAGTAGTGGTCCGCCTGCTGCAAAGCAGGGTCCCAGTGGTTCCAGTACTGTACCCCGCATGCCCGGCACATGCTGTGATTGTGGGGCTCTGGATCACCGAAGGGTGACCCCAAGTGTAAGGGTAAGGTACTTGGAGTCCAGGCTGTCACCCTGACCTATCCTTACTCCGTACCTGAGGTGGAGGCCACCGTCCTCCCCTCCTCTACTGGGATCACCTTCGGTGCCCCCGTAGAGATTTCCTTAGTGTCCCTTGGGGCCTGGGACCAGTACACAGAAGTACTGGTGACTATCCCGCAAAACACTCGTAGGTTTTTAAGAAGTGTCCTCTTGAATGGCCAGCCTTCTACAGGTTTGAGAGACACTGGGGCAAGCATGACAGTGGTGGACAGGACCCTGCTCAAGCCAGAGGACTATGTAGGTGCTCCTCTGAGAACCACCAGGTTAGCTGGTGGGCCTCCCAAATTATCGCCTGTAGCCTTAGTCAACATTACAACTGGAAACAAGACAGCAAAGCTTCCGGTCCTGGTTCAGGACAACGTGCCTGCGAACATTTTGTTGGGAAACGATTTGGTCGGATTGGGGATGATCACAGATGGTCTACCCATGGCTGCTGTGGCAGTCACCCGATTACAGGTCACCCAGGGTCCGGCTGCGAGCCCGGTACCCTTGCCAACGAGGAAACCTAAGGCATGAAAGAGTAAGAAGGCCGCCTCTGTGGAGGGAGCCCCTACTCCTCCCGCTGTTCCGACAGCACCCATTGGGATCCATGCTCTGGACGGGCTGGGTCCAGTGGTAAATCCCGTCTCAACTCCTGTGGGAGACGAGCCAGAAGACTTTCCTGTGAGAGAGGCTCTTAACCCAGAGGATCATCCCGACTTTCAATGCTTGTTAGCTGAAGGGAGACCTTCCCGGGTGGACTTCTGTAAGGGACAGAGAGAGTGCCACTCTCTCGAGGGTCTGAGGTTACAGGCCCTGTCCCAGGGACAGGGAGAAGTGCCTACGACATTTCAGATTTATTGGGAGGGTGAGCTCCTTGTTAGTGAGCCCACTAATCCTGAACCTGGTGCTCTCAAGATGTTGGTGGTACCCCAGGTTTACCGGCCCTTCCTGCTGCAGTTGGTGCATGAGGTGCCCTTGGCTGGTCATCTTGGTACCAAGAAGACTAAGCAGAGGCTCTCTGCCCATTTCTACTGGTCACGGATGGAAGTAGAAGTGGAGTCCCACTGCAGGACCTGCCCAACTTGTCAGTTGTCTGGCAAGACTGGAGGCAGAGTCATCGCCCCACTGCAACTGTTGCCAGTGGTTGGCACACCATTTGAGAGGGTGGGCATCAACATCGTCGGCCCCCTGACCCTCCCACATCGGCTGGACATTGGTTCATCTTAATTTTGGTAGATCATGCCACCTGGTACCCTGAGGCTTTACCCCTTCGGACGGTTATGGCCAAGGTGGTTGCTAGGGCTCTCCTGGGTATTTTCACCGTGTTGGATTCTCCAAGGAGGTTGTCTCTGATAGAGGATCCAACTTCATATCGAGTTACCTGAAAATCATGTGGAAAGAATGCGGAGTAGCTTACAAATTCTCCACCTCTTACACCCCAGACCAACGGTTTGGGTGAGAGATTTAACAAAACTCTCAAGGGCATGTTAGGAGCCTTGGAAGAACCCCTCAGGAAGAAGTGGGATCTTCTCCTGCCATGCCCGCTGTTTGCTAACGTACCTCAAGAGGGTGTTGGTTTCAGCCCCTTTGAGTTACTCTTTGGGCACCCCGTGAGGGGGCCCCTCGCCTTGATCCGAGAAGGTTGGGAGGCCATCCCCCCAGGTCCCGCCAAGCAAGTGGGGGGCTATGTGTTAGGCCTCAGAATGAGGATGACACAGTGTTACGCTCACCTGGACCCCACAGGGGTGTCAATCGGACCCGGACAGCTGCGGTCTCCGTCAACTTGATGTGTAGTGCAGAGATGACTGTCTGGACTGGCCCGCCTAGTCTTGTCTGCTGGACCCGAAGAAGTATTTTCCTGCAAGTGGAGACAGGGATTAGCCACCTGTGGGTTTTAGTGATGGCCTCCCAACTGTTCTCGCTCTCCCCCACTAATCACCTCCGATATCCCCTTAGTAACCTCACCTTATGTTTGTAAAAGATGAGCTCTCCATCCTGCGTGTCTTGCAGGGGCGCGTAGATACCAGTTACTTCACTGGTTTGAAGGCGTTGGGAGAGTTCCGGTAAGCATTGACTCTGAAGTGCCAGGCGGTATTGTTAAGTATCAAGTTCAAAGAGTTCAATGTGCCCGATGTTCACTCTTGTCCCCTTCCTTCCTTAAGTTGCAACTGAGTTCGTGAGAAGAAGGTCTTGTAGTTGCTGCTGGCGGTCAGGTAAGAGCCTGTGTTACCCAACGCTGTCCGGTAACTATTGCATGCGTTAACGTGTTGTTTGTCTCCCTCTTTACAGATGCGGCATATGAATATATGGAGAATATTACCGCCGGTGGTAAATCAGGTAAGTCTATGGTGGTAAGAGGTATTTGTTGATTCCCTTGGCTCACCTTGTTATTCTTGTGCCCCTAGGTGCCGGAGTACGGCGAAGAAATGATGGAGACAGTGCCGGATAGAAAGATGCTGTGAGAACTGGTGAGTATGGCGCTGTGCTGGAGCTGGAGAAGCGACGCGTGCAGGACTGATGTACTTTCCAGGTCGGGAGATGAAATGGATCCGGAATCAGGTGAGGAATTTGAAATAAGTTTGTTTTCTAACCTTGTCCTTTTCTTCCTCTTTATTCTAGGAGCTCCGGATTCGAGGCGGGCGTGGCAGAAGACTGGATGCTGGCTGCAGGCCCGTGGGCATGGCAGAAAACTGGATGCTGGCTGCAGGCACGGTGAGAGTCACGCTGCTGGATGCAGAATAAAACGAAGCATGTGCTGCTGTTCGGGCGTGGTTTAAATAGCCTCCAAGGTAGTCCCAGGAAAGAAGTTCCCCAGGACCACACCCAAGTAAAAAAATAGTCCCTGTAATAAAATAGTCCCATCCAGGCCTCACGTTGGCTTGGATTTATTTGCAGCATGGTCTGCATGAGGTAAGTAATGTCTATGAGCCTGGCGTCTATGGCGCCAGGACTGATTTTTATTATGAGCCTGGTGCCCACGGCGCCAGGACTGAACCCAGGCAGCCCCTAGCTGAGGCTACTGGGGTTTTTGTAAATGTCTGGATGCCTGCTCCCGGGGCTGATGGGCTTGATCCGGATGCCCGGGGGTAGGCATCATGACACACAGACGATGGGTCAAGCAACAGCGAATCTTAAGGCCAGCCAGGAATTGAATAAGTACTGGCATGACCTTAAAACATCGCAAGTGGATTGGACTCCAGGACAGGAGGTCCTCGTGATGGAGCCTACCAAGCCTCAGGCTTTGGCAGTTAAGTGGACTGGACCCTTCAGGATAATCTCCAAGATGGGCAAGCTCAATTATCTGGTTGACATGAGAGCCTCTGGAGTAGCCCCTCAGATATTCCATGTTAACAGGCTCAAGCCTTTCCACAGGCGTGCCGAAGTCTCATGTCTCTTGCTAGCTTCAGGGCAAGAAGAGGATGAGAGTTTGCCCCTTCCTGATTTGCTGCATAGCAACCCTCGGGATGGCTCAGTGGAGGGAGTGCATCTCTCTCCCGATCTGACGACAGAGCAGCAGAAGGCCTGTAGGACTTTGCTCCGGCAGTACACCTCTCTGTTCTCACTGACACCAGGTCTTACACCGTGGTGTAGGCACGAGATTGACACTGACGCCTGCGACACCGGAATTGGAGCTGTCTTGTCCCAGTTAGATGACAAAGGAAGAGAACATCCGATCATATTCATCAGTAGACAACTTAATGGTAGGGAACTTAGGTGGGCTACTGTTGAAAAGGAATGTTTTGGTATTGTTTGGAGCCTTAGGCGTTTTAGACCCTACCTTACCGGGTCTACCTTCAAGGTCCAAACTGATCACAAGCCCCTGAAGTGGCTTATGCTGATTAAGGGTGAAAACCTGAAACTGCTCAGGTGGTCCGTTAGTCTGCAAGGACTAGACTTTACCATTGAGCACCGACCAGGGAAGAGTCACAATAATGCAGATGGCCTTTCCAGAAGGTATGTTGACCATCTGGATGAGGGTGTCTATCCCGTGGGAGATTAGGCACCCTCCACCTCAGTCTGGGGCGGCGACTGTGATGCTGGAAATGCAAAGGAGGGATAGGGCTTCCGTTTCCTTGTCCTTTAATGCTTTTTATCGTGAGTTCTGTTGTGTTTTCCATGCAGGAGTTCAGGTGGGACTCCTGGTGGTGCAGCTCTCTCTTTTTGGTTTGGTGAACAGACCCATGGGATACCCTTATGGCACCCATGGGTAGGAGTGCAACCCTGTAGCCCTAGTGTATGTTTTTGGGCACCTATGTGTGACCCACAGAGCAGGGTACGGGCTGGTGGCAGCTCCGTGCTGAAATGACTGGTGCCCTGAGCGCCCAGGCCCTGTCATTGGAATCGGTAGATTCCTGATGGAGACAAAATGGCCCCAGGGCCTCTTGCCTTCCATCACCTGTTACCTTGATCTTCCCGAAGTCCCGGGAAGCCCTGCCTCTGTCCCTTCCCCCTGACTGGCTGTTGGGTGGAAGTTCGGTATATGGTAGTGTGGGGAAGTGACGACCGTATGTTGTGGGTACGCCTATGGGTGTGACCTGGGTGAATGGAGTGTTTGACGAATATACATTCTATGTTGTGGCTGTCTAGTATCTGGTGTTTGACACAATGGTTGAGACAGCCCTGCCCAAAACCGGTATGAATGCAGCTTGGAGTGCTGAATGGCTCGGTACTTGTCCCAATACACATAACTTGTTGAGAGTGCCTGGAGAGAAGTGAATGGCCTGAATACCTTGTGTGCCTGATTGGCTGCCTGCCTGCATGAATGCCCGTAGTCGTGATTGGATGCTTGAGTGTAACCCAGCCGAATGAATGGGAGATCAACAGTATATCTGGGGACCTCTCACTGCTAGGAATCGTGTTCAGAAGCTGAAGTCTACCACGACGAGTAACTGGAGGGAAGCTTAACCTTGAGCCCGACTGGACGAGAAGAATTGCTGTTGCTCTCCTTCACAATCTGAAAGCTGCTGTGCTTCAAGAACTGACCCAGAGAGGACCTGGTAAGGCGCCCTCTTCCCGAGCTACAAGAGGCCATTGTGCACAGCTGCTCTTTGCCTAAGCTCCTTGGTAGACAGACCTTCGACAGGCTGCCGACCTGATACGGGGACTGCTGCGAAACTCCAAGGAGAAACCCCCGGACTGTTGTCCGCCACTGTCGCCAACCGCCGTCGCCGAATGGAGCCGCCGTGCTCCCGTTGCCTAAGAACTTCATTGATCCAAGGACGCTCTCGTCCGCATCTTCACTGCTGTATCCTGCCGGAGAAGGCCTGACCGTTGGCGCGTCGAGGAGCATCCACCGGTGGGTTTCCCGCCACCCAAAGACCACAAAGACGTTGACGACTCGATGCCCTTGCTAGGCCACAGTTCTTCAACTCTTTGTGGTCCAGAACTATCAACACAGAGGTGCCCCGCACGCCTCTTCCTGGCAGGATGTTTACGCTTCCCCATCAATGAGCACCGCTAGGAACGACGCGGCCACTTCACCGTTGTAGGTCGACCTGTTCTATGTCAGATGTTCGACGACCCGTGACTCCTGCCTGAAAGGGAGGACACTCAAGAAGGGTTGTCAATTTCCCCGACGAGGAACGCTACAACACCAAGGTACTTTGGGGTTGCAGAACTATTGGAAAGTCTAGTGGGAACAATATATGGACTGGGCTTGTATCTTTCTTCTACAGGTTGCCCAGGTGGGGGCATCTCCACACAGAACTGTGTCTAGTGGTAGGGGCCAGTATTCTGCTAATTGTTCAACCATCATGCTTTCCTCCCTCTCTCTATTGATGGTTTCCTCTTTTTTCTGATCTGTGTGTCATTCTGACTGTATGCACTTTAATGAGATCTAATAACGTTAGTGGTCCCACTTTAGAAACTGTATATATTTACCATTGCTCACTGTCGGAGTACAAAGTGAGTTATAGTGATATTGTATGTACCTTTGAACATTAATTATATAAAGACTGCATTGTAACCGATACAGTGTGTGGTCATTGCTTTGTGGGTGCTTGGGGACTACACTGTACTTAAGAACCAGCTCACATTACCTCCCGAGAAGCTAGGCCTTGATTGCTCGTCCATTGTTACCGTAATAGAGAATCTTGGCAGGGGTCTCTGTGCCTCCCCTCTACCATATAGTGGAAGTGCAGACCCCACCTCTGTTCTTTAAAACAACCATCTCAGAAAAGCTGAAGCTACGCTGGATTGCAAATGGACATTCCTTCTCGTGAACTGAATTAACACCAATGGCAGAGGTGCACAATTCTTCATAAAATACAGACTAATTCAGAGCTACAGGGCTCACAACCATGGTCTCTGAACACGTGATCCCGCCAAGCCGAGAGCGAGCCAAGAACTGGTGACTGGGATGCGCAGCCGTCTCACAAACCAAGACAGTGACTTGCAACAAAGTTGTTACAGCCAAGCCAAAGTTATATACTGGGAAATAAGCTCTCCCATGATTTTATTTTTAAATGTTTTTATTGGCATTTATATTGACAAAGAACAGTTAAACATGGATGCATAACAACATCCGGTTTGTCACGAGTTCGCCCGATAAACATTACAGAACAGCAACAAAAGAAAGGAAAAGAGAAAAAAAAAGAAAAAAGAAAAAAGGGAGGAAAGAAAGAGAAGAAACCAGAAACAAACAACAAACCATAACTTTGACCGTCCCGCCTCCCCCCACTGCGTGGGTACCTGCCGGCCCCGCTTCGGGCCTCGCTCCAGACACCATCCGGTTGTCTCTTAAAGTCCCAGGGTTAGGGTTGTTGTGGATGTGACTGTTAAGTTTGCTTCAGGGCGACAGTTCGTGGCTGGGGGTGCACTCAAGGGGGCTTAAAGTCCGTCAGGTAGATCATGTCCTTCAGGAGGGTCTTCCAGGACTCCAGTGTTGCGCTCACGTCTTCGCCTCCCCGGTTGTTCCCCTCCTCCCAGGCTTTGGTCTCAGCGCTGGTCCATCTCTCCATTTCCCTGCTCCATGGTTCGTATCTGGGGCCTCCTGGGGATTTCCAGGCCATTGCTATCGTTCTTTTTGTTAGAATGCACGCCATGTCCATTAGTTTCACCGTATGCTTGATTTTGCTCAGTCTGGGGTATGTGCCCAGGAGGCACTCCTTGGGCGTCCACTCGTACCTTTCCAATCCGGCTCCCCTGCAAGTCCTCTCGACAGCGGACCAGAGTTTCTTGGTTTTGGGGCAGGTCCAGAACATGTGGATTAGGTCTGCGTGCTCGCTGGTGCACCATGGGCACACTGGTGGGGTTTTCCTACTGAATGTGGATACCCTCTGTGGGGTCATGTAGGTCCTATATAGGACATTCAGCTGGATGAGCCTGAACCTGGCGTTGCGGGACACTTCCTTCGGGTGTATCAGGGCCCTGTCCCACTCACTCTCCGTGATGTCTGTCTCCAGGTCCGCCTCCCACCTTTCCTTCAGGATTGCACTCCTCGGGTTGCGCCTGTCGTTCAGTTGGGCATACAGTCTCGCCGTGGGTTTCCAGCCGTCGCTTAAGTTGTGCATCTCTTGCACGAGGGGGTGGGTTTCCGGTTCCTCTGGCCATGTGCTCCATGTCTTCTTAGCGACCTGTTTCACCCTTTGGTACCATAGAAATTGTCCAGCAGCAAGCCCTTCTTTCATCTGTAGTGAGTCAAATTCTCTGAAGCTTCCATCCTCATACATGTCCCCCCAGGTGTATAAGCCAGAGTTCTCCCATTTCCTCATTGCTGGTAGATCGATGGGTGTCTTACAGACGTTAGCGAGCATGGGGATTTCAGGCATGTATGGTTGGCCCAGGTCGAGCGACGTGCGTGCCTTGTTCCAGACTTGTCTCCCCAGCCTCACCAGCATGGGCGGGTCGGGAGGCCCAACCTTTGAGTTCCATACTACTTCTTTGGGGTGCATTGGGGCTATCAGCTGGCGAAGGAGGCCTGTCTCAGCTGTTGGTTCGTCGGACAACCACTTAACAACATGTGTCAGTTGCGCTGCGAGGTAGTATTTTTGGAATTCAGGCAGCTGGATTCCGCCCTCTTTGTACGGGAGAGTGAGGGTGTGCAGCGAAAGCCTGTGTCTGGCCGGGCCCCACAGGAAGTCCCTGATGAGAGATTCCAATTTTCTGAAGAAGGGGGGGGTATATAGTGCGTTATGTTGGTGAAGTAGTACAGGAATCTCGGTAATATTATCATCTTCGCGATGGCCGCTCTGCCCATCACGGAGAGTGGGAGTTGGGACCAGAATTTGGTGGATTTGCGTACCCCTCGCATTGCTGCTTCCGTGTTGCTTTCGTGTGTGGAGGCAGGCGTGTGCATGATGGTGAGTCCGAGATAGCGGAACGCTGCCGTCTGCCATTGGATCCCAATGTCTGGTAGCTCTTCTGTTTCCTTCCCTTGAAGCCCGGCCAGGGGGAAGGAGCATGATTTCCGCCTGCTGAACCTTATCCCGGAGTATGTTGCGAAGTTATCGAGGATGTCCAGCGCTGTGGGTGCATTCATTCGGGGGTTACGCAGGTAGAGGAGGACATCGTCTGCACACAGCGAGATGATGTTATCAGTCTCACCCGTTCTGATCCCTGCGTCGAAGAGCTGCTTCCTGAAATAGATCGCTACTGGTTCCAGGCCAAGGACGTACAGCATTGGTGACAGTGGGCATCCTTGCCTTGTTCCCCTTTGGATGTCCCAGGATCCAGACACCACGCCCCCTGTCTTCACCCTCGCCACTGGGGTGTTGTAGAGCACCTTGATCTATCGTATAAAGCGCTCGCCTAGTCCGAACTCCCTCAGGGTCTCGATCAACCATTCCCAGAATATTGAGTCGAACGCCTTTATGGCGTCCAGTGAGAGCACAGCCAGGTCTTCGTTGCTCCCTGCGGATTGTGCTATGACATTCTGGAGCCTCCTCAGGTTGGCTGTGGTGTTGCGCCCCGGGACGAAGCCGTTTTGGTCCTCGTGTATTATAGACCCGATCACCCTGGACAGCCTCTTAGCCATTGCCAGGGGACGGTACGAGTCGCACTCATCAGTGGGCTTGCCAGGTTTAAGCATAGGTATTATGAGTGTCTCTCTCATGCTGCCAGGTAATATGCCGGTCTCGTCTGCCTCTACATATACTCCATGTAGCACCGGGGCTAAGATCTCCTCGTAGGCTTTATAGAATTCTGGTGTGAGGCCGTCGGTTCCGGGAGTCTTGCATGTAGAGAGGGACCTGATTGCTTCCGAGATGTCCTCCTTCGTGATGGCTTCTCCCAGCATCTCTCGCTGCTCCGAGCTCAGTTTGGGGAGACCCACTTCGTCCAGGGTGTCTCGAATGTCTTCTATTGGGACCAGTTCATCGTGGGCATAGAGCTTGGCATAGAAGTTTGAGAAGACATCGTTAATTGCCTGCTGTGTCCTCTGGATTACTCCGTGTTCGTCCTTGATTTCCTTGAGGGCTTGTCTTGGTTGCTCTTTCCTACACAGCCAGGCCAGTATCCTGCCCGGTTTGTCCGCCTCCTTGTGTGCCTTAGCGGTGTGTGTGGAGAAGTCGAATTTGGACAGCCTATCCCAGGCGAGTCGGCATTCGTCCCTGATTTCTGCCAGCTTGGGTTCCCTCTCGCTGGGTGGGGTCGGGCTGTTTTCCAGTCGCCTGATCTCCTCTTCCTTGGCCTCAAGTTCCCTCTTCAGTTGCTTCCTGATTCCACCTGCTTCTGCTATCACCTCGCCTCTGGTTACTACCTTCATTGCCTCCCAGAGCGTGCTCCATTTCTCAACTGACCCAGTGTTGATTCTTACGTATTCTTCCAGTTTTTCTCCTAGGGTGTCCTTGAAGGAAGGGTCCGTCAGGGTCTCGGTGGGCATACGCCACATCGGAATGGGGGGCCTGGGGCCCTGCAAGCGTAGTTGCATGAGCAGGGGAGAGTGGTCCGAGATCGACCTGCCCAGGTAATCCACAGAGTGCACCTGTGGGATAAGTTCACCGTTGATGAAGAAGTAATCTATCCTGGTGTGGAGGCCATGCGGGGATGAGAAGAATGAGTAGGACCTATCGGCTGGATGAAGGTCTCTCCAGATGTCGACCAGGTCCAGGTTTTCCACTGCGTTGCGAAGTGCCCTTGAGACAGAGTTGTTGGTGGTTTGTGGCGTCCTGGACCTGTCCATCTCTTCATTCATGACACAGTTGAAGTCGCCAACCCACAGGAAGGTGTCTTCTCTGTGGTGCACTATTCTGGTGCATAGTTGTTTCAGGTGGGAAGGGACCCCGTGCTGGGGGAAGTATGAGTTTACTATACATATCCGTGTATTCTCCAACGTGCCCCACACCACTACATATCTTCCGTCCTTATCTGCTTCTGTTCCCAATTGGTGGAATGGTGTGTGTGGGCTTATCCATGTGTATACCCCCCGTGCATATTTGGAGTAAGATGCGCCGCTGCCCTGCCCTCCCCAGTAGTCTGCTAGTTTGTGTGTGGCTTCCGCCAGGAGGTGTGTCTCTTGGAGCAACGCAATCGATACCTTCTTGCGCCTCAGGTAGGAGTGGACGCGGTTTCTCCTTACATAGGATCCCATCCCCCTGACGTTCCATGTGATTATGTTAAGTTGTGATGCCATTGCTGGAATACAGTTTCTGTCCTGGGCGGTCCCTTGCCTCTCCTGCACTCGGTCTCGTGTTGCTGGGTGCCGTTACTTGCTCTAGTTCTGCGGGTCGGCCGAGTGCTTCTCTCGGTGTCGGGTACTCATTCGTTACTTGGGTTGTTTCGGGTAGCGGGGCGGTATCAACAGTAACACATACAAAATAACTATAACTGGTGCACCCAGCTCCTGCCGGTGAAGTGCAGTGCTCAGGTGCTCTCGCGCAATCTGGCCCCATCTGGGTTTCCGGCGCGAGCAGGGTCGTGCTGGCAACGGGCCTGCACTGATCTTTCGGGGGTCGTCGTTGCATGCTCATGTGTGGGAGGCCCGGCCGGCCTCGTAATCATATTGCACTCTCATGTCATGCTGAGGTCCAGCATGCTCGTTGTATTGTGCTAGGTTGAAATTCTATGTGCGGATCAGGAGAAAAGGCGCTGGCTCCAGGTTATCGTGCTTTGCGGGCTGCGACGCTGTTGTCAGGGATAGGTTCTTCAGGGACCTCAGCCAGATTGTTGTGTTCCATCCACATGGTGGCCGCATTCCGGATTTTCGAGAAAAATCGCTCTCCCTTTGTAGATCACCTTTAGTCTGGATGGGTACAGCAGCATGTATTTCAGGTTTAGTTGCCTCAGTCTGGCCTTGATTGGGACAAAGGAGTTCCTTGCCCTCTGTACCGATTGTGTATAGTCCGGGTAGATGGTGATTTTGGAGTTGTTTCTGTCGATCGCTCCACCCTCCCTGGAGAATCTCAGGATCACTTCCCTGTCTCGGAAGTTGAGAACCTTCGCTATGATGGGTCGGGGGTACGAGCCTGGGGGAGGCTTCTTCTGGAGTGATCTGTGGGCTCTCTCTATAGCGAAACCCTGTGACAACTTCTCGGCCCCAATCTCCTGCTGAATTAGGGATTCTACATATGCGGTTGGGTCGGGAGTCTCTGTTCCCTCAGGGACGCCGAGGATCCTGATGTTATTTCGCCTGGCTCGTCCCTCCGCCTCCTCCGACCTTGCCTCTAGGATGCCCACCTTCCTCCTGAGATCTGCCACCTCGGCTTTAAGATCTTTCGTGTCCTCCATGGTGTCTTTCTGGGCGGATTCGATGTTAGTGACACGTTCTGTCAGGTTGCGAGCATCTTGACGGATGAGCTGGATATCGGCCTTTACCTCCCCTATCTTGGTGTCTATGAATTCCTTTAGGGCCGCTATTGCCTCAAGTACTTGGCTGTTTGCGAGGCTCTCCCCCTGAGTGTCCTGCGGCACCGCCCCCTTTGGGGTGGATTGGGCGGATGGGTGGACCTTGGTTGTGAGGAAGGGGTCCAATGTGGCCGATTTGGGCTTGCTCCTCAGGGTGGACATTGTGGCGTTGTTCGCTCGGCCGTTACGCCTCTTCGGGCTGGGTTGCTGCGTGGGCCCCGCCAGTCCGTTTCGCCGGTGGCCCCACCTGCGGTGTTCCGAGTTGTCGTGGTAAGGAGTGTCTGCGGTATGCTCCTCTAGGTCTGGGGGGTCCGTGCTGCCCCAGGGTCGCTGATGTTTTGAGTCAGCGGCGCCGGGTGCAGGGCCGTGTCCTGCCTGGGTGTGTTGGGCGTGATGTTGGCCCCGGGGGCCTGTTCTCCGCAAGGATGGGGGGCTGGGGGCGGTGTCGCAGTGTGTCCGGGTAGACAAGACTCTCGGGGTCACCCCCGTTTGTTGTGGTGGCTAGTGGTGGAGGACGCGCGTCATCCGCGGCCCCAAGCTCTCCCATGATGATAGTAATTCACACACGGTTATGGCACAGACACATAGTTGCGCTTGCTTCCTTGAACAGGTACATTCTGAGCTGGGAATTGATTCTGTACCAGGCTTGGGGGCTTGGCAGCTTGACCAATCACAATTTATGGTCCTTGGGTGGGTAGCTGGGGCCACCGACCAATCATCAGGTCTGCATACTGTAACAATTAGTAAGTATTAGTTTTTGGGGATGGTCGATGCCTGACAGCTGACATGGTAAGAGCCAATCCACTAACCTCTATAGGATCTACTATAGCGGGACTACCACTCAGCATCCTATCCGAGAAAAGCCCATAGTGTGACGTTCTTGTGACGAAATATTCTATCAAAACTGACCCGGGAGCCAGAGTTCTTTGAGCTGTACCTGGATTTTCTCCCTGCATGCTAATCCCTGTTGGTTTGTTGGCTGTAATAAACTGCAATTGAACTTGTTACATATCTGAACTTGCATTCCTTTTGGGAGTGGGAAGGAGTTAGGCCTTCCATGAATTAGATGTCCGCAAAGTCCTTGTAAACCACCCGGCTTGTCTGTGAGTTCTCCCTAACAGGTCGGTAGCAGAGGCGATGATTTGTGGTGTCAGCCCATCCAGAAGCTGCCTCCTTCGCTGCCGGACCTGAAGGGCTGTGGGACCTTTGCGGGAACTGCGAGAAGAAACAGGAAATCGATAACCGGAGAAAGGCCGCCAGGAGCCGTTTGGGAATTATCCAAGGCAGACCAGAAGGGCGAGGGGAGCGGTTGACAGGCAGCCAGCGGCCGAGCAGCGTCAACAAACACAGAACGCAAGTATTGGTCCAGACAATTAGCAATGAAAGGTGTGAGGGGGTTATTATATGTGCGGGAGGCGGGAGGTATTGTAAGGTATAGTATTGTGCAGGGGAGTTGCTAGGTCTGGAAAAGACCCGGGGCTAAGCTGATGTCGGAGCTGTCGGGATTGGGGGCTAGCTAGTCTTTTGGCTGTAGCTCCTGAGATTCTATCCGGGGCTACAACCAAAAGACCAGGGGCTATAGCCCCCTTAGCCCCCCCCTAGCAACGCCTCTGGTATTGTGTAGTATTTGGAGAATATTGGTAGCAGGTGCATGTTAAGTACGGACCGCAGCAGAGGTAGAAGTCCCTTTTCTCTTTCTAGGGAACGTTCAGTCTTTGAGGTAAAGGTTCTGATGGAAAACTGGGACTATAAACTTGAACGGCTCGGACTATAGAAGTATGTAAATAAAGTATTCCTATGAATTAGACATTTTAGCTTGAAGTATAGATGTTTGTATCCCTGTGAGGGTCAGATGGAGCTATCGTGGATTGCGGAATGTGAACTATATGGTTAAGTCTCCTGGAGAGAGGCGTTTCACACATTTGATGATGCAATGGGTGCAGTTAGTCACAAGAAGATAGAAGTATACTCTGCCCTGGATATGTGGGAAGACAGCTGTGGGGGTTTGTTGGATTTGTGGGGAATTTTGTACGGGTTTGGGAAGCAACGTATTACTGTCTGTGCATGCAAAGGACGGAATGTTGTGATGGTGTTGAGCTGGTATTGTGAACTTGGGGTTGATAGAGAGGTAAAAGAGTGGCGGTGCGTGGATGGTGTATGTGCAGGATTGAGGTGGTGTGCCAGAGAACGGCAGCGCTGGTGAAGGAGGGCATGTACACGGAGTATGCCGTGTAAGGTGCAGAGCCACTGGGGCTCGTAGCAAATGAAAGTAGTAACCATTGCATTGTAATTTTCCCCATTTGACAACGGATAATCGAAACCCTTGATTAGATTTCAGGTAAAAAACAATAATGTGCCCTATGTACCAAGGGATAGTAGGGGATTAACGCCAATACAACACGTGCAAAATCCTGCCACCATACAAGGACATAATTGTCAAGTATAGTATACAGTGGTCAAAAGGCACGCAAGCGAAAATACTGAGGGCATGGCTGCCTAACGTCAGTTTACTCCAGGGACATGCTGCAATCGCTGCTGACACACTTACAGACCACGTATAAAGGGAAGAAACAAGCAAACCGCATGGCCATATTCAAACTATAGCGCATGTTCCACGAGGGTGCGGGAGAAAGAGCATTGATGATGAACCAGCAGGAGAACCAGCAGGAGATAGCCCCGCCTAGTGTAATATCCGATGACACAAATGATGGCTAAGGGATCTATCTGTTAATGGAACTGAAAGCTGCAGAGCGTTACTCCAGTCCGACATATAAACTGCCACCATATACTAAGGAAGAGAATGTTACGCTCACCTGGTATCCACGGGGATTCCACCCAGCCGTAGGGACTCTGGTATCCTTCTCTGCGGTTCCCAGGTGTGACCAGCGGGGAAGTTCTGCCTGGAATGCAGGTGGGCAATGTTCAAGACTGGGCAACTGGGGTAAGCAGCCCCCCACCACCCCGTATGCCCGCAGCCCCTCTGGACCTCTCCTCACCTTGTTGTTAATTCAGGTGTGCTCTCCGTCCTGCCTTCTTGGAAGAGGCGCGTTGTCATTTGTGGGCGAATGCGATCTAGTTACTTTACTGATGCCGGCCCGCTTTGAGTCTTTCATGTAGGTCTTATTGCTGTTGTATATTGTAGTTATTCTTGCATGCCTTTCTTGGTTTAATAAATGTCTCTTTCTCTTCCTTAGGTGCGCGGAAGTCCAATGTGATGCATTAGCTGAAATGGGTCTCGCCAATAAATGATGGCGTATAAAGAGCGCTATGATGCAGTAAGTAGGCGCTATGCGCAGCGCTATGATGCCTTGCTTTTGCTAATCTGTTGTCTTTTCTTTCCCATAGATCGCGGTGCTCACCCGGTGTATGAAATCCCGAGGCGATTCTGGTCGAGGGGGCGACTTGCAAGGTAAGCTTTTCGGCACAGTTCGTTATGTTGTAAAAGTGTCTAATGTCTTCTTTCTTCCTTTTTTTGCAGATCCGTCGATCCGGTAGTCGCGCTGATTTTAGTATGCTGTTCGCAGGAGCTGTGGGCAGCTAACGATGAAAATTACAGGTAAGCTGCTGCTGCTAACGATGTCCTTTTGTCTCTTTACAGATGCTGTTCTTCCGAGGTTCGCGGGTACAGCTGAACACGATGAGCGTCACGTTGCAGGATTGCCAAGTAACGCGAAGCGTGTTATCCAAGTCGGGTGTGGTTTAAATAGCTTCAAGAAAGTAGTCCAGGTAAAGTAGTTCCTAGGGTACCACAACCAAAACACTATACCGCATAGCTTGGTTCCAAGGAGCCTCCATGTTGGCTGGCACTTGAAATAAAGTAGTTCCCTACACACAAGTCTTTATTAAGTATGAGACTGGCGCCAAAGGCGCCATGACTTGCCCCAAGAGGGCCTAGGCAAAGGATGCGTAAGTTTGTTGGAGACCCGAGCCAAGAACCCTCCTGGCCTATGGGCTTGCCTGTGGGGTTTCTGCATGTGGATCGTGACAGAGAACATGCAAGGTGCAGGGGTAGCAGCTCATAGTTCTGAGGCAAACGAAGGAGGGCTGCAACATGCAAAGGCAGAAATGGAGGGTATAGGTACAGAGAAATGGATAGCAGCACAAATACTCCTGAAACTTAAGGGGAAGACTACTGGGGTAGCAGAAGGGGCAATACGGGCCGTAGAGGACCTGGAAAAGGAGCAAGGGAAGCTTGACTGGGCAGCACAAGTGGAGGAGGAGGAGCAATGACAGAGGGATGAGGAAGCAAGGCTGGAACGCGAGGACAAGGACAGGAGAAGGGAAGAGAAATTGGAACGGGAAAAGCGGGAACAGATGAGGGAGAAGGAGCTGGAGATAATGGAAAGGGAGCCGAAGGAGAGAATGGACAGAGAACAGAGGGAGAAAAAGAGGGAAGAGTGGGAGAAAAAGGTGGGAAGAGGAGAAGGATGCAGAGCTGGCCGTGTGGAGAAGGCAGGTAATAGAGCAAGAAACACATATGTATGAAGAAAGGAAGCAGAGGAAGTTACAGCTGGACATGCTGACAAGGGAACGAGCATGAAAGGAGGAAGAGGAGAGAGCAATAAGGGCAGCAGGTGAACAGGCTGTGCTAGAATGGGAGAGGAAAAGGTGGGAGGAAGAAGAGAGGATGAAAAGGAATAACACCGAAACCCGTGGGGGTAGCCCATCTGGGAATGGCGCTGCACGTATAGGTTAGTGGAAGGGAGAGACCAAGTATAACTTAGTCGATATTGATTTTGGGTTGGAGCCTAACGCTGACTCAACATCACAGAAGTTACATTTTTCAGATGATTTTTGCAGTAAAGTGGACAAAGTGTCTGACAATGATGACAGACATAGTGGTGACGATATGGGGGAGCACAGCAAACTCTACCTTACAAGGACAGGCAGAGAGACATCATGGGAGTGTAGCTCCCAGGGTCAGTGGGCAAGAGGATCAGATCTTGGGGAACACAGGCAACAGGCAACTGACGGTTGCACTACGCAGAATTCATACGCCAACGGATGAAGGGATCTTCCAGGGTGCAGGTGGGAGGAGACAGCGCTGGCCTACTCCATAGGGAGACTGTCTACAGCACATGACAAAACAAAATGAATACCTAGGCTAGAACCCACCGACATATGTACAGACATGGAGGAGGAACGGGGAACCATTCAAATTAGATAATACAGAAGAAAGCCAGAAGGGAGGGAAGCATATTCACAGATGCCCCTATTCGAGAGGGGCGGGCATAACCTCAGTACGTAACATGGAAGCACACAGACAATGAAAATGTTAAATGCAGATTACCCTTGTTAAGTATGGGAGCTGGGAAATAGATATATGAGATGGAGAAGCTGACAGCAGGGCACAGGCTAGCAGTGGGAGATATCAAGGGACTGCTGGTCTCCAAATTGGGAGAAACACCTCTAATGACATTTGAAAAAGAGCGGGATTCCCAGGGGTTACCATCCAAAATACTTACCATGATGGATCACCATTCTCAAATTGCAGAGCAGCAGTATGGCAAACATTGCTGACCCAGTACCCAGACACATCAGACAGAGGGGCTATTACGTCATGCAAGATGCATGACGACAAAACGATAGTGAGCATTTATCAAATTGGTGGAGATGGAAGGAAAGAGATGGCCAGAAATACAGCTCACCATAGTACACCATTGCAGGCTTTGGCAGGAGATGGTTAAACAAAAGGCAGAAGAGAGAAAGACGGATGAGGCCAACTAGTGCAAAAGAAGCTGTAAAAATATGCTGTGGAAAGAGCACTGATAACCAGTCCCACGCAACAGTCACATGCACCAACACCACAGCCACAATTCCAAGCACAGCAACAGTACCGCCCCATTCAACAATAAGCTCCACGCATGGGAGGAGGTTATATGGGAAGGGGTGGATACCAGCAGGGTTACTGAGGAAGGGGAGTGTTTCAGCGAGGGTGTGGCTTTGGACCACAATCACATCACCAACAAGAAGAGTTTCGGGGATACAACCAACAGATACCACAGGGAGCAGGAGACTTTTCAGGAAGGTTCCCAGGCCAAGGGAGGGAGCCACCCCAGTGCTGGACATGCAGCCAGCTGGACATATTTCATGAGCATGCAGAACTAGAGGGGTACAACAAGGGTGGGGAGATCAAGGACAACAAGGATATCAAGGAGGGCAGAATGATTTTTTATTATGCCCAGGATATGCAGCAACAAAGACAGGTACAGAACATCCAACAACAGATGCCACAGTCACACGCACAAGTACCAAGCCCAATGCAGACGCAGTCTCTGGATACACCTACAACAACACTGCAAGTGACAGCACCACAGATGACAGCAGCACTAACCCAATATTTGCAAGTAGCACAAATTAGGGGGTACATGCAACAGCTAGCACAGATACAGGGCCGTGACTCCCCAGAGTCTATGCAACAGTACCGGTCAGAAGGTTGGGAGGGGTCATCGTGGTTGGCACCAACCCTTTCACCCGGAACAGACTATCTATTTTCCTCAATAGGACAGCCCACAGATGAACATGTGTCCCATCCTGTTGGTCACACCCAATCCTGTGGAGGAACCTTGCATAAGGGTGGCAATAGATGACAAAACATTTTCCTTTTTTGTTGACACTGGGGCCACTAGGTCATGTACTAGGGAAGGAACATTTACATTGTCAGGCGATGCCATGAACACTCAAGGATTCTCTGGGGCTCGAGAAGTGGTTTGTTTTACTGATAAAATCACCCTATCTATAGAAGATTATGACATATCTTTACCCTTACTTTATTCTAGACAAGTGTCATGATCCATGCCCCTGACCCCCTCAGGTATAACAGCCCCCTGGCAGCAGTGGGGCTAAAGCCCTTCACACTGACCAGAAGGGCCTTAAAACTCCATCAGAAACATACATGGAGTCAGTCGTGGCGCCTTTGGCGCCAGGCTCATTATCATGAATAAAGTAATACCAGTTTTGGACCTTAAACCAACATGTAGGCCTATTAAACATCTCAGTTCTTTAGAACCAAGCCATGCAGTCTAGTGTTTTGGGTGTGGCTGGGCCTGGAACTACTTGGCATGGAACTACTTTACCTGGGCTATTTAAACCACACCCAAACAGCAGAACATGCTTTGCGTTATTCTGTACTCCTGCAGCGTAATGCTCACTGTGAACAGCTCCTGCTCATCTGCTTCTCCGGCAGCCCGATCCTGAAGCCCTAGATCCAGATTCCATTAATAACCTGGAAGAACAAGAACAACATTAGCAAGCAAGAACACTTACCTGTGAAGTAACCGGCCTTGAATCCATCCGGCGCTTCGCTTACCCCGCCCATCTCCGGAGCTGGTCGCAACCTGCAAAGGTAAAGAAACAAGGACAGCATTAATAACAATTTTTACCTGGGTAAGCAGCGAGTCCTGGCACCACCCTGCGCTTCTCTTAACTCGTCCATCTCCGGGTTTCACCGCAACCTGCCAGCGAGAAGGAACAAGGTCATCATTAACAAAGCACTTACCTGGGCAAGCAGTGCTTCGATCACTCATCACTCCGGAACATCACCGGAACCTGTACAAAGAAGTGAAGAGAACACAGGTTAGCAATTAACACCAATAAACAGCGCAGCGCTCCGCGCATCAATAACTCACTGTGGTCTTTGCCATCGGCGAAATAAATAAACAATCAATCAATCAATCAATCAACCCCGAAATCGTAACCATCACTGTGAAAACAAAAGAGACATTGGGCCTCATTACATGTCCGGTGGTAACCGTGCCAGAAATTCCGGCGGGTTACCGCCCGACTCGTATTACCATTCCGTCTCCGTGATTGCCGGAATCACCGGGGCATTACAAGCATGGGACTCCATGGGAATGGGGAAGTGTAAACACCGGCACCATGATGTAATGGTGCCGGTGTTTCCATGTCCGCCTGCAGGCGGGTGGTGTTTAACCCGCCAGGTCAGACCTGGCAGGAGTGACACCTCCTGCCTGCAGGACTCTTAATCAGACTTGTCGGGTGATTCTCCCAAGTCCGGCAGAGCCGTCCGTGGACCTCCGGGCTGGGGAGGCCCCAACTCCTCCCGTATCCCCAAAAGGAGTATGAGACACACACAAGAAGCAAGGCGGTACTGCAGTTTATTATAATAACGGCAGAGGTTAATCTTGGTTCGTATGCATCCGACGGGTCTCTCACTCAAAGTGGGGCTCGCAGGCCCTTTTTACGGCAGTATGACACGCTACTCGCGTCACCTAAGAAAGTTAGCACAAAACCTATTGCCACTCTGGATTGGTTCCCCGAGTGGTAGGGTTAGTATAGGTAACATATGGAAAGAAATATTAGTGGATGAGGATGGGTCAGGTGGTACGCTTGGGTTGTCCCTTGCAGTTGTTACTTTAGAATTGTTACAGAGGGACCCTTGGTGATTGGCTAAGAGTAATGGCGTCAGTAATAAGCCCCCCTGTATTCTGATTGGTTCTCCCGCGAGCCCCCAAGCCTGGGACCATCGCCGTTCCCAGCTCGCGGTGTACCTGTCGTTAGAAACAATGTGCAATTATGTGTTTGTGCAGACAATGGACAGGTCTGCTCATGGGCTTGTGGACAGGTCTTTCCCATCGCTGTAGGTGTCCATCTTGCCACTTGGTTGTTGCAACTTGTGTCCTAAACGTGGGACCCTGGTGGCTTCCTGTCTCGTGAGCTTGGCACCATGTCAGTTCGGCTTGGTCACGTGTGGAGAGACTGTAGCTGGAGCAGAATTATGAGCATTAGATTTGTACTTCGTCTCTGAGGGCTTGGCACTTACAGGTGTAACCTTGCCTCTGGGCTCACGGCATGCTAGTTGCAACATCGTGGCCTTGGCTGTGAGCGCTCGCTGGGGGCTCGACCTGCATGGTCAGCACTTGTACTCTTATTCTGAGAGGATTTTCATTGCAATGCTCCTGCCTGGGGACTCTTGCGTGCGGCCTACTCGGGCCTAGTTCATGGGTGGCGGTACATAATCTATAGTATGGAGATCGCGGGACGACAGAGTGTCACACGCAGCAGTAGATATACATGGTGGTGTCGTCATAGGGATGGGTGGCGGAAGAAGCGTCAGCAAGCATGTACACAAGCTCTTCGGTGTCTTGCATTTCTGCGGTGCTGTAAAACGGCCTATGTAAAAAAAATAACAACGATGCACGTCAGTGGGTGTGTCAGTCACCTACGTCATAGCACTGATTATGTTCTTCGTGTAGGTTGGTGTGTGAGTGACCAGTGTGCATGGTGGCACATGTGTTCTCGTCTGTTGGCTATGTCGTTATGGCATCTCTAATGATGTGGATACTTGTGGCTGTTGTTCTCAGTCGAGCTCATCTTTGTCGCAGGTGTCGGCTTGAGTTTGGCGTGCTGGTGGGCATGCTCCTCTCATGTGTAAGTTTCTGAACCAGGGTATATTATCATCTGGTAAATAGATGAACTCGTCTCGTGGGGGGTGTCTGGGCGGTGATCCTCTAGGCCATGGTCTGGATGAGATTGGAGGGAGGGTCTTGTCCCATTCTCCCACTTCAGTCCCCCCTCTGGTCGACTTGTCGACCACAAACTCATCCTTTTCCTTATCTCCTTTCACTCTCCATACTTTAGTTATTCCAGCCAAGTGCCCATAGTGGTTGACATGATCTTCAAATGACCAGTACATGTTAACGCAGCCGCCGCCAGGTTTGCAGTATACCCATCTTCCAACATAGCTCCTTGGGTTTCTTGGGTTTTCCACCTTCACAGATGGCGGATCCATATGGTTTCAAGGATCTGTTTGCGCAGCCTCTCTCTTTCCTTTATTATCATGTTGGTGTGCTTTCCATCATCGGCTGGCAGTAAGGCGTGCATGCCTACCAGCCCCATTATTTCGTCTGTTGTACATGCTTTTCTAGCTTTCCAAAACTTTATTACGATTAACACAGCTGCAGCCAATATTATGCATCTTACTATTATCTTCAGCCCATCTGATAGCCATGAAGGCATCCATGACCATAGGAGCGAAAACCAGCTGCCATCTTTCTCTACTCCTTTACTTTCTTCCACCATTTTGGTGTGCATCAGGGCAAGTTGTGATACTGCTTCAGTAAGTGTTCCATTGTCTGCGTCATTAGCAGGGGTGAAGGTGCAACATGATTGCCCTATTTTTGCACAAACTCCTCCTTCCGTTGCCGTGAGAAGGTCTAGCACATACCTGTTTTGCAGTGCTACCATTCTTACCGTTCTCAGTTCTTCTTTTATTGCGTTGAATCCGTTTACTGTTGAATTTACTGTCATCATCAGCTCCCATCTGGTGATCTACAACCATTTTGCATTTGCATATGCCTGTAGGCCTGGGTGTATTATGGATGAGAAGAACATTGCTGCTCTGCTGAATAGTCTCTGTTCTGGTGGGATGTAGGTGAGAGCTGTTTCTGATCTTCCCCACAGGTAGTTTCCCATCAGGTGTTCTCCTTGTCTTTTCACTCTTGGCAAAACGTTATTGTTGTTGTTCTTGTCACCTTCTTCTACTTCTACTGATCTTTTCCTCCTCTTGTTTCCTTCGTCCATCTGGGGAAAGTTGGCATGTTGACGTGTTTCTTAGGCACAACCTGGGATGGCACATTGATGTGCACCATAGTGCATATTCCATTCCACGATGAAGGCAAGGTGTGGTACGCCTTATCGCCGCAGGCCCAATAGTGGTCCATTATGACTGCTGTGCCGGCACCCCCTGTGGTATTTCTATCGTGTTTTCACAGTTGGTGTTATATCCCACATCACCGTTGTTTTGATAGGTGCAGGTGTTGTGAGCGGTAGTATAGTTATTGGATCTTCGTCCTTCTCCAGCCATGTTAACATCGGTACATATTTCCCCCCGTCGTCCAACATCTGTCGTTGTGCTCTTTTATGGTGGTAATATTTTCTCTTGTTACCATGTTGCTCCCAACCACTCCTATTTCCCACCCTTCATTCGTATATATTTTCCCAGTTATAGTTATTAGAGGTCTTTCCCAACACCCTTGTTCACCAGCAACTTTGTTTGCATACCAATCGCACGGCAGATATTGTAACGTTACTTTCTTCATTTCTCCTTTTTCGGGGCCATCTGTCATGTATCCGAAAGCTTCACTATGGAGGCTTCTTTCGTGGTACATCAAATATGTTTTGATGACATTATTTTCGTATGGATATGTATCCCTTGTTTTCCATTGAAGTGTCACCACTGTCCCTTGAAACCGTCCTTTTCTTTGGAAGGGTGCCAAATGTATCAGGCATTCCACTGTCTTTGCTGGTACTTCAGTGGCTACAAATGTTCTTGATGCGCTCATAGCGTATGGGATCAACGAGCAAACATAGCAGTTGTCCTCAGTTGTCTGCTTACCAATTTTGGTCATGTGCTGATACCACATGTTGTTTGAGACGTGTGCTGAGTCTGTGAGGTATGTGTCAATTCCCTTATCATCTTCATATGTGCTGCGTTTAACCCTGTATTCCTTACTTCTGGTGTTACTTGTACCACCTGACACCGTACCTGTTGCAGCTGTGGGAGGGGGTGAGTTACTTTGGGGTACAGCCAGCACATCATAAGCATAGTGTTTCTGCCAGACAGAGGCATCCAATAGACCAGTGACAACCAACACGCCTATTAACTTTATTACAATAGCTAATCTCACTGCCATTTTTTTGCTCTTACCTTTGCTGCGGTCCTGCAGCTTATTCTTGCGATGTTAAAGATGCCCGCCTGAAAATTCTGAAAATGTGCGTTATTTTGTTAGTGTTTTTAATCAAGCTCTGCCTATCAGGTAGTCGTTTAGTGCCCAGGCGAAAAGCTGTTCCCACTCTAATCTCAGTGACCTATCTCTCAGAGCTGGTAAGTGCGTGTGGAGATGTGGTAATTGTTGTTTTATGGCCAAAATGAACGTGTTGTAGTACATGCGCACCCTTTTCTTTTTTAGATAATTTGGCCTCTTTATATGGTATACAAATTGGTGTGACAGGGCCTCAGGGGTGTTATCATCTGTGGGTACCATTTACTCCTGGCCAGAACACGACGTTAGTTACTTCACTTTCTAAACAATACAGTAATATGTGGTGCCTGCATGTGCGAGACAAAAAGGAGAGAGAGAACATACACATTTTTATATGTGTGTGTGAGCAACATTCCAGTTTGTTATACAATTTCCTTTATTCAGTGATGGCAGGGGCTGGGCGGGGTGGAGGTTTGTTTGCTTTGAGATCTTGTGACCATGGGGTGGGCTATGGGTGATTGTCCAAAGTCTATGGGTGTGTCTGTGGCTGGGGAGGGGTCAGGGGCAGTATCACAATTGTCCTTGTCTGTGGTTACTGTGTCTTTGTCTGTTGTTGGTGTTGCTGATGCTGTTGTTTTTTCAGTGGCCCTGTCATCAACGCGAGGGCGGGTCTGGCCTTTGTAGGGCTTGACATCGTGGAGGTGGTTCCAGACCTTCTTGTCAACTATTTTAATTGCTCTGGGAGCTACTGCTTTCACTAAGTGGGTCCCCATAAACCTGGGGCCGTTCCACTTCCTGTTGAAGTTGCGGAAGGCAAACGTAGTCTCCTTCCGCAATTGTGCACTGTTTTTGCTGCTCTTGTTCCTCGTTTGTTCCTTCTGGTTGGGTGATCTTCGACCCGCCCCGCATGCGCCCGAGCTGTTGAGAGATAAAAGCAACACTAGTAATCAAGGAAGACACGTATTGATAGATTTCATCACCAAATACATTTGCAGAACTTTCGTGGTCGTTGAAGGCCCTTGATGTTGGCGTTAATGGAAGGCGCATCTGACGTCCAGTCACCACCTCGTGGGGAGTGAGGTGGTGGTCGGATCCTGGCCTATTCCTCATCTCAAACCGAGCCAGGGGAAGGCAGTGCAACCAGCTTTTCTTAGTTGTCTGCTGTATCTTGGCTATTTCTTCTTTTAGCAGGCCATTCAGGTGTTCACAGACACCGTTAGCCTGCAGGTGGTATGCGCATGCAAACTTATGTTTTATGCTGAGCATTGAAGTTATGTGCTCGAACATCTCATTAGCAAAGTGTGGGCCATTGTCTGACCGCAGCACTTCGCACACTCCCCATCTTGGGAAGACTTCCCTCACCAAGAATTTGGCTGCTCAGAACGCGTCCGCATGGGAGCAGGGTCCAGCCTCAATCCACCTTGAAAATGGGCACACCACTACCATCATGTATCTTTGTCCTTGACATACGTTGATCATGTCAACGTAGTCAATATGTAAGTGCAAGAAGGGTCCTTCAGGCCGGGGTATAGTACCTTTTATCACTTGCAGCATGTGACTGGCTGTAAACTGTTGGCACGTTAAGCAATTGCTGATAAATTCTGCAACATGTGAATTTAGCTCAGGACAAAACCAAGCTTTCTTTATCCATGCTGCAATCACCTCCTTTCCTGTGTGCGCTGGATGGTGTAGCTGAGCTAGGGCTGTTTTTAGTAATGCTAGGGGCATCACTACCTTTCCTGTATTGCTCTGACACCACAATGCATCTGTAGATGACATTGTGCATTCTCTTTTTACCCATAGTTCCTTTTCTGCCATAGGTGCTGCAGCCTGTAATTCTAGTATCTGCTTTTCAGGGATGTGTGTATACCCATCCTTCATCAAGATTTGTCTCGCTCCCATTCTCCCCCTATCTTTTTATTTTTCTGGGGGGTCCACATTTCTCCAAAATACACAGCATGCTTGGCATGTGCGTCTGCTGTTTCGTTACCTTTTGAGATAGGGTCATCCCCATTGGTGTGGGCCTGACACTTAACCAGACCTATCTCTTTTGGGTCATTAATTACTTCAATTAGTTCTGCTAGTAATAGAGCATGTTGTACTGGCGTACCATCTGCTCTTCTGAATCCTCTCCTCTGCCATTTTATTAATCCTGAGTGGACTGTTGACGTGACGTATGCACTGTCAGAGTATATTGTCACTCTTTTATCAAAACTCTCCCTTAATGCCAATATTAGGGCCACTAGCTCGGCGGCTTGTGCCGAATAATGTTGGGGTAGTTGGACACATTTTACTGGCACATACATCCAGTCTTCCATCAACCTAACCACTGCTGCTCTTGTCCTTCTAACACCATTGCGTTGGTCTATCGTCGATGACCCATCAATGTACATTATTTCCCCCCTTGCTAGGGCATTTTCCTCAACTCTTCTTGTGCTGGAGTAAAGTTCAATGGCTTGTGTGCAGTCATGAGCGTAGTCTTCCTCCTCAACTACCTCAGCTATGGATCTTGCCGGGTTCACATTGCTACACCTTACAATTGTCAATTCTGGCCTGGAAAGAATAATTTCATAACCTGAAGCTCTCTGGGTGGTCAGTGTGGATTTAGGCTTGTTCAAAATGGCAAAGAGGGCATGTTCCACGAATAGTGTGGTCGGGCATCCCCTTGTTGTCAATGATGATTTTTCCACCACAAAAGCTGAGGCGGCCAGGCTTTGTTCGCAAGGGAAGTGGCCTAACATTACAGGGTCCAAGTGTCAGCTATAGAAGGCTACGGGCTTGAGGCCTATGCTTGTTTTCTGTTTCAGTACTGCCTTCATTACTGCTGAGTCGTAATGTGAAAAAATGAAAAATTGGTGTTCATAGTTTGGAGTGGCTAGCACAGGTGCTGTAGATATAGCATGTTTCAAATCATCAAATGCCTCTTTCATTTCTCTCGTCCATCCCAACTTTTTGTCCCCTTTTTGTGCGTCTCTGAGGGCCTCAAGCTGGGGTCCTATGTAAGAACTGTAATCAAAGACCCATGCCCTGCAATAGTTGCATAGGCCCAGAAATTGCTGTAGTTCTCTCACTGTCTGTAGTTGTGGTGTGTTGGTTATTGCTTTCGCTTTTTGTGGTGCAATGTTCTTTCCATGCTGAGAGATAAGTTGGCCAATGTACAGTACCTGTTCCTGACAGTACTGTAACTTTTCTTTGTCCACCTTGTACCCCTTCTCAGCCAACACTGTGAGCATCTTTACTGAGTCTTTCCTACATCTTTCGTCAGTGGTGCTGCAAATTATGATGTCATCAACGTATTGCAGCACCGTGCTCTCCATTTCGATATTCCCTAAATCAATCTGTATTATTCTGTTGAAGATGGATGGTGACTCACAGTACCCTTGAGGCAGCCTTGTATGTTTCCATTTTGTGTTTCTGTATGTGAAGCTTGTGAGGTCTTGTGAATCTGGGTGTAGAGGTATCGAGAAAAAGGTGTTTTTGAGGTCAATTACAGTAAACCGTGATGCCTCTGCTGGTATTCCACATAGTATTGTGGCTGGGTTTGCTGCTATGGGGTACTCTGCTTCTACAATGTAATTCAAGGGCCTAAGGTCCTGGATGAAACGCCAAGACCCTCCTTTTGCTTTGCGCACTGGGTACACGGCTGTGTTACATTGTGACTCTGATGGTACTAATATGCCGTTGCTTATCAATGCTGTTATTGTTTCATATATGCCCTCGTCTGCCTCCTTTGATAGTGGGTACTGCTTTACCCTAGGTAATATTGCTCCCTTTTTCAATTTTATTTTTACTCCTCCAATGCTCTTTATGCAGCCCACGTCATATGGACTGGTGGTCTACAGTGATGCTGGTACTTTTGCCATGTCTTCCTCATAAAATGGTACTGGTGTGGATGCAGGAGCCTCTAGTGCCATTGCCATTTTTAGTGCCACTTGCTTGTATGTCACCCGTAGCCAGATGTCAACACTCATCATAAACACCATCTCTCCTTCTTTATTGTCAGAGAAGAGCTACTCATCAGACACCTCTGTGAGCCTGCACCCCTCAGCCAGTGCTATTACTGCTCTCCAGGCCCTCCCCTCTCTATCTTGGGCATGTACTGCAATGTAATCTGCAGTTGCCATGATGCTCTCGATGCTCACTGAAATTATCTTCCCCTCCGGTTCACTTGCCGGGGTCTCTGGTCTGAACAAGTATGCTGCTGGCCTCCTCCAGATCTTGCCCTCAATGCCAGACATCCATGCAAATGACATGTCTGTCCCATATTGAAATAGTTCTCCATCTACAGGTTCAGCCAGAGCCACTGTTTGGCCACAGTAAGCTTGGAATATTTGTCGGGCTGTGAGCATGTTCATTCCTGGCGTGGAGCAGATTATGCCGTTCTCCGTGAAGGAAATTGTCATATTCAATCTGCTCATTATGTCCCTCCCAAGAATGTTTACTGGTGACTGCTTCGAACACAGGAGCGGGAGAGACATATCATGATCTCCTATAGATAAGGATATGTTATCAGTGAAGGGAACCAACCCTCGAGCCCCAGAGAATCCTTGAGTGCGCATGGCCTCGCCTGACAGTTTAAATTTACCATCCCTTATGCAGGACCTAGAGGCCCCGGTGTCAACAAGGAAGGAACATTTTTTGTCACCTATTGCTACCTGTATGCGTGGTTCCTCCGCAGTGTTAGGTGTTACCGATAGGATGGGACACATCAAAGACATCTGTGGGCTGTCCTATTGTGGATATAGTGACTGACCACTACATGTGTAAGGGTTATGCCCCAATATGGTCACCTTCCCCAACTGTGTTTGTTGGAGTTGTGTACCAGTTGTGGACACCTGATTGTCTTGTGTCTGGGTAAGCTGTTGCGTTGGTTGTACCTGGGGCTCTTGTGTTACTACTACCTGTTGTTGTGGCGGTGTGTATGCCCGTACCTGTTGTTGCGGTGCAGCGCGTGGTTGTGCCTGTGGTTGTGGTGCATTATGCTGTTGTATCTGTTGCTGTGGTTGTTGCGTGGACGCTTGTTGTTGCGGGGTGCACTGTTGTGTTCATTGCTGCTGTTGGTAAACTAGTTGCTCCCCATATGCCCTTGTTGCCCCGCTCCCCGAAGCTGGTGGGGTGGGTCTCATTCTACATGTGCGTGACATGTGTCCCACCATTCCACAAACCCAACATGTTGGTGGCTCGCTGACCTGCCATGGAAAGTTCCCTGTGTTATCCTGCTACCCTTGCTGCCCGTTTGAGTAGTCCCCGGAATGTCCCCCCTTGTTACTGTGCATGCTGGCCACAGCCCCTTCCTCTCATCAGTCCGCCCCTCCCTCTGCAGTTGTTATAGTATCCATTTCCCATTTGCATGTATCCCCCTGCTGTGTTTGCCGTGTAGGGTGGGGGAGGGGGCATTTGTTGTGTTATTATTTGAGCTCGCTGCTGAATTTGTGCTACATGTTGTTATGTCGTGACTTGTGTAACTATGGCCAGAGTAGGTGCTGGTGTGGCTACCACGGGTGTTGTCAATGGTGCTCCCTGCATGGCGTATTTGGATAGCTTCTTCTGTACCAGTTTTGCCTCCTCTGCCTTCCTACCTTCCTCCTTTTGTTTCATCTTTTCCTGCCACACTGCCACATCCTACAGTGATGCACTATAGTTAGCTGTATTTCTGGCCAAGCTTTAACTTCCATTCCCACAATTTTCTTCAGCTGTTTCTGAACTGGTTCGGGGAGACCTTGTATTAGTATGTGGTAGAAAATTGCTAATGTTTTATCCCACGGCTCCCGAGTTTCCAAGCACCACTTCTCCTGAATCTCCTGGATGTAATCAATAGGATCTTCATTCTCACACATTTTGCGTGACGTAATTGCTCATGTGTCTGATGTGTCTGGATACTGAACCCTTAATGCCTGCCACAGCGCGTGCCTGCAGTTGGCAAATGGTGCCCCATCTTGCAACGTATCTGTTACTGTGACCCCTGGGAAGCCTGCCCTTCTCCAGATGTCATCTGCAGCATCCCCTAATATTGATATTAGGAGCCCTTTCACGTCCCCCACCGCTAGTTTTTGTCCTGCAGTGGGTTTCTCCATTTCACATATCAATTTCCCAGCTCCCCCACTTAGGGAGGGGAGTCTGCACTTTATGTTTTCCTTGTCGGCATGCTTCCATGGGACATATTGTGGTCTGACCCCTCCCCTTTCTAGGAGTGGCATTAAGTCCCCCCCTTCGTTTCTCCTAATGCTCATGGGGCTATATCAGTGTACTCATCCTCTTCCTCCGTGTCATGTGATCCTATCATTAGATCATTATAGTTATCTGTTCTGTCGTCCCCTTCTTTCTCCCTCCCTCTTGTGTTACCCTAGTGTTTCACCGCGGGCGTGCTCGTCCTTTCTTCCTGTCTACGTCCTGGGAGATCTCTGAGTCTGTCAACATATGGAGTGTGCTGTGGGCGTGGTGTTGGTGGGCGAGGTGGGCGCGGCGTTGGTGTTACTGAATGTGGCGTTCTCCCTGCTACTTCTCTTACCTGTTCTTCGCTCGTCTTTTCCTCCTCCCTTTTTCTGCATGCCCAAGGTGACTCACAATTTACCCGTGTGATGTACAGTTTATCTAAGCTTTCCCTATTGTCATCTCTTCTTTCCTGAACATCCTTCCTCCTCGCTGCAAAACTCATCAAGGAAAGACAATCTCCAGTCTGTCAGTTTTCCCCCCACTGTAACCGTCTTTAAATCGATCAAGTTCCCTTCGTTATGTTCTCCTCTTTTGACAGTTGTTTCCTGTGTTGATGTTGTAGGTACCTCCGATTCCTGGCGAGTGTAAGTTCTTACTTCATGCTCCATTCTCCTATCTCCTCTCTCCCTTCCCTCGTTTCCCAATACTTCACCCCCTATTTCCTATCTCTTTTTGCGTAATTCCTTCATTACTTCATTACTTACCTTCGCCAGTATCTTTTCGTCTTCTTCCCGTCTTCCCCAGTTTGCCCCTCCTCTTTTCAATATGCTCTCTATTACTTTACCTTCTTCATATTTCCAGGCGCTTTCAGACAATATTTTCTTTTTCCACATTTCCATTACCTTTTCCTTTTCCTCCTCTGTCCTTTTCATTTCCCGCTGCTCCATACGTGACACCCTCTCTGCTATTGCTTTCATCCTTTCCGCTTCCTTCTTTCTCTCCTCCAATCTCTCCCTCATCCTCTCCTGCTCCTCCCTACTCTCTTTTCTTTCCTTCTTCCTTCCCCGTTGTTCTTGCTCGTACTGTCTAGTCAGGTCACTTCGTACTTCTCTCAGCTCAGCCAACCTTTCCTCCAACATCTCTTCCTCTGCTTGTGACAGTCACCCTTCCTCTGCGTTACTCACCTCAGTCCCTGTCTGTGTTTTGTCCGTTTCTTCCTCTTTCGTTTTCCTCACCGCGTCCTCCTCTTCCCTTTTTAGTGTCCCTCTGAGCTTTAGGAGTACCTGTGCTGCTATCCACTCATCTGGTCCCATGCTTGCAACGTGTTCTCCACTTTCCTTCCCTCCCCCTGTGCCGACCTGTGTTGTGTTTAATCCTAACGTGCCCGCCGCTGCTGCTGCCCCCCTCTGGTAGCTATCCTTAGGGGCGTAAGGTGGCGGGCTGTACACGTGTTTCGAATATCCCTCAGCAGCTGTTAATTGTGGCCTGGCGGCCTCTCTTAATTCCGTCACTGGGTACAATCCTCCTTCCTCCTTCTTTACTACCTTCGCCAGAGGCGTATTGTCTGTCCCTTCCTTCTCCATCTTTTCTTCTGATACTGCAACCGATCCTCCTTCCTCCTTCATGCCCTCCTTCACTCGTGGTGAATTGCTGCTCGCCGTGCCCACGTCCCCTTCTTCTTCCTTCACCTCTTTACCTTCCTTTGTTTCTTTTCTCCTCTTCTCCTCTCTTGACCGTTCCATAGTAAACATCCCCGTTGCTCCTGGCTTAGATCCCTGGAACATCCTCAAGAAGTTAAATATCTCTACATGATGAGCTAATTTCTTCCCCTTGTACGTGTTATGTATGTATGTCAATAGCGAGTGTTGGACGTATGGGACAAAACTGCCGTTAGGCGGCCATGGTGTCGTCACTTTGTTGTACAGTCTATACTATACTTGATAAGCTTCTCCTTGTAAGGTGATAGTGTCTTGCAAATATGTTGGAGGGGGGGTAGTTAGAGTGTTTCCCCACCCTCCGGACCCTGACCCGTGGGACATTGTTATGTTGTACTTCAACTTTTTTCAGCAACCACCGTCTTTACCTGGCCCCGTAAATTGGGGACTTCTGACCGTCCACTGAAAGGTAATACAATTGCTGATATACAGTTCTTTTCCTCTATTGTTTTTCCTCCTCTGATATCACTCGTATGGCCCCCTGTGGCCGCGGTGCACAGAGTCCCCTGCGGCTGCGTGCCCTGTGTGACGTGCTGATACAGCCGGCCCACCTCTTTTTTTTTTTTCAAACTCCTCCCTCCTCTTTTCAATCACCTTGCTCAACGTGACCGGCGTTCTCCGTGCGCGGCCACTTTTCCCCTTTTCGTCCTCCCCTTATCAAGGGTTGCCGGAGTTCTCCGTGTGCGGCCTCCCCACCTCTTCTATGCCACTCTTATCCCGATACTTATCCCCTGGCCACCCCTTGGTCAATACGGTGTGGCCGCGGTGTCCTATGGAAGCCCTATGCGTGACGTCACCAACTTCTTCAAACTATTACCGGTAAGAACCTCTTATAACATTAATGGAGCACGCAATATGTTTTATACTTTTGCCCTCGTCGACCCCACAGCTGTCGTCTCACTACGCCCAGAGCAAGGTACTCAACAAAAAACTCTTATAATCGGACTGCACTCGCATGTGATATGCCCCTCACCAGGGGACCTTAAACAGCCAATTATCCTCCGCACTTGGCAACAACCTGGCTACCACCTATGGGAAAACGTCATCTACCTAACGAGTTTTACACTCAATCAGTAGGGATCCTCGTTTGTTCATTGATCAAAACGCCAATTCATAGGAAAGCCAAACACCCCTTTTACAGGTGCCGGCGATCCAGACAAATCAGTGCCTTCGAACAACCACACGTGGTGCCTTTTGGCTCCACCCACCCACCTGTGTGACATAATAGAAGATGGCCTTCGTGCCTGTCCCACTACCGCTCACTCGTATGTCAACACTTATCAATCAAATCCTTTCAACGCACTGTAAAAACACCTCCCACCACCCTTATTACAATTCCTCCCCCCTCCCTCACAATGTCACATTGCTTGTTGGGTGTGTCGTACTCACCAAGTTCCCTTGATGCCGGGCCGCTCGACTGCGTGCACCCCTTCAACCGGCTCACCACCTCCCCTCGTCTGGACCACATCTGGACACTCGCCAACCGCGAGCAGGATACTTCTCAATCGGCTCCCGACGGCCAATATCCGGAATGCGCTGTCTGGTCTTCTCGCAGTTCCATGATGGTCCTGTAGTCCTCAAAGGGGGCAATGGCAGAGGGGGCCGCACTGCCGAGTTTCCTCGCTGCAAGGGCCTTGGACTTGTATTACCAGGCCAACGGACATCAACCGATCTCAGCAGTGCCTCCAACTTGTTGGGTGATTCTCCCGGGGCCGGCAGAGCTGTCCGTGGAACTCCAGGCTGGGGAGGCCCCAACTCCTCCCGTGTCCCCAAAAGGAGTATGAGACACACACAAGAAGAAAGGCGGTACTGCAGTTTATTATAATAACGGCAGGGATGAGTCTCGGTTCGTATGCATCCGACGGGACTCTCACTCGTAGTGGGGCTCGCAGGCCCTTTTTACGGCAGTATGGCGCGCTACTCGCGTCATCTGAGAAAGTTAGCACAAAACCTATCGCCACTCTGGATTGGTTCCCCGAGTAGTAGGGTTAGTATAGGTAACATATGGAAAGAAATATTAGTGGATGAGGATGGGTCAGGTGGTACGCTTGGGTTGTCTCTTTCAGTTGTTACTTTAGAATCTTTACAGAGGGACCTTTGGTCATTGGCTAAGAGTAATGGCATCAGTAATAAGCCCCCCTGTATTCTGATTGGTTCTCCCACGAGCCCTGAAGCCTGGAACCATCGCCGTTTCCAGCTCGCGGTGTACCTGTCATTAGCAACAATGTGCAACTGTGTGTTTGTGCAGACAATGGACAGGTCCGCGCATGGGCTTGTGGTCAGGTCTTTCCCATCGCTGTAGGTGTCCATCTTGCCGCTTTGTTGTTGCAACTTGTGTCCCAGACGTGGGAGCCTGGCGGCTTCCTGTCTCGTGAGCTTGGCACCTTGCCAGTTCGGCTTGGTCACGTGTGGTGAGACCGTAGCTGGAGCAGAATTATGAGCATTAGATTTGTACTTCGTCTCTGAGGGCTTGGCACTTACAGGTGTAACCTTGCCGCTGGGCTCGCAGCATGCGAGTTGCAACATTGTGGCCTTGGCTGTGAGCTCTCGCTGGGGGCTCGTCCTACATGGTCAGCACTTGTACTCTTGTTCTGAGAGGATTTTCATTGTGAGGCTCCTGCCTGGGGACTCTTGCTTGCGGCCTACTTGGGCCTAGTTCATGGGTGGCGGTACATAATCCATAGCATGGTGATCGCGGAGAGTGTCACACGTAGCATTAGATATACATGGTGGTATCGTCATAGGGATGGGTGGCGGAAGAAGCGTCAGCAAGCATGTACACAAGCTCTTCGGTGTCTTGCATTTCTGCGGTGCTGTAAAAAGGCCTATGTAAAAAAAAATAACGATGCACGTCAGTGGGTGTGTCAGTCACCTACGTCATAGCACTGGGTATGTTCTTCGTGTAGGTTGGTGTGTGAGTGACCAGTGTGCATGGTGGCACATGTGTTCTCGTCTGTTGGCTATGTCGTTATGGCATCTCTAACGATGTGGATACTTGTGACTGTTGTTCTTAGTCGAGCTCATCCATGCCGCAGGCGTCGGCTTGAGCTTGGCGTGCTGGTGGGCATGCTCCTCTTATGTGTAAGTTTCTGAACCAGTGTATTTTATCACCTGGTAAATAGACAAACTCGTCTCGTGGGGGGTGTCTGGGCCGTGATCCTCTAGGCCATGGTCTGGATGAGATTGGGGGGAGGGTCTTGTCCCATTCTCCCACTTCAGCCGGTCCGCAAAGAACAGTGGTGGCGGTTTTACCACCTCCATTCTGTCCGGACCGGCAGGGTGATAATGAGGCCCATTGTTATGGAACAGCATAGTGGAGCAAGACGCTGAGAAGACAGAGAAAATGGAGGGAAAGAAAGAGACAGAATAAAGACAGAAAAGACATTGTAACTCACCTGGAAGACAGCAAGCAGAGTTGAGTCACAGCCGGTCTGGAACCGACATAAGGGCACACGGACCAGTGAAGCAACTAGGTCCACGGAAAGCTCGCACCAACCACGCACCCTGCACAGAGACGCAGGACGGAGAGTTCAATGCACAAAAACCTAAGGTGAGCAATAACCCCAAGGGAGGGGATTTGAACCAGAGGGAGGTGGGAGTCCACCCATCACAGAGCCAGTATTGTAACCCTCCATTCTTCTGTTATAGGCGCTACCCAATATCTGGCACATAACCAAGCAGAGAGGGGTACGGGATAGCGCTTAGACCTCCATCCAGTATCGTGAGGCGCCCCCGTGGACACCAGGTGAGCATAACAACAAGCACCTGTAAACATACTGGGACGCAACATCATGAGCCAACTAAACATGATCATCTCATTCACAGACAAGGGTATAGTATGTTCTACCCCAGTAATACACATGCTAAATGTAAGACAGATTGTTAAAGCATATTGTGGGAGCGTGATACAGAGGGGGGTGCCATCAGATCCAGAGATGTTCCAGTCTGGGACCGACATGGCACTTGCATGGATGCCATGTATAGCAGGGAAGTTGTGGAGGGTGCCGAGTGAGTATCTGTTTAGACCGTAGACACCGTTGGATGAGAAGGAGGGAACAATTGTGCCTATAGACATCGAGGCAGTCCTGGCAAGGGAAGATTGGGTTGCAGTACACTCAACAGATGACCAAGGGAGTGCATGGAGAGCAATCATTGCAGTAGCAGAAGGGTGCAGGTTAACAACAGTAACAGATGAGGAGCTATTTTCGGAAGAAAGAGTGGAGACAGAGATGATGTTGGAAATGAGTGTCCGGTTCTGGTTACAGATCACTTACAGAGAGGTTGCACAGAAAATAGCAATGGCGCTGGAAGTGCCACGCATGTTCTGGGAGGAGGACATGGCCAAGGTACCCGGCAGCTTATAGACCACAAGTCCCTAGGATGTAGGGTGCATTAAAAGCATAGGGGGAGTAAAAATAAAATTGTAACCTGGAGCAATCCTGCCACAAGTAAAACAATACCCCCTGACCAAAGACGCAGAGGATGGCATTAATGAAACAATGAATGCCCTCATTGAGAGAGGCATCCTGGTACCATCAGAATCTCTGTGCAACACTGCAGTATACACCGTATGCAAAGCAAACAGGGGGTCATGGCATTTCATACAAGATTTATGCCCACTTAACCACATTGTAGAAGCAGTGTACCCCAAAGCAGCAAACCCAGCAACAGTTCTGTGTGGCATTCCAGCAGAAGCCACCTGTTTCACCGTAATTGGTCTAAAAAATGCCTTCTTCTCAGTACCACTACACACAGACTGACAAGATTTGACTAGCTTTATGTATTGCAACCAGAAGTGGAAACACACTAGGCTGCCACAAGGTTACTGTGTGTCACCATCTATCTTTAACAGAGTAATACAGATGGATTTAGGAAACATCCAGACTGAGAGCATGGTCCTGCTGTATGTAGATGATATTTTGATTTGTAGTAAACAGAAGAAGAGTGCAGGGCGGACTCAGTACACATGCTGACAGTGTTAGCTGACAAGGGACACAAGGTGGACAAGGCCAAACTCCAATACTGTCAGAGGGAAGTGTTGTACATAGGACAACTAATATCAAAAGACGGTAGGCACATAGCCCCAAGGAGAGCACAGGCAGTACACAACACACTGAAACCCACAACAGTGAGGGAAATACAGCAGTTCCTAGGGTTGTGCAACTATTGTAGGGCATGGGTTTTTGACTACAGCACATACACTCGACCACTTGTGACTGCACTGAAGGAGGCACAGAGAGGAGCTAGGATACATATCTGGACACAAGAAATGACTGAAGCATTTGAGGAGCTGAAGGGAGCAATATGCACAGCTCCAGTTTTGGGGACCCCTGACTACAAACGACAGTTCTTCTTGTTCTCACACACTGATGGTGTGGCAATAAAGGCAGTTTTGACACAGAAAACAAGCATGGGCCATAAGCCGATTGCCTACTACAGTGGACAACTTGACCCAGTGATGAAAGGACACTTTCTGTGCGAACAATCATTGACTGCTGCAGAATTTGCAGTGGAGCGAGCATCCACAGTGACAATGGGGTGCACAACCACACGCTACGTGGAGCACGCCCTGTTTGCTATACTGCACAAGCCAAAGAGCACACTGACCACACAGAGAGCATCAGGATATGAGATCATACTGTTGTCAAAAACAGAGCTGAAGATAGTGAGATGCAAAACGGTAAACCGAGCATTATTCCTGGCAGATGTATATCAACCAGGAGATTGGGCTCATGACTGCACAAAGAACATAGAGCAATTCAGTTAGACACGTAAGGTGGACGAATATGCACTTGAGGGAGGAGAAGTATTTTACATTGATGGTTCTTTGACCATTGATTAAACTGACGGAGTCAGGAGGACAGGGTCTACTGTAGTAAGATTGAAAGAGGACGGGACAAGCGAGGTGGTAGTGAGTGCACAATTGCCACCTCATTATTCAGCACAGGCAGCAGAACTAGTGGCTCTCATATTGTGTTGTGATGGTTTCAGTCTTATGTGGGGAGTGATACGAAAAGGGTCAGCCCAGAAGGGGGGGACCCAGGGGTGAAGCCATCACCCTATTTGTAATGAGGATTACAATTAAGGACGGTCAGCCCAAAAGAGGGGAACCCGGGGGTGAAGTCATAACCCTAGTGGAATTGTGAAGTACGATACAAAAAGGGGTTGGCCCAGAAGAGGGGGACACAGGGGTGAAACTATAACCCATATGGAACTTTGGTAACATACTTTCATTTGTTAAAGGGATTTTTTTTGTTGTTGATTATCTGAACACCTCAGGCCCGAAGGCAAAAGTCTTTCTAGGGAAACGAGACTTGGCCATCGATGGCCCTGAGAACTGTCTTTGGAACTGTCATCTCATACTGGAGAAGCCCGAGACTGTACTGTGCTCCACCAACTCCACTTCTCCCTGTGCTCAAAATGTGGGGAAGGGACACCCACATTAACACTACTTTATTTCTTGAAACTTAACCCCACAACCTTTTGTAGTTAGCATAAAGGAATTGACAGTAGGTTTTCTTAGTATAGGCCCTTTTATTTAACACGACAAAACTAAGACAGTGTCATGTTGTGTGCACCACACACCGTGGGTAATAATGAGCAGCGCTCAGATACCTGAGGGTTTGTAGCGCTATATAAATGCTAAATCATTATTATTTATTTATATTGGCCCTACAAAACAGTGTAAGTAAGAGAGTGGCAATATATTCGGACAGTGCTTATGTCACAAGCAGAGTACATTCTGGTTCGGCACGGTGGCTCAGGAGAGGGTACAGAAGGGTGGATGAGACTCCAGTACAGCATGCACTGTTGTTGGGTGAACTGATTGAAGTGATAACATACCCACAAGGATTTGCATTGGTAAAGTGCCAAGCCCACACTAAAGGGGAAAGACACAATTTCAAGGAGGAACAAAGCAGTGGACTATGAGGCAAAATGTGCTGCTTATTTTGGGGAATTGTGGGAACCCGAAAGAGAGGCCAAAGGCATTGGGAGGGGTGAGAAACATGGTTTTAAGGGATGGGTATAATTACCTACCTGAAACTCAGATTATGGAATTGCACAGAGTTGCACCCACAGAAAAAAAAGAGCTCTGGGTAAAGAGAGGGCATTCCATGTCCCCCACAGATGCCTTATGGCTACAAAACAACACAGGGAAACTGGTCATGCCACTCACACTATTGAAAACAGCATTGGCACGGATGCATCATCCAATGCACACAGGAAAAGTGTGTAGCACGCATTGGAGAATCATGGTTCTGTTCTACTCTAAATGAGCATGTGGCAAATTTGATCAGTACTTGTTTTAACATGCCAGCAGTTCACTGCTGGGCACACATTAAGGGTTGTGAGAGGAGCCATACCCAGACCTGAGGGCCCATTTCTGCATCTCCACGTTGACTATGTAGACATGATTCAAGTGTGTTAAGGATACCGCTACATTATAGTTGTTTTTTGCCCATTCTCAAGTGGATAGAGGCCGGACCCTGCTCACATGCTGGTACTCTCAAATTCTTAGTCTGGGAAGTATTCACAAGAAGGGGCGTGTGTGAGGTCCTGAGGTCTGACAACAGCCCTTACTTCGCCAATGAAATGTTGCAACACATTACTACCATGCTAGGAATAAAACACAAATTTGCATGTGCGTACCACCCACAAGTGTGAATGCTTCAATGGCCTCCTGAAGGAGAGCATTGTCAAAACTCAGCAAAGCACAAAGAAGAATTGGCTCCACTGCTTGCCGTTAGCACTCTTCAAACTGCGCAACAAGCCAGGGTCTGACCACCACTTAATGCCCCACGAGGTGGTAACAGGGTGGCAAATGCATCTCCAATTGGCTCCTTCCACTAGGGCACTAAAGGATTCTGAAAATGTTGCTGAAATTTTGGGTCAAGAAATGTTTGATTACTTCACTGGTTTCTAGCGCTTCTTTTATCTCTCGTCAGATACAGCGGACCCAGGGCCGGCCAGAAGACAACTTGCAGGGAAATACGGATGAAACAGAGCAGGAGACACCTAAGGAACTTTTAGTACAAATCAGAGATTCAGTATTATTGAAAGATTTTACCAGGCGCTGGAATGTGCCCCAATTTACAGGTCCTCATATAGTTGAGGCTGTGACAGAGAGCAGTGCACCTACAGGGGAAGACAGTCTGGAATCACCTGCAGGACATCAACCCCTACCAAGCATCGGCCTTGCCCAGAAGCATAACTGCAGAGATCGACAGAGCCAACGCTGCAACTACCGAAGATCTACCAGACAGTGCAATCACTAATGAACAAGAGACTACTGGCCACCCTATGGGCAGGTATTCCCAAGCCACAGAAGAACACACAGCAGCATTGGTGCAAATTGACCAATGAGAAACACTGTTCTTTTCTCACACAAAACACATGCCTATTGCTATAATACAACTTGGATAGGTCTACACATTGACAGCAATAACATGATCTAACCTCCTTTTTCTCTCGCACACGCAGGATATGCACCTTTGACCGCTATAACATGATTTAACCTCTCTCTCGGACATGCAGATTGCTGCGACTGTTGACATAAGTGTTAGAAAAAAGTTGCTTGATGTTATCTCCCATTGATCACCCCATTGATCACCCCAAAGCATTTTCCAACCAATTCGTCCACGCTATATGAAGATCCAGATACTTTAGAGCACGATGCCCCGAGATGTATTTCCTGGTATTCATCGAGTATTTGACCCAAACCTATCCACAACTTGAACACAGCGCATATCCTGTCCTGCCTGTTTTGCCGACATTACGAGACCCATCTATAAGGAAGATCTGGGATGAGATATTTGTATGGGCAATAAGTGATTTACATTTTTCCGGCGCTTGACTTACAGGAACATCGGGGTCATAATACCCCAGTGTTTCCGTGGAGCTAGGCGCCGGAAAAATACACGGTTTTATCGGCATGGCTACCGCCGGACTGACTTGCAACAAAGGGCGAGTGACTTGCAACAAAGTCATTACAGCCGAGCCGAAGTTATATGCTGGGAAAGGAGCCCTCCCATGGTGATAGTAATTCACACACGGTTATGACACAGACACATAGTTGCACATGCTACCTTGAACAGGTACACTCTAAGCTCGGAATTGATTCTGTCCCAGGCCTGGGGGCTTGCAGCTTAACCGATCACAATTTATGGTCCTAGGGGTGGGTAGCTGGGGCCAACGCCAATCATCAGGTCCGCATACTGTAACAATTAGTAAGTAATACTTTTTGTGGATGTCCAGGCCTGACACCTGACATGGTAAACGCCAATCCACTAACCTCTATTGGGGCTACTATAGGGGAACTACCACTCACCATGCTATCCGGAGTGGAGATAGGTTTTTGGAGAAGGGTCCACGGTGGGACATTCTTGTGATGAAATATTCCATCAAAACTGGCCTGCGAGCCACAGTTCTTTGAGCTGTACTTGGATTTTCTGTCCACGTGCTAATGCCTGTTGGTTTGTTGGCTGTAATAAACCGTAGTTGAACTTGCTTCCTGTTTGGACTTGTGTTGCTTTTGTGAGTGGGAAGGAGTTAGGCCTTCCGTGAGTTTGATGTACGCGAACTCCTAGCAAACCGCCCTGCTTGTCTGGGAGTTCTCCCTAACAAGCAATTCACTGAGAACCCAGAAACCACCCCGAAGCTCTCGAGGTTGCCCATAAGTTCCAGATTTAATTTTCAGTGGCACAAATCCTCAGCATAGACACAGCCAAGTCTGCTTTACACAGTAAAGCTGCATGCAGCACCATTAATGTTGTTGCAGTTATCAGTATCAGTATCTTGTGCAACTCTTTCAGTGACAGACTTGGCTTCTTCTGCCAGATACAATTCTTCAAAAGCCATGTTTACATATAACAATAGGCATTTTGGTGCAAATAACAGAACTATATACTCTCCAATCACACACAAGGAGAGTTAGACATAGGACCCAATTGCCCACAATCTCAACACACACTCTTTTGGTTTAATGAAATAACATTTCTGAAATAAACATGAAACATAAATAGTGTGTGTTCATGTTTAAGCTCTTGAAAAAATAACGTTCAAAACGTTTAGCGGAGCACTCGTGTTCTTTAGCGAACCAATGAGACTATCAGATATTCAAGTGTTTTCATGTATTAGAAAAATGTGTATTAACTTATTTCAGGTGCAATGGGTTATTACCTCCTGACCGTTAGAGATTACCTAGAGCAAAATACCCATACAACCTCCTAGTTTCATTGGTAGTTAAGGAATATATATCTAAAAATAAAGTTTCAGAGTTAAGTGGATTTTCAATAGTGGAGATATCCTCTGCTGTACCAAACACAGACACAGTGCAGCCATACTCCAGTTGTAATAAAATGAAATTTACTTAGATGTAAAATAACATAATAAGATAATACTCTCAATTACAATGATTCTAATTCACCTTAAAGGACTTTTTATCAATTCCTCATGTGTTCACAATTTCTTTTCAAGATACTATTACAGGATTTTTGAATTTATATAACATCAAAATTCCCTTTGTGTAGAAAACAAAGAGTGTGGCCAATACTGGTTCTAGTCAGAGTCTCAACATTCAATTCTTGGCCTACACATTTTAGATGCAATATCCTTTTAACAATTTCCAATTTCATCAGACCATGGACTAAAAGGACAAATGGCAAGATCATAAACAGAAGAATTTCATTTCCATAAAACATAGCCAATAGGTAATAAACCAAATCTATATTGAATTAGCTGTTTCATGGACACAGCCCAATAAATCCATAGTAAACAAGATTCAATTCAGGAATAAGATGAAATGACAAAATAGGCCTCAGTCTTATGACATAACTCGTGTGGAGCCCTACACTACACTTTAAAAAAATACTTTTTTTAACCTCTTTTGATAATATTTTCTTGGGGTGGGGGGGTGAGGTGATACACCATTGTGAATGGTTAATAGATTCCAATACAGTAGATATATTATTCAAACATGGACTGCAACCTGCACAATCTGATAAAACCTCTCTATCATTCTCCTTGATAGAGAGTCTGCGGTATTCCACCATATAGAAAATCAAATAAGGATAGGCACTATAATCAGCTCACCATTAAAATATCTCTCATTTAATTCTTGGTGGACCACACAATTTGGGAGCCATGGTAGGCTTAACAAAATGTATCTTTACTTACTTGCAATTTGCTATAATGGTTGAAGCCCCATCTTTCCTATCCTTAAAGTGAAACAGCCCTAGGTTTAGCATCATAAGTCCTTGAGATAATATCAACACATCGATTCCCATAAACGTGTGTGACTCTAATAGCCCAGCAAGCAGTTGCAACATTCTCCAGTTATCGACAAAGGTAACTCTCAAATAAATAAAAGCTGATACTCTTTGTAATTCAAATCCATTTATAAAAAATGTATAAATATGTTTTTCTTCTAAGACTAATAATCATCATTTTTGATTTACTGACATCAAGATCCATCATAAAGATGCCTACCCATTGATTATTTATTAGAGGGCATAAAGCATATTCCCTATTAAAACCGGTAACTCTGGAAAGATGTGGGACCACCCCCTACTATAGAAATATCCAATGTTATACCAATTCAAATCTTGTCAAGCACATTGATATAGGAGTGAAAAAGGAGGGGAGCTTAGAGACAACCCTAGCGGACACCTGTAAAACCATTACATTCAAATGCTGCACAATATCTAAAACATGCAGAAGTATTTAAATATAACGCCTTTATTACTTAAACAACAAAATAGGACTATGCAAATATAGTAATGCAGACCACGATTTAGTTCTATTCACCTTGTCAAAAGACTGACTAAAGTACATAAAGTCAAGTATCAAGCAGTTTAACATCAATTAACATAAAGCATATGCCCTATTAAAACGGGTAACTCTGGAAAGGTGTGGGATTACCCCCTACTATAGGAATATCCAATGTTATATCAATTAAATTCTTCTCAAGCACATTAATATATAAGTTTAAAAAGGTGGGGAGTTAAAGACAACCCTAGCGGTCACCTCTAAAAACATTACATTAACTTGCTTCACGATATCTAATACACACTGAAGTATTTAAATATAAAGCCTTTATTACTTATAACAACTTAATAGGAATATGCAAATATTCTAATACAAACCACAATTTATTTCTATTCACATTGTCAAAAGCCTGAAATACTTTGCTATAATTAAATATAAATTGATCATTTGTTTAAGGGTACTTAAACCTCTGCAGAAACTCCATTGCAAAGGATCTAAAATGTATTCCAGGCCCAATGTAAATTTAACATCAATCAATTTGCAAAATATCTCTGATGAACAGTCCAGCAAAGAAATTGAATGGGAAGAAACTGAGAAATGAATATCCCCTTTCTTATATATGAATGATCGTTGTGACATGCCAAGACAATGGGATCAACTGCATGTGCCAAAAGGCATTTAAATTAGTTCCCATAAAAGGTGTCCAGGAACTGGAATTTGCTTCAGAAACATCCAGTGGAACCTGATGAGGACATGGGCTCATATGAGGGCTTGTATCTGAAGTACCAAGTAACCACATAAATGGAGAATTGAAATTCCACACCACAATTGATATCATCAAATGAGGAAACCCAATCAGGGAAATGAGATGTTTCCATAGATTCTAGGCTACACATGTTGACACAATGATCAGTCCAGCTACCTGCAGAGATATGAATCTCAGGTCTCGGAGAACATATATTGTTAACACCAAAGGCTATTAACATGCAGAATGTAGAATTGTTTCTCAGATCAGCTGTCTCTCTCTTAACCCCGCCCAATTGTATTGTGGCATTTACAATTAGCTTCATGACATGCATTTTAAATTGTTTTCTTGATAAGTATATTGCCACTGCCCATTTAGGGCCACCAATAAGATGCATTTTGCATGAAAACAGTCTTGATCAAACCAACTGCCTTTGACTGTCTTAGCATAAACATTCAACGTTGTACTGTTCTCCATGGTCTTTTCAAACACATCTGCATTGTTGTTATGAATAAAGAGAACATTCCCACATTCAGTGGTGATGGATGCATTGCATTTGTACAGATCTTAAATGTATCCAGTTTCATGATATCAGGTTTGACCTCATTTTGGTTATGCATTCTCATCTAATGTCTTGCAATTATACATAATACAATTGCTATTAGCCAGTGCAAAGGTTACACTGGGCGGACTATCATTAACACTAGTCTTCAGGGTCAGAGAAATATACCTAGTATAGCTCTCAGATGTATGTATTACTAAAAAGTACAATAACGTAGGCCAATGAGATCCCACCAGAATGAAATAATAAATAGTGAACAAGTAATGGGAAATTAAAAAAGTAAATTTTCGCGAAATATTTGAACCAAAATACTAATTTATAGAGTGTAATCCCCATTCAAGGATGAAATAAAATAACTGAAAATAACTGTATCCCATGATTACCTCCCTAGGTTTGTCTATATAATCGGTGCAGAGATACCCCAAAACATATCCTGGTTCACGTCAAAGAGTCAAAGAGATTAGCAGGTGATCCATCACCCAGTTTTAGGTTAAACTCTACCGATCAAATTAACAAGGGAAGCAAGTAACCATTCAAATTCATTTATGGGAGCTATGATATTTAATTTGGAGGGTGAGTAATACAAAATTACAAGAACACAATCCTCAAATATTAAATATTGAAATTTAGTAAGTTGCATATGGGTGAAACCCCTTGAATTCCCTCTAATCAGATCATTCAAATTCACATTCATGCAAACGTGTATACCCCCCTCAACAGCAGGTGAGGCAGATGCCATAAAACCATTTAATATAAGAGTATTGATACATCAAAGTCTCCTGTAACAGGAGAATGTCAGAGAGGCACAAAAAGTAAACTAGAACCATTTGCTACAAATTAGATTCCACACTGGCAATATTCCATTCTGAAACCTTCCAACGCCAATGTCCCCTCATCACAGGTGAACGAAGACAGTCAACCTTAGCTAATTGCAAGGTTGCAGTGTGATCTAATAACTGTCAATCCACAACCTTAGTAGATGTAAAAGAAATTAAACCCTGGCATCAAGGGCAGTCTTGACATTCCCATCTGAGGATTGTATATTAGTACCAGATAGCAAATTGAATAATGATACACAAAGACAAATTAGAGTTTTAGGAAAACTTTGAGGTTAGAGTGCTTAAATAATCAGAACACTGAATCATAGGAGGGGGTGATGAAGTTGCAGTAGTTCCCATCCCACATATCTATCAAACCCTTCCATCTCACTACTACACACTTGATGGGTACTAGGGTGTACTAGAAACTGGTAATGCAAAATTACAACCAATCATGCAGCACACACCAATACGAGAGCCAACATATGATTCTCGCATGGATATTATTTTCATGCACGCATCTATTAGGAAAATCCCATAGCAGTTGGCATTTCATGGTGTTAAAGTGGGCAATCAAAGAGACTCAGGCAGTGGGTGCAAGGAATAATGTATGCATGGTTCGGGGGAAGCAGAGATGGTATGAGTGGAGGGACACTAATAGATATCCTCAATTTGCAGTGTAAGACATCAAAAAATACAGTTTACTAGCTGATATACCCGGCATTGCCTGGGATTTCATTTCCTCATAGGTACTATTTGTTAGAAATCCCTTAATGTAGCTTTACCTATTACGCTTCTCCGAAAGGCTCCATAAGGAAGGTGAAAAAAATAAATTACTAGATTATTCTATTATTTCATATTTAAATTTAAACATGTTTTCTTACAAAGACTACACAACACAACGGTTTGTTCTTCTTAAAAATTAATTCTGATAACTGTATGCAAAGACAACATTGAGGTTCTTTTTTTTTTTCTTCTTTTTCTTTGAACATTGAGGTTCTTGAGAGGTGTGATGGGCGACATGATGCCGATGGTGCCAACAACTATGGACCTAAAGTGTGATATTACCAAAGTATTATTTGATGTCCTACGCTGCAAAGTACATGTTCATTGTAAGACTTGTTCATAAAGCACTTTTTTTGTTTTGCCAGTTGGAGCATAGATATACAACTGATTCGGGGAGCCCACTCTACAAACATATAACTGCCTTTGGAGAAACATGGAGATTCCAAGTTGCACCAGTGCACTTGATTGACCGGCTCTGTGCCTTGTTGATAATGATTCCGAATGTCAGCCTGACTAGGAACTGTAGGCACTTGAAACAGAATGGCATGTCTGCGAAATGATTGGATTGCGGCGGATGAAAACATCTTCTCCTTTTCCCTACTCGGTCAACACTGTCCCTTCAAGTACATTGTGCCATTACACAGCCTAGGTGGGTTGAAATCGCGAAGCAGCATGATGGGTGACCCACCTTTCGGTCGAAGGTGATGTGGTGGCATTCCCGGGTGTTTGTGTGAGTTGAGGAATTCTGTTGAAAAGTTTACATCCACCACTGTATCGATTGAGTGGTACTCAGTGACTGTGCCAGGAAGCATATCTTGAATCTGTTTATCAATAACACTGACAGAATAATTTTTAGCAGCAAGGATGGTTCATTCACACAGCCATTTGTGAAATAACATTTTAGCACTATTCGTAAGAGAGTATCAGAAATTCCTGTCTCACCTCTTTATATAACATAAGTACCGGGCGCGGCAAATCCACGGGATACACTTCATATAGATTGGCGTTTCCGAGCCATATCACAGTGTAATCTCATGGACGCACTTGTGTGCATCGCGCGCGTGGTACACTGTTGTTATGCACCGGTTGTTGTCTTTTTCTTTTTTTATACAACCATGGAAAGTTAGAAGGGACCACACGTAGTCCCTTCTCCCTTTTCCAAGGTGAGCATTTTTTGTGTTAACTTTTTTTTTCAATGTACGTGAATGGCTGCCATGGAAAGGGAGAAGTGATTACGCGTACACCTTCTCCACTTCCGTGGTGGCCATTTTCTTTCTTGACTATGGCTGCCACGGAAACCGAAAACTGACTACATAGTCTGTCTGTGGCAGTCTGTCTCTAGACGCAACGCGTCTTGCAGCCGGGAAAGAAAAACATTAGTACCCCGGTCTAACAGGCCGGGGTACTAATGGCAATAAGCCACTTGATGGCGGGCCATTATTGCCATTACCACCCACGGTAATGCCCCCGGGGTCTTTGCTACGCTTGGGCCTGTAACTATGAGCTCCGGGGGCATTACCTTGGGCAGTAATGGCCTGCCGTCTCAGGGTTTATTGCCTCAACAATTTGAAACTTCTGGAATGCTACCTGCCTTAGCCTTCGCCTCTCAGGTCCATTCGCCTTCCATATGCCTCACCTTCGCCTCCCATACGCCTTTGCCTTATGCCTCTCATACGCCTTCACCTCCCATACGCCAATGCTTCACCAAGCCACAAAATTCTATTAATATTGTGCAAGTTGCAAGCATTCTGGGAATAACTCATTACCAGCCCCTCACTACTCCCACTTCCACCCCTGACCTCTAACTCACTGCCAGGCCCAGTTCCTCAAATAGGCACCCCACGTTTCTCTTCAAAATATATCCTCTTCTCTCAGGATCTCCTGAGTATTCATCCTAGAGATATTGCAGTTTGAAAGCAGCCAACTATACAACTATAGTATTTGCAGGTTTGAAAATGATATCTTTCAGACATCTCCCATTAATTGCAGAATATCTATAGCATCTCTGGCGTTGCTCTATCCTTGTCCATCCATTGTTTTAGGTATATTTCTAGCATTTCAAACACATACTTAACCTGCTTAGACCTAGTATGAGAGCCGTGCTTGGGGATTTGGGTCCTGATGACCCAATTAAAGACCCTAGCACAGCAAGGGTGTTTAATGAGGTTCATAAGTCAATGACATTGGGAAATGTTCTGCTATGATATTATGATGCTGATGTGACTGCCATGTTGTTGGATTAATGTTGTATTTTGCACAGTGGGTTTATCGTCCTGCATGTTCTTTTTTATGTTCATGGGGAAGAGAGGAGTCGGTTAGTGTCTTGGGGAACTTTATGAATTATAGGAAAGACATATTCACAACAGATTTATCACAAATACTTTGGTGTTTGTCTTTAGATTGTGAATGTTTAGCTGTTATTATACCTCCTCCAATGTTATATTATGATTCATTGTGGATGTGACCTTCTCTAGCATGTGATAATACCAATTAGAGCAATGTCCTCTTACTTTATATTTGTTTCATTGCGGTTAGTTTTTTTTCATTTTATATATATATAGACACCACCGTGATGAAGGACTTTGCTCCAAAATGTTTTGTACTTGGACTTATGTGTTTGTTTCTGTCTCACTATAAGACAAGGATGCTATTTTATTAAATGATTTGTAAAAAAGGGAGGGGAAGGGAGAACACAGCACAACATAACACGATCTTACTAGGCCCAGTGACATTGAAAACGCGCAAGGGCATGGGAAAGGGAAAAGGGAAAAAGTGCATGGGAGGGGGAGAATGGAAAGTGCAGAGCCGAGGAGCACAGATAAATAAAATAAATACAAATAAATAGAAAATGGAGGCAAACTGTGGTAGTGCAGCCAGCAAGTGGCAAGTGCTGTGTTTAAGTCAGCAGACTGGGTAAGACTGAATAAGTGCAGAAAAAGAAGAAAAATGGGTGGGGGATGTATGGGTACAGATACATTCCCCAGTGCAAGGGGTGGCCAGGAGGCAGTGCAGGAAGGTGGCAGGGTGAGCAGGTACCTGGGCCCAGGGGACAGAGGATGGCCAGGTGCACAGTGCCAAGAGAGCAGATCAGCAGGGGAGAAGGGGAGTGAAGGCAGAAGCAAAGAGGAAGGTTTTGAGGTGCTTACGGAACCGGAGATGGTTCTCCTCAAGTTTTAGAGTGGCAGGGAGGCAGTTCCAGAGGGAGGCCCCAGCCGAAGATAGAGATCTACCCCCGTCAAAAACGATTGACCCGGAGGGAGTTAGAGGTAGAGGAGCGAAGAGCTCTAGAGGCGAGGTATTTACAGAGGGATAGCTGAAGGTATTTCGGGGTATCATGGGCTCAGGGCATGGAGGATGCCTGACTGGACAGAGAGCAGATAGCTGCTGTTGCTGCTGAGCCAATGAGAATGGGTGCCTTACTGGAAAACAAGCCTCCAGGCACAGCCAGGCCTCTTTCCACTTTCCTTTCTTCCCATGTTGCCTCAGCAGTGATGCACTGGCCTGGAGCAATGCCACCATCTGCTGCCAGATGTGGGAGCCCAGACTCCACCATGCTGAGTCATAGATAGTTTTGACTGGGCTGTTGACTAAGACAGGAGTACGTATGAAGGAAGTAAATCCCAATATTTTCTTAAACCTTCCCATTCGCTGCTCCCTTATCTTCACAGGAGTACCATACTCGACCTACCCATCCACATCACTCCCACCACTCCTGCTGTCAGTCAATTGCTACTAAACGGGAATAGGCCACCCGCCCATCTCTTTCGTGTATCCTTTTGTCTGTCCTGGCAATATTGCCATAATATTTGTTATAATTTTTAAACATCCTTGAAGTTGTTCCCCATCCGTTGAACTCTTGTTTGCATTGGATACACCCTGAACGTATTACTTATGGACCTAACAGGGAACTTTTGTTTCATTGAACTATCCCTGGACACTTCTTTTTTGGATCCTGCTCTGGAATATTTTTATTTGAGACATTTTATCCGATTGGGCAGCATAAGCCTTCACTCCTTTCCCCGTGCACACATATTCTGTCCTTGGCACAGTTGTGTTTCTTTCCTTTGTGAAATTTCCACAGAGGAAGGGCTAGTGGAGAGGCAGGCCATGGCACTGTCTGTAGTGAATTACTCGCCTCGGAAACTGTTTTAAATGAATGTCTCCCACAGGACCAGGCCATCAATGTAGTCCTCTTGCTGCTGAGTGCCTGGTGCCTCCCCATCATGGCCAGGGTCACCATTGCCTTACCCAATGTGCATGGGAAAATTACGCTGAATAGCAATGTTGTGCAAGAGGCAGTGCATGGCCACGATGCGACAGACCTCCTCCGTAGGTACATTAATCCAACAATTGTCTTGTACAGACAGTGCAAATGGTTCTTGAGAACCCTAAATGCCTCTTCAATGGGGTTGCAGATGCAGCTGTGATCTGCATTATGGCAATACTCTTTGGGGTTCACAGGATTTCTGCAAAAGTGTCATCAACCACAGATGCATGGGGTAACCTGCATCACCTGTGTTCTGATGGTCAGTACAATTGTGTATGGGGTATAATGCCAGTAACACCCTTATGAAAAATATCTAAGAGACATGTATTGCAGTGGTTCTGAGCATGCAATGCGCTTATGCGCATGCTATGCAGCAGTGCCATGAAGGTGAATGACAATTAAGCATGTATGCAAGACCAGGGCAAGATGTCCATATAAATGTAATGTAAATGTGCAGGTAGCGTGACAACCCAACGGTATCCCAGCGCTCATTTAACAGACCAGCCACTGACGCATAGCATGGTGTTTTGGGGGTGTGGTGAGACATCCCATGGGGCATGATCAGATTGATTGTTTCTGAGATCTCCAGTGACATTCCTGAATGAGACTGTAAACCCTCTATTTGCCTTGTAATATGGGATTTCCAATGCTGCCTTTCTGGTGGGAAGGTGTATAACACAGGACTGAATGGCTTACCTACAAGAACTCGCTGGAGCGCTCTCCATGGGGCCCTTTTCACTCATGTTTCAGTCTGAGTCCCGGCCTCTCATCTTACAGTCCTGATCACCTGACTATCGCTGTGGAGGATGGGAGAGATTGCATTTGATCTGGCCTCATGATAGACAAACCTGCTCACATTCCATGGGTACATACCCTTTCCCAGTCATCTCAGCACCTGCCATCACAGCAAAGGGATATAAGCTAAGGGCAAGGTGAGTTAGTCTGTGTTAAGGCTGGATAAGTCCTCGGCACTCACATTCTATTAATGCACTTCCCAATTCATGTTCATATGCACTCTACTTCATAGAACAGTTCTATTTTCAATGCATTTGTATATTGCATCATTTACCTGATCATTTTTGTTCCCCACTTGGGTGCCCTCAGGTTATTTTGCATCTTTCATCTTTCTTCTGCAACCTATGGCCCCACACCTCACCTCCTCTTTTCATTGCCACCTTATTCCCTGAACTATCTCTTACCTGCTCACTGTCCACCTCTATATGGCCTTGAATCTCCCTATACCAGACCACATATTCTCCCACAATTCATTCTTAAATCCCCCTTTTAGTATTAACGTCCCATCCCCTGCCATTATCTCACTCCTTATGGACTCACACTACTCTCCCTCTAAACAGTTCCAACACATTCTCATCTTCCTCTTATCATTACCCTCCCATTCCCTCTTCCTGCATAGTGTCTGCAGGCTCACCTTCTACCTCTACTCATATCTATGCATCTTCCCTAACCCCAGCACTCCTTTCCACCCCCATCCTACAATTACATTCTCCCTAGGACTGCAGGAAGCCACATTCATTTATATTGAAACCTCCTTCACCACTGATCAATTCGATTTTCGATAAACCCCTCCGACCACCATGGCTATGAGTGAAAGTTTGATCCCTCTTCTGTCCCCACTACCACTCCTGCCCAGTGCAACAACTCTGGTGCCTTCTCTCATTCATCAAACTCCTCTGAAGGTAGACATGGCTTTGGGCAGACGATCAACAAAGCCCTTCCCTCGGACGTCTTAAACCATTTGGCTTTCTACCACTCACCTATGAAATCTCTGCCACAGAAATACTCTCACCCAACCCTCTACCCATCCTCTTGATACATTAGTGGCCAGGCTATCTTATCTGCTTCTTGTCTGGAATAGCCATTTTATTTCACTTCATTTCTACTGAAGCCCCTGTAGCACTCCACTCAGTGATACTCTAACTCCTCCAAAATCTATCCCATCCAGCCGGACTGTACTTTGGTAGAGTCTGAATACCGATCCTTCCATTGCACCGAACCCATTGCACCAGGTCATGATCTACAATTGCTCCACATATCGTGTTATTTTCTAGACTACATTCCTCCGATCCACAGAGTTTACACAGACTCTGAGTGGATCATGTGTTCCTGAAGGCAGAGTGGCATGAGGTAGGATTGCATGTGGTGTAAGTGTGTGATGGCATGTACTTATAAGGGTGCGGTGTTACACGTACATGCCCAGCAGCCATGCCCAGTGTTGCTGTACTTACCCCATGGTGTGTGTCATGTTGCTCTAAGCCAGGATCATAGAGCCATGGATGGATCAGTGAAAACGCAAGCATCACAGGCCATCTGCAAATTGATGAGGGTTGCATGCGTCTGTTCCAGAAGACCTGCTCTCTTGCCCAGGGTGGTATGAGGGCCACATATGTGCAGCCTGTGGCGTCACCATGCTGAAACTGTGTTTTTAACAGTTTGCTTGGTGGACTTGTTTATGTTGCACGAATCACATTATCAAGTGGCGATACAGTGCAAGGATGAACAACCTTTTTTTCACTGCCACTTTTTTGCTTGCTCTTTGTGAAGCCCTGCATATGATTCCCCAGTGAGTTCCATCCAGCTACCACTGGGAAACGATGCTGATTTTTTGTGTGTGGCCCTTTTAGAACCCTGATGACCTCTAAATATGATGGTGAAGGTGAAAGGGCTCCTGCGGTCTCCCTGGGTCTGACCGAGACAACGGCACTGCTTCTGGAGGATGGCAGTGCATTTTAATACAATGGCTGCATGAGGTGCTGATGATTTGGCACGGGGAAATGCATTTCTTAATTAAATAGATATTCTAGTGTTGTGAAGCACAGTATCCAGGCCACTGTACTGTGTTGCCTTGTGTTGTAGGGTGGAGACCAGGAATGGCCATGCAGGGCCAATATTTAACCTGAGATCACAAAGGATTGCTCTGATGTTCCTTTAGGCACCTGAAAGGGATGGCTGATTTGGATTCTCTAGAATACATATCCCCTGGGCTATTCCCTAAAAGTCACTGTAATTGCTGCATGGTGGCCAGCCCTGAAAAACGAGTGGGCTGGAAAATTCTATATTTTTGGAAATGAGTAGGGTGAAACAAGCACAAATCGTAAAAAGGTTCCTGGAACTCACACCAATTTTGAGAAAATAGGACATCCAATATGGGCTACGCATGTCTGTCAATATCCTTTAACCACGGAAAGATCACAATGACATAAAAGGGAGCAGTATCTGTAGACACCATGGAACATTCTGGCTTGATAGTCCAGATGCATGATGGTGCACCAAGCACCAGCCATCCTTTGCCCTAGGCCACGACCTAGACAAGCTAAAGCATACCCGGAAAGCATGCGCAATGTAAGGAGGGGGAATGGACACACACGAGGATGCACACACGCGAGAAGAGGACAGAGAACCAAAGGGCAACTTTAGGCATAGAGAGAACTCTGCTGTCGCTAAATGAAAATCATTGTCATTGGGTTATCCTGACAAATGGTGTTATTTGGAGGCTGAATGATAATCCAGAAGGAATCCAAGGGGCGCAAAGAGTGGAACAGTAGCAAGGAAGAACCGCTTTTGGTATGCGATGATGCCCACACATGATGATTGCAACTCGCACTACTGTGCACCCAGGTCAAGAATACTCCCACGACGTTGAAAAGTGGCTTCTGGGCAAATAAAGACAAGCATCTCCTACATTAGCCACAGTGGTTGTCGGATGCGATGCCCTGCCTGCTCCTCTGTCCTTTTTGGTGCAAGGAAATGGGTGACTCCTACTTCATGCCACTGACTCATCTTGAAACAATTAGAGAGCTATGCAGGGTTCCCTGCATAGAGGAATGGAGCACTGGCTGAAACACATCCTCCTTACACAGAAGGCCACGAGAGGCACGCCAGCTCAGGAACCATTGCACGACAGCAATGCAGGCAAAGGGATCTGTGCATGCAACTTCGTCCCTTCATGGAAGCTTGAAGGCAGCCAACTCACTACCTCACTGGAAGAGGAAAGCAGCCATCATATCATCTGATCCGTCCATGTCATCCACCAGCAAACATACCAGTCTTTTTAAACACAGCAGGCATCGTGCAATGGTAAACAAACCTGCAATTTCAGAAGACCAATCCAGGATGACACCACATATATGCCAGTCGCTGACGGCGATCTCCAATGCTGATGACCAGCAAACCCATGCCCAAGGACGCACTGGCAGCCCATCTCTAGACTGAGTCCAGTTTTTAACTTTGTGAATCAGGTATCAGGTAGCAGGTGCAAATCTGAGAGGCCCAGTAGACGCATCCAGTGACTTGAACAGAAGGTGCAGGGAAAGTCATTGGCAGGAAATATTGCAATTCATCTACACAGAAAATGGGACAGAGACAGAAACAAGGCGGTGTGTCTCTAATACACAGAGAGCTGCAGACTTGCAGAGTAACAACAACACAGAAGAGAGTGAAAGGCTCATACAATTTAGCAAATTAGACAATCAAGATCAATAGATTGCTGCGTGGGCAATCTATGGACTGACCATAAGGACAAATAAATTCACTAGGACCCTTTTTCAATTTCTAAGGGAAATTTGGTGAGCACAAGGAATAGTGTGAGAATACATAAATGGATACATATGTGGAAGACTGACTTCAATATCCTGTCTAGCACAGGGTCCAGTGGGAGGTTGCAGTCGCCCCCAATAATCTTGGCCGAGCAGGTTGACTGCTTTACTTTCCTGCTCAGATTGTCCCAAAAAGTCTGGTCTGTCTGGTTTGGGACATATATATTTGCTATTATACTCTGGGTATCTCCCTTCTTGCACCTGACCACTCGCCATCTACCCCTTTTTTGGATTCAGTCTCAATAATTTGCCAATGGCAGCTTTTATGTATCGGTAGGGCTACACAACCTTTGACCTCGTCAGAATTTGTGCCAACCCCTTAATCCACACATTGTTTCTTAAGCATGGCACATTCTTTGCTCGACAGATGTGTTTCCGGGATAATGCCAGTGTGAGCCCTCAACCTCCCCAGGTGTGACAGGACCTTCTGGCTTTTTATAGGGGATCTCAGCCCTTTTCAGATTACAGTTAATAACAGAGGCGTTGCTAGGGGGGGGGGGCTATCTTTTGGTTATAGCCCTGGATAGAAGTTCAGCCAAAATGCTAGCTAGCCCCGTGTCCCATCAGTCCCGACATTAGTTTAGCCCGTGATCTTTTCCAGACCTAGCAACACCCCTGGTTAATAATGTGAATCATTAGGATAGTAAACTAGGGACTGTGCAAACTGAGGGAGGATTTTCTGCATGATATCCTGTGGCTCAGATTGCTCAACTGAGGAGGTAGGGTCACACATGATCTTGTGTACGTGCTCATCCCCAAAGTCTTATATACACATTGTACCACTACAGACCTGTTGTGGAGAGACCAAAGAGGAAGAAATAGAAGATGCAAAAGGATAGAGAAAGAAAAATCACAAATGGCTGACTCAGACAATATTGACTTGTCTCTACGGAAGTGTATAAACACCTGCATCATGATCCTCCTACTTTGGGCCCTATGAGGCATAGGTAAGCCAATCGTGCAATTCACCCCTACCCCCTGATAGCGTGGACAAGGGAAGACAGTGGGGTATCTGGTGAAGAAGGTGAAACACCAGTTATGACCAGGCCCCCTTGCACCGTACAATTTACAACAACGATTTACAACGATTACAATGTTTTATAACTAAGCAAGTACAGAAGAGGGTTATACAAAAAAAACCTGAAAGCCACAATGCATTGCATGCTGTTTAGACTACCCCGTAAAAACTTCATGTATTTACATGTGGTAGAGAGGCCTGCTTGGATTTCAAGGGGGATCTCGATTTGTCCCTCTCTTGGATATTGCATGCTCCAGCAGAGGTTGTGTCCAGGGAGCCTGATCTAGGTCTGATTGTTGGTGAGGACATGTGGAATTAGAAATGGGATAGCCTGGCTTCTGCCGCCAGGTTTTAGTTTTGGGTTGTCACGGCTCCATCCCCGGGGAAGGCTGTGTTTCAAACTCCTAGGTGATGCCCTGCTCATCTCAAATACTGTAGGCAGGTTTGTAGGTATGAGTAGAAGTCTGTCAGTAATTGAAGTATTTTGTGAGGCCTGCCGCATCTTCATTCTTGATGGAGTGCAAAGGCCCTATTTTAGTCCTCTTTGCTGCATCTCTTGACAGAGCTCTAGGAATCGACTCTGTTGATCATTGTCTGTCTGTAGAAATCTTGTGCAATGGAGATCCCTGCAGAGAAAATGTTCTGGCTGCTTTCATCACCACGTTGAGAATTTGGAACACCTGGTTGTGGTGAAGGAGGCAAGCGATGAAGGCCCTGGTGGTCTCCAGAGGACGCTCCTTGTGGGCCCCCTGTATTTCCAAGGGTGGGGATAAGGTGATCTTAAGAAAGGAGGGAAGCCAGTTTAACAGCTGAGCCACTGCGTCAGAGCATTCTATTCCCTAGGGGATACCAAACACTCTGATTTTTTTTCTCCTGTTTCTGTCTTCTAGTTCATTTACGTTGACTTCAAGCTCAAATAATCTCTCCTGTAGATGCTGGAGGCCTACCACTCTGTCTTCCAATAAAGAAATTCTTTCTGCAGCCTCCGTCAGGCATCCAGTGAACTGGCCCATCTATGTTCTCATCGATTTCATCTCTCCTGGCATCTCTGCCATATGCTTATCCACTGAAGTTATGGTTAGCTGTATAGCTGCCAATTCAGCCAAGATCATCCGCAGGTTGCTGTATGTGGGGGAGTTGTCACCCTCTTGCACATAAATGTGCTGTGATGAGTGAGCTTGTGCAGGCTTTTCCCCGTTAAAATGTAGGGCTTTCTTTGATAGTCGCACAATAGAGGACTCAGGTTGATCGGTTCTATGGGGGATATTGTAGTCAAATATCTAATTCAGAGTTTGGGTTCGCCCTCTTGTGAGGTACTTGAGATTGCTTTAAAAACTGCTTCATAGATGAAAAAATATTTTTTAATTAGATTTCTCTATCCACAGGGTATAAAAAGAGGATACATATATATGTATTTCTATTGGATACTTGTATTCATTTTTCAAAATTTCCTCAGAATTCAGGTCTCCCTTGTTATTTCTTCTGCTCTGGTCTTTTTCATATTTTTACCAGAGTCTTTTTAGGGATAATGGTAATTCGCCTCTTTTTTGAGGGGGAGTGAGAGAATTTGATGAGGAAGCCCGATGCGTTTCGGGAAAAAATGTATATCTGCTCGTCTGGGTTTGTTCCTGGTAAAGAAGCCACATAAAGCCTACCGGTTTCAGTGGCACAGGCTAGATAAAGGCCACATTCATCAGGGCTAGGCTGACACTTAAAGGTTGCTGTGTCGACAAATGGGTAAATGGTCGGATAATGCCAGGAGATCCCACCTGCAGATGGAGGGGGAAGAGAGGGACAGAAAAGGCACCATTAATGTTGTTACACAATAGGAAATTGCATGGGTGCTATCATATAGTAGACTGGGACTAGGTCTTACGATAAAACGAGACATGATTCTCTCATCCACACCTACACAGAACCAAGGGACCCCATCACAAATACCTTATGGAACCAGGCAAAACCCACGGGACATGCGCCATGTAGTTCCTGCAGTGCCTGTACAGGAACTACCAGAACTACTGTCATTAACATCGGCTGCCACTACCCATGGATTCAGAATAATTTCACAAATTGTAACAGTAAGAACGTCATATATTTGATTAACTGCCCCTGTGGTAAGCGATATGTGGGCATGACTACTCAGTCTATTAAAATCAGATTGGCCGAACATCGATCATGCATCCGCACCAAAAAACTGACTGCCCCCATGGTCACTCACTTCGTAGAATGGTGGTTGTGTCCTTGCAAGGCATTCCTTTCATGTGCCAGACTGCCAACCATGCTATGGAGCCCACCCAACAGACCCCCAACTAACATTAGACCCCTGCTGCAGTATATCGTGCCCAATACTAACAAGTGCCACATACCTGAGATTCTTGTGAGACTAACCCTATAGTTCAATGACAGTATTATAGTGGTCAAGGCCCATAAACCTGTGACCTGTATAACCCAAATGTTTTAGATGATATAAACTCTTGAGTGATTTGTATAATGACATGATACACTACTGAGGGTCTTTTGATCAACTGTTATTTAGTGCATGCATTACTCAGAATGTATTTTCTTAGCTTAGATAGTGACCACAGTGTTTCACAGCGACCTGACCTTCACCCATCCAGAGCACAGATGTCTGACGTCAATCCTCCCGCCAATCAAGCAACCAACCCGGAGGAAGAGATTATGCCCACACCTAAGACACCAACCTGGCTGACCAATCCAGGTCCAACATAGCCTCATTTGTTAAAGATGTCAATGTACTATATAAATGTGTTGTAACCTTGATGTGGTCAGAGCGCTCTCAGAGATCTAGATAAACCTTTCCTTCAACTCTCGCAGCCTGCTCTTTTGTGTCTTATTCCCTGTCCAGAGAGTGTCTGTTTTATTCATTTTACTTGTGTGTGTAACGCTCACCTGACTCCCAGGGAGGCGCCTGCCTGGTTTGAGCTGCTGTGACCTCTTCTAAAGTGATGCGCAGGACTCGGAAGACGGACTGGACCGGACCCCCAAATCTTGCTTGTCTGGCTCGCAGAAGTATCCTTCTGTAGGTGGAAATAGGGGATTAGCTGTCTGCGGGGTAATGCGTCGGCCTCCCACTTACCCCTCTCACCCTCCTCAAAACCCTTCTGTTCTTCCCCATGGCGTCTCACCTTAGGGTCTGGAAGGACGAGCTCTCCATCCTGCTTCTGATGCAGGGGCGCGTTGGTATCCAGTTACTTCACTGGATTTTCGGATTGGTGGTTTCTGATGCGGGGGCGCGTTGGTATCCAGTTACTTCACTGGATTTTCGGATTGGTGAGAACCAAACTTGCTTGGCTTCCAGGTAAGTTTTTGATAAGTGGTTCCCCTTGTGTCCATGCATTAATGTTCTAATGCTAGTGTCTTTTTCCCCATAGGGGCCGGGGTACGGAATGCCAGGGAACAGGCACCGACCCGAGATGAGAGGTGAAATCCTTGTGGAAATCAGGTAAGTCTTTAATGAGCGTCTTGGTAATGTCTTTTCATTCGCTCATTAACGCTGATGTCTTTTTCCCCTTAGGGGCCGGGGTCCGAAAATGCCTGGATGCAGCGCGGACCCGAAATGAAAAGGGAATGACCCAGCAGGGCAGTCTTAACATGGAGATTTAGCTTCCCTTTTCCCTTCTTTCTCTCACCTTCGTTATTGTCTTTTTCTCCTAGGCGCTGGGGCGCGACTGCGGATCCGGATGGTCGCTGCAGAACATGGAAGCGCCCTGTAAGGTGAGTAGAATGCTCAGCGATCGATGCGATGTGCTTTTAAAAATAAATGTCTTCCTTTTCAGGATCGTCAGCGAAATGTCTCTGGGATGCAGATTTAGCAGGTAAGGCCTGTTCCTTCTTCTGTTCTCCTGTTCCCTTCCTTTGCAGGTGATTCAGGATGCTGGCAGGCGTGGCAGAAGTCAGGATGCAGGAGCAGACACGGTGAGCGTCCAGCTGCTAGATGCAGAACAACGCGAAGCACGTGTGGCAGTCCGGGCGTGGTTTAAATAGCCTTGGAAGAAGTCCCAGGTAAGTATTCTTCCACGGTCCACACCCAAGTAAAATAGTTCCTTTAATAAAGTAGTCCCTCCTAAGCCTTATTTGGCTTGAGGCTTTATGCAGCATGGTCTGCGTCAGGTAAGTGCACCAAACACCTTCTTTTATGAGCCTGGCGCCTTTGGCGCCAGGACTGATGTCCAATATGAGCCTGGCGCCAAAGGCGCCAGGACAAAGTCCAAAGAGCCCTTATTAGGGGCCGCTGGGTTTTTTCCCCGAGGACATGATGCCTGCTTCCGGGGGTGCTGGGCCTGTCCCGGTGCTCTGGGGGCAGGCATCATGACAGTGTGAGACAGGGAGGGCACAAACATTTGGTGACCCTTTCGTGATCAGAGAGGTGCCTCGAGGCCGGCGCCGAGCGGCGAGATCCGGGATGGCCCCAGCAAAACCATCGCCTCCGCGGCCGACCAGCCTGTGCGCACTACGAAGAAGGGTCAAGGGTTCCCAGTTGACGAATACCCGACTGAAAAGCTGCTCGCCGAGGCAGGCCACGGCTTGGTTGGGGTGCGAGCCTGACTGGGGTCTGACTGCGAGCGGTGACCCTCGGGTCAACTGACTGAACACGTGAGTGCCGGTTGCGAAGGTTACGAAGGAAAGGTAAGGGGGAAATAGGGGAGACAGGTGGTAACTGGTAATAGGGAAGAGTAGGGCCTGTGTGAGTGATGATGAGGCTTTTCTGATCTATCCTTTATATGGCCATTAGGTTTTTGTAGGAAGTGAAGAGAAAAAAGAGAAGTGGTATCCTAGCCCAAACAGGGTAGAAGGCGGTGCCGCATAGCATTGTCTCATCCGGTGCAGAATAAATAAGTGAAGATACAGAGAAAATAGTAAGAGTCTTGTATATTGAGTAGACTCGGAGTAGTTACTTAGAACATTCTTTTTCTGGGTACGAAAGGATTCTTGGAAAAGAGTAAGAGGGTGTAAGAGGTGGGGAGTGAATGAGAAGAGTAGGCGAAACGGGAAAGGTGGTGGAAAAAAAAGAGCAACAAGGAGAAAACGCGCGCAGGTAGTGCATGTGCATGATAAGTGTTATATGTGCTTTTGTGTTCTGTCCATTTTACGTCAAGCATATCCAAGTACTGTGATTAATTTGTGGTTAAAATGGCAAAATATGCAACAAATGAACTGTTGAATTTGAACATGCAATAACTATAAGGTTAACATTGAAAAGTGGTTGATATATTTATCTTGATAGATATATGTGCATACAAATTACAAGTAATTGAGAAGGCTCGTGGTGTATTATCCAACTAGGAAGAAGTGATTAAGGGGAAAGGGAGGTCGAAAGGTAAGTACAGACAAAGGGAGGAAAGGAAACACATCGTCATGGGGGGAATAACACCACTAGCACATATTTGTCAGCACCTTCCATTATACAGTGAGAAAATACAAAAATACCACGACCAATGGTTGACGGAGATAAAAGGGGACAGTGTGACGCCAATTTGGCCAGAAGGCGGGTCATTCGATAAAAGAGTATTAGATTTAGTATCCACACACTTGTTAGCTAGGCATAAGGGGAAACAACTGCAAAACAGAAGGGAAGTACTAGACTTGTGGCGAATGTTTGAAGAAGTTACGCCTACAGCAGAGGTAAATAAAGAAAGAACGAACGAAACACAAAAAATGCAGGAAGAGGTAAGCGGAACGCCAAAGGGTGAGTGCACAAGCACTACAGCTGAAGGCGATACAACTAAAATATATCCTTTAATGTCAAGACCAGCAGTAGGATATAGTGAGCCCCTGTACATACCAGCATGTCTCACTCCCGCACCCACAACCGGAGCAGTTGCTACAGCACCACCACCCTATGATAAAGGAGGTTTGTACGGCCCAACAAGCGCACCCCCCATGAATTTAGCACACTTCACTGGAGAATTAGACCGCCAGCTGGCGCATGCACAGATGGAAATAACGCGGCTAAGAGCATTGTACGATAGGGGCCAAATGCTGCCAGGGGGAGGAGAGGTGCCGCCATTATCTATTGCGGATCTAACGCCAACATTGAGCACAGCAAGAGAAGTGGCACAAGCGATCTCAGAGCAAGCGCGGTGAGTATCATCACAAGGAATACGCATACCACAAGAGCAAGAGAAAGAGTGGCGGTCAGGGGATTTCCTGTTCCATCTAAATGACAAACCCGTGAGGATTATATACCCACCCACCCCAGACAGTGAGAGAGGAGAAGGATGTGAAGGGAACAATGAGCGAGAATCAGAACTAGAAGAGGTGTGGAGTGACTTAGACGAATATGAAGAGGCAGCTGCCGAGACTGGGTCCCCACTGCCAAACCGCTGGTACCCAGATACACCATTGCCACCACTATGGCAGGATAGACTAAGACAGCGAGGGGGAAATATGATGGTAAGTAAAATAAAGAAAGGTGCGGTAAGTAAGGTAGGGATAAAACACAAGTTACAAATGCCATTGATACATAAAGGAGCAGGTAGGCCACACTACATCCCATGGGCTCAAATGGATAAAAACAACTTGCTAAAGGTCCTCCCCCCACTGTCGGGAGGGGCTGGGAAATGGATACACGCCTTTGAGAAAAACACAGCAGGAGTGCCGCTAGCGATAGAGGATGTGAAGAGCTTATTAGTGTCAGCAATCGGTGACCAAGCAGACGCAGTGTGGTAAAAGGCCGGATTCCCGGAGTAACGATGAGTTGTGACCGCCACAAAGGATCAGTGTTCAATAACGTTCCAGCACAAGTATGGGATGCATTGAGGCGCACGTTTCCAGATTTTCCAGATTTACATTTAGTGATGCAGTGCACAATGGAGGAGAACAAGGATTCTATGCAATTCATACTATGGGTGCAGGATTTATGGAGAAGCGAAACTGGCACGGCGTTGAACCAGTCCACCGCCTTGTTTTATTTTATCATCAAAAAGGGTCTCCCGAAGGAGGTGCAGAAGGCCTTGGACAAAATAGCTGGGATAGAAGCCAAGGGCTGGCCTGAAATACAGAGTATAATTGTGCACCACTGCAGGAGGATCAAAGAGAAAGAAAAGGAGATAGCACAAAAAAGGCTGGCAGACGAAGCGAAGCTGGTACAGAACAAATTATTGAAGGTCGCCGCCGTCAACGCAGCGCAACCACAGACCGAGAAAACGGGGGGGACGAAGGAGCGGGAAACAGACCAGCAACAATAGCAGCGCTGCGGGCCACAGGAGGACAAGGGCAGTGGAACTGAGAAGAGCAATACGGCGGACAACAGTGGCAAGAAAGACCAGCAAGAGGAAGATGTGGGTACCGTGGCCAGAGAGGGGGGTTTGGAGATATGGGAAATAGAGGAATTGGCGGACAGGGAATGAGAGGCGGACCACAAGGGTCAAGCTGGAACTGTGGGAGATGGGGACACTACTCTAGAGATTGTAGAATGCGGCCTTCAGGGTATTTCCAGGGGCAACAGCCCATGGAGAACGAACAAGGTTGGGGGTGCCCACACCGAGGTAGCCCCTATGGACTGCCGATGGGAAGTGGGAGACAGCAAGACCAATGCTATATCGAACCTCAGGTGCAGCAAGGACAGCAACCACCACCACAACCTATGGCAAGACAAAATGCAATGGGAAGTGCAAATAATAATTGCTATGCAACATCTATGAACAGTGCGCCCGCACCATACCGTGGCGTGACCGTGATTGGAGACAATTGGCCTCATTACACGGACGGCGGTAAGGGTTTACCGCTACTGGTAAGGGCACTGGTACCGGTAAACCCTTACCGCCTTACTACGAGGTCCCTTTGCGGGTAGGTACTTTACCGCCTGCTGTTTAGCAGGCATTAAAAACCAACCCGCAAAGGGACCAGGGTGCTAATTACGGTATCACAATTTGCGGCACCGTAATTAGCGCCTTCCCCATTCCCATAGGGCCCTATGGGGCAAAAATGGGAATGGGGAAGGGCAATGGGGGAAGGGGGAATTACCGCCCCGCCAACCTTGGAATAGGGCGGTAATTCCCCTTTCCACCAAGGCGGTGCCGGTATTTTACCGGCATGGACCAATGTGCTAATAGCACCTTGGTCCTCCGCCTACCGTGTAATGTGGCCCAATGTCTTCTCAGTGCCTGGGCAAGAAAGACATTCAGATTAGGACAGCCCACAGGGAACACTTGCATGTCCAGTCCTATCCACCACCCTATGTGCAGAAGAGGAACCACTAGTGGGGGCAGAGATAGGAAATAAGCAGTTTATTTTTATGGTAGACTCAGGAGCAGAGAAATCATGTCTTATGGAAGGGCGGTTTCTGCTCTCAGGCAGAAATTTAGAGACGCAGGGCTTCTCTGGGGCTATTTTAAAAGTTCCTTACACTAAAGATCTTGATATAACGGTGGGGGGAAAAACCGTGTGCGCACCCTCACTGTATCACGAAGACGCGCCACTCAATTTGCTGGGGAGAGATTTGTTAAGCAAATTAAATATGACCATCTCGTTTACAGAAAGAGGAATATTGTGTTCAACACCAGGAGTATGCCCAGTACGAGCCATGTTGATGATCAGCACAGTAATGAACAAAGTTGTGGTGCGAGGAATACCCATTGATATAAGCATGTTTATTTATGGTATCAAGGTGTTAGCACAAGCGGTGCCAGAGATAACGAGAAAAGAATGGAGAACACCATCAGATTTCATATTCCGCCCAATTGCACCCACAGACATTGTGCCAGGTACGATAATGTCCATAGACATCGAGGCAGTTCAAGTATCCAGCAAAGGTATTGTGGTCATAGGACTGGACGCGCATGGGTGCGAGTGGAGAACTGTGTTATGCATAGACCCAAACATAATGCTACGAGATATAACAGACGAAGAATGAGTCACTCATGGTGAGAATGATGGAGAAATTATAATGGAAATAAGCATACTGTGTGATATTATGATCCAGTACAGAGAGGTACATAACCCTTTGATGGCTAGCATTAAGGCCCCACTGACTATATTTGAGGAAGACATGGCAAAAGTAGCACCTGAAATTTGGACCACAGGGCCCCACAATATAGGGCTGCTGCATGAGGTGACACCAATAAAAATAAAACTCAAGCCAGGTGCAATACTGCCGAGGGTAAAACAATATCCCATATCAAGAGAAGCAGAGGAGGGAATTAGGGAAACCATAAATGCACTCCTGAAACAAGGCATCATAGTGCCATCAAACTCCCCATGTAATACAGCGATTTTCCCAATCAAAAAAGCAAAGGGAGGGGCGTGGAGGATGATCCAGGATCTCCGCTCACTCAATGATGTCATTAAAAAAGAGTTCCCATTAATGCCTAACCCGGCATCGATATTGTGCAGTGTGCCAAAAGAATCAACATGTTTCACTGTAATTGACTTGAAGAATGCTTTCTTCTCCATACCACTCGACCCAGAATCCCAGTACCTGACAGCGTTCACATTAGAGAACAACAGGTAAGAACATCGCAGACTCCCGCAAGTGTATTGTGAAAGCCCCAGCATTTTTAACAGGGTGTTACAGGAGGACATTGGAAACATAGATGTAGAGAGCACCATCATTCAGTACGTAGACGGTTTACTCGTCTGTAGCCATACAGAAGAAAAGTGCCAAGAAGACTCAATAGCACTACTGAATGTGCTAGCCACCAAAGGATACAAGGAAGACAAAGGGAAATTGCAATACTGTCTCACCGAGGTTGTATACCTCGGACAGCTAATATCAAACGATGGGAAGCGAATACTCCCAGACAGAGCAGCTGTTATACGCAACATAATAATCCCAAAAACTGTGAAAGACATGCAAAAGTTTCTTGGCATTTGTAACTATTGCCGAGCATGGATCCTTGATTACGCAGCATACACACGCCCCTCACTACAAGCGTTAAAAGAGGCACAGAAAAGTAGAGCGGCAATAAAATGGACGCAGGAGATGATAACACAGTATTTGAAATTAAAAGAACTCATTGCTGATGCCCCAGTCCTCGCAAACACAGATTATGAGAGGGAATTTTTCTTGTTTTCACACTGCAATGGGACACTGATGACAGCAGTACTGACACAGAAAACATCACTAGGTCACAAACCATTGGCTTACTACAGTGAGACACTAGATCCAGTAATGCAAGGGCATTTCGCGTGCGAACAGGCTCTCACAGCTGCGGCCTTCACGATTGAAAAGAGCGCCACCATTGTCATGGGATGTTCAGTAACGCTATATGCGGAGCATTCCCTGATCGCCATCCTTGAGCGATCAAAATCAACACTAACGACACAAAGAGCAACAGCACATGAAGTAATAATTTCAAGCCCCAACGTACACATGAGGTGCAAAACAGTGAACCCAGCAACATTTATTACAGAGCCATGCACGACAGAGGACATACAGGAACACGATTGTGCCACATATGAGGGGGAAGGTGATGACATCCCGAAAGCAAGCGAAAATGCCCTACAGGAGGGAGAAATATATTTCATAGATGGGTCAGCATCAATAAACCCTGAAACAGGGGAAAAACAAATCGGAATGGCGGTAGTGCGCATGGAGGAAGATGAATATGAGACGATTGTGCAAAAGTGCCTCCCATCCCATTATTCAGCACAGGCAGCAGAATTAACTGCCCTGATTGAAGCACTGCACACAGCCAAAGGCTAATCGGTGACAATATACTCAGACTCAGCCTATGCAACTACCACGGTGCACTCAGGGTTGTCACGGTGGTGTAGACGAGGATTCAGGAGGGCAGACGCTTCTCCAGTACAGCATGCAACATTGTTGAATGAGCTAATAGATGCATTAGCAGTACCATCGGTAGTGGCAGTGGTGAAATGCCAAGCCCATACCAACAACACAGATGCAATCTCATTGGGAAACGCGGCAGCCGATGCGGCAGCGAAGGAGGCCTCATATTTCAATATGACACCAACACTCAAATGCATTGCAAAAGCAACCACCACAGATACACAAGAGGAAGCATACAATAATAGCCCAATAACACAGATAATAGAGTTACAAAGAAGAGCGCTCCAAGAGGAGCAAGAACTGTGGAGCAAACGAGGATGTAAACAATCAGCCACAGATCTCATTTGGTGGCAAGAGACAACAGGAAAAGTTGTAATGACCATAGAGGTACCAGAAATAGCATTCCAACAGCTGCATTTCCCCAGCCATGTAGCAAAACAACACACTGCCGCAGACATCCAGGGACACTGGTTCGTCCCCAATTTGCAAGAACACCTGTCAAAATTGATTGTAGAATGTATAACATGCCAAACATATAATTCAGGAATGACATTAAGAATACTGCGCGGTACCCTGCCCCGACCAACAGGACCATTTAGAGAGCTCCACATAGACTATGCTGATATGGGAGAGCGGTGTAATGGAGCAAGATATTTGATCGTGGTGGTGTGCCCCGTTTCAAGGTGGGTGGAAGTGGGCCCATGTCCCCACCCAGATGCAAAATGTGCAGCCAAGTTCCTTGTGCGGGAGGTGTTTTCACGATGGGGAATATGCGATGTCATTAGATCAGACAACAGTACGTACTTTGTGAATGACCTGTTTAAGGAAGTGACATCACTCTTGGGGGTAAAACATAAACTATGCTCAATTTATCATCCAATGCCGAATGAGGTGGTAGAAAAAATCAATGGATTATTAAAGAGTTAGTTATCTAAGCTGTGTAACACATTGAAGAAAAACTGGGTGTATAGCTTGCCCTTAGCACTGTTCCAACTCAGGACGCAACCATGTAAAGACCACCATCTAAGCCCCCACGAAATTGTGACTGGGAGGCGAAAACACACGCCAGTATCCCCGATTAGAAGAGCCTCAGATGTGCACAGGGCTGCCACAGTGCTGGGGGAAGAGTTCAAGGAATACCTAACCCAGTTAACCCGCGCAGTACGCAGCATAGCGCGACAAATAGCATTGCCTTTTACTGAAAATGTGGCGACTGATACTACCACACCGGTCACAGACAGTTCAAGTGGGCCACTGATGCCAGGAGCACATGTGTAGGTCTGCAGCTTTGTGAGAAGGTGGAATTCACCCAGGTTTCATGGCCCTTATGAGGTCATTTATAGTACACCCACCGCGGTGAAGGTAAAGGGATTGAAGTATTGGGTGCACTTATCCGATATGAGTAGGGCACACGATAGTACAATCCCCCAGGAGGAGCAAGATAGCGCCACTGGAACCACAAATGAGGTTGAAAACAAATAACAAAATTGTCAGTAAAGAGAATATGCAGAGATAAAAGTCATGATATGTATTTTGTTCTGCACGTCTTATCTACTCCTTCCTTCTTTTCTGTGTTTTCCTCCTCTCCTCTTTAATTGGTCGACATATTGTCCATACACCTCAACTATCTCTCCCTCTCTATCTCCCACCTTCGTTCCGATTACTATCTCTGTAGCAAAAGTACACGTGCAATAGAGTAAAAGATCAAGCATGACTAAAAATGATGATTAAACATGAAGTTGAACAAGAATGTAAATACATGTATATATTGTGGTGGCTTAACGAATTTATATCGCCCCTCCAGGTGAAAAATGGCCCAACGACCTACAATCGGGGAGAACGAATTAATGCTAGATAGTGATAGGGTCGCCATTAGGGCTAAAAGGTTCAGTAACATTGAATGTGTTTTGAAATGTGCTGCAATTGTGATGTCAGTAATGTTGTTTTTCGCAGCTTGGTATTATACCCTTTTACCTTTTGTTAATGACATGCAAAAGGGAGGAAGCAGGGCTAACATTATACGAGAAGGTTCGCAAATGATATGGACTGTGGTAAAGACTATATGGAAAGAGTCACATGAGATTAATGTCAACAAAACTGATGTGATGCAACCCTCAGAATACATCACTGTAGGATCAACAAGTGTGTCATTGCTACATTTTAATGTAAATTTGAGTAATGCTTATGGATATAACGAATATGATGGAGATTATTATTGGACAAATGATTTAATTAACTAGTATTAATGCACAGACAACCATAACCCTACCTCATACAATATTGCTGCTACTGATGATGATACACATGCTATATTGAATAGTAATGATACAACCTGGGCCGGAATGTTTTCAATAAATTACAAAAGGGTGAAAACAATAACCAGGAAGGGAGAAGGAGGAGAAAAAGGGGGGCGGAAGGGAAAAGATACAACATCTACCACGACCTGAGGTTAGACGAAATAGAAGATCCCCGCCACCCTGATCAATCAAATAAATGGTATTCTGACATGAGTGCCACGGCGAAGCAAGCAACAAATGAAAGCTGTTACGTCTCTTCACTCATTCCGCACGCGTCAGGAACACCAAAAATGTTAGTACCACAGGAAGTGCCCTTGTCGGAGGCCCACTGTTTAAATAATTTGTTTTTATGCATAATAAAGAGCACGTTCCAGGCGCACACCGTCACATTGAAAAAGCTGGAGAATGAGAAAACATGCACAAGCAGATGCCAAGGAGTAATTTGCCTCAAGGAACCATTTCTTGTCATCAAGGGGACGCGATATGCAGAAAACAAATGACACGAAGAAACAATTGAATGCAAAGCAGAAGTACTTCGAGGTCTATCAAATGACACTTTCCAATGGATAAAAGAGGTATGTGACCCCATCTGGTCGCAACATGTCGCAAAGCTAACGTGGGTCACAGCATTAGAAAAACCTATCAAAATACAAAAAGAAGTGCCACATGAACTGTGTTTCCGTGGGGAAGGAAAAGTGAACATGGGGGAGACGAAGAGATGTAACAAAACGGTAATCATACCCGACATGAAAAAAGGCACAGCTGCACTAATAGAATGTATTGGGTTTGCCGCAAACAAGCTTACCTGCACCTCCCCGCATCGTGGAAAGGAACTTGTGCTCTAGGCACCCTCCACACAGCCCTGATGATAATACCAAAAAGCCATATCCAAGGGTCAGCAGAGCAATCGGCTGGCATATCGGCAGCAGAGCAATCGGCTGGCATATCGCCAGCAGGGCAATGGGCTGAACAATCGACAGCGCCCCAACTATTGAGAACATATGAACTTTTGTCAGAATATGAACTAAAGAAAAGATTGACACAAAGTAAAAGGTCCTCCAATTACATCTCATCCGAATCTTTGAAACTCCTTGCTGAGATTCCGCAGAAATACAAGCTCTTTTCATCAGCAGAGACATTTTTCGCCTCACTTCTTGCCCCGGGTCTGCAAGCACGAGCGAACGTGATAAAAATAGAGCTCCGCGCACTGCGCCTAATGACAATGCAAAACAGATATGTCTTAGATCTCCTCACGGCAATGGACGGTGGTGTTTGCTGAAGAATTGGGGGGCCGTGTTGCACATTCATGCCAACTGAAGATGCTGATAACGGGACACTCTCCCATGTGATAACAGCAGTGCACAATCTAGGGGAGAGAATGGGAGCAGAAGGAGGAGCAGAAGAAAGCACATGGTTCGACAATTTGTTCAGCTGGATACCATCATGGGTAAATGTGGCAATGAAAATATTGATCCCCATCATCGTCTTTGTGCTCCTGTTCTCCGGTGTGTGCCAACTGGGACTACGGTGTTGTGAGAAAAGCATGCCAACCTCAGCTATGATGATGGTAACAATGGGCCGACCGACAATGGCAGCTACCATGATGGATGCACAAATGCAAACAGGGGAATACAGTACACCAATACAGGATGACAGCAATCTACAGGCAATATGGGGATATAGTGGATAATTTGCATCATACAACGATAAAAGAACCAAGAGAGTTGCAATGGTACCAGGAAGTATGGGTAGATCTAGATGGGGATGGAGGAATGTACTTAATGTGTACACCAGACGAATATGCCAGAAGAGGAAACAGCTTAAGAAGTGTATGCAGAGCGTGGATGCCAATAAAAGGCACCCCTGTGTGGGACGAGGCTGTGGCAGAGGCTGAGTACTACCGAAGGGAGAATGAAAAGAATAAAAAGTAGAAGTATTTGTTACTTTAGATGTAACAAATGGGGGGGATGTGTGGGAGCAAGGGGCCAATGGGCCCTCGCTATCATCACTTCTCAGTACAAAACTCGGACCAAATGCACTAGTGGTGGGTACGCCCCTCGCCCTTATGCAATGTTAACTTTGGGTTACATTCACGTAGATGGGACCACCAAGCAGGACACAGGGCATCCATTTTTTGTACCCCCTTTGGACTCCATCTTGGTAACCAGGCCTCACTGCGATAGTACCAAATGCATCTCTCCCTTTTGCCCGCTGCGGTCTCTCGGAGCACATGGCCCCCACCCTCGTCCCCACTCCAACTGGAAAACTCTGCAGCTCCATTCTCACGCTGAAGCCAGAGCTGCTTGCAACAAATAATAAATGTAACACATCCCTTTTCCTCTGAGATCACTGTCCTGCATGTGAACCAACAAGCACATGGCTCGTCCATCTCCACAAAAGTGTCCTTGCCCTCTTACCCTCGCCAGTTGAAACATATTGTCATTCTAACCCTGTGTCCTTGCAAGGCATTCCTTTCAAGTGCCAGACGGCCAACCATGCTATGGAGCCCACCCAACAGACCCCCAACTAACTTTAGACCCCTGCTGCAATATATTTTGCCCAATACTAACAAGTGCCACATACCTGAGATTATTGTAAGACTAACCCTATAGTTCAATGACAGTATTGTAGTGGTCAAGGCCCATAAACCTGTGACCTGTATAACCCAAATGTTGTAGATGATATAGACTCTTGAGTGATTTGTATAATGACATGATACACTACTGAGGGTCTTTTGATCAACTATTATTTAGTGCATGCATTACTCAGAATGTATTTTCTTAGCTTAGATAGTGACCACCGTGTTTCACAGTGACCTGACCTTCACCCATCCAGAGCACAGATGTCTGACGTCAATCCTCCCGCCAACCAAGCAACCAACCCGAAGGAAGAGATGATGCCCACACCTAAGACACCACGCTGGCTGACCAATCCAGGTCTAACGTAGCCTCATATGTTAAAGATGTCAATGTACTATATAAATGTGTTGTAACCTTGATGTGGTCAGAGCGCTCTCAGAGATCTAGATAAACCTTTCCTTGAACTCCGCAGCCTGCTCTTTTGTGCCTTATTCCCTGTCCAGGGAGTGTCTGTTTTATTCATTTTACACGTGTGAGACAAGGAGGGCACAAACACAGGTGACCCCCCCCATGAGGCCACACCCCCTTGATGAGCCCCTGCTTGTTTTCCCTTTACCTTTCTCTCCTAGGCAAATGGGGTTAAACTGATGTGAAATGTACTGCCACACATCAAACACCTCCTTACACTGCATTCCTTTGTAGTGAAACTCTGGCTAACATCTTAGTCCCATCACTTAAGATACTTTGCAGGCCTGCAGCATTCATCATCCTTGATTGAGCTCCAAGTGCTGCGATAGAAAAATAGACAGATCAAGAGCTATTAAGGTCAAGTCGTTTTCATGAATTGAGAAATTGTTACTGGATGGCTGTGAGGAGTCTTCTATCCTAAATTGTCAATGATATGGTACAGTATTTCTAAAAGCGCACTACGGCCTCATTCGGAAACGGAAACAGACCTGGCACTCTTACCATTACCACACATAGGACATTAGAACACTGGGATAACAACCCTACCCTGTGCACACGCCAAAAGAAAGATACAGTACGCAGAAAACCTGCATGCGGTGCAACCCACCTCTGGCACAGCCAAGGCTTTACGTGGATTTGACTAACCAATGAAGTCTATAAAAATAGCTCCGCAGTTAGGGCTCTACTGGGCTGTATCCATCCCTATGTGCCCTTCTTGTGTCTGAGATGACCCAGTTGCTCATGTGTGCAGAAGCACGCTTCGGTCATTGAAAAAACGAAAACTGGCAAAGCCAACAGTTTTTGCTTTTATGTAGGCAAAAATAAAAGTTTTGGCCCTTGTACAAGCATTGGATGGGCATTTTCCAAGCACTGCAATACCAGTTCTCTCTAGCAATAAGATGGCAACAACTGGTAAATGGCGTTAGTAGTTGCTATAGTATGACAGTGCCAGACAAATGCCTACTCAGTGCATGAACAAGAGCCAAAAGGAATGGTTTCACAATGCTTGTCAATAGCAAGTATTAAGAGGAAGGAGCACATGCAAGGACGCACATATTGAGTGTAAAACTAGTTCTTGAAGGGTCACTTCGTTCAGACATTTTCATTACACCAGGAACTGGTTTATTATTGCAAATACACCATTTCCTTACAGAGGAAAGCTTGTAAATAACATATGTGTTCACTTTTCTTGGCTAAAAATTAGCGATAGGATCACCTTCAAAATTGTCAAACTAACATTCAAATGTCTGAACAATGCAGCCCTCCTATACCTTAGGGATAGAATAATAAGAAAAAACACTGCATGACCAACCAGAACAGCCAACTCTTTCTGCCTTCAAACCCCTAGATTCTGGCTAAAAAAACAGGAGGTAATAGCTTCCCTGTGCAAGCAGCCCAGTACTGGAACGCCCTACCAGTTGAACTAAGAAGGGACCAGCCCTACAACAGCTTCAGGCACCATACCCGCACCTGGCTTCGACGCAACGACCTCTGAAACCGGTGACCCTGAGAACTGTGATCTGATGACACACGTACCCCTCCACTCTTACATGTAAAATGTACATAATGTATTTACTGTATATAATCTGTTACCTTTCCACCCTTACATGTATAGAATGTACATAATGTAATTACTGTATACAATTTATGTTACCAACAACCTGTAATATGCAACCTGTAACCAAGTTCTAAGCATTCTTGTTATTCTGTGCGCCCAGCTACCCAAGGGTTTTCTGGCGCCCTATAAATAAACAAACAAACAAACCAACAAACAAACAAACAAACTTAATAGCACAGTGCTTACTCAAAGGAATAAGATCCTGTTGTAGGGGTGTTTTAGATGGGGAGGAGCAGGTAGTGGGTGAGAATGGTGATAGCGAGTTGTATTTCCATGAGTGGCCAATGGGTGGATACAAAATTCAAACAATGCCACAACATATGTGTCCATCCGTCAAATCACATTGCTCACCTAGCTTAATTTACCATGCCAATAGTTGCAAGTTGTAGGCAGCACTTAAAGCAACACCTAATTGCCTAAACTTAAAAATATTTAGTGATTCATACCCAAAGTCCTTTATCTCAATAGTGTGCTACTTTTTACATTTGTGACTCCAGAGCACTGAAGTCTCAAGTGGCCATGTGTGAGAAGGCCATCCAGTGCTGTTCTTTTCCTTTTGGATCCTGGCTCTTGTAGTTTTTTTTCCCATTTGAAATTTAGGAAATGTGCATGTACTAGAATGTCAAGCAAAAACAGGATTGAATAGCCTCCTCACACATGATCACAGGAAACTTGAGAGCTTTATGTTTCCAGCCTCCCTACCACAAAAGAAGAGTTAAAAAGGTGAACAAATATTTGGGCTTGAACTGTAAGGTTAGCAGTGAGCTCAACTGTACTTTAAGAAAGCATTTTGATTCCCCTCCATCTGCAAACAATGTCTAGGGTGGTATATTGTGATTAGTTCCTAGTCACTCTTCCTCTCTAGCCCCCAATTTAGTCTCTAAAACAGGGGAACTGAAAATGAAAGTAATAATTGTCAATATTTCAGGGAAGGTTATGAGAAGTAAAAGGGGGAACTAGGTGCAGACCTTGAAATTAATAATTTAGTGAATGAATGAGTTAGGAGCCAGCATAGCCTGTTTGAAAGTATAGAGATGCACTGGAGGAAACTAAGCCTTGGCACAACGGTTTAATATACACATGTAGGGAAATATGCCCTCAAGAACCACCAAAATAGATGCAGGAGAACCAACGGAAACAACCAGTGGTGCTTTTTTAGGCCTTCGAGACAGGAAAAAAGAAAAACAAGGAGAGGGAAGAAAACCTCAAAAAGGAAAAAAACAAGTGAGTGAGAACCTTGTAGTTAATATTTCAAGCAAAATATTGTCAAGTGGACAAATAGATACATTGAACCATGGACTGTCTTTTACCCCAACTGCAACACCTCACTCTTTGAAGAAAAAATGTGTCTATACAGGTTTATGAGAAAACTCTGCCTAAAAATGTTCTTTAACACTGAAACTGAAGACGGATTGATGAACTCAGGAGGGGAATACCTTGAATTACATCCTAAGAGTCGCTTTGATCCCCAAATCCAGAACTCTATTCTGGACATGCTTGAAAAAAGTGTGCTAAAGGATTTGAAGAAAATTAGCTATCAGAGGACCACACCGACTAACATCAGCAACAGCCAACTAGAACATGTTGAATCTCTTGCCAAAGACGAACAAGTTACCATTAAACCCGCAGATAAAGGAGGTGCAATAGTGGTGATGGATACCACTTATTACACGGAAAAATGTCTTGAACTCCTTAATGACACCAGTACTTATGTGAAACTGGATGGTGACCCAGTACAAAAAATTAATACCCTGATCACTGAATCCATCGTCAACGCACTTGAGCACGAGTGGATTAGTGAAAAGACTAGTCAGTTCCTATTGAATAAGCACCCAATAACACCAGTATTCTACGGCTTGCCTAAGCTACATAAGAACAACACAACTACTCCATTGAGACCAATAGTCGCAGGGACCGACAGCATATTTGACAACCTTGCGATATATGTTGACCGGTTATTACAACCCCTTGTACAGGCAATCCTGACATATCTAAAAGATACAACTGAATTTTTGAATTGCTTACAGGAAATATCAGCTCTAAGCAATGATTGTATTCTCTTCAGCATGGATGTCAGTAGCCTATACACATCGATTCCCCATGATGAGTGGGTGCAATCTGTTTTATGGCTACTTTCGGTTTCAAGGGAAGTTCTTTGGCCAGATCTCTGGAACTTCAATGGGGTCGGCAATAGCACCAGCTTACGCAAACACTTATATGTATCATTTTGAACACACTTATGTTTTGGAACATCAGCAGTGGGCTCCACAGATCTTGATGTGGAAGCGTTACATTGATGATATTTTTGGTATATGGTGTGGCACCAAACAGGAGCTTGACCTGTTTTTTGAATACTTAAACAATGTGCCCCCTAATATTAAGTTCACAATGGAAATCAGCTCATCATCCTTACACTTCCTTGATGTGGAGCTAAAAATTCAAGAAGGAAAACTTTACACCTCTATATACCACAAACCCACAGATGCGAATAATCTTCTACATTACGCAAGTTTCCATCCTAAACCAATGCTGAGCAGTTTACCTTATAGTCAAATGCTCCACCTGAAAAGGATTATTTCGGATCCGGAAGGGCTTGACTCTGAATGTTCCGAACTCATTGATAGATTTGAGGAAAGAGGGTACCCGGTAGAAATTTTGGACACAGCAATTGAAAGGACAATTCCTTACAGTAGGGAACAACTATTGACACCTAAAGTAAAGAATAAATCTACTCCCTTACTTTATATATCGAAGTTCTCACGCCAGAGCTTTGAAATTAGCAGAACAATAAAAGGAATTGGAATATCCTGCATAATGACCCTACTTTGTTAGAATTATTCCCAAAAGTACCAATGATGGCCTTCAAAATAAGTAGGAACTTAAAAGACAGATTGGTGAGAGCAGAAAGGCCAAATAAGCCAAAACAACAATTTCTAAAAACAAAGAAGAAAGGCACATTCCCCTGCCTTAACTGTAAACATTGTAATAATGTGATAAAGGGTGATACCATCTCCCACCCACATACTTGGAAGAAGATCAAGATACATGATTTTGCCACCTGTTTGCCACCTGTTTAACAGCAGGGGTAATTTACAGCATCAAATGCCCGTGTGGTAAACTATACATCGGGCAAACCACCAGGGCAGTTAAAGATAGATGGACGGAACACAAGTCCACCATCAGATGTAAGAATATGAGAGCACCAGTAGCCCGCCACTTTGTAGAAATTAATCATACTGTAGCGCAAATTAAGTTCCAAGTGATTGAAGTAGTGACGAGACCACAACGAGGTGGAGATTATCTCTCCCTCCTCTCTCGTAGAGAGAAATTCTGGATTGACCAGCTTGACACCTTACAACCTAGAGGAAGTAATGATGAGTTCTCTTTGAACTGTTTTATCTAAATGTCCCCTTTTTAAAAAATAAAAAAAATCCTTTGGCCTAACTTATACAGTTTGGCCCTTATACCATCACTTGATCATACCATCAATTGATCTTCTACCCATATGGGTCCGTGATGAAAACACTATATATTTGTATATATTGTCTTATGTGTATTTATATCGGAATATCCTGCACAGATGTTAAATAATTTCCTTGATGTTTTTCGCCTGCTTTACAAATGTAAGAATGGATACAGGTAGGAAAGCTCTTCCTGCGTCTAAACATGCCAATCCGAATTTGACATTACTATGTAAATAAGATAAATTACAGAATGAACTCCATTTAGAAATTATGCAAATGTGGGTTCTGACTTTAGTTCACACTGTACTTACATTGATTATGAATGTTTTGTAACGTATGCTGCCATATAGTGAATTTTGAACTTGTCTAATTGTTAACATATGTAAATGTTTGTGCTCGTGTGGCGCTGGACATGTGCTTTGTTTTCTTTTTCTTTTTCTTCTTTTTGATTCTGAGCCGTACGCCAGGGATTTGCATACTATTTTATAATCAGACTGTAGATATACTAATATGATTACTGCCAGTCTATCTAAACATCTAAGATGGCCGTCCCGTTTTCTTTATTCCTCCCACTGTGATCCTTAGAGTGTAGTCCTTTGTCTATGTTCCTGAACATTTTCCCTAACTACATAAGAATATGCTGCTTCACATGTCCATGGTTACAGTGACCAGGTACGCGTAAGCAGCCCTTGCAGCACCGTTCTCCAGTACTCGAATGGCGATTATAAGGTAGAGTTAATACTCTCAACCGTAGTGTACTGTAGTGCTTTTCTCAGAATACAAGTCTTTTGATAAAGGCATACTTAATTGAATATGCGTTTCCCTTTAGGTATATGGAACATAGATTGAATTACCTTTAACGGAATACGCTGACTTCCCGCTTGTACATCTTCTTACGCGCCTGATAATCGGGCTCGTACGCGGAAGAGCATTGAAGAATTGCATCCGTAATGACATCCATTTCTACAATCTGTGCCTATATCGACCACAGAATATAAAGGTATATATTTGTTTATGTCAGCATACTTGGTGCAATGTATTTTTAAATAACTAATTACCTTAGCTATTGCTTCCCGTAACTACCATTTTATGTGTCCCCACTTTAGGATACGTGCCTTGAGAGTCACACAGGCAGGGTCCATTTTTTCGGGCCTTTTCTAACCCTCCGTTAACATATCGGCCAGAAGCACACCTTTAGGCTCACCTTTACATGGTAGGGGTACGTACCTTTTAAATATACTTTGCTCGCCATAAAAAAATCCTTACAAATACGCACGGCCATATTCTATCTTTGAATCTATAATAACGGGCACTCATATGTTTTTTATAGATACTGATACTTTGAGAACTGGGACTCCTAAAGCCCCTGGTGAATGCTGATTACCCCCGTTGGGTATTTCTCAGACAGCGATGCTCAGTCTATATTGACACATGGGTGAGTCCAATTTTCGAGTTTTCCGTGACATATGGCTATGAGTTACTGAAGCACATGTTTAGAAGCCCGGTGCGCCTTGACATGGAGATGTATGCAAACATCTGTGATTTTCTGTAATATAATTAACAATGTACCCTCCTGTTTGGGTCCACATATACAATGAACTCATACTTATTTGCCAAGATCCCCTATCTAATTTATCTTGTATTTAAACTGTAGTAGACCTTCTTGTGGAGCTGTAGGTGATTCTGAATATTGGTGCAAATTATGAGATCTGTATTATAAGAGCTCTTGGTTGTTTTCAAGAACCATTTGGTTGTTTAACAATTTATTTAAAATATCTCCTTTGTTTGTCTTTCCCATTTATACTTTTTTATTATCTTCTTTTTTCTACATGTACTTATCTTCTCAAACATCAGCAAATTGATCCACAGGCTTCTGATGAAGAGGTCGAATCCTCGAAACGCGTAAACCTGTGAATTTATGTTTGAAATACATTTGTGTCTTTGCTCATTGTGTTAATTGAATGTTATATATAATTAAATCATTTGACTGAGTGCTTTTTATAAATATGGTGTATTAGTCATATTTGCTTTAACCAAAAGAATACCCAAAGTGTTTTTTTTAACTATTGCCTATTACCACCGTTTAGGTGGATATTTGTCAGTGTGCATGGGACGGACGGGACCCATACAAGGTTATGAGAAGTGCAAGGATAAGACATGTGGCCACTCCAAAGGCAGTCACAGAGGGGTGCATAGACTTAACTAGGAGTGGGGGGCTCAGTAACAAACACTTGTTACAAATCAAAAATTATCTTTTAAAAATCAATATTGTTGATTTTCTTAGCCATCATCAACAAAGGTATTCGCCTGTGCAGTATGCGTGATACTATTTGTGTGCGTGTAGAACATGATGAGTGGATGGATGGAATGTATGTGATGCGAGCAATACAGGATGGGGAGCTGTTTTCAAGCACATGGAAAGAAGTGAAGAACATGTTATTGCTTTTTCTTCACGGCTACTGAAAAGGGTGGAACTCAACTATTCCACCTTCGAAAAAGACAAATCACAAACCACCAAAGGAAAGATTGAAGAAAAAAGGGTTGGAAGGAGTATCATCCAGGATTAGGAAATGGGCTACGGCACTCCAGGAGTATCACCTTGAAGTCGAATATGTCCTGTGGATTGTCTGTCCTGTATACAGGTGGGGAAGATAAAGAAGATGACAGTGAGCGTTGTTGTGTGTTGCTTGTGGAACAGAAGATGATCACAAAAGTGGATTGGGATGAAAGTATGGCACAGGATGTCAGCCTAAGGAATGTGAGGGATGAACTGATAGAGAAGGGGATTCTCAAAAAGACGTGTGTGATAGGATCGGAATTAGAAGGCTTGTGGATGGTGAGAGATGACTAGCATAGAAATGGAGAATAGGTTATGAGAGGTGACAGACTCATACCTCCCAGTGTAAGGAAGAGAGTCATTGAAATTTCCAATGAGGGGCATCAAGTGATCACAAAGACAAAACAAGACATTCATGCAGAGTATTGGTGGCAGGGTGCGACTTAGAAGTCGAGTGTGTTCTGTGGAACTGTGTGTATACTGCACGCTGAGTAAGAAAAATGTGGTATCTAGGGAGAGTCCCATGACTTTGGTCTCTGTACCTCGAATGGGATGGGAGAGAGTAGGAATGGATATTTTAGGACCTATTTGGAGCAAGAGGGTGCTGAAATGTTGCACTGTTTCAGTTTTCGGTTGTTGTGTTGTCAACAAGGGTGGATGTGAAAATCATCATGAGCATCACCACCAAAAATGTAATAGGTTTTATGTGACAAGTATTCAAGCAGAAAGGATACCTGTTTGTTGTGGTCACTGACAATAGTGTCCAGTTTAAATCTAAGTAAATGTGCCAGTATTTAGCAGAGAATGGTGTTGAACACAAGTTTACAGCAATATATCATCCCAAGCCAATGGTGTAGTTGAAAAGTTTAATAAGGTGACACAAGATTGTATAAGATGCGCATGGTCTATTGGAGACATCTGGGAAGAAGTTGTAAGAAGTAGGATTGAAGTGCAATGGTTTACCCCGCATGGGACGAATGGTGTTGAGTAGTGGGAGGAAAGCTAATTGGTAGATGTGCCCCCTGCGGATGAAAATAGCGAGTTGGCCTTGAGAGGGTGTGTAGAAAGCTAGATTGTGTGCCAGAGAGAGAGACAGATGGTCAACAAATCCAATTATGACAGGAGAAAGGTGGTCAAGCGTTGCTCTGTGCGAACCAGTGATCCAGTGCGACTGAATTTGCTTGCAACTTTGACTGTAGGGTCAAGAGTGTTTTTCATAATGCTGTGATGACAGAGGATGGCAGAACTTGAAATGTGAATAGAGTTGTGAAGGTAGCAGATCTAGTGTGCCTTGGTTCTCTGCTGGTGGGAAGTGCAATGGTTTATTTTATTTATTTATTTTTTTACATTTATAAAGCGCGCAAGGTGGCCCTGGGGAATTGTGGCACTGTTACAGCAGTGCTTACTTGGTTACAAAGGGAAAGACATGCACACTTGTTTGTGGGTCTTGGTTACATTGAGCCTGATGCCAGACACAGCAACAGCAAGTGTGCAGAGATACAGGCAAAATGGTTTAGCTCAGTTTTGAGAGATTTGCGGAATGCTAGGTGAGATGTCTTGTTTCTTAGGGCTGTGGGCAGGGCATTCCAGTGTTTAGGTGCAAAGAAAGGTGAAGCTGGCCCCTCCTGCTTTGGCCCTTTTGAAGGTGGGGATTTTGAGCTGTTTGCCATGGTGTGACCTCTTGGGTCTAGAAGATGTAGCTCTAGTGATTTCTTCTGTAAGATAAGAGGGAGCTGTGAGTGAGAGGCATCTGTGTGTTAAGGATAGTGTCTTGAAGAAAATCCGTTCTTTGACCGGAAGCCAGTGAGCATTTTGTCTCGCGCTGGCAATGTGCTCCCTTTTGGGAATGCTGAGGGCAGCCCTAAGTACATTATTCTGAATAACTTGAAGTCTGTTCAGATTTTTGGACGAGGTGCCGGCAAATAAAACATTACAGTAGTCTAATTTGGCTCCAATGGTGGCTCTAGCTATGGAGAGACAGTTTGGCGTAGAATGGTATGGTTTAACTGCATTGATACGTTTGGTTGTGAGGGCAGCTGAGGATGCAATGTCGCTAACTTGGCATGTCATTAAGAGAGTGGAGGCAATGGTTGAGGCAGAAAGGAGCATAGTAAAGTAAATAAGGCAACCAGAAATGTTCAAGGCTATGAGGTTGGTCTCTTTGACAAAGAAGTACAAAGGTGTTAAGGTGACTTATTCTCTGTTTTGTCTTTTACATTTTGTAAGTTTTATCTTTTCATTTTCCTTGCTTCCTGGTCCTTCCCTTCGGACTGATTGTTTTGATTCTTAAGGGGTCTGGGGGGTGGGTATGCTTGATACTATGTGTGCGTGTACAAAACTTGATGAGTGGATGGGTGGAATGTATGTGTTTGAGTGTGATCTAGAATGTGATGCAGCTGAGTGACTGCTGAGAGAGGTGCTGTGACAGGAGGACAACCTGCTGGTGGGCTGTATTACTGAGACTAGAGATTTGAATAAATTCACATGTCTCACCTGCTGCTTGCCTCTGCTGTATACTTCGGACTGATTATTACCAAATGTAGCTATGTAACAACTGGTCATGCGTGGATAAAATGTTTTGATATTGAATTGGATACAGCTTATTTATTGAGAAACAAAGTAATAGCCATTTAAATAGTTAGATGAAAAGAATATATTCACTGAATAAAATGGAATGATGTTGTGCAATGGGACCAGCCAGTTTAAAGCCGCTCGTAAGCAATAACAAATCAAACAATGCTCTTGTATCCGGAAGACATTTTTGTATCAGCAAATTTCAAGGTGCGGAATCTGCATCATATAGTGGTCACATTAAATCACATTAACTCTCAGTAGGCAGCTTAGCAAGTATGCAGGCAGGACAAAGATTCACATTACTGATTGATAAAGATAGCTCAAAGACATGATGTGATTGGGGTGTGGAGGGGCAAGTAATGGGTTGACATGGCCATAGGAATTAGTATGGCTATGGGCAGTGAATAGGTGGATAAATAACCAAATAACACCGTCAAGCTGTGTGTGCCTCCTCACATGCTCCCTCCACGCTGTACTCCAATGCAATAGTTTTCACTTACTGGTGGTTCTGAAGGTAGGTAGCCAGCGTGTATCATATCTGTTGAGTGGGGATGCATCAGAGAGGGAGTTGATCACTACTGCCGGGATTGCCCCAGTTAGGTATCAAAAGCTGTCCTGCATACAGCCTGACAGTGTGCGCCAGGTTATGCAGTTGAATAGTGAAGTCTTTACATATTCACATTTGCTTTAATCATTCAAACAAAACATGTTCCACCCAAACATAAAACACAGAGACAAAAACAGAGATGTGTGTGCCATTCTGCCCGCAAATCCCCATTTGATAAACAGGGATTTGCGGGCAGAATTGCACACACATCCCCATTTTTGGTGCACAAATTCCATGAATCAGCCCCATAAACTGTGCATTTGTGAAAAAAGAAAGGAAAAATGGCAAAATTCAACCTTGATTTGACAACATAGCTCCCATGTCCAAGGGTGCTTTTGCTTTGTGCAATCCCTCAGGGCTGCACCTATGAGATATGGCAAATCTTAAATCAGAAACCCTGCCACTGCACAGGAATTCTCCCTTCACCCCAAATCACGGCTGAAGTATCTAGAGATTAAATCTGAGAAAGAGGGACTGCAGGAGTATGGGGTGTATGCAGGTGAGGAGTTCCTCCGAATCTAACCCAGGGTGGGATTTACATTTGAAGTAAAACAGTTCACTGTGTTCCTCTGTGTGGGGCCAAAGGGTGCCACAGGCATGCACTGTCAATTAGAGGGTGTCTCATGAGTAGGGGTACAGTAAGTAATACTGAAAAACGGGAGCGAGAGAAACCTTGAGCAGCGGATTGCCATTGAGAATAACAATGTCACTGCTCCTTTTTTCAGTCAGCAGAGCCGAAACCATTAGGATTACACCCAGCAACACCTTTCCAATTTTAATCAGAAAGCCGGAAGCTGTCTATCTCCAGAGACCATGCCCAGCATTCATTAACCCACAGCCACAAGTGCTAGACCACGCCCCCTTGCTTGAGCCCTTACGATTTCTCCTCCTACTTAAAGCCACGACCGGCACAATATTACAGAGCATTTCGAAAGTAATACCATAAGAGCAGTTAGTATGAACGTGTATATGCTAGACCTACAGTCACCCAGTGCACACAGCCCAGCCATAATGCCACACAAAAGGCTTCAATTAAAGGGGCATGTCATTCATCATTTTATCTAATGGCCAAGCAATCACCAGGGCTACCTCAGAGAATAGCAACACTAATAAATAGATGCTTGGTAGCCCAAGAAAGGGCTGTAAGTGAGCTAAAGCAGGGAGCCAGTTTATCCAATGTGTTTGCATTTGTTTACATTATTCTGAAACCATCTGCGTCATTGTATTACTTTTCATGGGTTACAGGAAATATTATTTCATGCAATATTCTGTTTGAAAAACAATTTTCTGTCTTCCATCAATGCAATATAACACAATAGGTATCAGAGAAGCAACACATTTACAAAATCAACACCAGTGAAGAACAAAACCCAACACTCACCAACTGCCTCACTGAGTCAAACCAGTGGATTAGCACCCATAGCCTTAAACTCAATACAGAAAAAACAGAAATCATGAACGCACCCAACGACCTGTTGAACAACCACCACACTCCATGGCTACAATTGGGAAACCCACCAGAACAATCCAAGGTGGTCAAACATGTGAGAATACTAATGGACAACAAACTAACACTAAAGCCACAAGTCAATGCAGTAGTTAAGAAATGCTTTTTCCACTTAAACAAAATCAAGAGGATACTCCCCATCTACACCTTCGCACACAGAATGCTCACTGTCATCTCTCTCGTCATACCAAGAATAGACTATGCCAACAGCATCTATCTCAAAATGCCAGAATACCTTATGAGAAAACTACAGAGAATACAGAACGCATCAGCAATACTACTCCTCAGACTCACTAAGAGAGAACACATCACACCAACACTGAGAACACTGCATCAGTTATCTAACAAACAACAAATCTTCTTCAAAACACTCTGTACAACACAGAGCGATACACGGCCAAGGAGTGGCATTCATACTGAGAACAATCTCCATCTGCAACTCAACACAAATACTAAGGTCCAGAAGTGACATTCGACTTGAACTGAAAAATATATGCAAAACACAAATTCGGGACATCAGCATTCTCCTGCATAGTGGTGAGACTTTGGAATTTGCTTCCTGTCGTGGTCATGAAGTCAGGGGTACAGGCATGCAGGGGTCGCATGCACAGGAGACCTGGGTGGACACTGTCCTGGCACCTTTGGAGCCAGGCTCATGAGCAAAAGTAAACAAGAACATCCATTTAACACCAACAAGCTTTTATTATGGACATAGCACTTCAGATGCATTAACCTTGAACATTCTATCCATTAAGCAGGATGCATTAACCCTGAACATTCCATCCATTAAGCAGCCCCAAGTGTATTCTTGGGTGTGGCTGCTAATGGATTGCCTTCGCACGTACCCACTTTCTAGGAGTGGCAGGGTGTGGCTGGTAAGCCGTCCCTAGTGGTGGTGCCCACGATCTCAGCTATATAAGCTGCCCAAATCCTCAAGACAGACGCTTCGCGTTATTCTTCACTTGCAAGCAGCGTAACGCTCACTGTCGCCTGAGGTCAGACTTACCTTTGAAGATCCGCTTCCTGCCAGCATACTTACCAACTGGGGGAAGCTGTTCTTACCTGTACATCTCTTTGGCGAACCAAGTATTCATCTTTACACTTTCTGGAACACCGAAATCTTCATCTTGGCACCACAGCATGGCATGCTCCATTGTCGACAGCAGCGCCTGCAAGAAAAAACAGAAGACAAGGTTGGACATCGAAAAAACAGTCAGTATAAGGTTGCACTTTGCCATACTTTGCGCTTTTCCTTAAACCATCACTTACCTGCTGTCGAACATTGCGGTAGCATCCATCTTCCATCCGGCCACTTCTCACGTCTCACAGCTGTATTGAGGCCGCACTTCCATCTAAGGGAAGAAAACAGAAAGACATTATTGTTGGAATAAACAGGAGCAACATATAAAGACATTAAACAGAACGAACAGCATCACAAGAGCTCAAGAAAGACTTACTAATCATAAGGAGAAGCCTAGTCGCAGCTGGACTGGACTAATCCTTATCAGGCATCAGTGAAGGAACTAGATCCCATTCGATGCACCTCTGCTAGAAGTAGCAGGACGGAAAGCTTATCTTCCATAATTCACAGGTGAGCTCTATGGGCCGGCGTATGCTCATAGAAACCGTACTTTGGGGTGAAGGGTTCGAGAGGTACAACAATCACAGATTGGCGCACTCACACACTCTTATCTCCCTCCAGGGGCAGTATCACCACATACCACCGCTCAGAGCTTTTCTACTGAAGGCCTGAAGGGGGTGATTCAAGTTCAGGGAGGGTTGCAACCATGCCCCAACGCCTCTGCAGAGACCAGGTGAGCGTAACACTTCCAAAGGAAATATAAGCAACCGAAGACCACCTTCATTTCAGGATGCTGTTAAACCATGTCTCTAACTCACCAAGCTAAAGAGAGAACCCCGGCAACATGCAACATGCCCAATAAAGCATTTGGAAGAGATACAAAGAACTGCAATATTTGTGCTACATACTGTATTGATGTGGTTACAGCAATTGACATTTTTGCATAATATAACCTCTGACCTCCTCCTCATCTTATCGTTTCAAAGTCACCAGTTTCCAAGATCACGCCTTTTGAGCTAATTCACTTACTGTACAATTTTCTGATACTACAAAATGCAAAATGGCTCGCAGCTATCAGAATTTCCCTCACATGCTCTGCCATTTACTGCTTTACCAGAGGGAAAGTGCATACACAAAAGCAGAGAATTCATCATCACCACCAGTGAGTACTGTGCCGTGCTGTTGGTGCATTACGGTATTATAACCTATGGTGTTGTAAGTGTGGTTCAGTAATGTACAGTGTACTGTGCTTGTGTATGGGAAGGCCAATACATTGCATGGTTTTGCATGGCTGTGAACACAAGATAAACATTCTCTTGCCTCTGCTGTCCTTGTTGGCATCTGTGTGTGATCATTGACTCTCTGATTAAGGAGGATGACGAAAAACCTGTGCCCCATCTCAAATCTCTTCTGCCCGCTCTTCACAGGATTCATCCTTATAAATGGAATAATATACCATGCTCATCAAACTCTGAACTGGAAACAGCATATTGCAATGAGAGTCAGACTTTACAGTTGTCCAGTGCCAAGGTGGGTTTGTGAAAACGTAACTGTGGCTCTGTGCAGTGTTTATGTGAAGTGTTTGTTGACAGTGCAGTAAGGGTGTATTTTTTGGGAGTCATAGACCCTCATTACAAGTATGGCGGTCTATAAACTACTTGCCCGTAATTCCAATTACCAGCACAGATTCCGGACCATTGCACTGTGAGAGGGAATGCCGGTAACAATGGTGCCGGTAACAGCGTACACTGTGCCACCTTTGCGGGTAGCACAGGTAACTGAAACTGCGAGATATCCGTGAAGCAGTTGCAGAAACTCTGGTGCCACGGAAAGAGGGTGGCATTAGAACTTCGGAATTTCCCAGAAACACTGGCACAAAAATGCCAGTGCCACTGGGAAAACTGTGCCAGAAACACTGATAATGCAGAGCAGGCGGTAACCAGTCCGAGGTGTGCAGGAAGAGGCCACAGGTGCACCAAATTGACTCAGCTGGACACAATTTATACATGAACTGCTCAAAGGACCACACCCACACACCCTCCAACAAAACCATGCTGCCACTCATAGCAGCAGTTATGGACATGGAGTTGCTGCATGCAGGAGTGCAGCTCTATGAGCAGGCAGGACAATAGTGGCAACAGGCCAACAGGCAGTGGAGGAGGATGACGCAGTGGATGCATTGGGCAGCACGTTGTTTCCCGCTGGAGGAGTGCACCCATACCCAGCACAAGGGCCACACCCTGGTCCCTGACTGACAGGCAGATCCACAAACTTTACTGCCTGAACAGGGAGACCATCCTTGCAATAGTGGACCTCATCCAGGACAACATCCCGAGCGCAATTGGCAACGGATTGCTATACGCCCCACTGGTTGAAGGTGGTGTCTATGCTGCATTTTCATGCCACAGGCTCATTCAGCACACAGTCGGGGAACTGCATGGCAACTCCCAGCCATCATTCTCTAAAGTGCTTGGGCAGGTCCTGGATGCCCTCCTGCATCATGTGTCCCAAAACATTGCCCTACCAACAACATAGGCCCAGGTGAATTCCACCAAGGTCTGCTTCAATACCCTTGGGAGCACTGGACTGCACATACATGGAACAGAAAGCTGTACGACTCCATGAATGTGCAGGTCGTCTGTAATGTGGACCTGACAATCACACACTGGTCTGCATGCTTCCCGGGATCAACACATGACTCGATGGTCCTGCTCAATAGCATGCTGCCTGTGTTCATGGTAAATTGTGGTGGACAGTGGACCTGGCTATTGGGTGAATCAAAGGACCAACACACACACCACATTACATGTATACGGGGGGATGTACACTGTCACCAGTGCATGGCCCACAGTCACCATGAAAATGCAGGGACAAATCTGCACACAAGAGTGGGTGCCCATGACTGATAAGTACCACATGAGCACAGGGAAGGACACACCCGCACAATCTGGCCTACGGATGGACAGGCACATGTAATGCACTACCCAGAATGGATCACTCCCTTGTCACAAAGCACAGCATATCCTCTCTATGCCCCACCAACAACGATCAATCCATCCCTGGGAGTCAGATCCCACACATGTCCCGACCAGCATTACCTGTGACAGGGTGCAGCAAGGTGATTGATGGGCCACAAGCACACAGACCCAGATGCATGTGTCACACATCCACATCCCAACATGCATGCACTGCCCAGTCACCTCAATGACATGACCCACCATCCTGTGTCCCTCTCCATGCAGGTGATTCCGGCTACCCCTTAATACAATGGCTGATGACCCCTGTGAGATATCCATAGAGCCACCAGGAAATGGCATACAATTGTGTTGAAATAAGAACAAGGCCGTCAATTGAGCACACCTTTGGACTGTTGAAGGGACGGTTTTGTTGCCTTTACCACTCCGATGGGGCACTGATGTAAAGGCCAGTGAAAGTGGGGAAGATAGCCCTGGCCTGTCCCATGTTGCACAATACGTGCATCTGACAGAACATTCCCCAGCCCCCGGACATGGACATAGCTTCGGCGAACGATGATGATGTCAGCAAAGAGGATGCAGCTGCAGACATGAGACTACACCATCACAGGGATGACAGAAATGGGCATGCAGCCCACCAGGAACTCATACAGAACTACTTCTGAGCACACAGCATCTGCACACGACCCATGGCACACACTGCATGTGAATCTGTGCACAAATAAAGCACTCCTATACACAAATTAAATTGAATGTCTGGATGTGAATTCATATGCAGAACCATATGTATTTGTGCATGAACAAACAACAAGTAATGTGTGGCCCCTCCACTCCTTCCCCAACTACCCTCTCCCCAACCACCCACACAACAACCTCTCCCCAACTACCCCCTCCAACTGACCACCTTAACTGACCCCCCAACTGACCCTTCCAGACTAAGCCTTCAAAACACACCATACCAAAAACACCCTTTAGGTAGCATCAGTGTCACTTCATGTCTGAAACCGGCTCACTTCCGTGGCTTCTTAACATCTGGCTTGCTCCTTTGAGGTGAGCCTGACAGGTGCAAGGATCTGCGCCTTGGCCTGCTCTGTTGTGAGCTGGCAGGCGTGGTGATGGTTGAGTGTTGGTCTGAACCTGCCATGTCCCTGTGCTCTAGGGCCACCTGCAGAGAAAGGGTGAGTGCCTCAGCCAGTGCCAAGATGGGCTTGATCCCCTCTCGCACCCTCCCAGGGCACATGTACAGTGCCGTCCGGTGGCCTGCACGCTCCCTCGGATCAAGCTGGTCTCCACCAGCATCAACCTAGTCTCCAGGTGCTGCTGCACGACTCCCGCCATCTGCTTGTACCGTTCCTCAACGCGCCTCAAGGTGAGCATCCATGTCTCTGATGCTGGGGATGGGTGGTGGAGGTGGGCTGTGGATGTTGGAGGGGCTGAATGAGGGATGCCGGTAGGGGCTGTGTTCAGATGTGCCCTCTGTTGTGTCTATGGCATCCTGCCCTGCATTGTCATCTGTTTATGCACCGATGTACATTGGAGGCTGGTCTGGGGTGGGGTAATTGCCATCTTGTTGGTGCCTCTGTAAGGGCAGCAGAAGTTGCTGCAGGGGCTGCAGGCTGTGCTTCTGTTGGGCAGCAGAAGTTGCTGCAGGTGCTGCTGGCTGTGTCTCTGTTTCAGCAGCAGGAGTTACTGCAGGGGCTTCAGGATGTGCCTCTGTTGGGGCAGCAGGAGTTGCTGCAGAGGCAGGCGGCATGCTCACTGAAACTGCGCCTTGTGTGGTCAGTGCTGGTGTTGCCTTTGCACCAGTTGTGCATTCCTGGCTCTCCTCCTCTGTGTGGCTGTCCGTGAAGTGCTTGGTCCACCTTGATTACTGTCAGATGATGTGCCTGTGGGATGAGATGGGTGTGCCGTTAGTCACCTCTGTGCAATCCTATGGCCTTGCTACATGTAGTTGAGACAGCATGTGACATGATGCCTGTGCCTGGTGTCTACAGTTCATGCATTGAAAAATTGTATGGCGCGTATACACAAGTGTTGCCAGGCACCACTAGCAAGAAGGTGATGGACCTGGGTGGACAAATTAGGAGATACAGCCCTACTGGGCCTTGTGTCATTGGTACTGTGCAAGTGCAGGTAACAATGTTGTGCAGGGGAGGGAGGAGTGAGTGTACCGGGATAAAGGGGGTGGGGGCCACAGGGGCAGGTGCAAGTGATGTAAGGGCAGAAAGGGCATACAGTGCGAAGGATGGGGTGGTCCAGATTCTGGCTATTCCAGGGACGGGTGGTCATGGGCAAGTGCTAGTGAAGGATGCTGGGGGTGAGTGGTCAAGGATGGGCTGGAACCAGTATGATTCATGAGGGACCAGGCCCCAGACAGCCTTGTCTATGGGGCAGGAGGTCTGGGAATTGATTATTGTGGTCACAGGGAGCCAGTGGAGTGATTTCAGGGCTGGAGGGAAGTGGTCCCAGGGGTTGGTGTCTAGGTTGAATCACGCAGCACTATTCAGGATTTGTAAGAGGGGGTGAAGGGAGGTAAGGGTAGAGTGAGGGAGAGCTGTTGCTGTTGTCAAGCCCAATGAGAACCTGAGCACTGGAGACATTGGGCTTCTGGGGGTAGGTGAGGTAAGGGAGGGTGCCTCTGAGGTGGTGGTGCTGTAAGGCAGACCTCTTGCCATGGTCTGTGATGTGTGGATGCGAGGTGTGGGATGAGTCAAAGGTGACAACAAGGTCTGTGGCCTCTCGGACGGGGTGTAGATAGGGGGCCCATGGAGAGTGGGTGGGTATCAGGGTGGGGTGTAGATAGGGGGCCCATGGGGAGTGGGTGGGTATCAGGGTGCAGGAATCTGAGCTTCTCTGTCTTGCTGGGATTGAGGCAGGGATCAACATCAGAGCATGTTGCATGAATAACAGTCAGGCACTCATGTATGAAAGGGGATGGAGAGGTAGTACAAGATTGGAGTTTGAAGGCGGGCAGTGTGTCATCAGCATTATACTGGGAGTGGGGTGCAATGGTGGTGATTTAGTAGGCCAGATGGCCAAGGTAAGTGTTGGGGAGCCATGGCCATTGAATGGTGCCCTGAGAGACGCCACTGCTGGGTAATTAGGTGGAGGTGTGGGAAGGGTACTATTGCACTTGGCGGTGTCAGTCTGACAGATAGGCAGTCAACCATGCTAGGGCCAGGTTTTCAGGATGGTTTTGATGCATGTATGCATGTGAGTGTGTCACAGATGCACATTGCACATGGTGCATGCATACCATCTATGGAGGGGTGCCTGGTGTATGTGTTGGTACTCATGTCCTCAACGTCTGCACATGTACAGTACTTATGTGGGCATAAGTGTGTTTGGATGTTGGGGGGGGGGGATTTTGTGTACCCTTGGCCAACGCCAGGATTCGTTAGCCACAGTATTGTTTGCATGTGGTCTTGTGTCATGCAGTTGGACATGTCTCTGTATGTTGTGCAATGCATTTGCATGCCTACTGTATTTTATTTTGGTGTGGGCCATTGAAAGTACCGTCCTCTCCAGGTGTCCGTGCTCCAGACTCTGCTGCTCTGACTCCCTTCCAGGATCAGCACATTACTGCACCTCTCCTCCCATGGCATAAGTTTAATTGGTGAGGCTGTCCCACCGCCAGTGGCCAGGTTTTCCTTGCGGTCAACCGACAGCATGTTGTGAGGCCTCAAAGTTAGGTCATCTCAATGCTTGTGGCAGTCGCGTGGTGTGCAGGGTACGCATCTCACAGCTGATACCTTCAGCGCCAGCTTCTCCCAGATGGCATTCTTTCTGATTTGTGTGCTGCGGCAGTGGTCTGTTGCAAACAGCTCTCTTGCATGTTGTGCAATGCAGTCTGTCAGGATGGTTAGCTCCTGCTCAGTGAAGCATGGGTTCCGCTGCTGTCTTTCAGGGATCCAAGATGCCATGCCTGGCAGTGCAATGCGGGTGGCTGCGTGTCCGGATGTCAACAGGAACTGAATGATTTTAAGTGGATTGTGTTTCTAAAATGGCCGCCGGCAAATTTCCTGTTCCGGCAGTGACATTGTTTCCGGTGCCAGTGTTTCAGTTGCCGTTGTTTCTGGCAGTGGCAGGCTGGAATGGGTCCACAGGCATTTTACATGACGATGATGGTGTGATGTTGTAATGTGGCAGTGATTATGTGGTTACGGTTGCCGGATACGGTGCCACCGGCTCCACAGAATCACCAGCAAAATCAGCCACACTTGGAATGAAGGCCCTAGAGTCTTGGTGCATGTCTAATTGATGTGCAGTTACTGTATGCCTTATTTATATACGGTGCATTCAAATGCTTTTTGGTGTGTTTTAGGCTGTATCCCAAGGTCAGTAGCATGATAAAGGAGGAGAAGTTGTTGAATGCAGACTAGGGAAAGGTGAGGACTTCAAAGCTTTTATGTTAATAGATGGAACAACCATTGAGGTAGAACTTTTCAAAAAGACGATGTTTTGTGAAAGAGGGCCCATGTCTAGTAAATGAGTGTTGAAACACCTGGTGAAAGTTCATGTCTGGGGGTATCACCAAGTATACCCCAAGCCCACTGGTCATCTGTTATGGGATAATGGTTTCAGCCTTCTTCAAGGAGAACATTATCTGTGGGGTGCTGTTCCCATATCTGAAACGGTTATATGCCCTGGACACTGGAAACTCAGAAGAATACTGGGCAATGATCCAAAGCATTCTTTGGACCAAGGCCTACATTGTGTCAGATATCCTGTTGAGTCTCTGGACATGAATCTGATTAAAATTATTTTAGTGCATCTCAAGGGATAGTTGAAGTGAGTTCATAACTCACGATCATGGCTAAGCTAATCAAGAGCAACCCAATGTTTTATGAGGTATGCTCATGAGACACTTGCTGCCCGACAATTGACCATTTATAAAAGGTCCTAACAGTAGTCATTGGAGGAAATGGGGCAGCAGCATGCATGTGATCTTGTATTAGAACATCCCAGTCACACGAAAACAGATGTTTTTGGCCAAAGGGCGACCATGTAATGTTGTACTGTATCCAGTGGTGGAGCTAGGGAAGTAGGGGTGCCACCACCATCAGGTTTCTGGAGCAGATCAGTTGACTCCTGAGCTGAGGCCCATTTTATCACATACAACTTCCTCAATGTTCTGCCTTTTTTAAACCCCTATCACTTTCGGCCTCCTTGACCTCGATACAGACACGCATATTGCCTCTGCATCCCGACTGTCGTCATTCCAGCTGTCACAAAGTGGTGCCTCAGAGGGAGAGAGGAATCCATAAACATGTGAAACGGCAAGCTAAAAAAAAAGTGTTTGTGTATGTGCATGTTGTGTAAGTGTGCAAGTGAATATGCACCCATTTGCGAGTAAGTATTTGTGCACACACGGATGAGTATATGTGCATGTATGAGTGAGTCTACCTGAGTTTGTGAGATTGTGTGTTGGCTGAGTGACCATTTAAGAATATACTTAAGCACAGGCAGCATGAACAAGTGCTTTAGAGAGCCATGCTGGCATATGATGTGGACATTCCCATGTGATTTACACTGGAAGTGTGGGCACCGACATCAAAGAGTTTTAACAGTGAGATTACTGGCATGTATTGCTGGCACAGGCATCGTGAACATGCTGTAGAGTGCCCCTGTGTACGGTTGATCACTTATTCATCTATTGGGTTTTCTCATATGTTACTCAACAAAAACCACACACATGTAAATTAGGATGATTTTAACCCACTTTTCCTCAAAATGTTTGCTATAAGATGCCTCATTTCAACCCATATTTGAATATCTTTTGCAGAGGAGAACCACCCAACACACCTGTGTGGTTTTGGACCCTGCGCCACTTTCTGTTGCTCCTGCTAATTTAGGTAGATAGTATGAAAAGCACCCTCCGCCACAGACTTTAGCTTTTGTGTCTCATCATATATGGAGCCATATGAATATAATGTAACGCATTTGAAAAAATGGGCATTTCTTTTACACCTGCAAAGTATATCAAATAAAAACTCTGTACTCACAAACATTTATTCCCTTTATCTCCTATCAGGTCTCCTTGCGTGGAATGAGGGAGCAGCAAATATGTGATCATGTGTCTGAATGTAATACCTTAATTTGCACAGGTGCCCCATTAATGAGCGAGGAGGCGAAGGTATGATTGATGTAGGTGTTATCATTTAGCTTCAAGATAAGGAATCGCTTAAGCCTGTAAGTCACAAATTAGACGGGAGACACCCACTTACAACCTCATTCAGTCAACGCTCAGCCCCCTGTGACACTCACATGGGCCATTCATTTACACACTCTGTTGCCAGGCACTCGAGAGTTAACGAGTGCAGCCCCCGCCGTTGGGGAGGCGGAGTTATTGTATTGGGGAGCGGGAAGGAGAAACGGGGAGTTCTGGGTAAGGCGCGAAGGCGCCAGTTCCTGTTAGAGATTAGATGAATAAAGAAGTTGTTATATCCACTCCGTGTGCGCGTCCTCCTTACTGGCCCTTCTGAGAGGGTAACACTGGCGACGAGGTCTTCCAGTGCGCACCGCGGAGTCCTCCTCCTCCTTGGCAATCCGCCACGCTCGTGCTCGGCAGGCCTACCGGCTCCTCCGCCGCATGCACCTCCCCCTGCTCCTTCGGTGGCCGCACACGTGCCACCACCTTCCTCTTTCCGCTACATCGGGGATTTTACCACGTGCCCTCCGGCAACTGAAGTACGCCACGGCCTGACTCATCTCCTCCCGACGAGCTACCGTCGCACATCGCCATGAGCAGAAGGGGCTCCACCTCAGGGTCCGGGCCCAGTTCACCTCAACTGCCCCGTGCGACGCAACCGATTCAACTACGCCTACCCCCACCTTTCACCATGACCCCACAGTCCACAAAAGGGCCGCGATGGACTGACTGGATGGAGGATTTTCAACACTACGTACGGGGGTCCGGCGATGGCGAATCGCCCAACATCAGGGACATTTTCCTCAACCTGGTGGGGGGAGAGATCAAAACCGTGGTGAAAACGATTCCCGCTGCAGAACAAAACACCTTCAAGAACTTGATTAAGGCGCTAGACAAGCTCCTCATAATTGAAGTCAACCGTGACTATGAACGCTACTTATTCAACAAGTGCACCAAAATGCCACAAGAGACGGTAGATGAGTTCATCACCCGCCTTCGGGTAAAAGGAGCGAACTGTCAATTTGACGCGTATTCACTGGAAGAAGCCATTAGACTGAGGGTCATCGAAGGGTGCCTGTCTCCGGCCCTCAAGAAACAGCTCCTGAAGAAACCTCTCACTATCCAAGAGGTGAGTGAACTAGCCCGCATTCACGAGAGGGTGGATGCCCAGGCCACATCCATGTGCAATCCGGCCCACTCCAAATTGGACACTGCTGAAACCGTTGCGGCGCTGCAGCCATCCCGCCCGGGAGATAGAGGCTCACACCCGTACAGGACGCAGCCCATGCAAGCTCCTCGTCTACAGCGGCAGTGTTATCGATGTGGGATGTCGTTCCCCCATGCCGGAGCGTGTCCAGCGCTATCACAACGATGCTCGAATTGCGGGAGAGAGGGCCACTTCCAGTCCGTATGCCGGGAGGGCATACCATTCCCGCCGGTGAGACCCCTCACACAGGCCAGGATGCCTTTCCGTCCGCCGTCCCCACAATACCACCAGCCCAGATTCAGCCAACCAGGAGGGGGACAGAGGCGGTACATCAGAGCCATCGATGAGTATCAAACCCAAGGTTACCCGATGCAACCTGAACAACCGGATCAGCCACAAGCTCTCACCGACGAATATGACCACCCCCCGATAGACTTCAGATATGGGTCTGCCTACCATGACGTGCAAGATGCGGCATACGATCCGCCATACGACATGTATGACCAGGACGAATTCGTCAACCTGATACAGGACACCGAAGAAGCCAGAGAGGCCCCCAAAATCCCTGTCAAGATGGGCAATCAACAGTTCCTTTTCATGATCGACTCAGGCGCCACCGTCAACATCATGGGTGAACAGGACTACGCCAAAATTCTGAACCCACCAGCACTGGAGGCCCCCCGTTCCAGAATTTTCCAGTGGGGTGCCGCAACGCCCCTACAGGCTGTGGGATGTTTCACACAACGCTTCCTCCTGAACGGCCGGCAGATCGACACGACTATCCACGTCATCCGGTCGCTCACCAAAAGCTGATGCCTCCTCAGTTACCACACGGCATCTCGTCTGGGACTAATCGAAATCCATGTGAGAGCGGGAGACGTCATTGCCGCAACCTCGGACAGCCTGAGCTCGAGAGACTCAGTCGGCACTGTCACGTGCCATCAACCGCAAAATGTGATCACACAGGCCGACGTTGCGAGTGGTTTCCCGAAGCTGTGCAAAGGCCTGGGCAAGCTCAAGGCCCCCCCCATCCGGCTACACATCGACCCTTCGGTGACCCCCGTCCCGCAACACCCTCGGAGAGTTGGATTTCACCTACAGACGGCAGTGTCGGAGGCACTTCACCAACTGCTCTCCGACGGTATCATCGAACCAGCCACCGGGCCGACGCCGTGGGTGTCACCACTTGTGATCGTGCCCAAGGAAGGGGGCAAGATACGTCTGTGCGTTGACATGAGGTTGGCAAACACCGCCATCCAACGGGAGAGACATCCAGGACCGTGCATCGAGGACATGATCGTCCAACTGAACAACGCCCAGATGTTCTCCAAGCTCGACCTCAATCAAGGTTACCATCAGTTGGAGCTGCATCCGGAGTCCAGACCTATCACCACATTCGCCACCCACGATGGCCTCTACAGATACCGGCGGCTGAACTTTGGGATCTCGTCCGCCGCAGAAATTTTTCAGGAGGCCATCCGGCAGGTAATCAGACCCATCAAAGGCACCCTAAATTACAGCGACGATATCCTCGTGTTCGGATCGACGAAAGAGGCCCACGACCGAGCCCTCCTTGCCACGTGCACGGCACTCCAAGATGCGGGTCTCACCCTCAACATCTCCAAATGCAGATTCAGTAAATCGAAGCTGAAATTCTTCGGTCACATCTTCTCCCGTGAAGGGATGCTCCCGGACCCTGACAAGGTCGACACCATTACCAACCTGAGCGAGCCGCGGCAAGTGGCCGAAGTCCGTTCGTTCCTCGGCATGGCGGGGTATTGTGCCAGATACATACCCCACTATGCGTCCCTCATGGACCCACTACGTAAACTCCTGCAAAAGGAAGTAGCCTTCGAGTGGACCCCCGCGTGTCATGCGGCATTCTCTGACATCAAGCGTGCCCTGGCGGAGGCACACCGATTGGCGTACTTCAACCCGTCATGGCACACCGAAATTGTCGTGGATGCTAGCCCGGTGGGCCTCGGCGCCATCTTGGCCCAGACCAGCGGGGAGGACATTCACCCACGACATGTGATCGCATATGCGAGCAGGGCGCTGTCCGCCCCGGAACTTGCCTACTCCCAGGCGGAGAAGGAGAGTTTGGCAGCTGTCTGGGCCTGCGAACATTTCCACAATTTCGTCATTGGCAAAAAGTTTACGCTCATCACTGATCACCAGGCCCTGTTGTCCCTGTTTGGGAACCCTCACACCAAGATGCCCCCTAGGATCGAGAGGTGGGGCATCCGCCTGCAAGAATACAACTATGACATAGTACACCGCCCCGGGGGTGACCTCAACCCCGCTGACTACTTATCACGACACCCCGTCGGGGCGCCAGTGACCCGGGAGGGTGACGTCGCCTACGTACAGTTCATCTCCACCAACGCACTGCCACCCGCGATGTCCCTCGAGAGAGTTGCAGCCGCATCGGCGGCCGACCCGACCATGGCCCTCGCCATCAGCCTCACCTCCGCCAACAAGTGGCACGACCACCGCAGAGCGACGCTGGCGCACCCGGGGGTATGCAAACAGGAAATTGAGCGGCTGGCCAGGATACACAGGGAGCTGGCTGTGAAGGACAACGACATCCTCCTCAGAGGGTGCAAGATCGTCATCCCCGCCACGCTACGGAACGAGGTCGTGCACACAGCACACGAGGGCCACAGGGGCGCGGACAACACAAAGAAACAGCTGAGGTGCCATGTCTGGTTCCCCTTCCTGGACACGGCAGTAGAAGAATGGGTGAGAAACTGCCATGCATGTCAGTGCACTGCCCCTCCAGAACACCCTCCCCCGCTACAATATACACAGATTCCAGAACGCCCGTGGGAGCGCGTAGCAATGGATTTTTACGGGCCGACGGAAGTTGGCGATTACCTCCTGCTTCTCATAGACGAGCACTCAAGGTTCCCGATAGTCAAGTCCGTCACCACCACTGCATTCCCACAGGTAGCGGCGGTGATAGAAGAGGCATTCAGCGAGTGGGGGATCCCGAAGATGGTCAAATCTGACAATGGACCGCCATTCTGTGGCCACGAATTCAGGACACTAGCAGAACACCTAGGGTTTAAACACATGAAGGTGACCCCTCGCCACCCACAAGCGAATGGCATGGCCGAACGCTTCATGGCGTCCATCAAAAAAACACGACAAAGAGCCATGCTGGAGGCAGTCGATCCTCACCAGGCGTTGTGCCGACTCTTAAGGGATTATAGAAACACCCCACACGAAGCCACGAACAAGACGCCTGCTGAACTAATGCTTCGATACAAGGTGAGAACCCGCATACCTCACAACTTGTCACCGGAAGAACCGCCTGACATAGAGGTGCTCCAAAAGGATGCAGAGGTAAAAGAAAAAGCGAGATGGGACACTGACTCACGCCGCCATGCGACGTTGCCAGACTTCCACGTAGGGGACGAAGTGCTCGTACAACAACCAACCCTCAGGAAGACAGATCCGCGGTTTGCCCCAAGCCCCATGAGGGTAACCGCAGTCAACGGCACTATGGTGACAGCGGAGGACCAACATCGAGCTGTCACCAGGAACTGTCAACACTTCAAACACTACAACAGACGAGAGGGATCAGGAGGGCCCCAAAGGTCTGTCTCTCCAGAACCTCGAGAGCCGCGGGATGACCCGTGGATTCCCCCGGGAAGAGACCCGGACGAGCTGAGTCAGGAAGAAGGTGCCCCGGAAACCCCGGGACCAAGCGCCCTTGACGAGAGGCCTCGGAGAGTCGTCAAGAAGCCGGTGAGACTAGTTGAAGAGTGTTGACTCTGATGTTTGGACATATTGTTCGGGGGTGGTGTTGCCAGGCACTCGAGAGTTAACGAGTGCAGCCCCCGCCGTTGGGGAGGCGGAGTTATTGTATTGGGGAGCGGGAAGGAGAAACGGGGAGTTCTGGGTAAGGCGTGAAGGCGCCAGTTCCTGTTAGAGATTAGATGAATAAAGAAGTTGTTATATCCACTCCGTGTGCGCGTCCTCTTGGGGAGCGGGAAGGAGAAACGGGGAGTTCTGGGTAAGGCGCGAAGGCGCCAGTTCCTGTTAGAGATTAGATGAATAAAGAAGTTGTTATATCCACTCCGTGTGCGCGTCCTCCTTACTGGCCCTTCTGAGAGGGTAACACACTCTCTCAGCATTCTCTGAGCTGCACATGCACTCGGCAGTCATCAGCTTTCTACCTTCGGTGGACATTGCCATCAGGTCACGCACTGGACACTACACTTACCGCATATTGTCAAGTGTCTCATAAAGATAGGGGGCGCTCTTGCATGGTTAGCCAAGATGGTGGTCCGTGCTTGAGCTGCTTATCAAGTGGCGACTTGTCTGCATTTCCCTGTGCATGCGGGGATGAAATATCACTATAACCCAAGGCATTTGCAGTCCAGTGGCCTGGGAAAATTCTCAGATGCTCCCGAAAGGGAACAGCACACCAGCACTAGAATAACTGTACCCACGCTCAGAGGATGTCTTGTGACTGTGAGACAGCAGGAATTCCTGGACGAGGGAGCTCATCCTAGGCGTCCAACAAAGACGCCGGAGCGTAACTGCACCAATAACCCCTCTGGGCACACACCACCTTGAGGAGCCACCACCCAGATCGGCAAGGTGGCACAGAAGGACAGGGGATAACTCCTGATTGGCCGGGCAGGCCACCGTACCTTGGAGACCATATCAAATGAGCGGTGTGACTCCCTGTGTAGACGCAAGACTCTGGCGACACAATAGCGACGAGACATTCAAGTAAGTGTGCCACCGACCACACGCAAGCACTGCCAGAAAAGCAAAATGAACCATGGTTCCTGCGGGCAGGCCCAGAACAATTGCCAGCTACAGCCACCCAGACCGGAGGCCAACCCTGTGGAGGCACGAAACACTTGTGTGCCCCTCAACTGCATGTGTAATCTGCATCCAGTGTAAGGGCACAACCTGGGCTCCCACCCAGACAAACTGAGCTATAAAGACATTAAGGTCATACACAACCACAACTGGACTGGTCACAATTGGAAACCCAGGGTGACACAGCAAGTGGAAGCCATGACCAAGGGCTCAGGAAACAAGTAAGGGGGCACAATAGACCAGTTTACCAAACCCATCTTAAGGCCCACAGAAATGGCTGACAACGTGCCCAGCGACCGAACACTAGCAGGGGAGCATTGGGCATCAGCACCCACCAATTTGCAGGGCGTGATGGATTCCATGCAACAGGGCCTTGCCTCGATCAGCAACAAGCTAGATGGCATAACAGCCAACATTACCATGATCTGCGCCCAACCAGAGAAGGAAACCCAGTGCATAACGGAAGCCAAAAACCGCATCACCAATACTGAGGACACTGAGGCGTCGCTGCAAGAAGTGGTGTCAGCATTGACCAAGGACATGAAACGTGAAGTGCGAGGATCTAGGATTCAGTTTTGAGCAGAAATAATGTGCAGATCATAGGGGTCCCGGAAGATGCGTTAAAGGGCAATATGGAGAAAGCAGTCGAGAGCCTACTGAGCGACTTGCTTTGCGATCTCGGGTGGTCCCCACTCTTTAAGTTTGAAAGAGCACACAGAGCATTAACAGCAAAGCCCAAACCTGGAGACTACCGAAGGCCAATAATAGCCCACTTAATGAACTACTGTGGCATAGACCTGGCATAGACCTGGCCCTACGAGCTGCCCACAAGAAACAGGAACTCAAGAAGGGCTCAAATGTGGTGCCCTTTTCCTGTACTACACAGTGGCGTTCCAACAAGAGATAGCGGTAGCCACACATAGATGCAAGCATTCTTCCCGATCGTTACAGCAGGCCTCTGGAACAATCTCGTCAACAATATAAGGAAAGAAGATAACTACCTACGCTTCCGCAAAATGGTGAAGACTCATCTTTTCAACTAAAACTAGTTTTAGCGCCTCCTTAAAGTCACACACATCTAACACACATACGCATGTCTTGCATATATATGTTCGTCCACACGTGTCAATGTATCTGCGCCGCGAGACTTGCGAGTTACTGGCGCAACAGAAATAAATAAAATAAATAAATAAATAAAATAATAAACAAGAGCGGCGCACATTTCTAGGAGTAAAAAAGTTGCTCAGGGAGTGCAACACTTCATATGCCATGCTATTCCCAGCGAGACTCTGCATTCATCATCACAATAAAACATCCCTCTTTACACTTCAGGAGGAGGTTACAGGATTCAAAGAAACACAGATCCCGCCGCCACCTGCCGGGTGTACCCGAAACTTGACAGACCAAACGCAGCCACCAGCCTGGCCGAATCCCCTACTATGAGCTAATAGAATCTATCAACAGTTTCTGCCATACAACAAACAAATGACTGCTTGCTACGACGCTTATCGCAGATGCCAAAACTGTTACCCATTCACTGGGGTAACTGTCGCCCTCAATGCAAGTGCTTTTGCAGTATGGAACAGCTTTGTTGGGTTACTCAAGGGGAGGGATACACATAGTCCAGGTTTGGGGGGCTATGAGAGTGGGGGAGGGTGGGCGGGGATGGGTTTTGTGAGAAAAGTAAATGCTCATGATGATTGACAAGAGGTCCGGAAATACACAGGTGTACACATCAGCAAACATGAGAATGACATCGACGCTAGAAGATGCATAACAGAGAAAACAGCTCAACCGTTAAGGTGTTGAGCTGGAATGTAAGACGATTGGGGTCCCTGATAAAAGCGTGCAAGATTATTGCTTACACAAACAGGCCTGATGCGAAGATACTGTACCTACAAGAGACAAATATGCGCAGTCATCAGGCAAGTCAACTACCCCTGGGATGGGGGATCATAGATATCACACATCACATTCGGCCTTGGTTTCCATCGTAATGATACTTATACACAGCTCTCTCCCATTCAAATGCATACAATCTACAAGTGATGAACAGGGTAGGTTCGTGATAGTACATGGCAAACTGTGTGGGCAAGAGGGGCTCATAATTAATGTGTACGAACCTAACATAGATGACCCTGAAATTTACAATGACATGTTTCGTAGATGTGCAAAGTACCCGACTACCTCAGTAATATGTGGGGGGGACTTAAACACAATAATTGGCCTACATCTAAACTGTACCTCCACAATGACTAAGCCACTCACCAGCACAGCATATTCCATTTTTCCACACGTTGAAGACCTGGGGCTGAAAGACCTGTGGAGCACTCTGAACACATCGAGCCGGGGTTACACAACTATTCGACAGTACACAACATACACTCATGTATAGACATGTGGCTCATCACCTGATCATTAATGAACCGGGACACCGAGTGTCAGGTACTACTCCGAACACTACCAGATAATTCGGTCTTTCTAGCTATACAACTGGGGGGACATGCAAGAGAGAGAACACACTGGTGGTTTAATCCAGTGGCTCTAGAGGACCAGGTATTCAAGATAAACATGAAATAACATATCACACAGTATTTTGACAGCAACAAGGGTTCGGTTTCATGACGCAAAACACTATGGCAAGTGTTTAAAGCCTACATCAGGGGTATGGCCATTTCAGCCAAATTCGGGGTGCTGCGAGACATTAGAAGGGATATAAAACAATGTGAATCAGAACTCTCGTGACTACAGCAGAAGTATGCCAGGGATACTTCCTCAGAAACAAGGCGAGATACCAAAGCACTACTTGACAAATAACGAGTGATAGCCGATAGAGAGCTGAAATATTTAGACAGGCCAGCAGCAGCCCGTTGTTAAGGGGAGGCGGTCAGACCGGGTAAGCTATTAGCACACACGGACAGGATAGACAGGGGTGCACCCATATACCAAGTGAAGTACAAACAGATGGCTCTGTGGCGAACCTAGATAAAGACATCAATACAGTATTTTTTTACTTTTATTCTGCACTTTGCACCCCAAAGAGGGACACAGCGACCTCCATACTAGACGATTATCTGGAGAGGATACCTACAACACTATAAAATGATGAAGCCAGACTGACACTAGAAGGCCCTATAAATATGGAGGAGATCATCAATGCCATCAAAGACCTCCCTAACGGAAAAGCACTGGGATCAGATGGACTCTGTTCTGGGTTCTATAAGGAATTCAGGGAGGAACTGGCCCCCCCATTTATTGCAGGTTTGGTTACAGGCCCTGGTGACCAGATTGCTACCAGACTCATTGCGCGAGGCAATCATAATGTTACTGCTTAAGCCAGAAAAGGCAGCTAACGAGTGTGGGTCACACAGACCGTTATCACTTATCAATATAGACACGAAATAGTTCTGGCAATGTGATTAACCCCCATGATGCCATACATGGTGCATGAGGATCAGTTGGGTTTCATACCCGACAGATCGACAACGCTAAATATGTGCAGATTTTCTAACATCGTGGCATAGACCCCGCATGACACCCACACTGTTGCGGTAGCCTTGGACATGCAAAAGGTGTTTGACAGTCTCCTGGCCATTCTTCTTCTGGGTTCTGCCCAATTATGGGTTTTTCCCCATAAATGGGTATGGGTACTGTATGCACAGCCGTATCCACGAATATACACAAATGGTGTGTTGTCACCTGTGGTCCAACTGAAAGGAGCACCAGACAGGGCTGCCCTCTTTCGCCCCTTCTATTCACCTTAATTATTGAACCACTAGCTGACTTGATACGCAACCGATTCGACAATGCCGGCATTTGAATACGAGACAAGCCAGAGATAATCACACTCTATGCCGATGACTTGTTTGTACATGAGAGTTCCGGCTCGCCACCTGCGACATATACTAAGTGCAGTGGTGGAATTCGGCAGACATTCAGGTTTACGACTCAGTAGCAGCAAATCCGAGATATTCCCCCTGACGGACAAAACACAGAAACCTGTGGATACATTTGGTTTACGCTCGAGAATGTTAGATATCTGGGGATAGAGATAGCGCAGACCCTCCCGCTGCATAAGCCCTAAACTATGACATATATATGGAGAAACTAAGATCAAACTCGATAGATGGCAACATCTCCCCATTTCATTAGCTGGCCGGGTCGCACTGGTAAAGATGATAATTCTTCCCAAACTCTTGTACTTCTTTCACAATATACCGATGTGACAAGGCAAAGCATTCTTTGGAAAGGAAGCAGGAGTGTGCTCTTCATTTGTATGGAATAGACAGGTGAGAGCGGAGTGGCAGCACTTACACAACCATAAGAGAGGGGAGGACTGTGAGCCCCAGACACCGAATTGTACTACCTGACAGCGCAGTCACATTTTGCATCGTACTGGCAATGCCAGGAAGCATGTCCCCTGCACGTGCAACTGGAACCACTGCCCCGGTCCGTTACTTCACTTAATAGAAGGCACCAGGTATCACTGCACACACTGCCTGAACCTGGTGGGTGCCACGGAGGTGGCAAGGGGTAAACTAATTAAATGTACCGGCTGCATCATAGCATATAGCAAAGATGTGGCACTATGGGGAATAACCACACTACACCCTACTCGGGATGAGCTGCTAGCGGCTCGCTAGAGCTAAACTGGCATGCTGAGAATGGGAGGCCAGTTTTTCTCAGGTAGCTTTATCAGGTGGAAGATGATTAAGCGGCAAGTCGGGACACTCCACTGCAAGGGTTCCCGCATTACTGTGTCCGCTCGGCGATCGCATCTATCTGGCCATCGCTTCCACTAGAGCCAGGTCCACACCCATGCCTCAAATCAATGTTGTTCCAACAGGTTGAAATCCATATCAGTCCTGTATAAACTAGCCCAAACAGCCTCTGCACCACAGAGAGTGGATATTAGAAGTAAATGGGAAAGGGATCTAGGAACGCTCTTTTCGGATACTCATTGGGTGCATATCTGTAGATTTATGAAACAAGTGTCCCTAAACTACAGATACAGACTGATACAATTTAAAATCCTCAACAGAACGCATTACACACCGACAGGCCTCACGAAACTGTATACCGCTACAGAACGAAATTGTCCCAAATGCGGGGACACGTGTCCCCATATATAACATATGCTGTGGAGCTGCCCTGCATTAACAAGCTACTGGAAGGCTGTGTGTCACACACTCGACAACATAACAGAGCAGCCATTGTCGTTGACGACAAATGACTGCACGCAAGGCTATGTTGGGAACATGAACGTATTAAAGCGTCAAATTGTCAATTTGGGGCTCCTACTTGCCAAGAGGGTCATTCTCACACGTTGGATATGGAAATAACCACCATCACTGTCAGACTGGTTACATGATGTTGTGTGAGCAAGCGACAAAATGGAACTATATGACTCTCTGCAGGTACCCGGGAGTCACACGAGAGATATCTGGCGGGGTTTCGGTCAATACCTGTCACTGATGAAGGAGGAGGGAGGTGAGAGTTATATTATGCGCGGGCTGTCTGTACCTTATATGAATGGAACCCATGTACCTAAGAGAGTAATGTAAATTGATATGACCATCGCCATGTGTATATAAATAAAGTTTTTTGAAAAAGTGTCTCATAAAGATTGCCCTGTGTGTCTATTTCTGAACTGCTCATTTATCATAGTCTATGGGCCTCATTACACGGAAGGCGGTGAGCCATGGCGCTATTAGCGCCATGGCTCATGCCGGTAAAATACCGGCACCGCCTTGGCGGAAAGGGGATTTACCGCCCCATTCCAAGGTTGGTGGGGCGGTAAATCCCCCTTCCGCCATTGCCCTTCCCCATTCCCATTTCTGCCCCATAGGGCTCTATGGGAATGGGGAAGGCGCTAATTACGGCACCGCAATTTTGCGGTGCCGTAATTAGCTCCGAGGTCCCTTAGCGGGTTGGTTTTTAACGCCTGCAAAAAGCAGGCGTTAAAGCACCAACCCGCTAAGGGACCTCGTAGTAAGGCGGTAATGGTTAACGGTCACTGTTACCATTACCGGTGGCCGTAAACCATTACCGCCTTCCGTGTAATGAGGCCCTATAACTTTGCTCTGACACGCCGCCAGTCAGTGCCTGTTCAGACACGTAGAAACACTTGTGTACAGGCACGTTATAAATGACTTATCATTTTCTTTGGTCGCTATGGCAGTTTCTCTTTCGCCCTCTTTGGCCAGAAGTATTTCTAGTTTTCTACCAGGGCTGTGTCGTATAAGCAGTTTGTCAGTGTACGGTATGACTAGCCATCTTTTTATGAGGGAATGCACAACCTCTTGTTTTGAGTTTTTTCCTCAGAGCATGGCTCCTCTCCTCCAGAATACCATGCAACATATGCTTGTATTAATATTGTCAATGGCAAATGTCTGACCACCTCGCCCTTCCTCCAGTCTATAATAAATTTGGTGGCACAAGTGTTTACAGTGTTCAGTATGACCGTGAACATTCTCAAGGAAAGACTAACTGCATTTGCCTTCCTGTGGAATTTTGACTGTTGTCCTTTTAAGAAAAGGGACTACTTAATCCTAGTACTGAGCAAAGCTAGGCAAAGTTTGGCACAAGTGTTTTCAGTGTGACTGTGAACATTGTCAAGGAAAGAGAAGTTGCATTTGCCTTCCAGTGGAATGTACTGTTGTCCCTTTCAGAAAAGGGACTACTTAATCCCAGGACCAAGCAAAGAAGGCGAAGTGTGGCACAAGTGTTTTCAGTGTTCAGTGTGACTGTGAACATTGTCAAGGGAAGACGAGCTGCATTTCACTTCCGGTGGAATTTTGCAGTTGTCCCTGTAAGAAAAGGGACTACTTAATCCCAGGACCATATACAAAACCTCTTATCCGTCGCACAATTATGACTTTGGTGAATGCTGATTCATCGGTTCATATCTACGCGTGAAGTCAGTAGTCACAGTTTGCATACTTGCCAACATTCTGTGACCAAAAAGATGTTGGATTTTTTCAGGACAAGTTTAAAAAATGATAATTTGCATAACAACGACATCACATGAAAATACAAAACATACATTGTTGGTGCCATTGAAGCATTCTAAAATATACCCATGAAACAGCACAACATGGAAGGATTTTTAAATGTTACAAATGTATAATTCTGAATGGTAAGTTAACATCAAATTCAATTACTTAACTTCACAGAAGTTAACCACACAGAGCTGGTAGGCAACGTTTGCCACTTCTCTGTGGCAGCAGCCTGGGCAATGCATGTGTATTCCTCCAGTGCAGGTTGAACACTGAATGACATGGAGACTGATACCCCCTCAGTCTGATAGGCAGATGCTGTGTAATGGTGTTAAACTCTGCCACTTTCCTTCACTGGTGGTTCACCTAAGAGCTGTACCGGCAAGAGTGCAGGACAGAGTCACGTAGCTGTCAGATCAGTGGATTGGTCTGAGCCCACTAAAAGTAAGCACCTACCAGCCCACTGTACAGCCAGACTAATTAATGTGTTGCATGCTTTGTCCTGCAGCCTGCATTAGAGTCACATAAATCACCTGCCACTGCAAAATCCAGTAGGATCTGTAACCCAAATCTGCCTGCTGCCTAAATCTGTAGGGTTGGCAAGTATGAGTTTGAACTTCACATCGACTATATATTGTCCACAGACGCTTTTTTATTGACTATTATTTGGTCCTACCTTCGTCTGTTTACACTTCTGCTTCTACTTAATCATGCTGCCACATTGTGTTTAGTGATTGCATTTACTGGCAACGCTATGAAGCTCTTTGTAAGCCAAGTTGGCTGTTTAACTTCTGGTCTGTGATTGGACAGTTGGAGAAAAACCACAGTAGTACCCTGTGTAATCTTGTACCTGAAGTCAAATGGGTGGATCATTTTACCAAAATATTCAAACATTCAGGCCAATTGCCTGACATGGACCAACTAAATGTTGCATGGCACCTGTTGTTTGAGGAAGACAATATTTTGTACATTATAACTAAGTCTTCGGTTTCCAGAGCGGCCGATCCGAATGGTCTGACCTACTAAGTACTGAAAATTGAACCAGCATTATGGTCCAGACTTTTGTACTATCTCTTTAAGGAAATTCTTAGCCAGCACTGACTGCCTCTCTCATGGAAGACCGCAATAATCATACCTTTCTTCAAGGGGGCGATAGATTAGATCTGCAAACTATCGCCCCATTGCCCTCCTTGACATAGAACGTAAAATCTGTGAAATTGCTACTGAGGGATCTTACCAAATGGGCAGATACTGCACAAATTCTTTCTCGCCACCAGACTGGCTTCAGACGAGGCATCTCTACCTCTTTGTGAACAGTCTTATTCTGAATCTGGTAAGCGAACAAACAATGGGTAAGGGAGAACTGCCACTATATGGCGCTTGGGTAGATCTTTTGAAAGCTTTTGACCAGGTTGATAGAGCACATTTGTGGAGAAAACTAAAGGAATGGGGGATCCCGGAACCGCTTCTGGCAATGTTAATTGAATTCCACAGGGATACCTCTTAAAAGTGTGCCTGGATGACCAAGATGACCAAGGGTACCTTTCGGCTCCAATCAAAGTGGAGAGAGGAGTACGGCAAGGGTGTCTGGGCGCACCCACTTTTTTCAATCTGTTTCTGGCGGTCATGGGTGTCTCCCTGGAACCATCTGAGTTTGTCAGCCCTGTGATCAATGGAAGAAAAATCCACTGGCTGGCCTACACAGATGACATAGTACTGCTTGATAGGACAGCAATAGGTTTGCAGCGGCTGTTGACAGGCTTGGGACAATATGCCAGAAAATATGGCCTTTCTATCAACCCGCTGAAATCCAAAATCATGATTTTTAAACATACTCAAAAAAAGATCCCATTCCCCAACTGGGTTCTGGAAACCGATATAATTCCACAAGTAGAAGATCTGACGTAGTTGGGTTCTAGAGTATATGCCTCTCCGGCAGCCCATTAGGTGGAGACAGACATGGAGATGAAGATTCAACTCATCCACCAAATGAAGAAGATCTACACTAAATACTGTAGATTTTCAATTCTTCCCCTAATTAAATATTCAGGGAAAAGGTGAGGTGAATCCAATTATTCTTTATGGCTTAGAGGCTAAGCCGTTACTTTGGAACACAAATTGGAATGCATGGGAATCACTCGTTTGGAAGTCAGTCTTGTGTCTACCATCTAGCACATTGTCCTGGAATTTGAGGTTTGAACTAGGCCTGAACTCCCTAGATTCCTTGGCAATCTGGAAGTTAGCTTCACTTTATTGCCAGATAATAACAGCAGATTGTAATTCACTTTATCGGGATGTTAAAGATCATTTGGAATGCTTGAGATCTGAACATCTAATCCAACTGGAAAAAAAGTCAAATATTTTCTGTCAGAATATGACTTAAAACTTGAGACCTTGATTAACACACCCCAGAAAGTGGAAGCGGCTGGTGAAAGAGGTGATGGGATCAAAACAATTGCAACGGTCAGAAACGCAAATAGACCAAATATCTTCCAATCTGTGGATAAAAGTTGGGGGTCTTAGCGAAATACGTGATAAAATTCCCAGACAGGCAGGCGAGAAACAACTTTCTCAGGATAAGGCTAAATCTTTTACCGGTTGGGGAAGTGCAGGTACAGAGAAGACAAGAGAAAGACTCACAGAAACTATGTAAAGTGTGCGAGAATCCCTTAAATCCGTCTCTGAGGCCCTTGTTAATGGAATGCAAAGGCACCTGGAACGTGAGTTATTTGTTATTCAGGAAATATGTTGGAAATGATGAAGGGCTGATCTCCGACTTCTTCTGGAACAGAATGATCTCTGGGCATGAAACTCTCCTGACATTCTCTGTAGTTGAACTTTTAAAACACTTTGGATTTTTTACACTAGGCCTTCACATTTCATGTGAAAAGACCTTGAACCCATGACTGTGAGTAGGTCCTGGAAAGACAGGTTACTTAGTAACCAAAAACAGCATAAGATTGGACCAAGGTCTCCAAAATTATCTATCAAATAATTGACTACAGATTTGATCTTTTTCTTTCTTCTTTTTCTGCTGTCGCTGTATGTAGAATTGTTTTTTTGTCATAAACTGTTTTATTATCATGATCTGTATTTTTTCTATGCTTTAATTTCTTGTGGTACTTTGTAAAGGTTTTGCAAATCCAACACAAATAAAATAAATAAAGAAAATAAAAAAAGACTGTTTATTTTTTAGGCTGATCGGAGTAACTGTGGGTTTTATTTATTTATTTATTTATTTATTTATTTGTATGTATTTTTTATTTTTTACATTACATTTATAGCAGCGTGCAAAACCCTCAAGCATCAGGGCACTAGTTACAGAAGTGCAGGTAAGTAAACTTTCTTAGGTGGTACAAAAGAAAAATCAGCATAAGACAGACTAAGCCACAACTCATGTTGTGGGGGGTACATCAATTAAACAAGTAGATAAATCAAAATAGGAGTACATGCACACAGTGGCAAAGCCACACCTCATGTTGCAGGGGGCTACATCAATTATACAAGTACATAAGATAAAAAAGTAGTATATGCACACACTGGCAAAGTCACACTGCATGTTGCAGGGGGCTACTTCAATTAAGCAAATACATAGGTCAAAGTAGGAGTGCATGCACACACTGGCAAAGCCACGCCTCATGTTGCAGGGGCTACATCAATTAACAAGTACATAAGTCAAAATGGGAGTACATGCACACACTGGCAAAGCCATGCCTCATGTTGCGGGGGGCTACATCAATAAATAAGTACATTAGTCAAAGTAGGAGTGCATACACACACTGGCAAAGCCACGCCTCATATTGTGGGGGGGCTACATCAATTAACAAGGACATAAGTCAAAATGGGAGTACATGCACACACTGGCAAAGCCACGCCTCATGTTGTGGATTAATAAGTGCATAAGTCAAAGTAGGAGTGCATGCACACGCTGGCAAAGCCACACCTCATGGTGTGGGGGGGGTGGTACATCAATTAACAAATGCATAAGTCAAAATGGGAGTACATGCACACACTGGCAGAATACATTGGAATACATTAGTATGAGTGGCAGTATCATGGTATATAGTATCAGTCAATCATGACCGTAAGGTCGGAAGGGGAGCATCTTTCGCAACCTGAGTTCAGATATAGGGAGGAGCAGCATGATTGGGTGAAACAATGACTCAGGGCACAATTGTAAATGGTGGTGTTGGCTAGGGGTGTCACGGTATTAGTTTTATGACGGTACAATAACCTTCTTGCCAAATGACGGTATATCATGGTTATCGCGGTATAGCAGGTGGAGTTAACTAATCTTAACAAATATTTTCTAAAAGGTCATAAATTGTCAGATTATTCATCACAAACAAAACCAGGCACTCAGGGCCCGAATTAGGCTTTTCAACATACTTTCCACTGAAATGCCGCCCCTTGCTTCCACCATACACAAACACACGTGTGGAGAGGAGGAGGAGGGGCGGGGGGAGCCCTGCTGCGACTGGCAAAGCAAACTGAATAGCTTTTCTTAAGTGGTCATTTATGCTTTCAGCTCCCCCACTGGCTACTGGTGAAGATGAACATGTTGCCATCTTGATAACCTGCATGCCACAGATCAAGGGAGTCTGATGGTAGTATACGCTTGTGCGCATGCGCACACACACTCTCTCTTTACGTTACAGCCTTTAGTTTACTTCCGGGCCAAAAGGTGTTCAGTAATCATGGACATGTTACCCTTTGGTATGGCAGCAGGGAATACCCACAGAGATGAGTAAATTTCGCAGTGTGACTTACTATATGTAAATTCAGTGATAGGACCAGGGAAATCCCCCATTGTCATATGTTTAGAAAACATTATCCATTATAAATATATAAACCCCAAAGCCACCAACCCAAAGTCCCAGTTTCCAAATCAGATTGAAAAGCACACTTAACGGTATGAACGGTATACCGGTATAAACAATGTGACGTTATTATTGTTCAATTAATTGGTTCACGGTATCTTTAACGGTATACCGTAATACCGTTACATCCCTAGTGTTGGCACATAGCTACAAAGTTCACTAGCGCCAAATGTAACATTAGGAGACAAAGAGAGTACTGGTGGTAGATAGCGGGCATCCAATGAAATTTGAGGGGCAGCAAGCGATAAGACACTATAAAACTGGGCAATAGGGTTGGATTTGTAGTTTGGGGGTGCAGGTAGGGCTAGACGAGGCACAGGCTGATGGGTGAAAGATACAAATTGTTGTTTCAGGATATTATGGAGTGTGGTAGCATCCTGGCAGGCATTGAATGTTATACGAGGTGCAGGAGCAGGGTCTCCAAGGGCCTGATGGGCAGGCTTAGTCGTGGGGTGTAAAGAGGCAGCAGTGGAATGTGGACCCTGATCAATCTCCCAGTGCAGGGTGAGTAGAAACCATGTGGCCGATGGGAGGGGTCCTATAGATGATCGGCCAGATATCAAATGTTGGGTAGAGCGGTGTGGTGCACTGACCATTTCCTGGGCGGGAAGGAATCTGGTCGGTGGTGGGTTGGAATATGAAGGCCGATGCAGAGGGAAGTAAAGCATCCGGAAAACTGCAGGTTACAAGGCATAATAAGAGTGGCTTTGTAGAGAGAGCGTGGGAACAAAGGACTCTGCTGAGTGGCCGATGGGCGTGCAGCCTGGTGGGGATGAGGCCCAGGAGCTGCTCTTATCTTCAAGCATATGACAGTGATCTGAAGGGATGCGCAGCTGAGAAGCAAACTCGGAGGATGATCTGAGGATTACTTTCCTAATTCCATAGCCGGTGGCAGTATGATGTAGATCGGCAACGACAAGCGAGGCAAGACAGTTAAAGACATGTGCAACTGGCCTTTTAACAGAGCCTTGCAATGGGGCCGGATTTGCCTCCCTTTCGGAGGTTGCCTGCCATTTGTTGCAGGCTCTGCCCAATCGGGAAGCACAATGCTCGGGAGTGCAGTGTGGGCCAGAGGACATGAGAGGCTTCCAATCTTGATCTCCGTGGCGGCGGCCATCTTAGCAGGGGGAAAGATCAGGGCCACCTTAAGCACCTTTGGGGCCCTGGGCACAGACATCTTTGGGCCCCCCTCCACCTAACCAACGGAATTAAGTGATCAAGAATAACTGCCACGCCCCCGCCCCATGGCACAATCACAACCCATAGGTTGATATGCTGCCTCACAGCATTAAAAATAAGGATGTTTACTCCCTTTAAGTCCCCTTACCCTCTTCATTTTTGCTCTTAGCAGAATGATAAACAAGTACCATTTGAAGGGCAACATTATCAGTCTACAATGAGGTCACTTCTGTTCTCGCATAGATTCAAGAGACTTTTTATCAATAGAATCCAGGAAGGTATGCAGCCTGTATTATTAATGCAGGACTGTATGTAAAAGGTACATGTAACCCCGAATAGACAGAGAAGTCATATTTGCTGCCTCACAGAACGCAAACGTGCTGAAGCATGGATAGAGGAGACCAATTGGTAGGAAACAGAAAGCTACACATACCATAGCATGGATAATGGATGCAGATTAGAAGCTACCAGGAAGGTGTCTGTATCCAGACAGACAGATTATAAATGGGACATGGTTTTCAAATAGTGTTGCCATTAGAGATCAAACTAATAAAGTGCTTCTGGTGCAATATATCAATGCTCACTATCATGGTGGAAGCAACACTACAGCCATTGACACCATGAGTTAAGCTAATATCTCTGATGAGCTGACAATTTTGAAAGGTTTAGGGACTGGCAGTTTCGAGAGGCTAGGCAATACAAGATTAAATTAGATGCCCAGCATTACACACACTGGTTAAGGGGAGAATCTGGGATTTGTGCCAACTCTTCATTTTCTTCATTTGAACACTTTCATTACCAGTTCTTACCATGAACTAAAATAATCTAATTTTATAAAACTGACTTGAAAAATACACCAATCACATTACCAAATATGACAATTTTTAAAAACAAAATATTATAGAAGGATATAACACAGAATGTTTCTAGCTTCATTCTCTCCATCATCAAGAGAAGTATACAAGTATCAGCATTCCAATCAGTGTGATTTAACAGATTTAATCTGGGTTGGTCTTTTGTATTTTAAAGCTTTACATAGTTCCAAAACATTGGCTTGTGAAATTGTCATTTATAAAGTGCAGAAAAACCTTTGATTTTTACAAAAATGTAAAGAATTTTTTTTGTCAAATGAGAAGATTTTAAAAATGCTTGCCCGATTCCTGCACCATCTGGTCCACTCCCTTCTGTCCACCAACCCTTCCACTCAAATGGCCTACATAAGAAGAAAGATCATGTAATGGGCTAAACGATGCCACTAGCATGCGAGGAGGCAAACTTCCCTCAAGACAGTACAGTAATGTGCGAGATATTAGATGATTTGACCAGGATCACTGTATTGTCTGCTGAAAACATAAAAGCATGAATGCGTTGGTTCCAAATTTGGATACCTATTCATCTCTTGGACTTTATGCTCATCGTTGGAGGTGATTGCCTAGGTTTTACAATACCCCATCTGAACAAACCAATTTCTAGACCTTCACCATAAGGATGACATGTTCTTTTTTATAGCAACGCCTATCTGGTGCAGTTACATTGCTGATAATAGCACTTGTTGTGCTGCAAGACGCAAGACCAAGTACGTACGCAGGCTGGTTTATAAACTTCAGACATAGGAAAGGCTCAGCCAGCCTTACAGGAATGTGCTATTATAATCTTGCATAGGAACACATATCTCTGCAATGAGTGCTTTACACACTCAGCTAACATCTGAACCATTGTGGCACTCAATTTACCAATATGCATTTCAAATTTGGCTATTGCACATGATCAACATAATTCCTACAGGAATAAAGAATGCTACAAGAGTTGTGCCGCAAGGAACAAACACACAGACTATACATACCAGAGTGAAGACAGAAAGCATTACATGATAAATTGATCAAGGCAGAATGTACTTGCCAGTAGGTTTAGAGCCTCAGCACCATGCCATAAAATATCCTGATGTGTGCTATTTAAGTCTGGTGAACAAAGGAAGCTTACTTCTTTTGATCAGGCAGCCCTGTGGGGCCCCCTCCAAGGCGGAGGCCCTGGGCAAGTGCCCCTTTTGCTCTCCCATTAAAATGTCTCTGGGAAAGGTCATCCCCTAATGCAGTCATCTGTCTGGTTTCAATGGTGGGATCAATGGTGATGATGACTCACGGGGGTAGCTGAATAAAAGACAGGTGCTTTGAACAGGTGTTTCAAACCTTTGAACTCTGACGCTTAACAAACCCATTTGTCTTTTACATAGTGCCCTTTTACTGGGAATATTTTTTTCCCTTGTTGACTATTAATTTGTGGTTTGGGCACCTCTGTATAATTGAAGTGTAAGTGACCAAAATTTGCCCTTTGAGCTGCAACGTTATTTAAAAAAATAATATTATCACGCTAGGGATTGTGCCAAAGTGGGGTTTGAGTGCCTGTGGACTAATGTTGCCTGTGATCTCCAACCACATTTTCTACAATTATACATGCATCACATGCACAGTATTGCAAAAACTGAAACTGACAAATTACATGTGATGTCGGTCTCAATAAGCTGTTGGGGCGTGTGTGGGCCAGCTTGTGCTACCAAGCCTCCAATACTACCAAACATTTCAAAAACGCTGGTCAGATTAGGTCAAGGTCAATTAACAACTGTTGTGTTAAAGACACCTTGCAATTCTGAGGTTGTTGATACCAATTCTAAAGCTATAAGTCTGTCTAAGGTGGGGATTATGAATTCCTAGGTTGAAAATGCCTTCTTGAATGTGGAAGGGAACAAGGAGGTTACAACCCCATTGGAGGCAGACAATGTCTGCATTAGCAATCAGGAAATGCTTCAGAATAGTTCACATGTGTTGAATTCACATTACATGAATGGACAATCACAGTTACGAGTAGGTGATTCTTCATGTTCTTTAACACATGTTGATCGAGTGGACCTATTCAACTGTGGAGATAATAGCTTTATTTCGGATTTATCAATTCTAGCTCCTGTGGTGTTGACTGAGTTGGGTAAGCATGTACGACTATCTCTAGGCCCACCAACGCCATGATCACTGTTGCCTCCCGTTGTTGAGGAGGTTTGTTTATTCAATCATGCTAGTGCCGTTCCCATGAGCTCTGAGGGGACTACATCTAATATAATATCAAATTACTGTTCTTACTCTGTTCCTTCTGTTACTTACTTTAATAAAGCATCATTGTCAATGCAAAATGAGAGCCCAATTCCTTATGAAGGCTCGAATGAAATACAGAGATCTTCACAGTTTGGACAGGATGTCCTTGGTTCGAGTCAGAGGGCTCTTCTTTCCACACCTCTTGGGAGCAATTATCGTTCCCAGGAACCCCTCCCATTAACATTTGCTCGTTTCCAATATTAACTAGAATCTTGAATCTACTGGATAAGGTGCATGACACTACACAATGTGAAATCCAAGAAGTTAAATCAGCTTTAACTGAGATTCTTTCCAAGATGAATATGATGGAGGGGTTCATCTTGGCTTGTGGTTCCAACATTTCTAATAAGAATAATGGGTTTATTGTGAAGGGAGGGTATGGAGTATTGATCACATGTCAGGCGCAGTAGATAAGTGACGATTTTTCCAAATTCCTCTGCTCAAGGTTCACTTGCAGACCAGGCCTCTTCACTTCAAGCAGCAAGGAGTGGTACGAAAATTGAAGTCTAATAATGTGGGAATGCTTTTCAGGAGTGTGTTTGTTCTTGTGGACAATCCTCTGCAGAGCTCCCTCAGAGAATTGGCGGTAACATTTGGGACATTGTGAACTCTAATGCATCTATACTGGTTTTAATGGAGAGGGAAATTCAGACTTTACTATGATCTTTGGGTAGGGGTTCTTCCACAGAGTTCACAGAACTAAGGGTGTGTTTGAATCCAATGGAGATGGATTATTTTCCACCGAATAGCCCAATGCCATTGGTGGATCAACTAGCCCGGAGACAATCTATTTTGGCTGAGGAGTTGGAAGATAATTCCTCAGCCAGATTCGCCACAGTCTCCACCATTTACTGTTCTTAACTCCCGCAGAATAAAGCGTAAAAAAAACAAAGCTAGAAGAAAAATTAGTAAGAACTCCAATAATAGCAATGTTTGTTTGTTTGTTTGTTTGTTATATTCAATTATAATGCACACCAAACCCGATGGTAACCGGGCGCAACAGTACAGAATACGCAAGGCTTTAAGTTACATGGTTACAGATTATAAACAAAACGGAATATATACAAGGCAATAATAGGTCGAATAACTGGAGACAAATGGGAATATGTACATAATGGGCAACTGGACAGGGAGTATGTACAAACAAGGTGGGAGCGGGAGTCTTGTATAAGATGAGTATGAAACTACTTGTCGGAAGACTTCAGCAGATTAATATAATTATATCTGAATTTCATCTGAGGCTGCTCTTCTCGTAAAAGATGTGGCAATGAATTCCATAATTGTGCTGCTCGGACAGGGAAGCTGCCCCACCCCCTGCCTTAGCCATCCTGAATCTCGGTATGATAAGGCTGCTGGCATTAGTTGTTCTTGACGGTCGGGTGGAGCTTCCCTTTAGGAATCTATCCTTAAGATAACTGGGTGCTGCATTGTTCAGAGCTTTGTGAGTAAGGGATGCAGCTTTTATGTAGATTTATTTTGTGGTTGAAAGCCAATTGTTTGACACCTTATCTTAGATATGTGAGATCTTTTAGGCACGCCGAGAGCCACTCTCAAGGCATTCTTTTGTGAGATTTGAATTCTATGGTTGATAGACTTGTTAGCACTAATGTCTAAGGCCTTACAATAGTCGAGCCCAGATAGAATAAGGTCTCTAGCTAAGATAATGCAGTTCTCATTTGAGAGAAAGTGTTTACCTGCTCTGATGAGCTTACATGTGTAAACTGTGGCTGATGCCAGGGATTTCACCTGTTTGGAGAAGGAGAGGGTAGAGTCCATGTAAAAGCCAAGTGTCTTCACCTCCTTGGCCACCTTGATGATATTGGCATCGATCTCAAAAGAGGTGTAGTCTTGGCCTAATTTTTTTAGATTAGAGTGAGTGCCCAGGATGATTCGCTCTGTTTTATCATCATTCAGGCATAAACCGTGGGTTGGCATCCATGCCTGTATGATGAGATACACCCTATTCACCAAGGCCAAATCCTTGTTGTAATCCCCGGAAAATGGGAGGCGAATCTGAGTATCATCTGCATAATTAGTGTAGGTGATACCAAGAAGGTAGAGATCATCAAAAAAGGGCTTAGTAAATATGTTATATAGGGTGGGGGAGACACAAGAACCCTGGGATACTCCGCACAATGGGGATCGGGTCTGCCGCTGAAGAGAGGGAGAACACCCTCATCCCCTTTCCTATCACTAAGGAAAGACTCAATCCAGGTTATAGCCTCTTTGGAAAAATGTGCAGCTGAATCTAGGTGGCTGCAAAGGACCTTGTGGTCGACAAGGTCGAATGCAGCCGAGAGGTCAAGCAGAAGGAGAAGGGCTCTTTTACCTTTGTCTCGTAGCTCATCTATTTGTGCCTTCAAATCGATGAGGGCAGTCTCAGTACCATGTTGGGGTCAAAATCTGGATTGACGTGTGCCTAAGAGCTTGTGTCGTTCAAGGAATTTTTGAATTTGGTTGTGGGCAATCTTGTCCAAGATTTTTTGCAAAAATGGGATCGCCGTGATAGGATGGTAGTTTGTAGGTATGAGTGGGTCTAGGGTTTGCTTTTTGAGCAGAGGCAACACCCAAGATTGTTTCAAGTTGGTGGACACAGTGCCCGATGCAAATGACGCATTGATAAGTCTGGACACAAATGGGGAAAGATCTCTGGCTGCATCTTTTATAAACTGGGCTGGGCAAAGGTCGCCCTGGCAATTGGATGGCTTGAGTGAGAGGATGACTTTCTCTACTTCAAGGATGGAAGTTTTGGTGAACATGAATCGAACAACTGAGTCAAGTCCCTTTGGGGGGGCGTCTGTATTAAAATTGTTAGACATGGGATGGCTGATTGAGTGTGGCTTTTTTCCTAGCTATTTTATTTTGAAACAATATTGATTGCTTTATTTGATAGTGCTTGTTGTATGTCTGAGCACCATGTTTTATCTTTTGAGCATGTGTCCAGAATAGGGATAGGTGACTAATTCCTGAGGATGGTAAACAATTCCCTCATGCTCGAATTAGCGTTAGATATGCGCTTATTGTATGAGTTGCGCTTGGCCAGGTGGATTTCCTTTTTGTAATGAGAAGAGATTTCCATTAGTTTATTTTTACAATCTTCTGAGGGGAATAGCCTCCATGAGGTTTCACAACTCCTCTTAAATTGTCGTAAATCCTTTAATTCGGGGGTGAACCATTTATTTAGATGGGATTTAGGTTTGCTCGGTCTAAGTTTTAGAGGGGCAATGTTGTCGAGTGTAGTTAACATAATGTTATTGTACTCCTCAATGAGTGTTTCCGGGTCTAGGTGATCAGCTAATTGGTTGAGAGTAGGTAGGATAGCAGGAATAACGTTATCCATTGTGATACTCTTTTTGTTCCTAGTTAGACATGGCGGGTTATGGTAGGGACTAGAGGGAGTGGTCTGGAGATGGAAAGTTCAAAGGACAAGAGGAAATGGTCGGTCCAAAGTTGTGGGGAAATGGTTGTGATGTTGGCGGTGCAGTTGTAATCTGCCACCCAATCAAGAATTCTCCCTTTAATATGGGTGGGTTCAGTGATTTTTTGAGCTATTCCCAGTTCAGTGAAGGTATTGGCAATGGACGTGGCATATTTGTCTAGAAGGTCATTGTATCCCAGATTAAAGTCCCCTAGGACGAGTAATTGGGTAGTGATTTTAAGATTATTGGAGAGGAAGCTGTTAATATCCTCCTCAAATGTTCCAATATGGCCAGGTGGTCTATAGATAAGGTGGATTGTTAATGTCTGGGAGTTAAGTAGTGGAAGTTTGACTGTGAGCACTTCACATGAATCCGTGAGTAGGGTGGGTTTAGTTCTCATACCAGGCTGGATTTAGCGATGATGGCAATGCAGCCACCTTGCATCTTATTTCTAGCCTGTCTCCAGGATTGCTAATGAAAGTAGGGGTCCTGCTGCTTTGTGCAGACAAGACTTTGTAATAACAAGAAAGTCCAGATTATCGGCCAATATCAGGTTGCAGATATCGTGGCATGCTCAGTCAGGGATCTGGCATTTATTAGTGCTCCTTTAAGAGGAGGGGCCACTACCGTGGTTTTATTTTAGTGGTAGAGGTTTGAGGCCTCGGTGATATTTACATTCTGGCTATTGGATCTTTTGTTGGCTGAGGTTAAGGATCTGGTAAGAGGCTCGTAGAGTCTCTTAAGTCTGGATAGGAGTCTAGAGTTTCTGTAGGGTAGGCTACGTGGATTACATGGATTACTTTGAGAAAAAAACAAAATATATGCACGCTGTTAAAATTCATAACCGCAATTCCTCATTGAAAACTCTACACAATTTGCCTATGGAGAATGAGATCATTGATCTGAATAAGTTAGGTAATATGGTGGAAAGAGGGAATGATATGCAGAGTGGGTCCAGGGGGATGTCATCCGTCGCAAGGGTTAGCTGCTCCACTGAAAAATTATCTGGAATTCAGGAGTAGAGCTTAGCTTTGTGCTCTACCATTTCGGATGTGATCCCCTGGGCAGCCAAGCCGAAGGTCTCTCAAATTGACTCAATGGTCTTGCCCGCTCAGTTTATCAATGAGGGTGTAGGCACCAAACATAGCAAATTGTCCGTCTTTTTTTCCATCAGTGCTTAAAAGACCATGTGAAAGTTGTGGTGCCAGTGGTTACCACTGAAGCATCGGAACTGGTTGTTTAAAATGCTTTACCTACATCAAGTACTGCACGTTTGCAGGAGGCAACCACTAATGCTCTGGCATTATCCTCCATGCAGATGACACCTGCAGTTGATCCCTCTGTTGGTCCTCGAATGTCACCCACACCTCAGATGTATTCCTCAAAGTTCATGGGATGAGAGAGTGATTTAGAAATGAATGGTACTGGTAGAATACATATATTGTGTTTGTTGGATCTTTTTAAAATCATACCAGCATTAAGACCATTGAATTCAGATGACATTGAGTGGGTCACTTTGCCTCACAATAACAGCAATCTTATGTTTTGTGGTTTTCAATCTACCATAACCTCTAAGCATTTGGGATAAGCGACAGAACTTAACACTTTGGGCTTTAAGCTGTTTGCTATTGATTCCTTGGAGGAAGATAAATAATGCATATTGTATCATGCGCAATTGCCTATTGCACCAACTAAATATCCACAGCAAGGTGCGGGTGCATTGGTTATAACAGAATCAATAGCAGCTCAAATGTCAGGCCTAACTGGAGAAGGTCAGGATTGGTCATGGGTAGAACCTGCATTAAAAACTTTCAAGGCCATCCAAAGGTTTTTTTTGCAACCCTAGCCTTCGTTCAATCAGCAAAATGTCATGGAATGCTCGTGGGATGAATAATTTAAACTCATGGTTTTACAACCCAGTCTATCAGAATAAATCAATGATTTTGATGTTCCAGGAAACAATGGTGGGTTCACACTTTCAGCTTAATGGATATGAGACTTATACTTGTCCTGCTATACGCGCTCTTGCTGGTCGACCTAGTGGGGGGCTAGCAAAAGCAATTGATAGGAATCTGAAAAACAAAACTCAATTAGTCCATTCTTACGATTGCCTTTTAGCCGTTAATATTGATTTTTGGAAGAAAAAAAATTATTATTAATTGTTAATCTGTACTGGAATCCGGTAAACATTACGTTGGAAGAGTTCCTTCAAAAACGATCATATCTACTGCAGCATTGGTCCATCATATATCCCAATAGCTCAATTTATATAGGGGGGGATTTCAATTGTGATTGCTCAGAGGGTCTCAAAATTAATAATGACTCCATGTCCAACTCAGCGATCTCTAAAATTGGTTGAAAAGGAAGTATATGGGATACCTATTTTGCTGAATGGGAGCTTTTGCAATTGGAAATCAATGAAAAAAAACTCCTTCCGACATATACTTGGAATATTGGTAGTTCTTATTCTAGGACATATTACATTATGTGTCCTCTTCTATCAAACAAAACTCTGGGTATGTGAATCTTACAGATCCTGGTTTAGGTGACCATATGATGTTGGAATTTGATTTTGTAAAACAAATTAAGTGTTTGAAAAAAATCCCTTGTTTGCGTATCTTGCTTTTGATTGGCGAGGCATCTCTCTTAAATGGAATAACAAAATAAGTGAGTTTATGGCCCTTTAGGAATGTGCATGTAAAGGATGGGTTCACACAGAATAACTCCAAAACAACCGATCCAACTCAGGAATATGGCAAAATACTCTTTTATTAACAATTATCTAAAACAACGAGTTACAACGAACATCAACGAACGTACGTTCGATTTCTCTCAGCGATCTTTTCACAGAACATAGACTTTATACTACACATATGTCAGAGGTGACGTCATACTATGTGGCAAACAATGAAAAACCTACTGGGGATCAGGATAGGCTTAAGTGGAGCATCTAAGTATATCATCTATAGGAACTGGGATTATGATTGGCTGCCCACTTTCAGGTGGACAATATATACCTACCTCTAAAACAGGGCATCTTCAGGAACATTGGATACATGGTCTCTTATTGGATTTTAAACTATAAGGCCGTTCATTATAACGACCACTACAATTGGTTGGCATGCTTGCACCATTTCAGGAACATTCGGTTCACTTAGCAGCACATAAGCCCAGACCCAAGTCCACGGAGGTGGGCCTGAATCTACCTCCCCACTCAATTAGCCCAGCATCTCTCATCACCCAAGCCTTCTGCCATGAAGAATGTCTTTGAACTTGGCCTTGCAAAGTATCCTTGTCTCTGAGAATACAGGGGAGTGCAGGCACTCCCTATCGTGTTCTAGGACTCCAAGTTCGGCTTTATTTTCATCCTTGGCTCACGTAACAGGAGACCATGGTTTGGTCCATTTTGCAGGTTTTAAATGTCTTAAATTAATCAAACTTAGCACTCTTGGTGTTCTTTCTTTGCACTTTAACAAGAGATGATTCATATGTGCACGTTCGATCCTTTTCAGAATAGATAATCGACCTTGGATGCTTCAGCCTGGACTTCAGGCCAAACAGCCTTTCCATGCAGCTCCACGATTCAGCGTATTCTTGCTGCAACACAATTTTCCCTTTCCTCTCCATTGTTCCTGGTTTATTAAAAATTAATGATACGGATGTCCAGCTCCTATTCAATGGTAACTTTGCCTGCTTTCTATTCACTACATTAAGCCTGCTTCTATGATAACTCAGTCTACCTGCGCTTCAGCATCTGTACAATTATTGAATGAGTGATTCTCTACAGCACCTTGTGCATGTGTATTCTTTTTCGTATTTAAAAGTTCTCTTAATTCTTAAGTTCGTCATTAGTTTCTGTAGGATCCATACATCCTCTTCAGCCAGTATCCTGCGATGTCGTTCATACTCTCGTATGACATCACAGGCTTCTTCCCTTGCTCTGTTTTATATTCCTTCAGGCAGTTCCTCTCTCAAATTGTCATCCTTTCGGGGATACATTCTATGTGGTTGTCTCAATGGGTATCTTCTTTCAAACATACGTTTCAGTATTAGCACAACTGCTGGTGTCAAACACGGAACAATCTCAGGCTTTCAACATATGGGAGGGAGGGGAGCGTGGTTTCCTGCAGAGGCATGCAGATGCTCTGCTACATAAGCATTGTTTATATGAACTTATTAAACTTATTAAGATATGAGGGCCACTATTCCGGAGTTTTATGTAATGAAAATATGAATCACTCAGATAGGGCTGTTATAATTTCAGAGATTGTTTTGCATTGTCTGAACATAATTGTTGGTTCTAATAGGAATAGATTTATGAAATCCAATGTACACGCCTATGATAAGGAAGCTGCTACGTCAAAACATCTCAGAAATAGTAATTTTCGACACTTACAAAAGCTAAATCTCCCACTTGTACAATAGATTGAAGAAGAAATACATATTTGTCAGGCTCAGAGGAACCTAGTTAAATCTTTGAAGATTGACATTTATATAAGAGGCAATCAGGCTGTGCTTAGAAATCTCAGTACCAATAATACTAGAGCCTTTTGGTCTACTATCAATAAAACCATTGGCAATTGCAGAGGGAATATGGAATCTCATATTACAGAGGAAGTGTGGGTCACATTTTTCTTGAAAATACAAGTTGCTGCAAATATTTCTTGATGTGAGGTATCCCTGTGAAGGTCTTTGCCTAAAGGGTCTGTGTCATTGGGAGGAGGAAGAGATTGTTTGGGCTATTAATAAACTGAATCCATAGAGAGCGGCTGACTCTGATGGTATTCCTTCATTTGTATTGAGAAAAGGTCCTATTATTTGGGCGTCCATATTAAAAATCTAATTTGAAATGATATTTGTCTCGGATTGTATTCCAAACACATGGACCCAGTCTCTTATGATACCAATCTTCAAAAAAGATGATCCTCTTGAGTCCTCGAATTATAGGCCCATAGCTCTCACAGATGCTTCATCAAAGGGTTTTGCACTTCTGGTTCTCAGGGATTTAGAAAACACCATGTAACAATCAGCAGTTCTATCAGGCTCTCAGGTGGGTTTTTGCAAAAAGATGGGGCTCCCCTGAATGCGACTATATTGGCACACCTTATTGAGAATGTCAAGCATAGTCAATTGGGTCAAATTTGTATGGCTTTGAAAGATATGACATCTGCTTTTGACTGTGTAATTAGATCTATTTTGTAGGATAAACTTTTGAGATGTAGAATTCTGGCGACTTTATTACAGATTGTGTCAGTGCTACATCATGACACCACTTATAGAATGTGTATTACACAGGAAGCTACCCGTAAAAGAACAATTCTGACATACGCATGGGTGAAGCAGGGCTGCTTCATGGAATCTACTCCATTTAACCTATATTTTAGCGAAATTGATGAAATATGGAACAACGACAAAATAACTCCAGTGAGATTGTGCAGGTTAAGACTGCATTGCTTGGCATTTGCTGATGACCTCATCTTTTTTGATAGGATCGCCATGGGGTTACAAGCAAAATAAAATGTATTTTGCAGTACACTATAGCAAATAATTTACAGGCTAATGCACTTAAATCGAAAATCGTTGCCTTTTCAGGATCCCAGAGAGTAAAAACAATGGTTTGCACTATGGGTTCGGAGAAGATAGAACGAGTTTTGAAATTACGATATCTGGGATATAATTTGTGCACCTCCTCATGTATATGTATGTGGAAGGAGTGTTTAGTAGCTAAATTGCTCTCTCTTCTATCACAAATGAAATGCCTTTTTGCTAGGGATTGCACATTTCCACTGTGGCCAATTCTACACTATTATGTGCTGAGGATCGAGTCTGTTTACTTATTTTGTTTATTTATTTCTAATATGCACCAAACCCGTAGTTAGTAGGGTGCAGTAATAGGAAGATGCAAAGCTTACAAAGTTTCCAAAAGATTTACAGTGTCACAACATCACGGTATTGGTAGGGTACAAGTAGGGTTACGCACAGGCGGAGAATGTATATCAATGCTCAGAACACAGATTATACACAATTCACAACTATACAATCCAAATCTACAAGAATATTTACAATGAGACGCAGCGTCAGCTAAGTATACAATATTGATAATCTGTCTAGCCTTCGGTCAAGTTCAGGTGGTTGATGTACCTTCTTCTAAAATGTAGGTAAGGTTGGTCTGTTCTCAGCTCATGGGACAGGGCGTTCCAGAGTTTAGCAGCCTTCACCGGGAAACTATTGCCACCAATCTTGGTGACCCTGAATCTCAGTACTACAAGGCAGTTGGTGTTGTTGGTTCTTGTGGGCCTACTAGAAGTTCTTCTCAACAATTTGTCTATTAAGTAGGTGGGGGCCACGTTGTTTAGAGCTTTGTGTGTCAGGGAGCCATTTTAACTGTATTTTAATTTAGGTGGAGAGCCACTTGTGATGGCGTCTAGTCAAAGCAATGTGTACTCTTTTGTTTATACCCAATGCAGCTCCTAAGGCGTTATTTTGCAGAATGTATGGTTTAGATTTGTGCCTGTTAGATGTAGGTGAACATTTGAACTGCGTACTGGGAAGTATAATGAAAGAAGTGTTTGGTTTTTCTAATTCCCTGCCAAACGTAATTATGAGGCATGAGATGGGTTTAGTCTCTGTATCATCAAAACATAATTGGAGGCAATTACTTAACTACTCATATTTTTAGATCCACCTCTAATTCATTATATGCAGATCTTGGTTTAATGTTGAAGGTACCTGCCTCTAAATCTGTGAATCCGTATTGGCATAGAATGCAATCTCTCTTCTTTCTGTTCTATCAATTCAAGTGAGGAGGAATTGATTTACTGGCCAGCTAGTGTTAAAAAGAAACTTTATAGTCATGATTGGATGATTACTATTGAATCTATGGGGACTTATAGCCTATAGAAAGAATATGAAGAGAGATCAGTTATGCACAATTAAAGTGATGTCCATGTAATAATGCACGTACACTGTAAATGTGTTTTTTCTTTTAGGTTTAATCATGTTTTAACCAGGGAACGTGCTAAACAACAAACATGCTGTCACTTTTGTAATATCTCTGCAGAAGTAGAACATTTAAAACATTGGATAATAACTTGTCCCCATTTTGCCACTCTCAGATTAAAAGTATTTGGCCTGGACATGTTTGTAGAAACTGAATCTTCTATTCTTTTTTAGTCAAGGCTTATTTGGGGTGAGAATGTTGCTCTTATAATAGGCTTAACTTTTAGCTTCTACGAATTCACAACTAGAGGGCTGTGCATTCTAGAATATATGTATGGGCTGCTTGATGTTTTGTATCTTGTTTTCGGATGAGCTGTTTAATAAGGAATTTTAATAAATGTGTGAAAAACTAATGACCCTAATGAATAAAAAAATATTATGTATGTGGTGAATTTTATGAATAATGTGTAACAAATTGGAGACCAAGATGATTGGTTATTTTGTAAAGGTTTGATTAAACCAAATACATATAAAATAAACAAATAATACCTTTTGAATTCTTGCATCCTTATTTTGTGCCATCTGAATTTATGGCAAATTTACGTAAAAAGTTACCTGGCATGTGTGTGATTGATACAAAACATAAAACATAAAAACATAAAACAAACATTGGTATGATTGAGTCACAAGAAGGTTGTTTGGCAGCTAAGGAAGATCGAAAGTGCAAATGAGCATGCTTTTCTCTGATTCTATCCATGTTATAGATAGGCGGCACACCACCTTGTCCTAGGAACAGAGGTTGGGTCTACCAGGGGAATCTAGACTTGTGTACCTGTGTACTGTCCCTAGCACATCACAATCTTCTAATTTATACCTTGCGAGTGCTGGATATGCTTTTATGAAAGTGAATTGTGGGCGATTACTTACGGTTGAATTGATGAGGACTCACTGTCTCTTTCTGATATAAACCGTTGAATAACGGCAGATCCCTATAAAATCGTTTTTTCTGTTTGCACCTTATACGAGTTTTTTCTGTTTGCACCTTAAACGAGCAGGGAAATCATGTTATCTTACTGGGTGTTGTCTTTTACTCACAGATTTCACCCTACTTCTGTTTCCATTTTCCCTCAATCCTAGTTTGGTTTAGAAGTGGTATAGATTGTTGTTGTCTGTACCATGCATGCCCCTCCACCCCATCCAGTGATGGATATTCCATGGTCACTATTATTGTTTTGCTTGTGTCGAATATATATGGCTGCACAGTCATCATGTCACACAGAAACTGCAGCACCTGTAACAAGGGCACCAGCAATTCATGCACAAGCAGCACGTGCCTCTCTTAGTTCTCTTGCACACTCAACTATATCCCTCCATGTGTTCATTTATTAATGATATTCCTCAAGCATTGCTGGCACGGGGGGACATGGCCAATGGCGCAATGAGGAGGACGTAGGTCTTCGTTGCTCCCGTAACGGCCACAGTAATCCTGTTTAAATCGCCTGTTGCCGCCAACTGCGGGGTTCTAAAATAACCCCTACTCACAGCGGGCATCACCGTGCCCACCTGGACTGAGGGGCCAAAGAAATCGGCTGCCCGGTGCGGAACAGATGCGAGGAGAAGTTGGGTGTGGGGCCAATTGGGGTGCTTCCAAGATGGCCACCTAGACACGGTGACCTTGTCCTTGGCGCCGGTGGTGTGGAGCGGCTCTGTCTCAGCCTTCGCCGGCCCCCCCCAGACATCCGCACAGGGGAGAGTTTCATCTGCCCAGGGGGCTGCTCCGGCCGGCCGCCGGCCCACGACCCCGCGTGAGGGAGCGAGCGGGAGAAGTCGTGTGTGTTGCGGCAGACTCCGAGCGGCCGTCGCCCTGCGGGTGAGATCCCGCCCCGGCCCTCTGGGACTGTGTGCCGGCTCCGACCGGAGCAAAAGAAACTGAGGTGAGGCCCTGCGGGTGGGTGTCCTTGCCGGCCCATGTGCCCGACACCGGGGGGGCCTCCCCTCCCCCCGCTGGCATGTGGGCGGCCCTCTGCGGGTGGCTTCAACATCTTGCAGCGGAGCCGAGGCTGGGCGTGATACGGGCGGCTCCCCGGTCCTCGGCCTGCGCCGGCCCAGGCTGGGGGCGTCACCCGGTGACGGCGCCCTTCTGTGGACCAGGGTACAGCCGCGACGCAGAGGGAGCCGGAGACCAGCGACACCCTGCAATGGTCACAACAACAGCGCAGCTTAAACGAGGTGATCTCACACGGCTCCTGGGCTTCCTTTTGGGGAGACACTGACCTGCCTTGTGCCCCACAGACTGCCTTACCCGCGGCGCCCTGCAACTCGTGCTCGGTGCCGGTAAATGATCTCTACAGCACTAGCCCCCTTCTGAGGTGAGTGAAAGGGCTACAACACCCGCACCACTGGTTCCACACTTGACGCTCGGACAATCGCGATCACAGCAAGCATCAAAAGAGGGGGTCCCTTCAGCCTTCTAACACGCAGGAAGTGGACTATGGGGCAGTGGATCGTGGGGAGGACAGTGGGGATATGTCCAGGCCCCAGCAGAAATACAGCTTGCAGTACACAACACTGCAAGCACTCTAAAGCTCCAGAGCATCAAGCTGTCTCCACGGATCGCCGCGGCCTGAATCAGCGGTGGTGTATAACGCCACATGTATAATCAATGGGCTCTGCTCCCCCGATCACATCACCTTTTGTCTGGCTGAGACATACATATGCGAGGGAGCCATAATCGCACGAGCTGGGCGGTGCGGCCAACTGTGTTTTGGACCAACTAACGCCTGAGTGCCCGGAGACGGCGGCACACCCCACGGACAATACACTGATCTCTTTGGACAAACCTAGCACCTCTAAGACCGAGGGAGGCAGGAGGAGGGCCCAGCACTGCAGCAACTGATACTTAAAAGGGCAGTTTCGCAGACCTACCACTGGGTGGGACCAACCCAGCCGGCACCCACTGAGATCCCAACAGAAATACAGCTGTGACACCGCGGCTGCCGGGCCGGCGGCGACCATGGGCAAAGAAAAAACAAGAAAATCCACTATGCAGAATAGGATTGAGCAATACACTGTCCCTTCATCACAGCTTGTGGATCCTCCACTGCAGCACCCGATGATGCAGACACTGAACAAACGCTTTCTCTCAAGGACGCTATGGCCGCCATTGCGGATTCCCGCTCATCCATGGAGCAAAAGATAGCCCGAATAAGCCTAGACGTCTCCCTCCTCAGACATGATCTGCAGAAATTGTCCGCACACACTGGGGAAGCGGAGCAGCGCATCTCGACTGCCGAAGACGGCCTTCGCAATGTGCAACACCAACTCCACGGAGTCTCCGCTACACTCAAGACCCTGGAAGCCAGGGTGGAGGAGGGCGAAGGGAGGTCCAGGCAGAACAAGGTCCGCATTCTTGGTATCCCCGAGAAAGAAGAGGGACCCTGCATGGAACTCTTTCTGGAACAACTACTAGCAGACTTATTCGACCTGCAGTCCTAGTCTCTATTGAAAGGGCACATCGTATGCTGGCAGGCAGACCAATGCCTGGTGCTCCTCCACGCACTGCAATAGTGAGATTTTTAAACTACCGGGATCGGGATGCTCTGTTACAGCTTGCAAGAACCAAGGGCACGATCACTGTCAATGGGTCTTGACTGGCCTTCTTTCCCGACTACACGAAGGAGATACAGAAGGTGAGGCAATCCTTTGGGAAGCTTAAAAAGCAATTGCAGATGCTGGGAGTCAAGTATGGGCTGCTCTTCCCCGCTCAATTGAAAATTTACCATAAAGGCACAATGGTCCACTTCGATAATCCCAGTGAGGCATGGTGCTGGGCGGAGCAACATATCGAGGGGGACTGGTCCACACTCCGAGGCAACAGAAATGGAAATCCCAGGTCGCCGCCGGACCAGCGCCGCAGGCCGGACCGACCACCGTTGGCGGACCCACCAATGAATGGGGGAGACTAACTCCCACCTTGATACTTGTCCAGGGCTCAGCCTCCCGGCTGGCATCCAACCTCCCTATGGACAATACCACAGTTGGGCCTCATGGGGCCACCATTGCGGCTCACACACTTATAATGCGGTAAGCAGAAAGTTGCTACTCTCCCACCGGGGCTTCTAAGGGGGTAGAAAATGCAACAAACCCTCCCACCCCCCCAAGTTTTCTAGTTGTACTTTAACAGAGGTTGTTTAAGCTGATGCTCTACCTTTTTTGATTGTCAGCAATGTTTGGGCGACAGGTACTTCAAGTTGGGGAGGAGTATAGGGTGGGGGTGGGAAAGGCTTATTGGGAAGACTTTGTTTATTATCCCAGGATCAGCCCTCCCCAGTATTTATTGTGGGTTGGTATGGTTCCTGGCCAGTTGGGACCGCAACACGCACAAGCAGCACTTCAGCTGTCAATCTCTGTCTATCTTGCACCATGCCACCGCGCACCATGCGCACTGTCCGCCTGCCCCTCCGATAATCCTGTTAGATTCCATCTGACCAATCTCACTCGTCCATGACCACGCACCCCAAATCCCTTAAGGGCCTCACCTGGAATGTGAACGGGTTGGGCTCAATGATTAAAAGGCGCCTGGTTAAGCAACTACTCTCCAGACACTCCCCGATGTGGCCCTGCTTACTAAAACACACCTTGCCGGGACACAGTGCACATTTTTTCTTCAAACTAATTATTGGACCGCCTGCCATGCAGGATACTCCATGGGGTCCAGAGGCGCTCTCATCCTCATACACAAACGTGTCCCTTTTGCCTTGCAGGTACTAGAACAGGACCCTCTGGAACGCTACGTGATGGCGCTGGGGACACTGTGGGGGGAAACATTTGGCTTAGTCTCGATCTACTCCCCACCTGTACTGGGGCAGGAACTTCTCGACGACCTGACCACCCTTATGTGCCAACCTCAGCCGGATAAGTGGTTCCTGGGTGGCGATTTTAACAATGTCATGTGTGACACCTTAGACCGCTCCCACATTAGACAACGCAACCTGCACCTTCCCACGAAGCTGTCCAACTTTGTGTCTGCCCTGGGTCTCTGTGATGTATGGCAGGAACTGCACCCGGGAACCAGGAGTTACTCGTTTCACTCCGGGACACACGCTTCCCTCTCCAGGCTTGATTACTTATTCGTACCCCACACTGATCTCTTTAGAATACTTTCTGCAGACCTGCTCCCCCGGGGAATCTCAGACCACTCACCTTTGTTGTTGGAGTCACGACTGCAGGGAATAAACCCCCCTAGAACGTGGCGACTGAATACCTACTATCTGGGCCTCCCGGAACTAGTTCACCGCCTTACGGAAGTTTCGACTGAATACTTCGAGATTAATGACACTGGTGACAACGATCCAATAGTGTTATGGGAGGCCTACAAGACCGTGCAGCGGGGAGAGATAATCTCCTGGACGGCGAATAGATGGAGGGAGAGGCTCCAGAAGATAACTGAGGCGGAGACGGAAGTAACCCACCGAGAGAATGAACACACCCTTAATTCTACCCCACAGACCCACACGTCCCTTAAATGCGCCACTGAATATCTCCAAAACCTTATGCTAGACAACACCAAACAGGCCCACTGGGAAACCAAAGCGAGGGTGTATGAGCTGGGGGATAAAGCGGGGAAGATGCTGGCGTGGTTGGAGAAGAGAGATGGGTGAGACATGCCGTTCAGACGCTGAGATAGCGGATGCCTTTGCCCAATTCTATGCCACACTATACCAAGCCACAACTCTACCCCTGGACCCGACCCTTCTAGACGGCGTGGTCATCCCCAATCTGTCGGCTCAACAAAGGGAGATGCTGGACTCCGAGCTATCAGAGGCCGAAATAACAGAAGCCCTTGGATAACTGCAGCTGGGGAAAACCAAGGGCTCGAATGGGTTCCCGGTTGAAACCTGGCAGAAATTAGGGGGTAGTAACACAGCACCTCCCCTGCATCAGATGTTGTTGGCCACCCGGGAGAGGGGTTCCCTTCCAGATGATCTGTGTAAAGCAATTATAGTGGTTATTCCCAAGCCTGATAAACCCCAGGAGCAATGTGCTTCTTATAAGCCGATCTCGCTGATTAATGGCGAATCCAAGGTCCTGGCCAAACTCCTAGCTAACCGGCTCCAACGGGTGGCGGACACGCTGATACACCCGGATCAGTGTGGCTTTATGCCCCACAAATCGACCCGAATGAATTTGCGTCAACTCCACCTGGCCCTCGAACGGGCCCCTATCCTCGATGCCCCGCTCGCCCTGTTGGCAATAGACTTTGAAAAGGCATTTGATTCAATCCGGTGGGACAGCCTGTGGGAAATCATGACCGCTATGGGGTTTGGGGAGAGCTTTCTAGGCTCCACGAGATGTCCATACCGGTTTGATACACAGGCCTTTAAATACCTGGGATCTGGATAACACCTGACCTAACCAAATATGTAATGCATAACCTCCAACCGATTACGGACAGGTTCGCTAGAGACGTTCATCACTGGAAGCTTCTCCCTTTGATCCTCATGGGGCGCGCCGCACTCTTCAAAATGATGTTGCTTCCAAGATTCTTGTCTGTCCTCCAGAAAGCCCCACTCATAATCCCCACCTCTGAATTCACCCGCATTGAAACCCTCCTTAGGGAACTCATATGGGGGCAGGCCAGTCATGCATAGCATTGAGCAATCTGCAGAGGTCGGTTTGGGAGGGGGGGATTGGTGTGCCCCGCCTCCAGACCTCCTTCTGGGCTTTACAACTGGCGGTAGTTAACGATCTGCTTCATGGGGACCGGGTACTACCTCACATCTGGGCTGACGTGGAACCGATGCAGGGCACAGACCCATTGCAGATACTATATCAATCCCCACAGAGACCTCCCCTGCCCACAACCGAGACCCACATCACTACCATCTGGAGACAAGCACACGTGTTCGTTGGGTGGGGAAATAAAATAACTGCAGCGCAACCCCTATGGCGAAATAGTAACCTTCAGGAAATTGGGAAACTTGAACCATGGCTACGATGGGTGAGGGCAGGAATCCTGAAGGTTGGAGATGTCCTCAGAGATGGGAAAGTGACCTCATTTGAGGACATGCAGTGTAAATTCCAATTGGCCACAACTGAACGATATCATTTTATGCCGCTGACCCATGCCCTCCGGACCCATATACTCCTAGAAGGCACGTTCCCCGACTATACACCGATAGAACGCAATATGATCCCCACGCACATCCCCAGCAAATGCACATCCATTCTCTACAACGCCATCACATCCTTCGCTACCCCCGAGTTATCGAGACTAAAGATCAGGTGGGAAAGAGATGTGGGTGGCTAGACCCAGAGGACTGGATCCAGGTCCTAATGCATCCGCGTGAGGTGGCCATCTCCTCTAGGCTCAGGCTGGTGCAACTCAAAATCCTTCATAGAGTATACTACCCTCGAACCATTTTGTATGGTTGGAAGAGGGCAACAAATCCGAACTGCCTCCGCTGTGGTGAAGAGGAAGGCACCTTCTATCATATCCTGTGGTCGTGCCCCCGGATCCGCAACTACTGGAATACCTGTTGCACGGAATTGTCCAGGGCACTCACCTGCCCCATTGAGCTTGATCCGAGAGTTCTAATTCTGGGGGTACCAGACACATCTGACCTTAACAAATGGGAAAACTGTTATTTAACACTGCAGCGGCCCTGATGAAGCGCAACATTGAGCAAACGTGGGAAGTGCCCGACCCCCCGACACTTGAACAATGGATACTTGACATGGACTCATGTGCCATGATGGAGCACCGGGTCTATGGCGCACGAGGATGCCCGGCTAAGGAATCCAGGATATGGGGGAAATGGGAAGAGACTGGACCTTGATAATCAGAGACAATGGTGATTACAACAGGAGTGGATGGTTGGAGGGAGGGAGGCAGAGCGGGCTATGGTGGCTTGTGTTATTTAAAACATTATGTGTGTTTGCGATTGAGGGTGCTGCCTTGAAGTGCTTCTAAAGGTCTAAGTTTCTTACTTTTATTTTTTGGGTGCTCTGTCACCACCCCTGGTTTGGGGCTTGTCTTGTTTATGTCATAAAACACAATAAAATGTTTTATAAAAAAAAAACATTGCTGGCACAACTTGGATACTTGGAGATTTCCATAGAAATTAATTGGCCTATATGACTATTATGAAGGGTCACAGCAGGGAAACTGGTTTCCTTTTTACTAAAGCAATATTATGTTACTAAATGTATCTGCATGAAGGGAGAAAGCCTGCAAAGGAGTGTGAGGTGAGTGTAAAGACTGTCTACCGATGCAGCCAGGACCTTCAACACACCCAATTCCACCAATGCAGCCAGGTCCACCAACGCAGCCAGGTCCACCAATGCAGTCATGTCCACCAATGCAGCCAGGTCCACCAATGCAGCCAGGTCCATCAATGCAACCAGGCCCATCAATGCAGCCAGATCCACCAACACAGTCAGGTCCACAAACACAACCAGATTCACCAACAGAGCCAGGTCCAAACACAGCTGATTTCCCCTATAACAGGTTCCTGACATCTTGGGGCTCTCAGGGGGTCTCTGGCTCAAGCCTGATAAGCAATTGTTGAGAGATGACGAATGAGACATCCATAACGTCTGCCCCTCCCCCAGCTCAAGACTGCACAGGTGAGAAATGTTGCTCATTAAGACAGCCATACTGCTCTTTTCCCAGGCAAGTCCAGCTGATAATGGACTCTATCTAAGCTGAGGATGGCACTAGATACAAAGATGCATTAGACACAAAGCAAATGTGCACTCAGCACGAAGAACACGACAACTACTTAAAGCATGCATTTAAACATGAAAAATATTAACATAGCATCCATAAAACATGAAGAATACTAACATAAGCAATGTATAAACTGAATGCAACATGAACAACATGCAAATATTGTTCACTAACATTGAAACACACCAGTAATGGGCAGCCATCTTTTCCAAAATGAAAGCCATCATATGCTTCTAAATTAAACAAAAGGCCTCAAGGCTTCATGACTACTCAATATGCTGAAATCACAAATATGGAAGCGTGCAGAGCTCAGACAGTAGCTGGCAACACAAGCCAAGGTTACCATGAATAAGGGAGAATAGGAAATACAGATAGAAAGCACAAGATAACCATTCCCAAGACAGAAATAGTTTATTCTCAAAATGATTGAGTACAACCAGCCTTTGCAAGCCAGGTACATATATTGTGGAAATTATGTTTTTTACCGTTATTAATTTAGAGGTGGTTGCAGAAGGAGCCATCAGTCATGCGTTACCCAATTAGAAATGTAACCCCTATATAATGTATATGTAATCAGCATTATATGCCAATACCTACCACATAGGGTTTTGTTACTAAGAGTACAGTATGATGTATGTTGAATATATAAATCATTGTTTTTGATAAGCATGTTGAGAGCGCCAAGATGTAAAGCTTGTATGTTTAATTTGATGTTAATAAAGCGGGGTTTTGACTTGCACTTTGTCTATTTCCGTTATTGAGTCCTGTTTGATCTGGCTTCAGAACCTCTGTGCATTTTGGAACTTTCCAGGCCGTCTTAACAGATGGTAGCAGAGGGGATGTTTTTCTATGAGTTTTCGGATTGGCCAGGGCTCCCTGTCGTAGCCCAAAGACTACAGAGGTGGCCTGTGAAGATCGGGCGACAGGAGCCCCTTTGGAGACAGTACTGTCGGGTCCCTGCAGGATACCCCATAGGGAAAAGGGGAGCTGCATCTTAGGGGAGGCTCAACACCTAAGACCCTAAGTCCCTCAGCAGATACACAGATGTAAGTATGACAGATGCCTGGCAAAATAGGGCGATTGGGGTTTCTTGTATATTGAGGGATTGTGAAGAGATACATTTTGAAGGAGATAGCTTCTGACAAGGGTTAGGAAAGATCACATGGTAAACCTCATTACGTGGTAAAAATAAGAAGAGATGAATACCTCTTGAGGAGCTGGGAAGATGGCCTTAGTGAATTTGTTTGTATAGTAATTGCAGGCGCCAGCCTCATGTAACAGCGTAAGCATGTCTAAAGTAGAATTTTTGTGTATATATTGGTATATATTACAGAGGACATGAACTTGTGGTGTGAAATGAGGAGTGTCTTCCGGTTTGGGGGCAGCGAGGTAGGGCAGCTCAGAGCGTGTGTGACGGTTGTGGTGTCACGCAGAAGGTTTGGAGGGAACAGTGAGGTGGGACTGTTCAGATCGTGAGTGTGAGTGGTGTTTGTGGTACCGCTCTCAAACATTGGGTGATGCAGGAGACATGGTCTCAGAGAGAGATGCAGAAGTATTAAGTGCAAGAAAAGAATTGTTGGGTAAGGGTGTGAAAGGCAGATAAAAGAGGATGAGCAAGAATTTAAATAAAATGTTGGTAAGTATTGGTAAGTTAAGCTGTGACATATTATAATGGGAGACACCTGTGCAAAGTATTACCCCGGTACAAGGACAACATTATTAAATAACACACACAGTGGGTGAAGACACGGCACACAAAAAGTTTATGCCCTGGCCACAAGAAGGCACTCACTCGGAGACTGTACTGCACCACATGTGGACATATTTACATGCCACCTATAAGGGAAAATAGTTACAGAATCAATTAGCCATTCTGGAACTGTGGAAAATGTACAGGGAAGAGATAAAGGAGCCACCAGCAAAAGAATAGATACTTAATCAGCATGATGAAGGGGGCCTAGCACTCATGGCTCCCCCGCCTCCCCAGAGCAGTGATCCATTTTAGGAAGCACCCTGATGACTTTCCCTCCATTGAGTGCCGACTTTAACCTTTTGACCAACGGTGAGACCTGTGAACGTGCTACCGCCCAGAACACCTATCACTGGGCTAAGAAAAGACTAACGGCATCAGCCTAGTCGCCAACCCGATTGCCCCATACCCTAACTTTGATCATTGTACGCGACAAAAGTGCCTCCTGAGAGCTCATATTCTGCTCTAAACTGACTCCGAAATTGCTGCCCCAATATTAGAACCCCAATGCCTTGCCTGAACATTTCTGCATACCTAAAGTAATGTGATATCACCACAACTACTGTGCCTCGAATCTATGTGCTCCTTGCTTTGCGGAATACCCTGCTGTAATACGCCCATAACCTCCTTGGTCCAGAACCACTCCGCATATCACTGTGCAAAGGATATATTTCTGTCCCTACTACATATCATGATTATCCAAATGTATGCCAGCTTAAAAGTGCATCTTTGTCCAAATGTATCCTAGTTTAAAAAGTACATCTTTGTCCAAATGTATGCTAGCTTAAAAGTGCATCTTTTTCCAAATCTGTATGCAAGTTTAAAAAGTGCACCTTTGTCCAAATGTATGCTAGCTTACAAAGCACATCCTTGCCCAAACATATGCTAGCTAGAATGTGCATCTTCAATTTCGCTTACTGCTGATAATCATTGCTTCTCGAGTTCAATGTACAACTTCTCCTATAGCGATCGTAGCTCACAGGCATTACAACCAGACAAACTGCTCCGTTCTAGCCCACCTAGCCCACAGCCTTGCTTGTCTGTATGACCGCCTTCACTAGTCAATGTGTTCATTCTACTATATGCCGGTCCAAAGATGATCCTTTTTGTTAGCTTACGTGGGTGCACGACTCATAATCCCACAACCTATGATCCCTTGCTAACTTGATAGCTGGTACTCGACTCAGCCATGAATTGAACTTGCACCTTATTGTTGCTCCTCAAGTACTATGTATAACCTCTTTCAGACATATCTTAGCTACTAGGCACTACAGCCAGACTAAGCCCTTATCCTCAGCCCTTTTATCACACATTATATCTCACTCCTGCTGCAGCCTGCCACCAATAGTACATCTCATTAGACTTCCGGCAACATCCAACAATACTGCCTCACCATTTCTAGCTTTGCCCTACATGCGCCAACTCCTTTGCCCTAGCGGTAACATGCTCCTAATAAACTGCTTACACATTAACATCTTAGCAGTTCCAAACACTGCTCAATTGTCATCGCTCTATGCCAATTGCCACCTATGAGCCTCTATCAGCAGACTTTGTAACTTACTGCTTTACTTGCTTAGTCAGTCACATCTTCTAACATGTAACACTATATTTATCCCAGTTCTAGCTTGTCCAGTCATAAACCTGCTCGCCATAATTATCACGAGCATCCAACTATTTACTCACCTTTATTTTATTACCCGTAATGGCATCAGACGCCTCAGTCACTATTGCTAATCGCAAAAGTAATGACACTCAGACACCTACTACAGCCTACCACACCACATGCAGTTCACATAGATTTTCATTATCTATGGCCTCAAGACGACCATTTGGCGGACAGCATCATTCCAACTTCGTTTGTACCCTCCTTACGCCAAAAAGCAACCAAACCCACTCTTACGGCCCAAACAATGCAAAATATATCTCAGCCACTGGATTAATCTTTTTGCCTCAAGACCTACTCCTAACCAAGTTTGCCCATCTAAAATCAGGAACTCTAGAATAGTCTCCAGATTCTTGACAACCACCACTCACCTATTTACGACAATGGCAAACCTAATATTAAATCTGTGCCTACAAATCTAAATGGAACTAACCATCCCAACAGCAAAGCCACTAACTTACTATCTCTGCAAGATAACGCCACATCCATTAAAAAGAAAGTAGACAGCTCTACACTGCTCATTAAGAGAGCACTCATAAACGCCAGATCCTTGCCAGCCCATGCACTTAATATTGCAGACCTTAGATCCAAGAACGACCTTGACTTCTTAGCCATAACCGAGACTTGGCTGTACGCTGCTGCAGGACCCTCACTCGCACTCGCCATACCATACGAGTATATGATCATCAGACATGAAAGAGAATCCTCTCAATGTGACAGTGTTGTCTTTATTGCACAAACATTACTAAACATCAGATCCCTACCAAATCTGACAATCCCATCAGGCGAATTACTATCTATCAAGCTAGCCAGTACAGCCTCCCGAACCACAACTATCCACCTTATGTATAGACCTCCAGGACCACTATCTTTCTTTCGAGGAAGATGTCTCCATAATTCTTACAGCGAATACCAAACCTGGGTCGCAAATCATCTTGCTAGGAGACCTTAATTTAGGACTGTACGACCCCAAAGATGACCATGATTTTGCGGTGGCCAACACCATATCAGAACTAGGCTTCACACCTGCATCTCTCAACCTACTTATAACAAAGGAAGAACATTTGATTGGATCATGTACATTAACTGTGACATCAACATCCTCTCTAACACACCTTGTGCGTGGTCTGACCACCATATTATCTTATTCACTATACAGGACAGCGGCCATTCTAACCTTTGCAATCCTCTCACACCTACCACACTCACCAGGAACAACTGTAACATAACATTATTAAAACTACTCCAACTGCTACAACCTATCATAAACCATACCATCACTAACAATGACCCATCCTCTTTAGTTGACCTATACAATGGTACTCTATTCAATGCTATCAACACAATAGCGCCATTCAAAATGTGAAAAGCCAACCCCTGCTTCTACATAAATACATGCTTCACCCTTCAATTTAGAATTCTGCGAGAAAAAAAATAAACGAAATGCTGAAACACAGTACTTAACAAAGAGAATTTCGGTAAAGTATTCCTCATCTACAAAGCACCCATCCACCAAGCCAAAAGTTATTCCTATAATGATAGAATCACCAAAGCAAAATCAAGCACGAAAGAATTTTAAATCATCCTCAGAGAGCTGGTATCTCCCATACCACCACCTGAGACTGCCACTAAAGACAAGGCATTGTCTACCAATAAACAGAAAGCTCTATTAAACAAAATTGAACTTTTACATGCCACAATAGAGTAAAAAAAACTCAGCCTTACCATAGACCCCAACCACTGCCTCCACCATACTCACCTGATCCACATAATCTGTTCAAATTCTCTCCTCTTTCCACTAAGAATGTTGAGGACGTAATCATTAATCGAAAACCATCAAGATGTCAAGGGGACAGCTGCCCAGCAATGATCATTAAAGAGGCAGCAAGGGATCTCGCACCCTTTCTTACATCAATAATAAACGCCTCATTTGAAACAAGCATAGTCCCCACCAGTCTGAAAGATGCCTGGGTCCTCCCTTTATTAAAAATACCTACCCTCGACCCAAACATCCCCACCAATTACAGACTGATCACGACAGTTCCGTTCCTTCTGGAAATTCTTGACAGGGCAGCGTACCTTCAGATTCAGGAGCACCTGGAAAGTAATAACCTCTTGGGCCTCTGACAGTCAGATATTCAGACCTGGAAACGGTACTGAAACAGCCTTATTAGATCCAAACACACAAATGGATAACATAAAAGACAATGGCAACATAGCCCTCCTACTGATATTGGACCCATTGGCTGCATTTGACTTAGTAAATCACAAAGTCTTATGTAACCACCTCTCATCCATAGCTCACTTCTCTGACAAAGCGACCGCTTGGATCCATTCATTCCTGGATAACAGAACCACAAGAGTATTCACACCTACAGCATCAGCGGACTCAGCACCAGTCACCTGTGGTGTCCCCCAGGGCTCATGCGTCTCCCCAACGTTATACAATATTTTCATGAAGCCCCGCTTGATCACTTAGACCATTTGGGTGTCTCCCACACTAACTATACGGATGACACCTGAATTCTCATCCCCATCATGGGTGATTACCATGTGGATTGAAAACTCCTAAATGACATTTACCTAATCATACAAGCCACAATGGCCAAACAAGGACTCTGTCTTAATGATGATAAGACAGAGCTACTCCTCATAGGTTCTCAAACTAGATTCAATAGATTAGATAAACAGTTCAACTCATTCAACATTGATGGCAACAAGATAAACATATCCACGGAAGTAAAAACGCTACGCATTTATCTTGCCTCTGCACTAACATTGGCAAGACAAGTCAATGTGATAGCCTCGGCCACAGCCTACACTTGTAAATTAATCACTGCTTGTAGACCTTTCTTGTCCACTGCCAACTGCACCACGATAGCTAGAGCACTCATCCTTTCCAAGTTAGACTATTGTAATGCCTTATATTTAGGAACCAACCAACGCAACCTAAAAAAGCTGCAAATTCTCCAAAATAACATGCTTAGATCTGCAATGAAGATTCCCAGACCTCACCATATATCAGAGTTGTGTCGCAATGTGCATTGGCTATCAATCAATCAGAGAATTACATTTAAATCGCTATCTCTCACCCACAAATGTCTCGCTAACGTAGCGCCTAAATACTTGAGTGACACATTTTCAATACATCTGTCAGACTGACCAACAAAATTCTCTCAACTTCACTGCCTCAAGATTCCGAGGTTCAAGCTACAGAGGGCAGGAGGCAGGGACTTCATTTCACCAAAATGCCAGGGGTAGCGGAAGTGACATCACATGACCCTTGACCTCTGATGACATCACAGGAAGTGATGGCATTTTACCCCACCCCAACGTGACATCACGGAAATCGATAGAACACGACCTGTCACCCTTTGACAAAACAAGAAGTGGCATCACATAGCATTCTTTTTAAGTACGCTACAAAAAATATGGTTATGATATCACTGTAAAGTGATATACATTTAGACAAGAATGGATCTCCACATACATGTACCATTAATATCAGTGCGTATAGGCCCATATTACCAAATTACTGTGAATACAAGCAAACGTCCAAGGATAAATGCTAATGTGTTATTATATAGCACTTATGCTTAAGCGCTTCCTATAGAACAAATATACATAGAATATTACACAGCCTGTGTTGCACTCATTTATCAACCTCAGCAGGATAAAAGGCTGAGTTGACCTTGCCGGGAGTCAAACTTGCAACATGCAGATCACACACACATTGCAGCAGCTAGCACTCAACCCACAGAACTATCTTAGTGGCTATAGATATCAGAAAACCAGCCACTCCAGAAACAATGCGCCACATGCCGTTGGCCATAGCCCAAGAGTCCCGATTTTTTAAAATAAAGTAATTTTTTTCCTTTTTCTTTTTAGGGGTAGCAAGTGAGACCACAAGGGTAGCGAGGGATACCTCAGGGGTAGTTGACCCGCAGATGACGTCCCTGGCAGGAGGCAGCAGCTTCCCCGTCCTAGCAGCCAAAACATGGAACACTGTGCCAGTAGCCCTTAGAATAGAACCATCTTCAGAAAAAATGCAAAAATGTGGCTCATCTTGCAGGAGACACAATAACCTGTACAATTGTTGATAATTCCCAGCACGCACCTATTGATGCACTTCTTTGTCAATTTCTGTACTGTATCAACTGTATGCAAATGTATGTTAATGTGTAAAATATGTAACTCCAAAAGATGCGCCCAGATACCTAAGGGTTCGGTGCGATATAGAAATAAACTAAATACAAATACAAACACAAAGAGATATGGAGAGAAGTAGGGAAAAGTGACAAAAAGAAGTTTAAGATATTATTAGGGGTTTGAATGAAACAAAAAAGTGAGGACAGGGAAAGGGAAAGGAAAAGACATTAAGAAAGGGAAAAGGAGAGACAACAAGATATGGAGAGAAGTACAGAAAGGTGATGAAAAAAGTTAATTATATTATTGGGGGTTGAACGCTGCCAGACAGAGATAGAGATAGGAGACAAGAACAGAGAGAAAGAGAGAGAAGCTTAGGAAGACACTGAAAGGACATGGATGAGATTCTTAAAAAGAATACTCTTCCAGGTGAAGGAGAGGAAGGGGACATATGAAGGAGAATTGCCAGTCTGTACAGGAGCAGGAGGGATGGCACCAGTAGCATAAACAGGAATAGAGGAGGGTCTCTGCAAGATGTTGGCAGGGATATATTGGAGGTGGTGATGAGTAGGATGTATAGGAAGAGTCCCCTTGCAGACTATATTTTGAAGATGGGGAAGACGATGAAGTGTGACAGGGATGACACTATGTTAGAAGATGAAGACAGAGAGGAAAGTGTAGAGGATGAGGCATGAGCCCCTTCTACAAACATGGGGGCAAAGAAAGAGATAGTGTGGATAGAATTGGAAGAACCGGTGAAGAGGCTAGAGCCTGTTAAATATCCCAGATGCCCAAAGATGTGATCAAACTGTTTAGAACAGAGAGCACAATACGTGAATATAAGGAGGAATTTACCAGGACGGAAACGAATTAGTATGACAAACGCGATGACAACGACAAATGGTATGGCTGCACTTGGACAGGGCTCTGGGTTTACACAGTTCCGCTTATTGGAGAATGGGGGAGGACTACCGCAATCCATTCTGTGGCCAAAAATGAACAGAAATACATACATTTGAAATTTGCCATTGATTACATCAGTGTTGAGTAAATAGATCCAGGAATTTGAGAGAATGACAATGGGTGTGACATGAAAAGCCTGTGTTCTGCTACATTAGGGGAACAATCAGATGACATTTGGAAGCGAGCGGGATATCCTGGGGTGCGAGCACAGAATACTAACCATGACAGAGCACCTTTTATTAATTGCTGGGCTGACATATGGAGAGCGCTCAGGGTTCAGTACACAGACGTGTCAGACATGAGTGCAATTATGACTCATAAAATGAGAGTGTATGAAAATCTGACGGCTTATATTCAGGATATTCAGGAAAAATGGTGATTATAAACTAGAGAACCATGGGAAAAATCATAAGTATATTGTATCATATTTTATGTCAGGGACTCCCGATGAAGTGCAATGACAATTGAGAAATATTGTTAGAATGGAAATGAAGCCATGGGTGGAGATACAACTGATGATTGTTCACCATTGTCGGTTAAAGCAGGAGAAAGATCGAAAGAAAGGTGAGGACAGGAAGATTGATGAAGCAAAGTCAGTTCAGAAGAAATTGTTGAAATTGTCTGTGAAAGGAGCAGTATTGATAAGAGGGGAAGAACGTTTTAGTACACAAGGCTCACAGCAGGAACAGCCAGCAGCTAATTGAAATTTTGCAGGAAGATCAGAATATAATTATTACCCTGCGGTGAGGGATTTCACCCAGAGGCAGAGGGTTTGTATTTCAAGTTCCACAGGAGGATGGTTTAATGGGGGGCAACCAACATTTGGTGGATAGCCACAGCAATGTTGGACATGTGGGAAGAAGGGACACATTTCACATGTATGTATAAGCAGGGAGGGATGCAACAGAACTGGTAAGCAGCTGATCCAAGAAGAGGAGGTTTGACAGTAGTGGGAGGGAACCCTTTCACTGGCATAGTACTGGGCATGTGTCCACAATTGGACAGCCTACATAAAGACTTGATGTGATCCATCCTATCCATTACACCAGACCCACAAGAGGAACTGTGGGTTGTGTGACCAGAGGTGACAAAAATGTTCCTTCTTAGTAGATATGGTGGGCAAATTGATCTTGTGCTAAAAAGGGAAGGTTACCAATGCCAGTCATTGCCATGAATGGACAAGGATATTCTGGGGCAACAACTATTGTTCCTTTTACAGATGCTTTACCCATCACCATAGGAGAGAACACAACATACCTATGCCATTATTATATTCCTGCAAGACACCAGTTAACATATTGGGGAGAGATTTGATGAGCAAATGAAACAAGACAATGGGCCTGATTACGAGGTCGATGGTAAGGGGTTAACGGCAAGGTAAGGGTGCCATTGCCGTTAACCCCTTACTGCTGCATTACGAGGTCCCTTGGCGGGAGCCGCTATGGGACCAGGGAGCTAATAACGGGCCTGCTATTAGTGGGCCCGTTATTAGCTCCATCCCCATTCCCATTGAGCCCTATGGGGGATCAAATGGAAATGGGGAATGGTTCTCAGAATGGGGACTTACCGGGTCCTCCAAGGTTGGAATAAACCGGTAAGTCCCTATTCCGAGAACACGGACCCGGAATGTGGTAAGGGGTAGCCATGGTGCTAATAGTACCATGGCTACCTCCAACCTCGTAATGAGGCCTGATATCTTTCACTGACCAGGAGATATGATCTACTCCAGGGATTAATTATGTGAATGTACAAGAATTCATAACAGCATGGTATGGTCAGGAAGCCCAAAGAGGAGTGCCCTTGAACCCGGAAGTATTCCTTTATGGAGTACACATATTGTTAACATGGCTTCCAGGGATACAGAACAGACTATTGCGGATACTCACAACATTTTTGTTTCAACCAGACGTACCCACAGACGTGGAGTAAGGGCAGATAACTACAATTCAGTGAGAAGCCACAATAACAAGGTAAGACAGAGTTGATGAGGAAGGGGAAAACTGGGGAACAGTGATACATCTTGACAAAGGACATAGATTGACCAACTTAACAGATGGAAGCTTGTTTACAGATGACGACTCAGATGACAAAGTGATGTTTAATATAAGTCTTGCATATCAGTTAAAAAATTAAAATAGAGAGATACCTCAGAAAATGTCACTAGTAAAGAAAGTATTGTCCTTTCTCCAAGTAGATTTGGCATATGTACCAAGTACATTGTAGACTAGCAGTCCAAAAGACGTTGGTCTATTGAAAGGAGTGGGGCCGTCAAAATTAAATTAAATCAAGGAGCTATTTTACCACAAGTAAGACAATATCCCTTGTCAAAAGAAGCTGACAAAGGTATCTTTGACACTATTGCCACCTTAGTGCGACAAGGGATATTAGTGACTTCTGAACCCCCATGTAGCACAGCTGTGTACCCGGTGAAAAAAGCGACGTGCAGATAAATCCAGGATTTATGCCCCTGAATAATATTGTTATAGCAGAGTTCCCATTATTTCCAAAACCCAGCCTCAATATTACGCAACATGCCAGCCAAAGCTAAATATTTTACAGTGATTGATTTAAAGAATGCTTTGTTTTCCATCCCCTAAACAAAGAATCACAGTATTTTACCTCACTTTGGAATTAAACTAAAACATACTTGGTTACCCCAGTGGTACTGTGAATCCCCCCCTCAGGCTTTAACCTAGTTCTACAGATGGACTTGGGAAATTTATAACTTGACAGCACAGTAATACAATATGCAGATTACATTTAAGGGTGCAGCAACACAGAGTTAGAGTGCAGTAGAGACACAGTGAAACTGATGTCAGTATTGGCCAAGAAAGGGTACACAGTTGACAAAGAAAGAAGGCACTAATTTTAGGAATAAGTCCTATATATAGGCCAGCTAATATCAAAGGAAGGAAGGAAGGGGGCACCGGAAAGAGGAGAATCGATAATTAAAACACAGAAGCCAGTGAAAGGGTTACAGCAATTTCTAGGCCTTTGAAATTATTGCAGGGTGTGGACTTTTGACTACAGCACATATGTAAGCCACTTTTGAAAGGACTGAAGGAAGCACCGATGGATACAGTGATATACCGTGGACAGGCCAGATGATAGATGCCTTTGATTAATCAGAGCTAACAATTAGCATAGCTTCAGTGTTAGGTATCCACGATTACAATGAAGAATTATTCATATTCTCCCATTCAGTAGTGGTGACAGCTGTCCTCGCACAGAGAACTCCTATAGTACACAAACCATTTGCATTCTAGAGTGGGATTTTAAATCCAGTCATAAGAGGTCATTATCCCTGCGTACAACCATTGGTAGAAGCAGCCTTTGCGTTTGAGACATCTGCCAGTATAACTATGGGCTGCACAGTTACATTATATGTTAAGCATGCCCTATTTTCCATACTTGAAAAACCCAAAAGCACATTGACTACACAGAGAGCCTCTAGTTATGAAGTAATTATATAAAACCCATTAATTAAAATTGTCAGGTGCTGAGTGCTAAATCCAGCCAGAGTCATAGCAGAATCAGTAAAGGTAGGAGATAATGTGCATGATTGCCCTAAGCACACTGAATACCATGATGAAATAACACATGTCAAGGAAAATGCACTAGGAGGGGGGATAATAAAGTAATTGACAGACCATCATCAATAGACCAGTGCACTGATGAAAGGCAGAGTGACACAGCCATAGTAAAAGCAATAGTAAAAGCAATAGCGATTAGCAGTGTTGATACAGTGACAAGTAGCAGATTTTGTCACCTGAAGTGCATGAAGTAGAGGCGGTAATGGTGCATTCCGACTCTGCCTATGTGACGTCAACAGTATATGCAGGATTGTCATGTTGGAAGGAGGGGTTTCCTGTATGCATATGCCACACCAGAGTAGCATGCACCACTATTGCACATGCTCATAGATGCACTCCAACTCCCATCAGAGATTGCTGTGGTGTAGTGCGCAGCACACACCATAGTTGTGGATTTGATGCAGAATCAAATAAAAAGAAATAAAATTAAAATTAAAATCTCTGTTTAATCTATGCTACCACTCACTCCACCTGCCCCTCAATTGACTTATAATCACCTAGATAAAGCGGGCGATATTCTCTAACTCAGCTTGGCAGTGTTCCAGAGTTATCCACAGCTAAGGTCGCTCGAGATTTCGCAGCCCTTCTCAAGATGCCAACCCAGGAGAGAAAACACTTCAGCTTTAGCCCAGCAGGACCAGCCGTCTGCCTCCTTTTCAGTCAGTGCCAAAAGAGGAATGCCTCTCTAGCTCTGCCTCAAACCCTTTTTTCATGAATCCCCTGTCAATCCAGAAAAACACCTCCTCTTCACCAGACCCACCCACATCACGCCTTTTTCTCTGTGTATTTTACTCATTGTGCTAACTGCATTGCTGAAGAGAAAAATGAAGCATTTCTCTTGTGCTTCCTGCTCTAAAACAAGGTTATGTTTTTAGCAGTTTGGATCTTCACATTTTTCAGCTAACCACACAGCACAGATTCAGCCTGTATGTTTAGAGCATTGTGCATTTTCATCAGTCTGCATCCAGCTTATTTCGAGCTAATTTGCAATAAATCTTATTATGGAAATCTGTTAAATGTTATATTGGGTTAGGTTAATTAGTATGTTAGATTTATGTTAGTATTGCATTTAAGTGTTTTTCAGTTCATTGAAATAGCATCATGAAGCAAAGTGATCATTTTTAGTATGTTCTCTATGCATTGGCATCTATTTAATACAGCCTTAGACTCACACTCTTGAGTCCTAGTTAAAACTCAGACCCTCGCTAAAATATGAATGATGAAATGCAGAGTCTAAATCTTGAAATGCAGAGCCCAGATTCCTACTCCTACACACCTCCTTTTCTCACTGCTGGGATATAATCCAAAATCACTGGGGGAAAACAATAAATATGCACTAGTCATAATGAACAACATTTTAACAGTTGAAAATAAATGACATGAAAATGGTAATACTATACATGAGAAACATTATGTATACATCGTTAGTCTTGAGCAAAAGAGTCTTGAGTATTGAGCAGAAGAAAGAAACACAATCTTTTTTTAACACACAAAAATGCTTTTTTTAAATGTGTCTCTTTTTGTTGTTTTTTTCATTTGTTTCTTTATCACTTGATCACCTTTATCTTTTACATTTTTTAATTGATATTTTTTTGTGGGCAAGGGTTGGAATTTTATTTTTGTGGGCATTAATTTGAAACATTTTTGGGACATTTTTTTCAATGTTTCAAAAAACATTGTCATTATCAGAAAACATATGTCCGTAAAACTGTGCCATTGACCTCAGTCAGATGTAAATAACAATAAAAATCAGTTTGTGATAAAAAAATCAGTTTGTGATGAGAATCAGTTTTTATAAATAACTTTAAAATCTCACAGGAAACCATTCTTGGTGCAAGTTCTCCATTCCAGGACTCCATGGGACTTCTCCCGGGATCATCATCTATAAGTCTTTTGAGGTCATCATCTTCACCCCCTTCTTCGGTCCAGGGGGCTTTCCAGGGTACTCCAGTTCAGTGGCATCCTCCAGGGATCTGGCGCTGACAGGGAAAATAACTATTTTTCTAGAGTAAAAAGAAGAAAAACAACATAAGTATCAAGAACATCACACCTTTTACTTTTCCTTTCTCACTGGGATACCTGAAACCAAATTTAATTATGCACACAAATGCAGATTATACCAAATTATACACACTCCAAGACATTTTTTTATGAGTTACTGAAAACAACATGGAATATCACATGGCATTTTCGAATAACAGTCTCAAACACAACACTCCTTTTCTCTTAGTTGCTTACTTGTATTTTGTTCACTAACTCCCTTTTTTACATCTCTTTAAATCTCTGTCTGACCTCTTTGCACTATTTACACCTATCCACCTGTTATGGCAATTCTATTTAATAGGTAATCACTTTACTTTCTCACTCCCTGTTAGTTTCAACTCACTCTAGTCTTTTCACTTCATGTTTCGGGTGAAAGGGCTAAATTTGATTAACGTGGACAAACTGTTCCACTGTTAATTCTCCCTCCTTTTTGACAATTCTATAGACCACAGGTGAAACCTTACCTACAATTGTATATGGCCCTTGCCATGCTGCAAGGAATTTAGAATTTTTATGCTTACACTTCCTGAAAATAAACTTGTATACCTGGTCTCCTATTTCATATTATCTCACAGATGCCTTCCAATCGTAATATGTATTTGCACCGTCAGCAGGCTTTTCCAAATTTCGCTGCGCTAGAAGGCATCGGCCTGATAGCCATTAGTACCAATGGAAGCCACAAATCCCAACTAGATACTGCTTCAGCTACAAACCTTTTCATTATATCAACTATCGATCTGTTACACCATTCCACTCCCACTGAAGAGAAGGGCCAGTAAGAAATGTGTAGCTTCCTCTTCACAACCAATGTTTGCCATGTTTTTGTCATTAATGTACTAGTGAAATAACTTCCACCGTCTGACACTATTCTTTGTGGTAAACCACATCTTGAAAAAACATGATTTACAATTAAAGTGGCCGCCGTTTGTGCACTGCAGTCTGGAGCTGGAATGCACTCCACCAATTTAGACATTAGACAAGTGACTGTCAGCATGTACCATTTTCCCTTTGCCGATCTCCTCACAAGCCCAACATAGTCGACTTGTAAATCAGACCATGGGCGTGTTTCACCCTGTTTCATCAATGGTGCTCTATGAGCTGGTGATGCAGGTTGAAACTGTGCACACACTTAACACCCTCTGGTGTAGAGCTCAACATCTTGGGACATGTGTGGCAAATAGATGTATTATTTTACAATTTCTGTGAACATCTCTGTGCTGCAGTTATGGCATCGGAGGCATGATGTAACCTCAGTCCCCGAAATGACAAAGACACTACCCATTGGATTTGGCCTGTCACAGATTCCCTAATCATCAGTCCATCCTGCATTCCAATTCTCTTTTTGTTTTTTAATCGCACCCTTAATTCCTCTTTCCCTTTGTAGTCCTCTTCAGTCCGAGGATTTTGTTCGTCATCTAGCAAATGGTTGTTGAATAGGCCTAGAATTAGATATTCCTTTTGTGCTTTGATCAAGCCCTGATCTGGTGTATCAAAACTCACTTGTGCCACAGGCTGTTAAACTGTTTTTGGAGATTTGGAACGTGTCATTGTATCTATCTGTATTTCACCAAGCAGGAGTTCAATAGGAAATAACGCCCCCATTACAGCTCCAATTTTGGCTAATTGATCAGCCTTATCATTTCCCTCCTTATCCCAACCTTGTGTTTTCAAATTACCACGTATTTTCCTCCAATGGATTATCAGGTAATTTACGGACACGTTTGTCTATATCTTGAATCATCTTGCCATGTTTAAGTGGCTTCTTTTTATAGGTGAGCATGCCTATCACCTTCCAGCTATGTAAATACTCCACAAAACGATTTCACCCACTTTCAGAATCAGTTACTAGAACTATTTCTTTGAGTCTATTTTCTACTGCTGTAGATATTGCCTTATAAATAGCGGCCAGTTCTGCCACTTGACTGCTTTTGGAGTTTATTCTCATGCTTACTCTTGGAATGTTCTCACATGTAAATCATATGTTTCCTATTCCTGCTACAAGCTCTTTCTCTGTGAAATTTTCTACATGGTATGCACATGGCATGCACATACATCTACATACACAGTTGGTAAATCCTTACATGTTTCTTCATTAAATGCCTTGTGTGTGGATTCCTCAAATTCATTCAAACTTGTGTTTAGCTCTGTGTCACCAGGAACACAGACAGCTGCAGAATCATACAATTCTGCTATCCCTTGAGCAACTGTGCTCTTTTTATTTTGTCCATATCTCACTTCTACTGGAAATCCCTGAAGTGCTAATGTCCAGGAAGTAATTCTTGACTGGGCCAATTTCCCTGATCTGATTCTCTTACTTTGAAACAATTGCAGAGGCTAGTGATTTGTTTCAACAATCACCCACTCCCCTTGAATAATGGGATGGAAATGTTGTAATGCCCAGACAGTGGTCAGAAACGCTTTTTCAAATTCATTGAATTTGGTCTCTAACTGTGACAATGCTTTGCTAGCATATGCAATAGTTTTATTACTTTTATCGTGTTTTTGATATAACACTTCTGACATACCTTGATCTGTAAATCCTATTTCTGCAAAGAAATCCTGGTTTTTCAGGTGATATGCCAAACATGGCGCTTTCATTAGACACTCTTTTAGCTTGACCACTGCCTCTATTTGTTCCTTTTCCCATTTCCAGGTTACACTCTGCTTCAGTAATCTCATTAGAAGTTGTGCAGTCACTGCATAATTTTCAATACATTTTGTGTTGTAACTTGTCATTCCTAACAAGTTCTTTAAAACTTTCAAGTTAGTGGGATCCTTTAGTTTATGAATGGCCTCCTCTTTTGTGGATTTAACCCATGCTCTGTCACTTCATGACCTAGGAAGCGTACTCTTGTTCTCCACCACTGTGCGTTCTGTATATATATATATTTGCCCCAGCCTTCTGTAGCTGACTGAGCACATGCCTAATCTCATTGAAATGGCTTTCAGATCTTCCACTTAGACTTCAGTCCTCCTTTCAGCTGCAAGGAGTGCCTTGCTCGGGAATAAGCCAAACTCACTTGCACTATTGACATACCAAAAAGGGGTCCGGGGCCATGCATGTTGTGATATGTCAAATGAAAATGCAAACAAATTTTGAATATCTACAGCTAGTGGCACATACCAGTATCCAGCTATAAGGTCTAATGTGGTAAATACCTTTGACCGATGAACCTTTGCAAGACCCTGATCAATAAATGGAAGATGACACCTTGAAATAGGTACCTTTTTGTTTAATTCTCGTAGATCTGCACACCAGTGCCATTGGCCATTGGGTTTTAACACACCTAATATAGGGGTATTTCATTAAATGTGTTTAAACTTTATTTATTTATTTATTGTTATAGCTGAATAATCAACTTTGCAATCATTTTACAGAAAATGTACAAGTAAAATCGGTTGTCAAAATAATCAAGTTTAAAAATAGATCATGTTCAACATTAACACCATGTTGAGTTTAGTGCTAAAACATAGATCCTAAAAATCATAGAATTATATCAATTCAATTCCTTAACACACATTGTTATTAGTTTTCCCAATGTGGCTATCAACACTACCACTTCCCTAAATCAGTGGACTTTGAGAGTGTTACATTTTGTGTGTGTATGATGTATAAGCTACAAACAGAACTTCCAAAAAGTTCTTAACTGAAATACAAATTGTCATGTGATTTAATGAAAAGAGCACAGAACACCTGTCATTGTCATCCAATTTTCTGAATTGCATATAATGTTTCTGAAGATGTAACTCTCTCTCATCTCTTAAACCATCACAGTTTAGGAAAATATGTTTTAATGTTTCTTTTTGATCAGCTATTTTTGCAGAACCTACAAGATTCTAGTGTTTTACTGATTAATTTGCGTTTTACCATTACCAATCTAGTTGGCCAAAGGTTGAACCTGAAGCATATATAAGTTGATCTGAGCGTTACAGATGGATAACGAATCAGGTACAGTTCACAAGTGAGAAACTTTTTTTTAGAGAAAGGAATACCACTAGAATCTTTATATGCACAGCATTGATTCCTCGTTTTAGTCCAGTCATACAAATACAGTTTCGTTTTTGCTCTCTCTGGATTTTCCAAGAGAGAATCCAGAGTTAGATCAGCAGCCGACATTATGTTGGAAACCATTTTTCTCCAGTTGACAACAAATTTGTGTGTAGATGTAAGCATATAACAAGACGGGAACAAGAGTAAAGTGTTGGTGTCTTTGGCAAGAATATATTTGCTAAACAGAGCACACTGCCTCCAATGATATGTGGCATTTAGGGAGATTAGGCCGATATCATAGCACAAACATGCAAATAGGTACGCCTTTAGGGAGGTATAAAACCTGTCTCCAGTACATACTCTCTAGCTTCGTCAAGAATGTTTTATTGAGGCTTGGCCATGTCTCTAAACCATATAATAATACTGCAGTCATTTTTTGGTTATAGTATGTTATTGCCGGGGCACAGTGAGAATTTACCATATTTCCGTAGTATCATTTTAGTCTGTGAAATTGAGGTTGTCAGTCACAGTTCCATTACGTGTACATGTGCTCTGTTATGTGGTTGGTTATCAATTCTCATACCAAAGTATGTATATTGTTCTACTATCTCTATCTCAGAATCTTGAAATGTCCATTTCAGTCTGATTTGTTTTGTTGATGGAGCATTGCAGATCATAATTTTGTTTTTTTCAATGTTAATTGTAAGCTGATTGATAGTTATATAAGGCGATAGAGCCTGTAAAAGGTGTTGTAGACCAACAGGGTTTTTTGACAATAGCACCAAGTCATTGGCATATAAAAGAGCCGACACTTTCTCTTGTCCCAGCCTTGGAGAATCAGTGATGACATCTTGTAATGACTCAAGCATGTCCGACAGGAAGAAGTTGAAGAGGGCTGAGGCAAGTATACATCCCTGCCTCAGCCCACTTGCAGTTTGCAATGGCCTGGAAAGCATGCCCTCTGCATTCAATCTCACTTGAATTAGGGTTCTTGTGTGCAATTCATTGATAACATCTATAATGGTGGTCAGGCAATGTGCTTTGTGTAAATTTAGTAATAAGAGTTGACGAGAGATGGAGTCAAATGCTGTGTGAAAATCAATGTACGCAAGGTACAGAGGCTGATTCGACACATGAGAGTAGTGTTTATTAGCATACAGTGTGGATAGGTTTATGGATGTCCCCATACCGGACAAAAAGCCAGTCTGATGGGGATCACGCTTACAACACTGAATGGTCCATGAATTGAAATCTCGCAATACAAGCCCTGTACCGATCTTTTCTGACACGTCCAATAATTAAATTGTCTGTAGTTTCCCGGTACAGACCTATCCCCTTTTTTATGGATTGGGATTATCACCGCCGTGCGCCAAGATGCAGGTTTACTCCTCTTCTGAATGATGTTCGAGAATATGTTATGTAGGATTATGGACCAATTTTTAGGATGTGCGTTTAGCATAGCATTACTTTGGCCGTCGCTCGTGAACCACTTCATAATGAAATTCTCAATGTCTTCTGCTGAGATGCAGAGACACCAAGGCGTCAAGGCAAACATGATGTTTGTGTCTTTCATGTAGGATTCCGTGTTGGGATGTCAAATAAGGCATGAAAGTGCTCTATCCACTGCTGTGCTGTTCCGTTACACCATTGATTTGTGCATGGATCCGGGTGTTGCCTGTTGCTGATTAAGCATAGAACAAATGACCACTGTGCTCTTAGTTGTAAAAGCTTGCAGTGTGTTCTCACTATCTCAATGATATTTGGCTGCTTGCCGACCTCTGGTCCAATTTCAATATTGGCATGTGGCCACTCTTAGCGCCCCTGACCTTTCAGCTTCAGTAGGAGTTTAATGGCATTTTTTTACACTGAAGCTCGGCTTTCTTTTCTTTTTGTTCTAAGTCGAGACAGTGGGCTTTCTGTGTCAAGTTCTTAGTGGAGGTTGTGTTATTATACTTGAAAAGAATAAGTGCCAATGTGTAAAAGTTGTTTCCATACAGAGATACATTCTTTGAAAGGATATCATTCATTTGCAGTAGTTTTTATTCGTTCCATTTGAATCGTGAACCTGCACTTTTTATATGGATTTGATGTGTGAAATGCTCTCCTGACTCTTCCGGTTTATCAAAGTGCCACTGACAGCGCAACGTTAACATATTTTGATTGCTGTGCTTTTGATCAATCACTTTGAATCTGTCTACTTGGTTGTACAACTGGCTATCTATATAAAGATAGTCAATTGTTCTTTTTGACAGTCCTCTATTCCATGTGGCTCATGGAGGCAGATCTTCTGGTAAGGACCCATTTGCCATTATGAGACCACTTTCATTCATCAACGTGGACCATCTGCAAACTGTTGCATGGTTGGTCATTGTTTTGTCAAGACAATGTAAATTCAGGTCTCCAGCTATGATGATATTAGTGACCTGTCGCTCAGCTGAGATTAAATCTATCATGTTTTCCATGTCTCGAAAATATTGTTTGTCTGAAATACCTGCAGGGTTTCTGTAGAGGTTAATCATTGCTATCACACACTCCTGATGAAAAATCTTAACTAGCTGCATAAAGTTGTTTGGGGTTGCCCATGATTTTACGGTAAATCCTCACCCGTCTTCACTGCGACAAGTAGTCCGGAGGACGGACAACCTTTTTCCGCCAGAATTTAATAATAATAATATTTATTGTGATTTAGTTTGCAGTGAAACTTTACACATTGATATAGCTTTTACGTAAGAAGAAAAAGAAAACATATATAGAGTAAACATTATCATAAAAAGGGAATACATGACAATTTAACTACAGAGTTATAAATAACGAGAAAAAATTACATCAAATTCCATAAACAATCAAACCATCATGTCTTCATCTCATAACTTTTAGAAAACAGTAGTTACGGTTTTAGCAAAAAAGCATACAATGCCTCATAATAGCAGATAATCTTCAGGGTGAGCTTCCAACATATAGATAACAGGCAATAATGGTTTACCATTATAATAGTTTTGCTTAGATGCACACCCGTGATAAATGGCAGGGTATTTTGCCAGAATTGCTGGAAGAGGAGCGATACTATGATCGTTTCAGATGGGGGTGTTTAACAGCCAAGTTTCTTGGAAGGAGAGAATATCAAACTTGTTTATTTAATTTTCAGACGAGGTCATAAGATGGGTAAGCCCCCAAGTGTTCCTGCTTGCCAAGGAGATAGTTTTTATATTTCCGAGCTCTCTTTGATGATTCGGCTCCTCAGACACATGTTGTTATGCTTGCTGTGTGTTTTTAAGGTTCTGAGGTGCTGGGTTTTGGCAGGAGCACCCACATATTTCTACTTTGTGGTGCACAATATTAGCATTGTTGTTACTTATGAGGTCCTGTGATATGATAAAACCCAGTCTAAACAAGTCCACTTTTGCCAACCAGATCGGGTTTAAGACTAAACCTGAAGGAATCCACAGTCTGACTGACGTTGGATCATACAAGTTTATAAATTCTACTTGATCAATGTCGATCAAAGTTATGTCGTCTAAGGTTGGGGCGTCGTTGAAAATGCTCAATATGTTTGCCCGACACAGAGTAAACTGGTTGTGTGGTCCTGGCCGGCATTTCATGATCAATGTGTGATGTGTGGATTTTGTTTTATCTTTATCTTGAGTTTGCCTGCTGATATTGTTTATAGTAGATGCCATATGGTCTTGTGCCTTGTTGTGATGCTGTGTTGATTCCAAGGCTTTGCATGGTAATTCGTTTATTTGACACAAGCGACTTCTTGGGTGCGTGGCTACTGCCTGGTGAGTAAGCATGCATTATTTTGCGGTGGCAACTCTTCCGATCCCAGTAATGTTTCCTTGGATGCTCTTTGATGCTTTCTGCATTAGGTGTGTTCTCTCTGAGGCTAAGGCCCTCATTACGACCCTGGCGCAAAGCGAAAAACGATGGCGGTAAACGATTACCGCCATCGTCTTCCGCTCGGGCCGATTACGACCCGTGACCGTAAACTACGATGTCACTAGCGGCATCGTAGCTAACGCTGCCGCTGACTGCGCCAAGGGCGCGCGCACGCGAACATCCACACCGTACTTAGCGCCATGGCGGAAAGGTGCGGGAATGCCGACCCAAGCGGACATGCCCCTAACGCCATCACCCAGGCCGTTAAGTACCTTACCGCCATGGTGCAAATTACGCCATCGCGAACCAACCGTAAAGGGCCATGTAAAGTGAATGCAGCTGCCACAGGTGCACAGAAACAGCACAGGTGAAGGCAATACAGACACAGGAAGTACAAAAAGAGCACACCCCACCCCTTCCCACACCCAGTCACACTCCACAATGATACCAATAGGACTAGCAATGTTGGGGCTGGAGGACCTGATAGCAATGCGAGTGCTACAACAGCAACTACAACAACCACAACTACAACAACAACAACAACAACAACAACAGGCTGCACAGAGGAGACGCAGGAGGAGAAGGAGGGCAAGGCAGGCCCAGCAAGCCCCACCAGCACAGCCAGTGCCACCACGCAGGCAGCCCCCAATCCCACGCATCAGACCCAGCCCATTCAACCTCACCGCTGAGCAGATCCACACCCTGTACCGACTGGACCGGGACACCATCACCACCATTGTGGACATGATACACAACGACATCGTCAGCATGATTGATACACCCACTGCCACCCCCCCCTACTGAAGGTAGTGTCCGTGCTCCACTTCCTGGCCACAGGCACCTACCAGCACACAGTGGGGCACTTGCATGGCATATCACAACCATTATTCTCGCGTACACTGATGCAAGTGCTCGATGCCCTCCTCAAGCACACAGATGACCACATCTCATTACCACGGTCTGCCCAGGAGATTGCCAACACCAAAGTGGGTTTCCATGCACTGGCCGGCATACCTGGTTGCATTGGTGCCATTGACTGCACCCATGTTGAATTGGTGGTCCCACATGCCATGGAGGTACCGTACCGCAACCGTAAACATTTCCACTCAATCAACGTGCAAATGGTCTGTGACTCCAACAGGATCATCACACATTGTTGTGCCAGATTCCCCGGATCAACCCATGATTCTATGGTCCTTCGGAACTCAACAATACCACGCTACATGGAGCGACATGCAGGCCCAAGATCCTACCTACTCGGTGAGTCTAATGACATGAGCATGGAAATGCAAAGTGGGTGTTGAATGACGTACCAATGCATATTACAACTGGCAGATACAGGGGGGTGGGTGCAACTAGCAGTAGCCAGATCATTCCCTGTGGCAGCACTGACGTCAACAGAGAAGTGTACACATCATGCCTGACCTAATCATCCCAACATGTGAATGAAAGTGCATCCCAAAAACGACACAAACATTTGCAAGTGCATTGTGCAAATTGTGGCCGCATTGACCCTAACGAATAACACCAACATGCACGTCACCATGCACCAACTACTGAAAGGCCTGTCCCCCACAACTGCGCACAAAGGAGGCACATGACAGACAGGGACATCAATGCACCACTACAAGACCCACCAACTGTCCCCATTGACACCAGTAATGCTCACTGGGGTCATAATGAGCCAGACATCGATGTTGCTATCATGTGAGCTTCAAGCTCACAGGACACGTGCAAGGTCACATGAATGACGGCCTGAACGGACACAGTGGATGGCCACTCACAAGGCAATCGTCCCCCCTGCATTGTGTTTTAGCACGCAAAACAGTACATGAGAGCCATAAACACATACTGGTTGCACAGTGTAAATCCATAACCACAACTCCAATTGGTGCACAGTAACAGTCAGAATCAAGGCATGGTTGTGCGTCATGTTCACATATCAATCTCGTTCCTGACACATTCTTTTCTCACATTTTACAGGTGATGCGGGCTATCCCCTGAAGAGGTGGCTCCTCACACCAGTCCGGAACCCATCGAACCAGCATGAGGAGGACTACAACCATAACCATGCACGTACCCGTGTGGTGATAGAGCATGCTTTTGGCCTACTGAAGGCACGTTTCCGCTGCCTCAGCAGGTCTGGCGGGGCACTCCTGTACCGCCATGAGAAGGTTGCAAAGATCGTCATGGCATGTGTCATGCTACACAATATGTGCATCAGACGAAACGTGCCTCTGCCCCCTGACGCAGAACCACAACCACCTGATGATGGGGATGATGATGATGGGGATGGGGCAGCACCTCAGGGAGGCAGCGATGCACAGGAGGGCCATATTATGCGTCAGAATGTCATTGACCGATACTTCTAGCACACACAGCGAGTGTGTGACATATGGATGGCACTTGGGGCACTGTGTGTGTCTGGTATGTCAACACTGTGGACTGTAACAATAAAGCACACATACGCAATGAGCAATGTCCACACTTTTAGTTTGTGAGAAAAGAAAAAGTGTATTGTACTACTGAATAGGCATAACAGTACCCCTCCCCCTCCCCCCTGAACACTCCAACACACCCAAAACCCCCACCCCCTCCCCCCTGAACACTCCAACACACCCAATACCCCCCTCCCCCTCCCCCCTGAACACTCCAACACACCCAATACCCCCCTCCCCCTCCCCCCTGAACACTCCAACACACCCAATACCCCCCTCCCCCTCCCCCCTGAACACCCTGCAAACATGTGACAGTGCCCGTGGTGAAGTGAGTATAGTTCAGCACACTATTGACTGCCCCCTCTCCCGGAACCTGGGGCCCCCCTGCCTGTGCTCCTCAGGGTCCTGGATGACCTGCGGACGGGAGAGGCTTGTGCTGAACTTGCAGCCGAGGATGTACCGGGCTGCTCAGTACGGCATGTGTCCAGAATATTCTGGATGAGCTGGCTCATCATCTGCCGCCCTGCAGCAAGTTCGGTGCAAATGTCCCTGCTGGCAGTCTGGATGGCAGCCCTGATGCCATCAGCACTCCTCTCCATGGCTGCACTGGTACTTACACATTCTGCTACATGCTGCGTGAGGAGTGTGCCCAGTGCTTCCTGCCTGTTGGCAATCTGCTCCAGCGACAGCTGGAATTCTGGCCCAATGGGGGGTGCCAATGGGGGACCAATGGGACTACTCCCATCTTCCACAACTCCCACTGGGCTTGGAGTTGCTGGCCATGAATTAGCTGGCGATGGGCCCAGGGTGTCATCTCCATGATGGCTGATTGGGGATAGGTGTGGTGAGTGCAGTTGTGTGTTGTGGTGAAGTCCGGTGTCATCCTCCACATCACTGTCGGAGCAGGCAGCGATGGCTGCAGTCTCTCCAACAGTACTGCTCCCTGCTGACGCATTGCCCTCAGTGGGCAACAGTGGGTGTGGTTGGGCTGCAGGTGCTGTCACAACCCCTTCCTCGGGGGACTTTGCTGCCCTGGGCTCTTCAGCCTGGCGTGGATTCTGCCTGGGTCCAGCAGAGGTGGATGCATGGTTCCCCTCTCCCACTTTCCTGGCCTTCTTGGCTGGGGTGCTGGTGCTGTCGTCCCTGCCAGTGTCCGATTGCGAGCCTGTGGTGGAGCAGAGGAGGGTGACTGTTATTGATGGTTCAGCCGACATTGAGCAGGCATTGTGAAGAGTGAAATGGATAGATGGTGGAGTTAGTAGCCCGTGACATACAGGTTGCCTCCCTTTAGGTTCGGTTTTGCATGCAGGTGTGTGTCTGCCTACTGTACAGTGTACATGCTGCATGTGCGCAGGGTGTGGCTCATCTGCTGATGTGTTGCGTCTGCCACATTGTGATTGTCACGTGCAAGTGTATCAGGGTGTCTTGCAAGGCTGGATATGAGGCACCTACCTGTGTCTCCAGATCTCGGGGCCCCTCTCTCCATCTCGCCGACACCTTCGATGCACTCAATGCCAATCAGAGAGGCACATGTCTCCTCCCATGGCTGCATCTTCAGTGGGGAGTCTGCTCCCCCGCCAGTTCCCAGGGCCAGGTTACGGTTGGCAGACATAATGCCCCGGACCCTGAACCGCAGGTCGTCCCATCTCTTGCGGCACTGTTTGGAGGTGCGTGGGGTGGTTCCAACAGCACTGACACGTTGTGCCACAAGTTCCCACACCTCCTTTTTGCGGCCTATGGCTGTTCGGGTCATCTCATTGGAGAAGACAACATCAGCCTTCTCCTGGAGCGTGTCTGCAAGCATTTGCAGTTACTCTCGACTGAAGCGCTCCTGCCGCTGCCTGTCACATGCCTTCTTGACAACTTTAGGCATGGTTGGCTGTGGAAATGGGTGGGTTATGTGAATGTCAGGGTTTGAGGGTTGGTTGTGGTGTGGTTGGGTAGGATGGCAATGGATTGTGTTTTTTAAGATGGCTGCTGTGCTGTTTCCCGTTCCGCCGCGATTACACTATTTCCGGTTCCGCCTAATTGCGGTCACCGCTGATTACGGTGACCGCTGACTACGGTCGGCGCAATGATGGGTGGCGGTAGGTCACCCTGCGCTGTTAACGAGGGCGGTAAGGGCTGTTTACGGCATGGCGTAGTTTACGTTACCGCCATGGCGTAATGCTCGTGCGCGATGGGTCGTAATGTGGCGCTCTTATCGCCATCGGACCATGGCGTTAACGCTCATTACGCCATGGCGGTAATTTCAATCACTTACCGCCTGAGTCGTAATGAGGGCCTAAGTATGCTTCAACAGCCTCCCTAATCTGCTTGCTACGTAATTCTAAGTCTGACGACTCTTCTGTTAAATCGGTATCCGATTTCTTATTTTTCTCTTGTGTTTGTTGAACCTGGTTGAAGGTAACTTTGCTTGGTTTTTCTCTCTTTCGTTTTGTGATTTCCGTGATAAGGTCATCTAATGGAGGGTATGCTGCTGGAAGGCTGCCACCACTGGGCTCCACCAGTTTAGTTTCTTTCCGTATATTTTTGAATTTCTTTACAACAGCCAGTCTGGCATTTTTTAATTGGTTTTGAGCTTCCGTAATTGATCTGATAAATTGTTTTGTTGTTGATTTGGAGTTGGAGCTTATGATTTTCATATTTTTGGGTTTCTTGGTTTGTACATTCTTTGGCGTTGTTCTTTTATCAATCTTGCCTTTCTGATTCTGAGGCTGCTCTATTTGAAATACGTTGTCTGTTTGTGCACTAGCCTGAAGCATTTGAGCCGAGCTTTCTTTGGCTATAACCTTTTCTCCTTCATTCACAGTTATGTGTGCATTATCCTCTGTTATCATACGAATCACAGCATCAGGGGAAGGGAGGTCAGAGGTTGACGCACTCTTGCTTACAGAGGTCTGCATGGCAATATGTTGGTAAGACATACCAATTTTGGTGCAACCCTTTAATGCCGTTAACTCCTTGCACTTCATGCATTCATGTTTAGAGATCCAATCTGTGATTTGGTTAATTTGTATCACTTGCTGTCTCAGTTTATGGTCCAAGGTTTCAAATAAACGCCCCAAACTAGTTAGGGCCATGTTTATTGACGTCAGAGTTATTTCAAGCAAGGGTTGTTGTTTGTTTTCATCTTTGTATTTTGGTGCCACAATTGGACACCTCAGAGTCGGAGCAACAAAGGACACTGACACGTTTGATAGGTCGCTGGCGTCCTGATGGAAAATGGACAGTGAGTGTGAAAGGTTCTGAACGTTCCCGGACTCTATGCAACTTGATTGCAATGAGATCTCCAGAATAGGGGGCTGCACTGGGTCTGTGGGAGTAGGAGGGCTGAGGGTCAGTGGCGTTGAAAAGTTCACATGACCCTCCGGTATGGAAATGTGATTTGATGAATTAGTGGATCTATTTCTTTCAGATCATTTGTCCTCAACCTCCATCGTTCTCGTGGCTATCACTGAGCTTGTTATGCCCATTTTGTTTCTTAGACTCTGTGCAGCACTGTACTCATAACATTCACTTGGATTTGTCGCCAGCAAATCATCGTGACCTTCTTTGATCGTAGAGTCTATTACCATTCCTTTTTCGCTACGTTCTTTTACCGGCTCTACATCAAAGTGGTCTATTGTTGTAGTTGTCAAGGAAGGAGCAGCTTGCAAACTAAGTTCGCCTGGGCTGTGTGTAACACAAAACCCTCTAATATATGCCACCCCCTGGTTTTTTGTGTTTACCAGGGTTAATGTGATGAATTTTTTCGAAACACACTTCTCTGAATGCGCTGTAGGTCGGAGATGGGTCTTAGTGTGGGAAGTATCTTCTGGCATGTTTGTTTTTAAAGTGTATGACGTGATAAACATTTGCTCACAAGAATGCCGTGAGCTTATATTATTGCTTACTATAAAGTCAGCGCTGGTAATGGACGTATTGCACCACTAGTAATAAAACATGTGTAAACTGCAGTACATGTGATGTCGCGGGACAATAATGCCTACTTATTCACCGCCGCTAATCAGTACATATCTAGCAACACTATATTAACAATTTGAATCAAATGCAACCATAATCGCAATTCAATGTTGACTTGCTGAAATCCAGTATGTTATGTTTCCTCTCAGCTTCAGTAAGCGTTTAGCTGAGAGTTCACCCATCGCCCCCAGCAACCTCTAGATAGCCGCAGAGAGCCCTTACAAACAGTGCTTTCACAAGAAGCGAGAGTGCATGAAGCGCACGTTTTTTCATATAAATGAATTCTGGCCAATGTGGACGTAGGCACCAGGACAAGAAAATCCAAAAAAGTCTCTGTGAGTAAACAAAAGTTGCAATTAGCTGGAAAGTCAGTTGCACTTCAACTGCAGCGTTTTTTTTAAGTTTAGCTAATTCGTACCATATGTTCATGGGTCACCGGCGTGGTTGAAAAGCAAGCAGCAGGTAAACAGGCAGATGAACGTAGCAGGAGCAGAAAGGACAACGTCATAAGCCGCAGACAGCCCTTGCAAACAGCGCTTTCACAAGAAGCGCACGCATGAGTTTTTTTCGTATAAATGAATTCTGGGCAATGTAGGCGGAGGCACCAGGACTTATTGAAAATCTGAAAAAGTCTGAAATGTTCACGGGTCGCCGGCGTGGTTGAACAGCAGGCAGCAGGTAAACAGGCAGATGAACGTAGCAGGACCAGAAAGGAATTACAAACAGCACTTTCACAAGAAGGGATATTTGATCTACTATGAACAGGCATAATGATTACTCCGGATTCTAGATTTTTGATTATTTCAGCTAGTGATTCCAAACATGTTAGGGGTAATCTATATTGTCGCGCAAATAATGGCTCCCTACCAAGTTTGTTTGTTTGCTTGTTTTATTCCCTTATAATGCACACCAGACCCGAGGGTAAGAGGGCGCAGCAGTACAGGATATGCAAAGCTTAGGTTACATAGTTACATAATTACATATAATGCTAATAATCTATACAGGTCGTAGCAGTAATACAGTAAATTATATACAGGATATTATACAGGTTACAGATAATATATCAGCGGGGTAGTGGGGGGCAGGGGGCACTGGCTAGTTGATCGATAGCTTCAGATGGTTGATGTAATTGGATCTGAATTTAAGGTAGGATTTCTCCTCACGTATAGGGTGGGGCAGTGAGTTCCATACTTGGGCCGCCCGGACAGGGAAGCTGGCACCTCTGGACTTGGTCAATTTGAATCTTGGAATGACAAGTGTGTTGGCATTGGAGATTCTTGAAGGTCTGGAGGATCTTCTTTCTACAAATCTATCAGTTAAATAAGGAGGAGCTGCATTTTTCAGGGCTTTATGTGTGAGGGAGGCAACTTTCAGTAGTATTTTGCCTTGGGTCGACAGCCAGTTGTTATTACGCCTTACCTTAGAAATATGTGATTGTCTAGAGATACCGAGAGCTACTCTCAAGGCATTATTTTGTAGAATTTGCATTCTCTGTAGGATGTATTTGTTGGCCCCAATATATAAGGCATTGCAGTAATCGAGTCTGGATAGAATGAGAGCTCTAGCTAGAATCATGCAATTGTCGTTTGAGATAAAGGCCCTCATTATGAGTTCAGCAGTAACCATGCCACTATTGGCGGCATGGCTGCCGCCGAAATCGCGTCGGGGTCCGGGTCCTCGGAATGAGGACTTACCGCGCCATTCCGAGTTCGGAAGGCCCGGTAATTCCTCCCTCTGAGGACCCGTACACAGTCCTTCCCCATTCCCATTTCAGCCCCCGTAGGGCTGAATGGGAATGGGAGAGGGAGCAAACAACGGGCCATTACGAGATGGCCCGTTGTTTGCTCCCTCTTCCCCTCGCGGGACCCGGTAAGCACGCCTGGTTTTCCCAGGCGTGCTTACCGTGTCCCGCGAGGGGAACTCGTAATGCGGCGGTACGGAGTGAACGGCGCCGGCACCTTTTACGGCGCCGTTCACTCCATACCGACAGGGTCGTAATGAGGCCCAAAGTGTTTACCTGCCATGATGAGCTTACATGTGTAAGCTGTGGCTCAGGCCAGTGAATTCACCTGTTTGTTGAAGGAGAGGGTGGCATCTAGGTGGAAGCCTAGAGTCTTCACTTCCTTCGCTACCTTAATAGTATTCCCGTCGATCTCAAAGGCAGAGTAATACGGGCCTAGTTTTCTTGAGATTAGAATGTGTGCCCAGAATGATTAACTGTGTTTTATCATCATTCAGGCATAGACTGTGAGTTGCCATCCATGCCTTGATGATGAGATACACCCTATTTACTAAGGCCAAATCCTTATTGTAATCCCTTGAAAGTGGGAAGAGAATCTGGGTATCATCTACATCCTTAGTGTAGGTGATGCCAAGAAGGTCCAAATCATCAAAAAGGGGCTGAATAAATATGTTGTATAGTGTCGGAGATACACAGGAGCCCTGGGGAATGCCACAAAAAATGGGGATAAGGTCTGCTGCATCAGAGGGGGAAAACACCCTCATGGTCCTTTCGCTGAGGAAGGATTCAACCCATATTATGGCTTCTTTAGAGAAGTGTGCAGCAGAGTTTAGGTGGTTACAGAGGACTTTATGATTTACAAGGTCGAATGCGGCCGAGAGATCCAAGAGTAAGAGGAGGGCTGTTTGACCTTTGTCTCATAGTTTGTCAATTTGAGCTTTCAAATCGATGAGAGCAGTCTCGGCCCCATGTTGTGGACGGAAGCCAGACTGCCTTGCTCCTAGGAGCTTGTGGTATTCTAGGAATTTTTGGATTTGGGTATATGCAATTTTGTCCAAGATTTTTAACAAGAAGGGGACTGTCGTAACGGGGTGGTAGTTAGTAGGGATGAGTGGGTCTAGGGATGTTTTTTTAGCAACAGCAGTACCCATGATTGTTTCAAGTTGGAGGGCACAGTGCCTGAGGTGAATGAGGCATTTACGAGTTTAGCTATGAACAGGGAAATTTCTCTAGCGGCATCTTTTATAAGTTGTGCAGTGCACAAGTCGCCTTGGCAATTGGAAGGCTTAAGAGAGAGGATGACTTTCTCCACCTTCCGGATAAACGTTTTAGCAAATCTGAATTGGGTAGGTATGTTTTGCTCTATAGAAGGTGGTTTGGCATTGGATATTGGCGGTTTATTAAGTGCTGCTTTCTTAGCCGCTATTTTCTTTTGGAGCATGATAACTTTGTTGGCCAGTGCTTGTTGAATCTCTGTGCACCAGACATTGTCTTTTGTGCATATGTCTGGAATGGGAGTAGGTGACTCTAATTCCTTTAATATGGAAAACAGCTCCCTCATACTTCAGTTGGCCGTAGAGATACGCTTATTATATGAGTTACATTTGGCCAGGATAATTTCCTTCTTGTATTGTGAGGAGATTTCTATGAGTTTATTTTTATGGTCTTCTGATGGGGTAAGTCTCCAAGTGGATTCGCAACTTCTTTTAAGTTGACAGAGATCTTTCAGTTCAGGGGTAAACCAGTTATTAAGGTGGGTTTTAGGTTTGCTTGGTCTGAGTTTTAAAGGGGCTATATTGTTAAGAGTTCATCGAGTTGGTTTAGGATGGGTAGAATAGCAGGAACTACTTTATCCTTAGTGATACTTTTTTGTTCCTGGTAGGGCATGAGGGGGCCATATTGGCTGCAGGAGGGAGTGGCCTAGTGGTGGATAAATCATAGGTTAACAAGTAGTGGTCCGTCCATGACTCTGGAGAGATGGAGGTGATGGAGGCGGAGCAGTTGTAGTCTGCTAACCAATCGAGAGTTCTCCCTCTATTATGGGCAGGTTCCACAATTTTTTTGGTTAGTCCTAATTCAGTGAGGGTATTAGCCACATTAAATGCATGTTTGTCTGATGGGTCATTATAGCCTAGATTAACGTCTCTAAGAATGAGTAGTTGTGTGGAGGTTTTGAGATTGGTAGATAATAGACAGTTGATATCTTCTTCAAATGTACCTATAAATAAGGTAGATAGTGTTTGGGAGTTGTGAAGTGGGAGTTTGATAGCGCACACTTCGCAAGAGTTTGAGTCTGGAGTGGAGGTAGTTTTCATGTTTAGGCGGATTTTGGCAATGATGGCAATGCCACCACCTCACATGTTATTTATATCTTGTCTCAGAATGGTGTAGCCATCTGGGATTGCTAGAGATAATAGAGGTCCAGCTGCCTCATGTAGCCAGGTCTCTGTGATGGTGAGGAAGTCCAGGTTATTAGAAAGTATAAATTCACAAATGTCGGTGGCATGCGCCGTTAGGGATCTGGCATTTATTAGTCCGCCTTTGAGCGGAAGGGCTGCAGTAGTGATTTTAGTTTGTTTAGTTTTGATAGAGGAGTTTAGAGGTGTCTTAGTTTTAGTATTAGCTGTGCTAGCTTGTTGAATAGTGGTTCCTTTGTTGGTGACAGGGAGGGATCTAGTTAAAGGCTCATGTCGTTTTGTGAGTCTTGCTCTAAGTCTGGAGTTTCTGGAGGGTGGGCTACATGGTCTTCTTAGGGGTACGCTAGTAGATCCAGCCCTGGGTCCACTGGTGAGGATGGCTTGCTCCATGGTGGTGCCGAAGGAGGTGGCTATACAGGATAGGTTGTGTTGGGGATTTTTAGTAGTGGGGTGGAGGCAGATATCAGATGTTATTCTTCTCTTTTATACTTTGTAAAGGTTTTCTTTGTAAAACCATAAACAAATAAATAATAAAAAAAAAAAAAAGATATCAGATGTTATGCAGGTCAAGCGCAGTAGCTAAGGGATAGACCAAGGGCAGAGTGTTATGATGTTCATGGTGTATCACTATTAGGGAAGTATATACTTGTACTTGGGCAACACTAGAGCATGAGTGCACAGGGGGTGTACCCTAAATGCTTCATCTAAATACAGCAAACTGGGTCACTTTAGGTTAGGAGAGACGTAGTAAGTCCCATATGGCGTGGGTGGTTGGGCATATTAACATGGAGCTCAACTGCTCATGTGGGCTAAATGCAACTATCAGATGGCAGGGCACCTATGGGCTAAATGCGGCAATCAATGGCAAGGCACACATGGGCTAAATGCGGCAATCAATGGCAAGACGCATATGGGCTAAATGCGGCAATCAATGGCAAGACACATATGGGCTAAATGCGACAATCAATGGCAAGACACATATGAGCTAAATGCGGCAATCAATGGCAAGACACATATGGGCTAAATGCGGCAATAATTGGCAAGACACATATGGGCTAAATGCGACAATCAATGGCAAGACACATATGGGCTAGGTAAATAATGGCTGTATGTCTGGATGGTTGCATATGGCTACGGGTCATATAGATCATCAGCATGGATACTAGGGTTGCTAAGATTTATTTAGGAGAAGGGACAAGTGCAGTATTGGGTAATGACTTGTATATAGGCTATGGCAAGGCAGAGTATCAACTGGCATTACTAGGTTACTAGGTCTAACATCAGCGTGGGACAGGTGAATCCTTAGGTAGTGACTACACATAGACTATGACAGAGCAGGTGCGTGGGCAGTAAGAAAAATTCACAGTCGGTATTAGCCAGTGGTTACAGTAGGTGGCAAGCATAGCAATTTTCTTTGAATATCTTTGCGAATGGCATGTAGAAGGTAGGCACAAGGGTGATATGTGAAAGATGCTAGTGTAATTTTTTAAGGTGGTGGGGGTGAGCTGTACCTTGTTGTGCCTAGAAGAGGTGGGGCACAGGCAAAGATGACCGAGCAATAGTTGTAGGGTGAAAATTCTGAAAGGTACTTGCCCATGCACTCTGGTGGGCTAACAGTGGTACCAACAGGGCCTTAGTTGCGGGCCTTTGGGGGTAGGGCCGGCTGCGCCTGCCAGTTTGGGATTGGCCTGGTAAATCTTTGTGCTTACCAATGGGGATGTAAGGCTTTATGAATGTTACGTGCCAGATGGAAGCTGAGCAAATTATAAAAGCCTCATGCAGCACAAATTATCAGGAACGGATGAGGTTTATGTGCCTGAGAATGCACGGTTCCCAGTGAAGCTTAGGTGCCCTCATGGGCTTAACTTCAAGATGAGCAGGAACACGGGTGAGCACAGGCTACTGCCCAATGCTGCTGGCATTTGAGGTGCCTCTTCTCCGTTGGGGTCGGCATGTCCTTCTGGTAGTGTGGCAACATGTAAATCGGTCAGACTGCAGTCATAGCATCTTTGTCAAAAACCTTTTTGAACTTCATAAATATGTTTCTCAATTGATCTTTTACTTCTGCACGTGTGCAAGCATCTGCAGCTTGAATTTGCTCCTCTACCATTTTAGAAAACCCTGGGAAGTCCACCAAAGGAGGAACCTCTATACTTTCCACTAATCATCTGACAGTATCTCTTTGGAGAGACGCTTTACTCAAATATTTTGGACTATAGACATCCATTTCAATATGCTGTTTTCCTCTTTTAGATTCACTCAATTCGAATAGGATGCAATCATATTGATGACAGGACACTATTTCACTGGGCTCAAAAGGGTACACAGACTGAACTTTAAAGATTCCTTTAGGTTTAGACTCCAATGATTCTGGTAACTCACCCTGTGCAGTCACATAGTTTTCAGGAATGTTCACTGGGTTACTGAAATTGGCAGTGTAGTAAGATTTCTGTATTGCCAATCCTAATGCTGAGTTTTCTTCCAAATTAATGTCTTGACACCCTTTATTGTCTACCAGGATTTCAATAGGTCCATCCCCAATCTCTGTCAGTGGTGTATATTCACATTCTCACCCTTGCTGCCTTATGGATTCATTTAGACATACATATGCATCAGAATCTTTGATGTGTTGACCCTTCTGTATTTTAATGCTACCGTAAATTGGTTGGTGAATGCAGGAACAGTAACATCCTTTTTCACCTGCAGCTCAATTGCATATTTTGTCATTTTGGCACAATGGTAAGCTAGTCTGTTGTCTTCAAATTCAGGTGCAGATCCACCCAACCTGGACCAAAACTTTTTATTTACAAAAACGAATACCATGCACATCCTATGCATGATGTCATTTCCCAGATAGAATTTGTTTTGTGTCCCACTCACGACCAACACATTGTGATGAATACTCTTAGGGCCAATTGTAATATTTAACATTCATCTTCCTACAATCCTTTGTCGCAACTTGGGGTCGTCTGAGCCACAAATGTGTTGATCCTTTATTCTGAACTTTGGGATCTCCTCCCTGTCAATTATTTCAGCAGTACCTTTTCATTAATGAAACTCCTGTGTTGTTCAAGCACCAAAGTGACTTCAATCACTTCAGGATGTCTGCTCACATGTATAGGAATCCATGATTTCCCTTCTCCCATGTGTATTTCTGAGATTGTTGAAATGTGTTTTCTTTATCTACGTCTGGAGTGACATTTGGTTTGCATTTTTCTTCATTGAGATAAAAACAGAATGTGTTTTCATCTATTTCTGTTTGTCATTTTTTCTTGAGATCCAAATAAATCTCCAAAGACTGCTTTTCTTTTTCTACTGGCATCTCATTGTGACACATGCGATTGACAGTGACGCTAGGCACACAACCATTCTGGAGAACTACTCTACTTTCTGATTTAGCAATGGTGTGACATTCTTGTACACTGTTGCCTTGTGTCATTATTTTCTTAGGTCTCTATGGATTTTTAGCTAAGGACCACAATACTCCATTTACACCATCAATGTGGGGCAACAACCTCTTCAGGAAATATGTCCCTATGAGAAAGAATATTTCATTAATGGATATGATCAACACTTCATGTCTCATTCGATGCTTCCCTATCTTTATGTCAACCTCATTGACACCTTCAATAGGTATTGCTTCCCCATTGAAATTGTGCACAGAGTCTTAATTTTGCCTCACCATTACATTATTTTGTGGGGATCTGCCTTCATTGATACTTTTCACCAGTTCTTTTGACATTATTGTTGCTTGGGTACCTGTATCAATCATTGAAAATGCATTCATTTTTCTTTAATAGTAATTGGAGCATAGTACCTATCTTCAACCTCTTCTAGTACACATAAAAAGTGTGATTTTTTGTTGATTTCAGGACTTACTTTTCTTAGCTCTTTTTTACTCCTCGCTAGGCAAATTTATTTATTTATTAATTTATGCATTTTTAAAGCGCTCACACAGCCCGCGGGCATCGAGGCGCTGTTACAGGAATTGTCTTTTTTATTTTTTTTGTTGCATAATTCTTTTTATTTTTTTTGTTAATCTTAGTTGCAGATGTATAATGGGCTTAAACACCCAGAGGTTTCTAAGCGCGGACCCAGGGATCGAACCTGTGTTGCTTCGTGTCGTCTTGCTTCCAAGGCGCGCACTTTGCTGTTAAGCTATCCTCCTGGGACAAATGGGAACATTTACTGGATCACATTCAGGGAGGCGTTGAATAGGCTTCAAAATTTTTCCCGAAGTGTTATTCGAAACAATGTTTTAACACACAAGAACACTTGTTGGGATCCACCTTTTCAGTGTGGAGGCTGATCCTTATTTTTGGTACCATTTAATGGGTGACCTCAGAGGATAGGTTTCACAGAAGATTCCTCATAATGTATGGGGGCTCCTGTCCTTAGGCATGGGGTGCCTGGGGCTGTTGCCTATTTCAGAGACAATTGTGTTGTTTCTTAAGAACTTGGGGCCACATTTCAGTGAGGAACTATTTTTCTTTTTATTCGACCTTCATAAGAAGTGTGTGGTCCCTGAGTTATAGATCACTCTGTGAGTCTTCAAGAGTGAGGTTTTCGTAGGAAGAATTTAAAAGCGACGAACTTCATCCATAGTGCAGAGTTATATGGTGTTGCTCACAGGGTATCCCGGGTAGATTTTTGGGATATCCTTAGTTAAAAAATGGTCGACCGGTTTCGATGAATTTAATTGATCATCTTCTTCAGGACCTTGATTTTGGCTTGTCTCTATGAGATCAGGAGTGTGGGAAGGGCATAGACATCATCATCCCTTTTACCTGCAGGTTTCTGGGTTTCTAAGGACTTTCCTTTATATGTATCAAATAGGTTGAGCGACGAATACTTTTTTCCATCCTTCCCCTTTGCTGTTTGCCCCTAGAGACGAGAAAGAGTTCAGGGGGGGAGAGAACGGGGAGAAAAAGAAGAGAGACGTCAACTTTGACAATCTGCCTCCATCCTCTGTGCCTAACTGGCCTCCTGTCCCGGGACATTGTACCCGGAAGCCTCTCCCCTGGCAGGTCGATCCCAGAAAAAAGGCACATTTCGTGGGGTGCCAGGAGGAACCACCGTACTCGATGACCTTCCAGCGCGATGTCAGATCGTTTGGGGCAAACAGCAAAGGGGAAGGATGGAAAAAAGTATTCGTCGCTCAACCTGTTTGATACATATAAAGGAAAGTCCTTAGAAACCCAGAAACCTGCAGGTAAAAGGGATGATGATGTCTATGCCCTTCCCACACTCCTGATCTCATAGAGACAAGCCAAAATCAAGGTCCTGAAGAAGATGATCAATTAAATTCATCGAAACCGGTCGACCATTTTTTAACTAAGGATATCCCAAAAATCTACCCGGGATACCCTGTGAGCAACACCATATAACTCTGCACTATGGATGAAGTTCGTCGCTTTTAAATTCTTCCTACGAAAACCTCACTCTTGAAGACTCACAGAGTGATCTATAACTCAGGGACCACACACTTCTTATGAAGGTCGAATAAAAAGAAAAATAGTTCCTCACTGAAATGTGGCCCCAAGTTCTTAAGAAACAACACAATTGTCTCTGAAATAGGCAACAGCCCCAGGCACCCCATGCCTAAGGACAGGAGCCCCCATACATTATGAGGAATCTTCTGTGAAACCTATCCTCTGAGGTCACCCATTAAATGGTACCAAAAATAAGGATCAGCCTCCACACTGAAAAGGTGGATCCCAACAAGTGTTCTTGTGTGTTAAAACAAATGGGAACATGACATGACATTTTATCCTCCTTTTTGCCCACTTCATTTTGAATTTATTTATGTCTATTCTCCTAGGCGCAGAACCCATTTGGAGTGTAGCCACTGACTGCCCCTCTGATTTGGGACCACTAGGGTTCACACCACAAATTCTTATTGTACTTTTCTCATTGGTTGGGTGTTGGCCATTTATTTTTACACTCCATTCTTTTGACTGGGTATTTTCACAAGTGTCACGTGACAGCCTGTCAACTTCTGGCATATGACACGTATCTGCGTTTTGCATGGAGCCTGTCATGGAATATCCATAGTTCAAAATACTCCTCAGGTGACTGAACTGCACCTTCCTTTTGAGCCATTGTTTCCTTCTTGTCTGTATAAACAGTGTCTGGACTATTAAGTACGGGTAATTTATCTGTTGATCCTAACTCTTCATCTTGTGATTTATTTTCACATTGGATGATCTTTTTAAATCTACTTCTCTGTTCTTTGGGTTTTTCTTGTTAATTTCCCCCCTTTTGTTCTTCATTTTGACAAACCTGAATGGTCTGGTTCAACTCTAAATTGAACCACATCCCTTTTTTGTGTGTGCATTCATTTTACTTTATAGTTATTGGAGCATAGTACCTATCTTCAACCTCTTCTAGTACACATAAAAAGTGTGAATTTTTGCTGATTTCAGGACTTACTTTTCTTAGCTTACTGCAGAGCCTAGCAGGGCATGCTGTGTGCTTGCCGGGTACTGCTTCTGGAGAGGGCAGAGGATCCTCTGAGTTATGAATCTCCCTCTGACCCGTGGGAGAAGTTTAGGGGCGGGATCATGCTTCCCTCTTCGGAATTCCTGGCCTTCCTTTACTGGCGGAAGATGTAAGGCATACTATACTTTCAGTCTGGGTCCAAGGTAGAGTTCTTCTTCGTTACTTCTGGTGAAGTCGTCAGATGATCTGCCAAAAGAGGGGCTCAGTCCTCTTTTATAGTCAAGTGGGCCACAGTGATTGGTGTAGGCTAAGTCTACCTTAATGCACCAATTCTGGGGTCCCTACCAACAATCTCCTGTATGATTGAGGTCATAACCACAGTGCTTTGCAACAGGAAAGGTAAAGTGGGTAAAGCTTGTGATACAAACCCCACCTTATCTTCCTGTATGTTGTTGGTCATAGAGGTTCTCTCGTTAATGGATCTCTCTGTGGTTCCTAATTAAAGCAGTAGGTCTTGCTTGACACTGTTCCGAGACCAGACTCCCTGGCTCCTGCAAACCACATTTTTGTACCTTATGAATTGGATCCCCCTACTGAGGTGGCCTACTGTAAACACACAGTCCCAGACATGACAGCTCAATGCCATTGATACTGAGGGAGGGAGCTAGCTTCAAGTTGACACATTTATATATTAAAGATTGTTGGGTATCCTGTCTCCTTTGCTAACCTCTGCAGCAAGGCCCCATGTGGGTCAGTTTTAAGAACACTTTAATTGGTATGTTAATTGATGCCACCAGATGCAGTGCCTAACCGAAGAGCAGGGTGATTTCATTGAGCCTGTTTTAGTTAATCAGGCTGGCCATGGCAGAGGGAAGCTTGGTCCTCCCCCTTCCTGGAGATGACATAATATATTCCTAACTGTCGCATTCCAACTAAATATGACAGGGCGTACTGTGCCTGTAGGCTGTGTCCACTATGCATGTCTATGCATGTCCATTTGGCCATGCACCCAAGACTCTATGCCCTGGCAACAACCACCGCAGCATATCACATTCATATTTGCTTATAACTTTGGGTGAAAAACAAATGTATAAGGAACAAAGGTATTAGATACTATGGATGTGATATGCTGCTATGGTTGTCCTTATTATTGTATACTTACTGTTTGGTCTAGTAATGGGAGTCCATGTTTTTCTTCTTCATTTCTGTGATAAAAGAAAATAGCATGTTAGTATTAGTATTTTGTAATGACTTATTACATTGTATAAGCAATTATTTTTTTTCGACCCTCATATTTAGTAGAGTACAAATCAGAGTACTGTGCAATTTGCTCAGTTTCTGTATTTGTTGCTAAAATCATTGGGTCTGTGGGAGAAAAAAAAAATCCATGTTGGATTAAAAAAAAACCTTTTTCTGTTATGCTACAGTTTATTTGTTTGTTTGTTTTCAATGTTCACTTTTTGTTTCTGGCTAATGCTTTATACTTTGCTTTGTTGTATTTTTTTTGGAGCAGTAACAGATTCTTCATTTGTTTTGATATTATAAAATTTTGGCGCAGTTAGATACCAATTGGCGTATTCTAACTGTCTATTTTTTTAATATATTTTAGTGGTTTTGATTTATCTATTTGGATATTGTTAAATTTTGGGACAGTTAGATACCAATTGGCATATTCTAACTGTGTATTTTTTGGCCTAATTTAGTGGTATTCATTTATCTGATTAGTTGTTGTAGAATCTTTGAGCAGTTAGATAGCTTTTGGAGTATTCTAACAGTTTATATTTTTTTAACACAAATTTACTTAAAGGTTTAAATACAGTTTATTTATCAAATTTTGGTTTTAAGAACATCAAATAAGCGTTTGTAAGATTTGCTGGTAATCTCTGCTTTAGAGTAATGGTACTATCATTACATTCAAACCATCCACATTTCTTTTTTATATATGCCGTGTAGTGCCCTGAATTGGTTGTGGCTCCTGCGTGGTAGATTATACCTATTGTTGTGAAGGTTTTCTTCCCAAGTGATATTTGACTATGTGTGAATCCAGTCAGCTTGCAGTTGTTTTTGGTACCATCTGCATTGTAATGTAGAAGCATTAGTATTACGTATTTACTATGTGTTTGTATTACTAATGTGGAGCGATTATCTGAATTGCAGGTAGAGCATAATCTACCATGGTTTGCATTTTGTACAAGTTGCTGAAATGGAATGGATTCACAATTTGATATTGATATATATATGAAGCGTTCATTGGGAATTTCTTCTTGTGTCACATTGTTGCACAGAGTGCATGTATGTTTCCACATGTATGAAATCTGGAAGATTTCATTTATAGGTATGGTTTTGTTTTCCAGTACTAATAGTAAGTACATTAGAAATTCTTGTGGATCTTCCTGTGAGTTTATAGTGAATTTCACCATTCCAGCACAGTAGTCCAATTGTCGTCTTATTCCAAAAACACTATATGTGTTGTCAGGATTGTTTGCTGCATGTCTGTGAAGTACTAACATTTGCAAACACAAAGGGTCTGTACTGTGTAAGTAAATGTTGTCAACAATTGGTGGTAATTGAAATAGAATATTCACTGCCACATTTGCATAGCAACTTACACCAACTATATTTGAGAATTTAAATGGTCCAGGTAGTTCTGTATCTAACTGCTTTTTTTGGAGTTTGTCTTCCTTCTTTAAAGAAGTACGTGGTTTACTTTCTCTAATTGATTCTTTTTTGTTTGTGGTACTTGATGAAGTATTAGTTTCTTTTACTCTCTTTGGAGGATTTACAGTGACGTCCTGTTGCATTTCTGTTTGATTTAGTTTTCTTTTACAACGTTTTAGTTTTTGTGGAACAGAATATGTGTTTAGATGGGGAGTGTATAGTGAGCGAAGTCTATTATATTCTAAAATGCAAGGAATATCAGCGTTTACTTTACTTGCATCAAAGTTGATTAGAAATAGACCGTCAAGTGTACGTAAGCGTGATAGTGCTACGTAGCTCATGCCTTCTTTAAAGACTGTGTTACCAATATCTATCATTGCTTTGTCTAGGGTAAGACCTTGTGATTTATGAATCGTGACTGCGTATGCAAGAGTTAGAGAAAATTGTTCTCTGCGTACGTACATACATATCTTTGAAGAGAAGGAATCTAGCTGTTGAGCGTCCTATCCGTTTTACTTCTGAAAGTTTGTCAAAGAGTATATTCACAAACTGAATTTTGTTGTCACGTGGGTATGTTTGAAAGCCAACAACTGTACCCAGTGCTCCATTAACTAGTCCTTGGTCCACGTCAAGGTTACGTTTAAGCATTACTCTGCAATTTAAGGATAATTTTAACATCTTTTCTAAGCCTGCTGTGTTTGAGATTGATTTTTCTAAATTATTTAGTCTTGCTGTGGCTTGGTCACACATGGGTAGTGTCATACCATGTACATCTAGTTTGTCTGTGGCGCTAATTTCCATTATTGGTTGCATTTCTTTACTTAACATTATTTCATTGAATTTGAGACAGCTTGCAAGAGTTGGCATTAAGGCCATACAATTGACATTTTTGTGGGCTAATTGTTCCATAACATCTGTAGCACATGCATTATCGCCATAAAGTGCATTAATGTGCCAGGATTTCAATGTTGCTTCTGCTTCATTAGAAAGTATACCAACTCTCAAACTTTTTAAAATGTTGGCATAAGTTAGATCTGCAGATTGGCGCATGTTTTCTGTTAATTCTCTGTATTGGAAATGTTGCCAAAGTTTGACATTTCCAATGCTGCCAACAGTTTTACGGCAGAGTTTGTGCCCTAATGTTTTAAAAATAGGTTCACCTTTTACTGGTGTTAATTGAAGCAGATCTCCAAAATCAATAATGTGTTTTCCTGCAAAGAGCTCTTCATAGTCTGTTTTGAGTACTTGTAATCTGAGGTGAATCAAAGCTAACATCAGGCTGGAGACCATGCTCACTTCATCTATTAGTAGCATTTTCATTTGTTTCAATACTCTGCATAATTCCATTGCAGCTTCTGCAGAAAGTTTGTAATAGTCTAATTTGTTCTGGTGTTCTACTGGTAATAGTAGTAATCGGTGTAATGTAACACCACCTATGTTGTAGGCAGCTAAACCTGTGGGGGCAGTGACAACAGCTGACAGTTTGTTGTTTGTCAATTGTTGAAGGAACTTACTAATGATTTTGATTAGGAATGTTTTGCCAGAACCAGCTTCACCACTGACGTACAGTAGTATAGGTTTATAATTATGGCAGGAACATTCTTTATTGTCATGTTTTACACCACGTGCAATTTGTTTTGTTACTTCTTGAAAAATGCTACTTTGCTCATTGTTTAATTTTGATTGTAGTATAGTTAAGTCTTCCTTATCTTCATACTGACACATGGTGTTTTCTACTTCTATCATAGCTAATTCTGCCTCATTTGTTATTAGTGGTTCTCCCAGTGGTTCTTGGCTTCCTGTTACAGAAGGTTGACTACTGTCAGGAGTATCCTTATCCAGTTGGGCTTGGAGTTCTTCATGTGGCTGTTCATTGTGCAACATTGTTTTGCACTGTGTAAAGTTTACATCAGTTATAGTGCTTTCATTTGCTTTGAAAGCATCCTCATATGAGTCATAGTTATCTAGTAATTGTTCTTCTTTTCTCCATGGTTTGAAGAGTTGTAGCAGGGACATGTAATATACTTCTTTATGTTGAGGAGTCTTCAATGACAATTTGATATCATTAATTAAATTTGGTTCAGTGAGTTTAACTAAGCTGCCTTCACAGTCTGTCACTCTATATTTACCTTTTTTTTTCATCAGGTTTCATATTATTTTTGTATGTGTAGTTTTGGGCTATTTGGTATAGACACATGTTTTCCAAAGTATTACTTCTGTTTGGGTAGTATTTGTCCAATACATTGTTTTTTAAAATATCTTGGCTGTTGGGATCATGTTTGGCTATTGTTTCAATATCTTCATATGATTTTAGAACTCTTTTTCTAGATTTAGCTGGACCAAGACTTAGCCATACTATATTTTCAGATTTACCATACAATGAAGTACCAGTTAAACGATCAGCTGCTTCATAAGATCCACATTCTCTATGGGTGAGCATTTTTATGCCCAAGCTGTATAATTTCTGAGATACTGTTTTATCTGATGACAGGTCATTCCAGAGGTCTTGGAGCTCTGTCTTTTCTGCTTTAGTTAAGTATGCTGTGACATATCGTGCAAGTGCAGTAGAATTGTCTGCAATGTACTGCACATCTATGTTTGCATTCCATAAGTGGGCAATGATTGCATTATAATCATTGATATATTTTTCTTCTTCTTTTCTTTTTATGTAATATGTATTTTTAGGTGTCTTACCTTTAACACTATGTCTAACTGAAGACATGAGGTTGTTTACTTGACCTGTATTTGTAACTGGTCTAGGGAAACCAAATCGGCATTTGGTGTAGTATTTGCCTTTGTTTTTGTATTTGCGACGACAATATTTTCCACATTTGTGTCTTTGAAATTGTAAAATTTGTGAATGAAGATCACTATTTGTGGCTTCTGATGGAATTTCACAAGTGACATATTTTTCAATAAACTGTAAAACAGTGTCATCACTGTCTTGACCAAATTTAGGAGCATCTTTAATCCATAAAAGCATGTGGATATGTGGTGCTCCTCTGGCTTGGTATTCTTTTCTCCAAAAGAAGTGTTGCACTTCTCCAAGGGGAGGAACAGTTTTATTACAAATAAAATGTAGCATAGCAATGAAGCGATGGTGAAAATATCTTGAAACATTAACAGGATCCAAAGAACAAAGTTCTCCAGGTGTTAGAATATCTATGTTTGTTTTGTTTTTATTTGATATGCGTAGGAAATCATGTAAATCTTCCCATGCATATTCTGCACAACTTAATGAAACAAACCAAGTGGGTGGGCCAAGGTTTCTGATCATACAACGTACATCTCCATGACGTCGAAACCAGTACTCTTTAGTACCACGCATATTTGCTAATAGATTTGTAATATTTCATTGTAAAACCTCATCCTTTTGTTGTGTTCTCTAATAATTGTGTAGCTGTCATATTTTTAAAGTGTGAGCCTGATTTTAATATGTGTGCAACTCCGTAACATAAAGTTGCTAGTTTACATTAAAAGAGTAGGTGGAATATGTATTCCACATTTTGTCTAAATCTGGGATCTTCAGAATACATCCGTAATGAGCGGTATTCTGAAGCTGATATTTGAATAGGTCTATCATCATACCTTCCTCCTTTGACAGTAGGAAAGAGTAGAGGAAAAGCACGTGCTTCTATACTTTTTTCCCATATACTGATTGGCGATCCTTTTGTTTGACGCATTTGGTAAGTTTCCAGTACATCTTGTACGGTGTCATTACAGTGCAAAGGATGAATTGTATAATGGTCTAAAGTATTTGATATTGTAGCAGGATCTAGTAGCTCAAATTGACCAGCTTCTTGTGTTTCTTGAATTATTTCAGTTGTATCTTTCAAGTTTTCTTCAATATTAATTTCTTTGTAATATTCATTATTCTCTTTAAGATATTGGAAGGCTTGTCTAACTTTATATAAATCTACCAGCTGTTGCCATATTTTTTTGTCTTTTGTAGGTACTCCATTTACTAATATAATTAAAGATTGCTGCATTGGACGTTGCACTCCTAGAGTATGCACATTTTCTTTTAGATTTAATGGTAAATAAACTACTTTTCCACAAATGCCTTTTACCAATTCAGAGGGAGGTAATTTTGCTGTTTTTGGTTGAAGGCGTATTATTGCTTGAAATGGGTGTACTGTTTGAATTATGATGCTGTCATATAAATTAAGTTGTTGTAGAGGTTTTGGTACTGGGTATAATTCCAAATTATTTGTGATAGAACGTGAAGGAGTTTGGTTGTTGTCAAGTTTTGCAGTGCAATAACTGCAAAGTATTAAGGGCTCAGTTATTTCATATTTGTTTTCTGCTACAAGGTAGAGAGCTAATTCAAACCATTTAGAATCTTCATTGTCTTCTATTTTGTATGATAGGTCCACAGTTTTTGTATTACTTTTATAAAAAAATTCTACGGCAACATACACATACATGGTTTGGTACTTCAGCTGATGTACTTTTAAATTTTAGTATTTCTTTTTTGTATGTGTTTAGCAAAAGGTTGCCATGTGTAGAATTGTTGCTTAATTGGTTTAAAGCTAGTTAATTCTGTAAATGGCTTTCACTTCCAAAATATTTTTTCTGGATATAGTGAATTTCTTCAAGTAGGTCTTTTGCTGTACCATGTAGAAGGATGTTATTTAACTTTGCTAGTGCTAAAGCAGGACTTTTAGCATAGTACAGTTTATAGACTAGATTTCTTATAGTTGAATGATGTGTTGATATCCTTTTGATATCATGGAAAGTGGTTTTACAAGTAGGTCCTGTAATGCAGGCCAATGAATGTCCTTGTAGTCCTGTGTACTTGCGCACTGGACAGGTATCTATATTTTGCAGTAATTTAATTTTGATTTTGTCTTTGCTTTTGACATATTTATTGAGGAATTGGCGTAAAGATTTGAAACATTGTTTGGGAATGTTACACATTGACGTGCATGGCCATTTGTACACTAGACGTTCTGATTCAGTTGAATGGAGGGGTAATTCTAAGTTTTCAGGGCATATTTTTGTAAGGAGTACTTCTTGTTCCATTATGGTATTATTCACTTTTTCATAACCTCGACCACTGCTATTTATGGCAATTGTATTTGTTTGCTTTTGTTTGTACGCTTCTTCATTAAAATATGGTTTTGTGCTCGTAGTGTGATTCCATTCACCTCCGCAGATACTTAAGAAGTTCTTTTGTTGACATTTCGCTTATTGAGAAGTCTTTTTTGTAATTTAGTTATTAGTTTTGTTAGTGGTTTCATTTTGTTTAACAGTAAAATAAATAAATTTCTTTTGAGAAGAATTGCACTGACCATCAATGCTTCTAAGATTAATTTCCTACGATAGGTTTTAAGCTTTGAACCTGATTTCTCTCCTGTTTTTATAAGATTTTGAAGGACTTTGTGACGGTATATTTTGGCTAAAATACTTTTCTTGGTATGCTTACTTTGCACTATATTAAAATTTGAAGAAGTAGTTTTATCTGTACTGATAGCTGATTTTCTGTTAATTGTTTTTTGGTTTGTTTTACATTTTGAAAACACTTGTGTATAGGCGCGTTACAAATACCATATCATATCATATCATATCATTTTGATAGAGGAAGCGAAGTTGTTGTATTTGAAACTTCTTGTGTTTCACTAAATGATTGTATTAACTGTTTTGTTTCAACTTTTTTTTACAAATTCTGCTAGAGATGGATGCTTATGTCTACGGACTTGACTTTTGGTAGGCATTCTTTAGGGTCTGTTGAAAAAAATAAAGAATATATGGGTTGGGGTGTTCTGGAATGTATGTGTGCTGTGTGCATGAGTGAGTAAGATGATAAAGATGTATGTAATGGTGTGTGATTGTGCATTGGGAACTAAAACTAGTAGGGATAGGTATTCTTGAATGTATGTGTTACTAAACTGGGGTTCAGATGACAGAAAAAAGTAAGCTAGTGGTGTGGAAAAGTACAAATAGTAAATCTAATGTATACAATTAAAACAGTTGTTTGTTCTATAATATGAAAATTGCAGTGGTTCAGTTGGGTAATTTGTGTGTCCAAAAATAGAAATTTGTGGCCCATTCTGGCTGTAAATCGCTGTTTAAGACATGGACATTTTTGGACAAAATGGTACAAAATCTCTATTTTTAGAAACCAAAATAGCTCGTATTAATGTTATAGTATATTTGATTAATAATACAAATATTATGGTGATATTTTACTTACTTTTTTTAAATTAACAGGTAACTTCTTAGTTTTTCTTTCTTCTTTGCATTCAGCTGCTTCTTTTCAGGAAACTGGTCATCACTGCAATTGTAAAAGCTTCAAATTAGTAACTTTGTATATAGCACTGTTTTTAATTTAGATATTGATTTTTTTAATTGAAATCCTCAGTGCCTTCTGTAAAACCATTAAACTAATTTATTTACATAAAATACATTGCATCAGTTCAGTACATATGATATGTTCTTAATGAACAAATTGTATTGAATGACTAACTGTAGCAAAAAAAAAATATCTTTACTATGTCTTGTGAAATTTATAATATATTAGTGAATACCACTATTTCTGTAAGTAAACTGTTCTAGGTAATAGCGCCTCAATGTCATGTCTAATTTAAAGTAATTAAGTAAATAAATAAATTAAAACAAAAAATATGAAATTGTATAAGTATTTTTATAAAGGTTTAAACATAGATTGTGTTTGCATGCAATTTTGTTTGAATATATGTAGTCTATATATTTCATTTAAAAAAATGTTAGTTTAACATGATTTGAGTGTGTGTGTATAAAGAAAGTAAATAGTATAAAGGTTTATAAGTGATAGTTGATTTTAGGAAATTGAAAAAAGTACAGTTAATTCATTTTACAGATTTTACAAGGTAAAAGTCTGTTTGAAAATGTGTTCATCTACTATACCGAAAATATGCATACCTGAGGTTTGTGTTCATGCATATGGATATGCATGGAGCAGCAAGTAGAAATCTTGAAGACTTGTACAGTATTTCTGGTAGATGGTGCTTACCAATGATATGACACTTGTACTCAGAGAGATTCAGAGTACATTTGCAGTGCTGATCTATGATGATGCAGTTAGATGTAGAGGTCTTGAATGTGATTGGTGCATGGTCATGTGATTTTTGAGGAACATCCAATGAGGGAATGGCAGAGAGAGTGTAGTGGAAATGGTAGAAGGGCTGTTCATGTTACGATATGTCCGCGGACATGGCGGTAGTTCGCGGACATTGGGAGTTACATCCGGGGATTTTTGGGTTCAGAAGTCATGCAAATGAGAATAAGCACTAAAAGGGATTGGTCAGGAAAGTTTGGTGGGTGTGTTGTGCCAGGAGAGATTTTCTCAGATACTCTTTTTGCTGAGAGAACAAAAGATAGCTATGGCTGTGTGGTTCAGAAAACAGATTGTTTGGATTTTAGGAGATTTGTGGATACATTGGTTGAAGGTGCATGCAGAAAGCTGTGGAGTAGCTGTAGATCTTGGATTCCCACATGTGGAAGTACACTGGCATGGAGTACGTGGAATGAAGTGGTTGGACTTGCTACCTCTCTGTGCTACTTTGGAGACAGAGCAACATCCAGACATAATTGTAATTCATTGTGGAGGGAACAGTTTAGGACATGTGACTGGAATTTTTTTGTAATTTGCTGTGAAAGAAGGACTTAGGAAGGTTATCGACATGTTTCCTAATTCTCAAGTGATATTTTCACGGATTGCGCAGAGACAAATGTGGCTTCGTTCTTCTTCATTTGGTCCACAAATGGAAAAAGCAAGGCGCAATGTTAATAAGGCTGTTTGTGCCTTTCTAAGAGATTTTGGCATGTCTTCTTTTCACAATGAAAATATTATGTTTTGTAGTACATACATTTTTCGCAGAGATGGAGTCCATCTTACTTATGCTGGCAATCAGATTTTTCTGAGAAATGTACAAAATGCATTGCAACCTTTTTTGGAATTACAACAACGATTTTGAAGTAGATGTTAAGCATTTACAATTTTTGACTTACAAACACCACCCAAAGGCTCTTTTCAGAGCCACCACTGCTTTCCAGAGAAAATTACAATGTTTGTGATGGAGTAGCAACCCAATTTTTTTAATGTTCGCGAACTGTCCGCAGACTTCTAAAAAATACAAAGAGCCCTGCTTCATTTATTTTCACTTCTATTTTTTAACTGGGAAAGGCGGCTCTGAAAAAAGCCTTATTTTTTTTTGATTTTTGTAATTTTGTATTTTTTTTGGTTTTTCAGACACGACACACTAGGAGAGGAGGGTAAAGGGGGGGACACCAACCACAGGGATAAGAAAGGGCGAGCTGAGAGAGGAAGATGTAGAGTGGGTTTTATTTGGGTAGTGAGCAGGTCTTCTCGTGCTCTGAGACGATAGTCTCAAAAGCACTCCGAAGTCGCTCCCCCCTGCAGAGTACTGTGTCACAGTTCATACATACAACTGTGACCCTCGAAAGGTAAGGGTCATCAGCATTCTGTATGGCCTGTGAGGCAGCTTGAGGAAGACGCTGTCCCACAGAGGTGGTCCTTGTGGTGACAGGATCAGAAACAGAGGATGAAGTAGAGGAAATCAACCTGCTACGTTCTTCGCAAGGTACAACCCTGCGAATAGCCCCAGAGTGAAATGACCTCAGGTGTCGCTTCATAGTAGTGGTCCCAAAGCTGTACTTACCGTGCTTCCCGCGACTGAGTATCATTTTGCACTCATTGCAGGTAACACGGTTCGCAAGAGCCTTAGGAACATTACCATGAATGGTAAATAACCGCCACACCCAAGACTCACGCCTAGTGCGGGTAGTAGGGTTTTCCTCTACCTCATTCTCATCATCCTCTTCTTCCTCCTCCACATCCTCACTCCTGTTCCCCTCTTCAGGCCCTTGGGGAGGTGGTGGTGGTGGAGGGGGTGGGTGTGGTGCTGAAGCAGGTGCAGCACCAAGTGGCAGTTCAGCAGCCAAGGATGCCATCTCGATGATGGTGTAGTCTGCAGGTGGCAGCAAAAATCACTGTGTTCTGAAGAATAGCCAGAAACACAATGGGAATAAGCTCTTGGGCGTGGTCTTTTATAGGGGTGCTTGTGCGCGGTTCGCGGACATGCGCACTGTCCGCGGACAGATCGAACACAAAAAAGGATCGGAAAGTTTCAAAAGGTATATAGAAACTCAAGATTGCTATGTGGGACTTGTGCCATGGTGAGATTTTATTGAAAAATATTATGGATTAACTGAAAATGTACTTTTAAATTGTTCGGGGACACGAACAGTGTCCGCATTTCAGGACACACGATGAGCGTGGGCGCGGTCATATGATCCGTTCGCGAACTAGTCAGCGAAGGAAGCGCCTGTCTGCAGGACACCAAGTGCACGGAGATTGGTTAGCGCATGCGCATTGATGTCCTACGGACACTGTTCGGGTTCTGAAGTAATTAAAAGTGCGTCACAAGTGAAACGAACATTTCAGGACACCGCGTGTGTTCTTAGAACAGTTTAAACTTGGTAGCGAACAGTAAGGACAGATATAGTGTTCTTCAGGACATGTGTTATTTAGTTTATGTACGAACATTTCAGGACACCAATTGTGTTCTTAGAACAGTTTCAATTGGGTAGCGAACACTACGAACAGGTATAGTGTTCTTCAGGACACCTCCATTTTCGTTTACGTACGAACATTTCAGGACACCAATAGCGTTCTTAGAACAGTTTGAACTTGCTAGCGAACAGTACCGGACAGGTATAGTGTTCTTTAGGACACTTTAATTTTTGTTTGTTTACGAACAATTCAGGACACCTCGTGTGTTCTTAGTACAGTTTCATGTTGCTAGCAAACACTACGGACAGTTGTACTGTTGTTCAGGACACATCATTTTCGTTTATTTACGAACATTTCAGGACACCAATTGTGTTCTTAGGACAGTTTTAAGTTGATAGCGAACATTACGGACAGATATAGTGTTCTTTAGAACACTTTAATTTTTGTTTCTTTACGAACATTTTAGGACACCACGTGTGTTCTTAGAACAGTTTCAACTTGCTATCGAACAGTACGAACAGGTGTGGTGTTCTTCAGGACACCTCCATTTTCGTTTATGTACGAACATTTCAGAACACTCGCACTGTCCGCGGACACTTTTATTGTTTTAAAAAAAAACGGAAACTATTCACAATACAATATAAAAATTAAACTTTATTTAACATATATTAATAATTTATGACAGAGAAGGTGAGGCAGAAACAGAAACAAAAACAGGAGAATTTGGGGTTTCAACATGATTGGTATTAGGTGAAGAAGGGATGGAAATCTCATCAAAACGTTTTGGATTATGGAGAGGGTTTGGGGATAATTGACTGGGATATGGTGAGGAGGGACAAGTACATGTGGGGCAATGGTACAAGGTTTTTGGTTTGAAATGATTTTCTACAAAAGTTTTTAAATTATTAAAATTAGCCAACAATACATCCATTTTTTCTTCTATATTGTGAAGACTGTTATCCATAACAGGGTTTTCTGAAGTTTTTTCTATTTTGGTATGCTCTGTACAAAAAAATAATATATATGTTAAATGTATATAAAAAAAAATAATAAATAAATGGTTTATATTATAAAGTGTTTACCTTTAGTTTCACTATCTTGTGACATTTCTTCATGTGGAAAATTGTCCTCTAGCCATTCCAGAGTACTAGACATTTCTGTGAGAAAAAAAAAAAAGATGATATATGTTTTAATCTAATACAGAAACTTTATAAATATATGAGTAAAATGAAGTACACTTACTATTTCTGGTAAGATAAGTCCTATGTATTCAGTGGGTCTGGTCTTGTTCTCAGTTCTGTTGTGTCTGTGAGGTAATTATGTTGGAAGCCAATTTATCTTCTTGCGGTATATTCCATTTCAGAATATATTGTATTTAAATGAATGGTTAGTGTGTTACATATATGGGTTACATTTCTTATGTATTACTATATATAATGTGTTTGTGTGCTGCTTTTTGAATTTGTTAAATGTTCCTATATTATGATATAACAATCAAACATACCCCACCACCCCCTCCCCCACACACAGTTTTTAGGTAGTGGTACTGTTCTCCGAACATGTCCGCGAACATCAAATAAGTTCGCGGACATCAAGTTCATAAGAAGAGATATAGTCAGTTCCATATGACATGTATATAAAGTCAAAGTCATTATTGTTAAGTTGTGCTACTAAAAAACTATGAAATTCAGTGAAAAAACTTTGTTAAAGGGACGTTATGGTTAAGTTGCGCTAGTAAAAACCTATGAAATTCAGTGAAAAAAACTTTGTTAAAGGGACGTTATGGTTAAGTTGCGCTATTAAAAACCTATGAAATTCAGTGAAAAAACTTTGTTAAAGGGACGTTATGGTTCCAAGTAAAATCGAAAAACCCTTGAAATTCGCCAGTTATGGTAAGCTAAGCAACCATAACTCGTGCCACCATGTGTAGAAGGGATTCTTATTACGAATATCATACCTTCATCTTGTACGCTGCACACAATGTTATGTTTCTGTATGAGTAGCTTAGTATACTAGATAGAACCCCATAATAGGATGCTATTTATATCAATGCATCGTTCAATGCACTTATTAGGGTATATTTCTTGCAATGATTCTTGACACTTTTTTCGCAACATAATAAGAATCCCTTCTACACATATTTCATGAGAAGTACATACACATGTGATGTCATCAGTGATGTCATCAATGCCATTTGTGATGTCATCTTTGATGTCCTGGGTGTTAGTCTTAGCAGTGCACGGTGGTGGCGCGAGTGGTAACGTCCCTTTAACAAAGTTTTTTTCACTGAATTTCATAGGTTTTTAGTAGCGCAACTTAACCATAACGCCCCTTTAACAAAGTTTTTTCACTGATATATATATATATTTGCCAGTATGACATGTTAAGATGTTGTTGGTGGCATGCAAAGTACAGGTTTTACAACACAGCCAAGCCCAACTTGAAACTGCAGAGAATGAAATGCACGCATAGAAAACCTTAGTGCTGCCAGGCCAAATGATGAAGTGCACTATATTTTTTGGATACCTCAGACATGGAGACTACATTAAGTTATATAACTGACTAACATAATTAACCTTGCTAAAATACTAAATTCTAATTTCCCTAACATTATAATGCAGTCTCATATGCAAAATTAGGTGATAATCCATGTTTTAGTGGCACTGCTGTAATTCATTTTTAAATGCACACTGGCCTTTTTTTCTGTATTAGCTTGTGGAGAGCAGAGGGAAAGAGGCAGCAGGAAACAGAATGAAACATTTATTCAGGGAGGCCTAAAGCCCTCATTGTTCTAAACATGAAGGTTGATACAAAACACATTTGTGTTAACCTGATTGGGGGACATTATAGGCAGACAAGAAACATCAAAAGGGGAAGCACAGAAGGTTTCTTGGGACAAGAAATGAGGGGAAAGTTTAGTTTGTGCTGGGCTGAGAAGACTGACAGTGGTCCAAGGGGTCAGAGCGCTGGCTGTGAGAGATATCTTGCCGGTGCTTCCTCACACAAGATTACAAAATCATTTTGCGCTGACACTGGGCCTGCCTTTGTGAGTAGAACAAGGTTGTGCTGAGAACTTCAAAGAAGTAATAATCTTGGTAAGATATGTGCCAAGTGAGGATCATTTGAATGCCATGTGTTTGGCTAAGATTTATTACAGTGTAGAAAGGTTAGGAAATCACTGCATGTTTATTTTTCATCATGTTCAGAATGTGGGAACATTAACCCATGTTTCAAAAGGCCTGTTTGTTCTGTTTTGTTTTCTTTTTTGTATTTCAGATGACGATGCAATGTATCCATGGTAAGATTTGATGACATGTAAATAAGATTCAATATAATAAGTATCCATGAGAACAAATGGGATTTAGTGTCATTTTTGCATCTGTGAATTCATTCATATATATAAAGTATACAGGGGAGGGTCATTTCTGTTCAGTAGTGCATTTGTCAATTTACTACTGTAGGTAAAATAACAACCCAGAAGAAGCTAATAATATTCAGTGATAAGGCAGGTTTGTGTGTGTGTGTGTGCCTTCCTTGCATGCTGATGGGAAGGAATCTGATATATATAGATTACTGGACGTCCATGAACCGGTAATGCCAAAGGGCACATAGATTACTCGATGTAAATAAGCCAGTGATACCAGCTACAAAGTGTAGGTGGCACTCTGAATAAAATCATTGGGTTCTAACAGTGCATACGTCGGGGGCTCTCTACAGACCACTAGGAGGTATTCTAATAGAAGGGAAAGTTTTATTTTATGATGGGCTTATAGTATAAAGAAGAAAACCATGCTCACCACTAAAATTACCACCAATATAAGCTAACAAGATATGGTCACTAAAATAATGTGATGCCAAACCCGATCTAAGTGCAAGACTAATTTACCACCAAATTATTGCCACTATTTTTACTGTAAGAAAATACCACCACATCCCAAATGTACCCCAATAAGACAACAATCTATTACAGTCCTGCCCAGCTAATCCATGCCCTACTGCTGCCATCAACAGATGTCTAGACAACTGTCTTTGTCAATAGGAGGTGGAGTGAAATATGGAGGTGGTGGGGAAGATAAGAGGGTTGATAGGATAGTATGTATTTGTGAGATTTTAGATCAGATATAGGAGGCAAATTCCTCAGCAGAGAGAATGGAAAGTAGGAAGCATGTTTAGAAGAAGATGTAGGCTAGCCTGGAGAGTCAGAGAGAGCCTATGAGTGTGGGAGCAGAGAGCTATAAGATCAGTGAAGTCGGACATCTTAGGAGCATCAAGGGTGGCAGTAACAACAAGGAGAGAATCTTTGTAGGTAGCAAGGAGTGTGGGAGTAGTGATCTTTATCCCAGCACAATAAGTGCAGGTACATGGTTGTCTTCAGCTAATTGGTGACTGGAGTTACCCATGGTTGAGGGTGAGAACAGAAGGTTTAATAGGGCACTTTAATGCTTTCCTTCTAATAGCAGTTTATGAATCTTAGATCACTTAACATAGCGTATAATTGTGTATATTGCTTGTACATTCATGTTTGTAGGTGATTTAAACAGCGTAACCTAGCTAGAAAATAATGGAGCACTGTACAATTCAGGGACTGGTGCATAGAGTGGGGGAATCGTTGGCATAGTTGTATGCTAGGGGTATGTAGGGTGGGTAGAGTTCCAGCAATGTGACTTTGAATCTTGGTGATTTTGTCTGTCATTAACATGTTGTATGCATTGTATTTCTCTGTCGATTTGGTTTCTGCATGGGCTGGTAAGGAGTTCATGCAGTGTTTGAAGTTCTTGAAGAGGGCTCTGCTCTTGTTAGATACTTCAGCAATGGATGATGTGTAGTAATGGGCTTTGACTGAGGCGGTAAGGGTCCTGTAGGCTCAGTGGATGTGTTTCAGGATTGTGTTTTTCACCAGATCTTTTCTTGTTTCTCAAATGGCATGTTACTTTCAGTGCATTCTTGTGTATACCAAAGTGTAGATGGCTTGGTTTTGTTGCTTCAAAGTTTCACTGGTGCATGGGTGTTGGCCGAGTCAGTTACTGTTGAGCTGGTTGAGAAGGATGTCGATGTCAGAGGAAGGAATCAAAGTGGAAGGCTTTGGATGAGTGCCGAGGTGTCTTTGTGGATTTTAGTTTCCCTCAATGGGAAGGTTTGAGAATTGAATCTTGATACATATGGCTGTGGGTTCAGTCCAGTCAAATTGTTTAGGTGGGATGCAGAGGATGTCTGGGAATGCAGTGAATACTAGCGTGTTAGTGATGTCTTTGGTGTGGGTGGGATCAGTGATGCTTATGTGATGTGGAGGGCGTCCAGGAGTTAGAAGAGGGATACTTTGGGCCTCATTATGAGTCCGGCGGCAACCAGACGTTTTTTCTGGCTCGGTTACCGCCGGACTCGTATTACCATTCCGCCTCCGTGACTCCCGGAATTACCAGGGCATTACGACCCTGGTGTCCCGGGAATTCCGGAGGCGGAATCCAGTAAATCCCCATTCCCATTGAGTTCCGTAGGACTCAATGGGAATGGGGAAGTGGAAACAACAGCACCATCTCGTGATGGTGCTGGTGTTTCCACGCCTGCCTGCAGGAGGGCGGTGTTAAACCCACCAGGTCAGACCTGGCGTTCGCGCCACATCCCGCCTGCAGGACTTGAGATCGGGCGGTCCGGAATTAATGTGGCAGCGGGTTTACTGCCACTGTTATTTCCGGACCGCCTGTAATGAGGCTGTTTGTTTTTCTTGGTCGCCTGCATTCTGTTAGGGGTTTTGTCTGGGGCTAATACATAATTTGGGTGGGATTTAGACTCACTGTAAAATGGTGGTATTTTAGTGTGGTAGTATAATAGTGGTGAGTATTTTTATGATAATGCCCTATATGATGAGACAAATCTCCCCTCCCTTATATTTATATTCTCTTCAGGGTTGACTGTAAGTGGAAACGAAAGGACTTTGCATTTATAGGAACAGAGCAGCATCAGCTGTTTTGCTGGTGACTTATTTACGAAACCAGCCTACTGTTTTTGACGTATCTGCTCAGCTGTCAGCATGCACAGCTGAAACACACACAGATACATATATGCATCATAGGTTTTCTAGCTTGCTAGCTGATTCTCCAACCTTTACCTCCCACTTTACCACATGAGGTAAATATTTTACCGCTCTTGAGTGCACTATGACACTTTCTTATTCTTTCCCCTTTTTAAAATGTTTCACATAGACAAAAGGATGAGATCCCAATAATTCAGTTTTTGCAATTTTTATGGATGTGTTATAATGTAAAAATAGGTTTTGCAATGCAATGTTAAAACTAGTTGCAATGGATACATGTAGTTTTTGTTCACAATGAACCCATTCTTTTTTTCTTACCAAAACCTTGAAAATCGATTTGGTTACAGAGTGTACTTGTCTAATAGAAAAGATATAATGCACACAGCACAAAACATGTAAACTTTTCCCTTCGTTACACATGCATGAGAAAAACAGCAAAGACTTTTTTTTTAAATAACCATTTAATCCTGACGGCCTAACTGACGAGAAATACAAAACACCATTATCTGCACGCTCCTCAAAATTCCACCATACTCACATCTAATGTGTAGAATTTCTGTGCTTAGGTCTCTGGATTGTCTTATCTGCGAGCAGAATGTTGCAAATGTTGCAGCTTTTGGCAGCCCAATTAGAAGTTGGTGACCTCACCCTAACCTCTTTCGGACTGCTGCCTGGTATCTTGTTCTCTCCTGCACAGCCTGGCTATGCCCACATGCACAACCCAGCCGCCGACTTGATCTCTTCTCTCCACAAAATGATGACTGAATCTCCATCCCGTCTTCTAGCTAGATGTATACCATAGTCCTGTCAATCTTACTTATCCGGCCTATTTTCCTGTCGTCTCCTGTCACACCATCTCCCTTCTAGAATCACAGCATTTCTCTATCCCAACAGCCTGCAACGGCCGACATGTTTCAATGTTGCTTTCTGTAGCACACAATGCCTTTCTTAATGGAAAAGACAGTTCATTCATTTTGCACTCACGTTTACTTCTACTGAACGAAAAACAGAATGTGCCATCTGAACGATTTTGCACTGCAATGTGAAAGGGTACATTAATTAATTAATTAATGGGGGCAGGTTATTTAATTGGAAATTGTTCATTGATTATATTGGGGGTTAGTTTATTCAGGGCAAAATGACAGCTGGAGAATTCACTATAACATGGAACATTTTTAAACGTGCAATGTTTCAATTTGCTATCTTTGTATTCATTCCACTGCCTCCATTGAAATTCCAGTTTACTGTAATGTTAGTAATGTAATGTCATGTACTACTCCTCATAGGAGTTTTGTAATGTCATGTATCATTCTACAATTCCTGCCACTTTGAGGTTTCCAAGAAAGATGGTGAGGAAATGGTTAACAGTTGCTGTAGTGATATGTTAATTTAGTTCATGTAGCAAGACTTTGTGACTTACTGTCGGTGGTAGATGAGCTAGAACATAGCAATTGCAGTGTGGGGAAGTGGAAAGTGACATGTCAGGAGCACCATGGATTTGAGGAGAGAAGAGTCCTGGAAAGTGCATCTCCATGAAATTGAGTGCCTTACTGTGAAGCCTCCATAGGACTACTCTGTTTGGTTTACATGTTGCATGATGTAGGCGGCAGGGACAAGGATGTTCAGCATGTGGGAGGACAAGGGGGTAAGCCATGTTTCTGCTAAGAAGAGGGTGTCAAGGTTGTGCATGGTGATGTTATCAGAAGAGCAAGCATTGATTAGAATGAGGTTGCATGTGGGTTTGGGTGGAGTAGGCTGGGTGGTTTTACGTGGTTTGTTGATGTGGTTGTATGTGTTATACCTGTGGTAAAGCTTGGTTCATGATCAGTGTTTGCATGGGAGACTATTTTTGTTAAATTAGGCATGCTATGTAAAGTTTAGCAGTTATTAACGACATGGGGGAATATACAATAGGACCAATATATTTTCTTAAAGTATGAATGCATTTATTGTAGGTCATTATTTGCAACCTGTGGAAATATTTATTATTGTCGGGGAATAGCATAGATCAGCCTGGTTGACTGGTCACACAAATGATTATATTGTATTCTAAATATAACAATGCAAGCATGAATGTGGATCTGTCTGGGTTCCTCAAACATTTGGTCATGCAAGACTGACTTTATGTTTAATGTTCAACCATGATCTATTGTTTCCCATCATGTTCACTTCTTTTTTTCAAAAGCACCGCTGAGAATGGGGTACTAAGAAATAGGGTATGTCTATTCGAGTAATAGGAGATGTTACTTGGTGGCATGAACTGTGGTCAGCTATTGGACAACTCATCTACATCATTGTGCCCAGTTGAGGAGATTGAATTTATATTTACTTGATGGAGGACATCTTTATACAGTATGTATGGTACGAACAAGGGGTACGGTGACCCTGTTAGTAGCAATATTTCACATGAAGACATTTTGTCTTTTGACCCTATAATGCCTACAGAAAAGGTTCTTTCGTAGTCCAAAGATGGAGGGTGGGTAAAGATTTCATTCTTTTCATGATATGTTATAATAGGTTATTAATAACATGCTTAATACCCAGAGGTTTCCAAGCGCGGGCCTGAGAATCGAACCTGTGTTCCTCCGTGTCGTCTTGCTTCCAAGGCAAGCACGTTTTCGTTGAGCTATCCTCATTACAGAATCTATTAGTCTTATTATTCATGACTTTGACAAATTAAAGATATTCATTCACAACAAGTGGGGAGTTTATATCCCAGATCTAGACACTCGGCGAGTGGAGATTATACATTTGATAGCTCCCTCACATCACACAGAGGTATAGATATGATATCATCATGTTACACATGATGACCTGCCTATATAACCAAATGGCTATTTTAGAGTTAGGTTGTATTTTGTTCTTTCGGGCCGTTCTAGGAGACAAGGAGATTACTGGGGGGTTTTGGGCACATTTGCCACCCGGACCAGGTAAGTCAATACTTCAGTCTTAATCAGGAGATAGAAGCCAAATATTAAATCAATTTGTTTATATTTTTAGACTGATGCAAGACTTATACCACTTCCAAATACTTCATGCATTTAGAGTTACGGCAGCCTAAGATTGATCCACATCTGCCATAATGGTTGCTGGACCCCCACTTGGGTATGTTTTTTCTACAATCGGCGTATATATCATTCCATAGGTACCGCCTGGGTACAACTTGCATACAGAAATCCAGACTTAATAGAGCCTATCTCTTTTCATACAAACTGTGCAGTCCATCAGAATATCCATTGAATGATACATCACTTCAACGGAAGGTCTTGGGATACTATTTGAAGCCCTGTCTCCCATAAAAGGTGAGCACAGAATAACCCACTAATAGGCTAAGTGCTTATACATTATGAGATATATGGGATGTATTTATTACATATTACCATGCAGAGTTGAATTGGAAAGATTCTAACGAAAGACTGTGGGCTTGGTGGGAAACTAAATACAGCTTCAACTGTGATTACCAGACCGACACCAAGTGATTATGAATTATATAATCACACGATAGATATCTTTGAGAATGTTAATTAGTAGAACATCCTTATGAAAGAGAGATATTCTTTATCATTTTGGTACAGTACAGCAGCATGCACCAGAGGCAAGGCATATTGAAGATTAGCTCCTGAAGAAGGGAATGGAATTCCCAAAAACACATAGAGCACAGGATTTTAAGGATTGTCGATTTAAGAAATTGAAGCATTATATTGTTGTCAACCATTTATGCTTGAAATAAAATTGAATTAAGAAAATGATTAAATTAAGTGGTTATAAATAATGAAGATTGCTGATACATAAATACATCTCTGAGCAAAACTGTTTTCCATTTAATTGTGAATTCAAAAACATTTCATAAGCACTTTGACCATCTTTATGATTTAGACTATTGATTGTATTAAACTAGATTTGGGTGTGCAGGGCACGGGAGAATTTCAAAGGTTTGTGTACACCTGTTTGTTTTGCACATTCGTATTGCAACCTAGTGTCAAGGTTGTTTTTGTCCCCTACACCCTACTACTTATCTAAAACAAACAAGGGTTAACTTATACAAAGGAGGACTCCTGGCTGGTAGAAATTGGCTTGTTACCTTATAGGTTAAGAAATCAAGGGTTGGCAGTCTGAATAGCACTAGACCCATAACACCAAAGGAAGCGTATGGATGAATGTATCGATTACCTGGGTGTCTGCTTTGATGGCTATTTGAAAAATAAGGTGCGTAAGGACAATACGCTAATGGTTTTTACATGTCATTTGTAACATGTCATTTGGCCGAGTGTTAGACTTTTTCACTGTCAGTGTTTTCCAAATCCGGAGCTTTTCGGATTCCTTTATTGAGACTGTGGAGACACCCGCATTCCTGTACTTGTATTAATGTGAGGGTATGCACTTATATTGTTTATTCTCCTCTTGTCACTGTAGTGGTGACTTTCCTCATACACAGAAGCGACCATTACCTTCACTTATGGGGTGCACACTTGCTATGGGGTAATTTTGGTTCCTATGATTATCTGCGTTACCTCTGCATGCAAACACATCTATCAGCATTTGCCACTGGTGGGTGTTCTTATTGGGTTAATTACTTCATCTTATATTTATTTGTTGCCAATACATCCACGAGTATGGTCCTTTCTTTACCATGCTGGTCTAGAGGATCATACTTCATAGCTCTTTTTTGAATACTAGAATACTGCGATTTTCTGAAGAATGGGGTCAAGTGAATACATGCTATATCATATCTCGCTCAAAGTAATATGTAACTATAGAGATTTACATGAATTCTTACTTTGTGACTTAATACATTTGCAGATACAATTCTTCTTTTCTCCTGGAGAATGGCAGTGGCCTGAAATGCGTTGAGTTATATCATTACCCCCTAAAGCATTGCTGTCTGTTGGCTTTATATGTAAACTATGTTTTTCGGTACTGGTGTTTTTTTCTGTACTAGTGCTCTTTGACTTGTAGCCTTGGCTATCATTTTTTAATAACATTCTGTTATGCAGTACAATCATGTGCAGGGGACGTGATAGTCTTAACATTTAAGACACTGCCTTCTTTGTATGGGAGAGTTGTGTCAGGAATGGGCAGAGGTGTAAGTAGTAAAGCACAGGCTGTAAGGGTTATCTAGTGTGTGTTGTGCAGGAGTTGTAGCCTGATTTATTTAGTGTTGGGGAGTTTCCCTATCCCTGTCTGATGAGGATTATGGGGATGCAATGGGCCACTCTAATTGCAATTCTTTCTCAAAGAGCTCTGGTACTTCTAGCAATGTTACTGCTGCTCCCCTGTTATTGTACAATGTAAACTGTACACATTATACCTAGGAGCCCATTTCTTGTGCCATTTGAGGGGAGGACAAAGGTATTGCTGCACAAGGATACTTAGGTTTTTACTTTTACCTAAGTACTACATGCGGTCCCCTTTCCTCATCAAGAGTCCATTTTCACAGGTGTGAATGCCCCCTATGTGTCTTTAGCCCTGCCCCCTTTTGATATGATTTTTATATCAATTTAATATAAAAATTATATCAAATTGATATCAAATTTATATTTTTATAAGAAGTGTGTTTGTGTGTTTTGATGTATTTGATATAAAGTGAATTTTCAATTTGATATTAAAATGATTTTAATATAATGTTTATATTAAAATGATTTTAATATGGGAGAGCATGTGTGCACTGTTGCTTGGTTGGGGGCATAGTGCGTTCTGAGGAGTTATCAGGCAAGTGTTAGGTGTTTGTGATGCTTTGATGATGCAGGAGTGGGTTGGGACCTTGATGGTATGATGTCATGATTTTATATGACGCTGGCTGGGATTTTGATAAGCCTTTGAATAATTTCATATAAACTGTATATTTCTATTCATTAAAAGTGATAGCAATTTTTTTTATATACATTTTATTTTTATCTTTTTATATCCAAATTTCTGATATAAAACATATTTCAGAATTTTTTGATATCAACATTGAACAAGTTTGATATCATATTTTTTGATATCAAAATGTTTTGATATCAAAATTATATCAGGATTTTTTATTATATTTATTATATCAAAATTTAAAAATGATATAAAAAATTCTATGAAATACCAGATTTTGCATATCAAAATGAAAAATAATTGATAACGTGTTGATATAAAAAAAAATCAGAATGTTTTTATATCATAATTAAAAGTTTTTATATCAAAATTAAAACATGTTAATAGAAACAAAAATGTATATATAATTTATATCGGATTTATAGAAAGGGCTGACATCAAAAAGTGTTGATATCAAAATTAATAAATGTTGATATTTGTTTAAAGCAACATTGTGAAGATGCACACAAAAGCATTGTGAACACATTTTGCCAAAAGCAGCTTTATGGTTTTTTTGTTTTTTTAAAACAGCTTTGTTACACAGCATGTGAATATATAGTTTACAAGCATTATTTTTTATAGAATGAGAATAAGGGTTTTTAAATGAAAAGTGAAGATCTAATTCCAGGGCTACAAAAAAAACCCACAAAATGCTGAGTTACTGGATTCAGCCATTCTGCCTGATGTGCAAAACACAGTTTTCACAGCTACACAGCTGAAGCAGGCCTTTATCTATGAAGATGCTGCAGCAGGGCAGAGAATTCACAGATGACAACACATACGAGGCCTGGCGCTCTGACTCAGCTATTTCTGGCTCTCTGTGTACTAGAAATTATATGAAACCACATGAAAGCATCCGGGCTGGTCATGAATGAAGAAACAACTCCACTGTGCAGAGGCCCCCAGACAGTCCATGGTCTTTGCTGGCCCTCAAAAAGCAGCTGGGGCTGGTGATAAATAAAGAAACAACTCCACTGTATAGAGTCTGCTATATTGGATTCACGGACATTTGCTGGTTGCCACGGAAAGCGTGGTTAAAAACATGTTAAAAAGCACAACAATGAAACCTTATCGAACAATCTTTTGGGAGCTGAGGGGTAAGGAGGATAGGATGGGATATGTCCTTAAAAAGCCGTGTTTCTTCTTCCCTGATGTCCTCGAACAGTCTAGAACAGTCCTGTGATGTCCACGAACATCTTAGATATTAGGGGGCATCTATGCTTATTTGTGCATTACAGGGTTGGTGAAAAGCAGTTTTTGGATGGCTTATAACTTTGGCGCCACTCAATGAAACTGCATGAAAATTTGGAATTTAATTCTAGACCTGATTCTAAATGTGAAGTGTGGTGCTGTTTTGTCAAGAGGGAGCAAAATAAGAGCGGGGGTACCAAAATATTGTAAAGACTTATAAATGTGGTACCTATTGACAAATCTGCACAAACGCTTGCAAAATTATATTAGATCTAGATATTAATGTTTTTGCAAAGTTTGGTGGGATTTTGTCAAGAGGGGGCGCAATTAGAGGGTGGGTCTCAACAATTTTATATGGCTTATGCCTTTGTTGCCATTTGACAAATGTGGACAAAGGTTTTCAGAAAGATTGTAGACATAACATTGAATGTGTGTGCAAAGTCTGAATGGATTTTGTCAAGTGGGGGCTAAGTTATATGACTATTGTATGCACACACATTTTGACACTTTTGATTTCCAGCACACTCGTGTAAGGAGCATTGCCAAGGAACTGAAAGCATGGTTTTGCAAAAGTGCCTGTGTTTTATTTTTTGACAGGTATCATAATGTAGGTACAAAAAATAGTGATATATCTTTGGTGACTGAGGTGTAGCCTGTGGCCATGGGCAGTGGCCAGATTGTCCGGGTCATGGAATAAGGTCATGATCCGGACAATCTGGCTACTGGCCATGACCACAAGGGACAACACATGGGGTTAAAGTGGCCATGTCCACCTGGGACTGGCTTTGTGGTAAAGTTATTCGAAATTAGGATAGATTTGAAAGGGGAGAAAAATGTGCTCATGCTAATAAGGTCATAGGTTTCTCTTTCCACCTTCTACAGGCTTCCATGGAAAGCAAAGAGGGGCCCTGTATGGAACTCCGCCTTCCCTTTCCATGGTGGTCATCTTGGAAAAGGATTTTCCTTCCGCAGGTGTCCCGGTGTAGGAAGAAAAATCTTTTTTTTTAGCATCCCATGTTCCCGCTTTGGGAACCTAGGCTGCTAATGGCCTTCATCCCCCATCATAGGGGCTGGGATGGGGGGATAATGTTCCAGAAACCTTGTTAACCAGCTTCGCTTTGCTTGGGCTGATAACTTGGGCTGCCGGGCCGGTATCCACCGTTCTAGTCCTTGGAACGAAGGATGAACGCCACAATATTCCCATGAGCATAACACAAAATGCAAATGGAAATGTTGGAAAATCTTATTGAGTCTATGTACTTTACTGAGAAATATAAAGTAGATGGAGTCTATAAGTTGGTTTCTTTTGTTTTATTTTTTTAACTGTGAAAGGTGTTCCTAAAGAAACATTTCTTTTGTTGTTTTTGGATGTATTTTTTTTTTTTTTGCCAGGAGAGCTAAGAACGAAAGGTGGGGAGGGACGAGGCACCAAACACTAATATGGAGGTGTAGGTGGACAGGGGAAAATGTTGCGTGTGTGTTATTTCTAAGGTAGGGGGCTGTGTTTCTCATGCTCATTGATTACATTAGTGGTGGTGGCTCTTGGGAGGAGGGATGACATTAGCTAATTTTAAGATAAATAGCAGTTTTGCTAAAAGTAGTATGTACTGTGCACTAAATAGTTAATGGATAATGAAAAGGAATAGGTGTTGAAGCTGTGCAAGGGAAATTTAGAAGTTGAAAGTTCCTAGATCAGTAGAAAATGCAGTTCAGAACTGTCTGCAAAGCACGGATCTTATCGTGAAGTGCGGACGGGTTCTCGGACACGTCATTATGCCGCGCAGAAGCGTTTGGTCATGTGGCACTTTCCGGAAGGTCCACAATGAAGTCAGATGTTCGTAGACGTCTACGGATGCAAAACTAGTTGAAATAGTTGCAATAAGTGTATAGAAGTGTTAAACATGATTCTAAAAGGTAGGAAATGGCAGAGTTTTAAGGTGACACTTTGTAAATTGGACACAAATATTGCTATATTGGGTAAGTATGATATTAGTAAGTTGTAGGAAAATAGCATACACTGGTAAACACCCATGAAATTCTCTGGAAAAACTTTGCTAAAGGGACGTTATGGTTAAGTTGCACTAATAAAAACCTATGAAATTCAATGAAAAAACTTTGTTAAGGGACGTTATGGTTAAGTTGACTAATAAAAACCCTTGAAATTCACTGAATAAACGTGGTTAAAGGGACGTTATGGTTAAGTTTCAGTAATAAAAACCTATGAAATTCAATGAAAAAACTTAACACATTTTTTTCATTTAATATATTTATATACATAACTAGCACAGAATAGACAGCAATGGAGGGTCATTGCACTCTCTCAATCTCCCTCATGGGCAGGACCTTTGAAGCTTTCTCGCAAATATGTACATCAATAAAATGAAAAGGGTCAAAGCATGTTTCCTTCACAAATTGATGCTCATTAAGCATTGAACACATGGGTGCATATGTGCAAGCTTTATTCGCAGGCACCAGATAAAGCATGGGCATTGACATTGGACACTTTCCTCCAAAAGATGTGCAGGCCCATTGCATGCTGGGACTTGTAGGCGCACACTTACAATAGAGAAAACGAGATTCCAAGTCCCAGCATGAACAGGGAAACATCAGGACTGGCTCGAGGTGTTGGGAAATTTGGCAGCTATGCTTTCACTCGCAAAAGGCTACAGGTGCAGCTAGCAAGGGCAGGTCAAGTTTGGGATAACTTCACAGAAAAGTACAACATAGGCGGGCGATCAGTGCACGAATTGTTGTTTCAGGGAGAGCTTCCTGCAGCCACTTAAACTGTTGTATGAAAGCAGAGGGAAAAACCTCCGTTTTGGCGCCCCTCTCTGGCCGAACCCTAGACAGCAGCCTAGTTAGCCCAGTGCTTGCACTGGGCCCAAGTTAACAGTGAGGGATCATTGCAATCACAGTCCTAAAGATCTGGAAAGCTGTAGGTTGAAGACCCCTGTCCTAGTTGTTGGTTTGTCTTTAATCCAGTTAGAGTTTGATGCCCCTAGAGCCAGTTCATGACAGGCAAAGAGCAAGTCAAGTGTGCAGGGGAAGGACAAATGATCAAAATCTCACTTCACTTGAATTGTCAAATATTGTTGCATACAAAGGGGGGGTGGCCTATATCCATGCAAAACACTAAAATACATCTGTCCAGCTGCCACATGAGTTAGACGTAAAACGTTGGCCACCATGAACTGTTAGCCTCCCCTGTTGTGTTTCCACGTTGTTTCATTTCATGTTTTATCTCCCCACTGAAAAAGCATGGCATGTCTTTCGCGCCTGTATTTTCATTCTTTTTGGGATTCCAGTGCCCTGTTAGCTATGAGTCACCTGGTATTATAGTAAGATTCTGAAGGGGCTCGCAACATTTTCTCCCTATTACTCATGTCTCTTTTATGTATTGCACTGCGAGCATTTGTACTCGAATAAAAGAAAGTGATATCTTCATAGATATAGAAAGCAATAAAATATTTGTGTTTTATTTATGCTGCACGTAAAATACCCGCCAACCGACCGGTGCTTGCCGTCCTGCATATTTCATTGTGCGCCACCGCGCAGCAAAACAACACTTACAAAACAATTGATTTAAACAGACATATAGATGCATAAGGAGAAAAAAACAAGCAGTGCGAGAGGAAACACAGGGGAAATGCGTGTTCTGTGGCAAAACCAGTAGAAGCTCAACTCTCATAAGTGCTTTGAGCTAGAAATGTCTGCTTGTGCTTTGATCCAGATTAGAACCGAGTATGAGAGCCTTTTCCACTAATGGAAAGTCCTACCTAAACCGAACGTGGAGACCTCCAATGTATACGCCATTGTGTTACTGTGAAAAGGGCAGAAGAGGTACATAAATTACATTTAGCTGATTTAATTCTGCAGTTGGTAAGCACACCCACACTTACTAGCAGGGAGGGCTTCCTAGAGCACACCACAGAGGATATCACTCTAGGGGTGATGAAACGGGACATGGCCATCTCTTCAAGCACCTAGATGACTGGAGAAGACTGGCCAGAACAAGGAGCTGTGAACTGCATTCGGGTCGAAGGTCAAACAATCTGATTATTAAGCGAGTGATCCTCATTAGTCAACACATGGACAACCTGGTAGTTGTGAACACGAGATTGAGCGGTAATGGTGATTGGGGTGACCAGGTTTTGAGGGTGTCATGGCTAATAATACAGTAAAAGTGTCATGTGCGTTGTCGGCTGCAGATACTGGAGCCGTAGGCTACCCCTGCCAAGTGTAAGAAAATGAGAAAATCAAATTGGGTCCATATACATGCGCTGGCATATAACAATGTACCAGAACGGAGTAACATACAATCACTGATATGCCAAAGAGCTTTTTATTCCATAGTCAGAACTGGTGTGCCCAACTTTGACTACATCTATTTGGGCAATAACCCTGGAGTATTCCCTCTCCCTCACCACAGATCAGTGACAGTTCCCATTGGAAACACCACATGAACCCCCAAGCCAGCTGGATAGAGAGGGGCGCTACACCTGTAAAATAAAATTGCTGTTAATTGGAGGATACACACTAAGTTCTTACCTTATTAAAATGGGCACAGACACTAAGGTGGATTTTATAGGAATCTCAACCGGGACGCCTATCTCTAAAAAAAAATGTATTCTCCTATTAAATATTTCAAAACCCTTATCCCTAAATCCCATCCTGAAATTACCCTAGAGTGTCTTCCATCTAAATGGAAGAATCTGCCCGGTCAGCCCACCCTTCCTGGAACGGGTCACAGTGAGACTCTTAGGGTGGTACTGGTGCAATAGACCCTGTGTGTAATTTCTAGAACCACCCGCTGAAGCATGAGGCCAGAGGATGGCGACCGTGGTTGGTCCCACCACTTAGGTGGCCTCGGGCAGGCTGCACCGTCCTGCCCTCCCTCACGCCAGGGTCCTTCACATCTAATCTCTTTACTCTTAAAATCCTACCCCTACTTGACAGTTTCCTCATAACATTGCCCCATGTTAACCCCTCCTACTTAGCTGTTAACCTACATATCATTTACTATATACTTAAATATATATGCATAAATATATAATGGGCCTCATTCCGACTCAGGCGTTAAGGGGTTTACGGCGCCGTAAACGGCGCCGACCCTTAACGCCCGATTACAAGGTTCCCTTTGCGGGAAGCCATGCCGCAAAGGGACCGTGGCGAAAATTACGGCACCGTAATTTACGGTGCCGTAATTATCGCCTTTCCCCATTCCCATTATGCTCTATGGGGCAAAAATGGGAATGGGGAAGGGGCCATTGGTGTCTGGGGAATTACTGCCCTACTCACCTTGGAATGGGGCGGTAATTCCGCCATCCACCATGGCGGAATTGCAACCTTAGCGGCATGGACCATGGTGCTAATAGCACCATGGACCTCCGCCAAGGTTGTAATGAGGCACAATGACATGCAACATATAAAATATATAATACATATAGGGGCTGATTCATGGAATATGTGCGCTGAAAAACGGCGATTTGTGTGCCATTCTGCTTGCAAATCCCTGTTTAACAAATGGGGTTGTGTGGGCAGAATAGCGCACAAATCACTGTTTTTCAGCGCACCAATTCCATGAATCAGTCTGTAAGTCACAACAGGGTGGGTTCTGCAGTAAGCCACCCCTTTCACAGCAACTTATGGGCTGTCTCTCTAGTGGCATATTCCTCCTGATAAGCTGGGGACTGGATGGGCACCTGCCCATGATGTAATTGGGGCCTGGCCCCCAGAGTTCCATTCTTGTGGTTGGCCCTGTCCAGCCGACTTACTGCAGGTGGTTTTCACTCCTAATGTCCTTGGATGGCCCCTTACCTGAGTGGGAGCTCTCCCGCTTTCACCTCTGCACCTGCAGCCATCTTTCAGCCTTCAGGGTGCCCTCATAGCCTGGGGGGGGGGCATCCACACTTCCTGCTGCGTCCACAGACACTTTCTGGTCTTCTGGGCAGCCCCATTGCCGTCGGGGCCACCCACATCCCTGCTGCTCCTTGTGACACCATCTTTACTTCATGCGGTGTCCCCATGGTTTGTTGATACAGACTTTATTGCTTCCGCACCCGAAGGGTCATTTTCTAGGTCTGCCGGCATCCCTGTTGCCATAGGGACGCCGCCATGTTCATCAATGTGCCTAGTGCGCATTTGCTGGCCTGCTCCCTCTTGTTGCTGCGTTCAGGGGACTTATAGGGTGGGCTGTGCAGTCTTCACCCAGTCTGTGATGAACAAGCAGCCAGTGGCTTGACCGACTGGCCCAGGAATTTTCTTTTCATCTGGCTGCATTGACAGCCCAGGACTTCTCTTCGCCTGGGCTGCTCCGGCGGCCTCAGGCTTTCCTCATCACCCCACCTGCCGAGGGCACTGCTGTCTTTTCCGACTCTTCACCTCCAGGGCCGGCTGGCAGACACGGCCGGAGAGGATTTCTCAGCAGGGTCTGCCTCGCCACCCACGAAGTTATGGCCGGGCTGCCTGGTTTGGGCCATCCTCACACGTGGCTTGGCCTGGGCACCTCGTCCTCTTTAGCTTGGGCAGCAGCACATTCGATGAGTTGAGAAATCTCAAGTGGATAATCACCCATGCTATGAGGATCTATGGATTACAAAACCTAAAAGCTCCCAGAAACAAAGAAAAAATCCCTAAACAAACGCTTGCCACAGCTTCAATTAAGGTACCCGAGGTTACAAGTACTTCTCTGGAACGGGGTGCAAATAATTAGTGCAGTTCAGTTCAGTTCAGCTGTATTTCAGTAACAATACCTTAAAAGCAGCACATCAGCACATATCCCAAGATATCAGAATACCAATGTCATAGTGATCCAGATAAAAGACAATCAATGCAATACCACAGGATCCATTAAAACCATCACAGTAAAACATATCTAAAACATTAAGGCACTTAAGCTTGTGTACCTCTCCTGAGCCTCTTCAGGAGACTCGGGAGCCCACAGGAGCAGGAGCTCCTCATCTGCACTGCCGGAGCAGTGCCCCATCAGCTGTTCCACCACCCTATCAAAGGTAAGCCTTAAGGCTTTCCTACTAGCAGCTGCGACGAGCGAACAAAGGAAACGAAAAAGACGACGTCTGCATTTGTAATTACAGGCGTGATTTCCGAGTGACTCCCCGCCGCATTGTGTTCTTTATTGCCTGAATTTCACTGGGCCCATCCTGTGCCAACATAGGCACCCATGAGGCTAACCACCTCCCAAAATGGCGGCCCCATTTTCCAGGATGTGTGTCCCTGTGTAAGAGAACCATCCTCCAGCATCTAGAGGCCGGATTGGCTGAAGGTGCACTTTTCTGCACCAATCCACACGCCGTCCAGGCGCACGGCGGCTCCAGCACAAAGGCACAGGCACTAAGGCTTGTGTACCTGTCCTGTGCCTGTCCAGAGAATGGCCAGAGGCCAAGGCTGACCCATCCTGCTGAAATTCCCGTTTGTAGACCCGGTAAACTCTACAACCACGATCCCAACACCCCTGATTCGAACCCTGTCTGCATAAAAACTAACTTTGCACCCGACCCCCAGTTAGACTAAAGAGCGACGCCCACTGCAACAGACATCAGATGCCAGCATTCACAATCACAAAGTGCCCCCCCAAGGATCCTATAAGCGAACCAATACGAATGGCGTCATTAAGCAATCTGCATGGATTCTTTATAACAACCTGCCATGCCTGTCCGTAAGTGCCTGGCTTCACTCCCAATCTCAAATTTGATACTTAGCCTACTCAAGTTAGGGAATATTTACCACCTGCTCCTTGCACACTGTTTTCCTAACCATCACTGTAAACTTTGAACCCATTACTGACCATTTATCTCCTGCCTAGGTGTTGCCCTTGCAATTCCGCCCTTTGCTTTCACCTTGATTCCAAGTGTTGCCCCAGTACACTTATCAACTGATACCATTACAAATCTAGGTGCTGCCTCCTTGCTTTTGAGTCAATTGTGCATCTTTCAAACTTAGATGGTGCAACTTTGCATTTGAATCAATTGTGCATATTTCAAACTTAGATGGTGCCCCTTTGCACTTGTGTTAATTGTGCCCACTTATGTCACCCCTTTGCATTTGAGTCAATTGTGCATATTTCAAACTTAGATGGTGCCCCTTTGCATTTGCGTCAATTGTGCATATTTCGAACTTAGATGGTGCCCCTTTGCACTTGTGTTAATTGTGCCCACTTATGTCACCCCTTTGCATTTGAGTCAATTGTGCATATTTCAAACTTAGATGGTGCCCCTTGCATTTGAGTCAATTGTGCATATTTCGAACTTAGATGGTGTCCCTTTGCATTTGAGTCAATTGTGCATATTTCGAACTTAGATGGTGCCCCTTCACACCTGTGTTAATTGTGCCCACTTATGTCACCCCTTCACATTTGAGTCAACTGTACCCATTTCTAACCTAGATGCTGCCCCATTGCTTTTAGTCAACTGCCTTACCTGTAACAAAGTGTTGCCCCTTGCTTTTGAGCCAACTGTGCTTATTTCAAACTTAGTTGATAAACTCGGCATTACCCTCTGCTCCTCTGCTTAAGAGTATCACATCCAACCTAGGTACTGCCTACCAGTTCTCTACTAAATGCATCAATTGAATTCAGGTGCTGTCACAGGTGCCTAGGCCTGAGCACCCCTCCTAAGCGTTAGACTTACCACCTTACATCTGAACATAATTTTATTATCACTTAGCATGTTTCCCTTGGTCATCAGTCTGATCGCCTGCCTCCTCACTATCAACATAGCATTGCCTAACATGTCACCTCATTCATCTAACACCATGTACTCGACAATACCAAACATTAAACTACCTAGTAGCTCACTTCTAGACATAAATGACTCACATCTAGAGCCTCCTACCAGCTTCCCTTGCTCCACCATAGACAGAAACCTAAGACTTAGAGCTAGATTAGCTCAAATCTACGAGCCACTCGCCCGCTCTATGCCCACTGCACAGAGACTCAGACCCACGATTGTCAGCCTAAACACTCTAAAACCTAACTTATCTCAGAACGCCTATCCCAAACTTCCACCCAGTCCCCTTAAACAGAGTAATCCTGGAATCATAACAACCACAACCACCGTGAGCCCCCAAATTAAGGCAGCCCTGATCAACGCCAGATCACTAGTAGCTCATGCAACAGAATTTGCTGACCGGATCCTTAAAGAAGACCTTGACCTCCTTGCCATTACTGAGAAGTGGCTACACCCGGCAGCAGGCCCCATGCTTATGCTTGCAGTCCCAGACAAGACCGGCCTAACTCCAGAGTGGGGGGTGTTGCTATTATCCACAAATGCAGCCTCACCATGAGACCAGCTACCATGACTAATGTCCCATCCTGCAAATTACTCTCAGTCAAAGTCCCCCTCACTACTGACCAAATGCTCAACATCCATGTGATTTACCACCCTCCAGACCCAATAGGCACATTCGATGAGAACATTAATATTATCTTATCCAGCAACCTTAAAAGTACCACTCAAGTACTAATTCTGGGAGACTTCAATATGGGCTTTAAAAACCCAGAAGACCAATTTGACCACATTATGTGCAATACCCTCTCCGAACTAGGATTTACCCAAAGAAGCATGGAACCCACACATGCCAAAGGTAGAATACTCGATTGGGTGGCTGACTACAATTGTCAAGCTAATATTACTGACATTTCACCACTAGCCTGGACTGACCACCATCTGGTATCGTTCACGCTTTCTACCATCCGACCTCCACCCTTGCAGGCCAGTAGGGCCCCACCTATACTTACTAGGAACAAAAAAAGTATCACTGTGGAGAGACTCATCCCAAACCTACTCCCCACACTCAATGCACTCCCTGGCAACTTGGATCCCGAAGTTTTGGTTGAAGAATACTGAACACAGAATACACCATTCCTCAAAAACCTAAAGCAGCAAAAAAGAAACTGCGAGGCCACCTGGAAAAAATCTCCGTCAGTAGCTAATAAACTTAAGCTTACCAAAATAGCTGCCCTCTATAAAAAAGAAATTATCCTAGCAAAACGAACTTCCTTCGACTCCCGCATACCTGCGCCAAATCAAACACAAAGGAATTATTCTCCATACTTAAAGAAGTAGAAACTCCCATAGCACAACCAGATAGTTGTAGTAAACATTAAAATCTGGTGCTGTGAAATCCAAAATGCATTAGCCAATAAGATTGCTACCCTACAAAATAAAATTGCATGCAAAAAAGCCTCCTTGAATGACCCACACCTGTCCAAATCACCCGAGAAGCCCACCTTAAGGGATACTATCCGCTTCAACTTCTCCAAAGTCACTACACGTGAAGTAGAAAAAAACTTCCTGTCTTTGAAACCTTCTAACTGCCAGGGAGACTTCTGCCCTGCACAGCTTATTAAAGACGCTGCCCGCAACCTCTCCCCTATCATCACAAAACTAATCAATGCTTCCTTTTCCACCGGTTCTATCCCTCCTAATTTAAAACAATCCTGGGTACTTCCATTACTAAAAAAACCTACACTTGACCCAGCCACGCCTACAAATTACAGACCTATAACAACCGTACCAATCTTGGATAAGGTCGCCTACGTACAAATTCAGAAACACTTGGAAGAATCTCACCTACTTGGAGATAGTCCCATGTTGGGGACAGAAGCCTCATTGTCTGAGACGGCTCTTATTGTCCTTAAAACACAGATTGATAAGCTCAGAGACAATGGCCAAGCAGCTCTACTCCTCCTCCTTGACCTCTCTGCAGCGTTTGACCTGGTCGATCATTCTTTCCTATGCACACACTTCCACACTTCAGATCATTTTTCTATTGAGGCCATCACATGGATAAGATCATTCCTTAACGGCAGAACCATGAGGATGTTTTCACCTACAGCTACAGCAGACCCTATACCAATTACCTGTGGTGTGCCACAAGGTTCTTGTGTCTCACCCACACTGTACAATATATTTACCAAGCCCCTTTCTGATGATCTGGATCATCTCGGTATCACCTACACTAACTATGCAGATGATGCCCAGATCCTCCTTCCGCTTTCTGGAGATTATGGGAAGGATTTGGCCTTGGTTAATAATACATCATCATCCAGGCATGGTTGGCCACACATGTACTATGCCTGAATGATGGTAAAACCGAACTCATCATACTAGGCACCACTGCTAGCCTAAAGAAACTAGGCCCTGCCTATTCATCCTTCATGATCGATGCAATAGTATTAAGGTGGGACAAGAAGTTAAAACGCCTGGACTCCAACCTCGCTTTCAACAAGCAGGTGAACTCCCTAACCTCCTCCACGGCTTATACATGCAAATTGATCCGTGCAGCCAAACCTTTTCTGTCCGACACCAGCTGCTTGACCCTTGCTAGAGCCCTCATATTGTTCCGCCTGGACTATTGTAATGCTCTCTATCTTGGGTCCTCCAAAGTCATCACCAGCAAATTACAAATCCTCCATAACAACGATCGTAGAGCAGCACTGGGCATCTCCAGAAGAGAGCATATCACAGCACATCGCCATCAGAATAACTGGCTCTCTTTCAAAGACAAAATTCTACTAAAAACTGCGTCACTCACTCACAAGTCACTCAACAACGCTGGTCCAATCCACTTAATTGATAGATTTCATAGACAGACCTCCCTGAGACCTACAAGAAGTGCCTATAAAGACTGCCTTTCCATCTCCAATTTTAAACGTTCCACCATAGGGGGCAATAGCTTCCCAGTGAAAGCGGCTAAATTATGGAACTCCCTACCCCTACTCTTAGAATGGACCTACCCTATCAAAAAATCCGATTAAAGATGTTTGCATGGCTGAAAACGGAAGTCCTCTAACATTTCTAATCATTAAGTCCTGATACACCTGCTAACTGTTTACCCTGTACCTACATATACTTACCTGCATCCTTGTATATAATCTTGTAACTTCTATCATTGTAACTTCTATTACTGTGTGTACATACTTGTATATATTACTGTTGTTGTAACTAAGCTTTGCAAATTCATGCTACTGCTGCACCCTGTTACCTTGGGGTATTCTGGCGCATTACAAATAATAAACAAATAAACAAACAAGTACTGATTTAATAAAGTAACAAGAATTACTTAAAACAGTTGCCCACTTGTCAACTAGCACTTTCAAACTGTATTTTACCCAAAATAATGTACCATCCATAAGCAGAATATTGAAGATGCAACTGCTGTTAGGGTACTACTAATTGCTTCCATCAAGTCTTGTTGTGCTTTTAAGAAGTCAGATTCAATATCCTAATCTGTCTCCTTTTCCAGGCCCTCACTAGGTAATTGGCTGAATGAACTGCCAAGTTGTCAGTAGAGAGACTACAAAATTTCATGGTCTCTGCCGTACTTCTGAAATGCCTATCCTTGAAAAGTAACCGTAGACATCTGCTTCCAGGTCTAGTTACTGCGGGCAGATTAGTACAAAGTGGGTAGAACTTTCAGTTAGGACCCGACAAAATGGGCACATTGCAGTAACATTGCTGTTCCATGTATTGCATAGACCTGCAACTAGCAGGATGACAAAAGCCACTTGATATAAAGTTTGCTCCATGGCTTTGGATTTACACAATCCAAATAGGCTTCATAGCCAAGCATACGCTTGAAACCCCTGTATCTTGTTAACTGCGCACATTGAGTTAATTTGTTTAGGGTATCAATTTCCATCTGAGCACCGAAAGCTTGCCTAATGGCCCTCCTGCTACTACTATACATACTCCCAGGCCTGACCCAATATTCACTTAATCCAATATCATGCAGCTCATTATTTACATAAACAAACCAGGACAAAGAACTACCACCAGCCTGAGACAATATGTCATTAAGGAGCTCCATATATTTTCCCAGCTGTTCAGTGGACCATATCAAGGCCTAATAATAGACTGGCCTAGCCAAATAGTAATGTTCCTGCTGTTAAGGATCCTAAAAGACACAAAATAAACTCTGTTCAGAGCCAGATGCCCAGCCCTCAACCAGGCATTCAAAATACTGAGCCCACAAACCAGAGACTTACATTAGTCTGCAGTATTTTGGCTCAAGGCCTATTCTGGGCTACAACTATGTTCCTTTTGCAGAGAAAAATGCCCAGAACCAAGGATTACATTCACAGGGAAATTCAAGTCAGAGTTTTTACAGGGAGGGAAGCCAGTCACCACCTCAGAGGAACAGTTATCAAGGAAATGACCTTCCTCCTAGATTTTAGATTAACAGATCCAAGAACCAGAGTGAATTGAGATTCAAAAAGGCATAAAACAATATGGTGGAGGCGAATGAAGGCAGTCTGAGCAGACTGCCCTTCTGCTTTACTATTGGAACAGTCTTTCTACAGTGTTTTTCCAAACCAGGAGGAGCTGCAGCTACAGCTACAAAAACTCATTTCTACCGCGGAGCGGAGTGGAGGCGAGTGAAGGCAGTCTGAGCAGTCTGCCCTTCTGCTTTACTATTGGAACAGTCTTTCTACAGTGTTTTTCCAAACCAGGAGGAGCTGCAGCTACAGCTACAAAAACTCATTTCTACCACGGAGCGGAGCGGAGTGGAGGCGAGTGAAGGCAGTCTGAGCAGTCTGCCCTTCTGCTTTACTGTTGGAACAATCTTTCTACAGTGTTTTTCCAAACCAGGAGGAGCTGCAGCTACAGCTACAAAAACTAATTTCTACCGCAGAGCGGAGCGGAGTGGAGGCGAGTGTAGGCAGTCTGAGCAGTCTGCCCTTCTGCTTTACTATTGGAACAGTCTTTCTACAGTGTTTTTCCAAACCAGGAGGAGCTGCAGCTACAGCTACAAAAACTCATTTCTACCGCGGAGCGGAGTGGAGGCGAGTGAAGGCAGTCTGAGCAGTCTGCCCTTCTGCTTTACTATTGGAACAGTCTTTCTACAGTGTTTTTCCAAACCAGGAGGAGCTGCAGCTACAGCTACAAAAACTCATTTCTACCGCGGAGCGGAGTGGAGGCGAGTGAAGGCAGTCTGAGCAGTCCGAGCTGCCGGCTGCCGGCTGTCGGGTTCTGATTTACATTGGATATTCTAAGCGCCTCTTGTACCTCTTGCTCCGCGCTTCTGACGCTCGACCTTTCCCACTGGGATAATTTAATCTATCCTCTGCGACATCTCAGTCGAAGGCACGGATAGTGTCACGTTTCAATTGCTGTGTTCGCGCGGTGACTGTCGGCGCATGCCTTTGAGCCGCCTGAACACTAGGTTAATGGTTGTAGCTGTGTAGCTGTGTCGGACTGTTGTCATCATAGCGGCCCATAGTTGGTGTTCCACTATTCAATCACTCGGATTCACAAATTATTGGCAGGTGACTGTTGTTATATTAGCGCGGTGACTGTTGGCTATTGCCTTTGAGCCGCATGAATGCACTCATTTCGGTCAATTACATTAGTTTAAATTTTGCATTTTATTCACCCGCTATGCTCGTGCGGTGACTGTTGGCATACTGCCTTTGAGCCGCCTGAGCCCAATTTTTTTATCTCCTTCAGTTGCACTAACAGCAACTTATATAACTGTTTTTTACAGTGCTAGCAGTGCTGGCAGTGCTGGCACTATGCACTTTACCTTTACAACGGTGGAGTACAAGCTCTCATTGCTATAACGTTTGACTGCTCATTTGGTGAAAATAAGTAATGACTGTTGAATTCAGTTCTCAAGCCATCTGAGTTGCTCCCCTTTGCAGGTGGTGATTGTGGGCTCCTCCCCTTTAAAAAAAACATAAAGACATCAAATTGATCCATGCGTCATTCCTGTGTGTCAAATTATTGTGCCTAGGGATTTGGAGTGTTGGATAAACAAGAATTCAACCTCATCTGCGCCAGCACTTATTAAGAAATAATAGTTAGAAATTAACCTTATCAAGAGACAGAATTATGAAACTACGCAGCAACCCCTTAATGGACGATTTACAGGCACCTGAATGGGATTATAGTGAAATTTCAAATAAGGACCATGTTGATGGTTCAAGATCTGAAAGTGCTCATATAAATACAAAAACTAACATCACACCATCTCCTGAGAATCAGACAACTTTGGTGCAAGTTCACAAGGAGAATAGTCAGTCGACTCTGACAAGATCTGTTGGTACCTCAGGAGCTGATTCAATTGCAGTGAGTAATTGGAAGAAGGGGCTTGAATACACTGTGACCACCTCAAGAATACAGAAAAAAATCAATCAACATTTTGGGGATGTTAAATCCATAACTCAATTGGATCTGGAAACAAGTGATCATGTGTCAGAACAACTGCCCTCCTCGCGATCTGAATTAAGTCATAAGTCTTGTGTAATGATTGAAGAAGAAAATGCAAGATCAACAGATATTGATCCAATTATTTTAGAGCAACATGCAGAATCTATGAAAGACATGGCACAACCAACTAATAATACCCTGAGAGCACTAAACTACGTTTTAAGTCCTTTAGTTTCTGTTTTTGAATTGCTTAAAGGAGAAGTTCAGTCCCGAACTGGATCCTTACTTGAACTAATAAGAGATGTAAATACGCTGGATGGGGCTGTAGTCAGCTGCTGCTATACTGTTAATGCAGATCTTAAGCAGATACTACAGGACCTAAAGTTGGAAATGACGAAAAAGGGTTTAGATCTCTCAGCTTTACAGAGATCTTTAATCACAAAAGGGGAACTTGAAGAAAAGGACCGAAAAATGCATCAAGAGATATTGGCACAATTGCACCTGCTAAATCAGAAGACATCAGATCTTGCTCAGAACGAGGACCATTTTGTGGAAATGGATGACACTCCTTTGTCCGAATCTACTCTGGAGGAGTTTAGACGTTTGGCTAATGTGGAGGAGGATTTTCAAGATGGTTGCACGCAGGATAATTCAGAAATAACTAATCCCTCTGTTTGAAACCAGGATCAGGAGGATCTAGTACAAGAGAAATATTTGCAAATTGTTATTCCGTCGAGAAAAAAAGAGAGAAAGAGACAAGCAAGGAGGCAACGGCGTCAAAAGGATAGAATTAGTTTACAGAAAGAAGAAAGAAAAAAATTGAAAAAACAAAGAAAATTAAAGCAAACTAACATCAATTCCAGGATTGCTGTGAAAAGAAGTTTAAACACAGCATCAGATGAGATGACCATGGATTTGGCAATGGTTGAATTAAATATATCCAACAACCAGTGTACTTATACATCAAGTAAAAAGATCACAAATAGTCAAAGAACAGCCATGGACAGAACTGTAAATGAGGTGGATGAAGGAGTAATTAACCTGAAAGAACAGATTCATATGAGAAAGTCTAAGGGCTCACAAACCGAAAGACATATGGACAATCAACTTTCCACTAGATCAATAGATTTTCCAAAAAGCTATCTTAAGATAGCCCCGATATTTCTCAAATTAAAACCTGAGAAATGTTCAAAATCAGCCCCAGTCACGATAGACATCACAGAGAAACCAACTACTACTCTAAAGATTGCTTCTATTTTCCTAATAAAATCACAAATAACCCAAAGAGTCAATACTGCTGACCAGGATATAGAAATAAAATTGGGGAAAGGAAAGTATAGAACTTTAGAGGAAAAAAAAACAGAGAACGTTCAAAGTGTGACAAGAACCATCGAGAGTGGGTCACCAGAAGTTGGACAGATTATGAATGGAAAAAATGATAAGTTGCAAAGCACTATGCGCGCCGCTTGCCCTGAACAATTTAATGGGAAAACATGATTGTCAAAAAAATCTAACACATTAGCTTCTAAAGCAATCTCTAAGAAATATCAATTGCAAGCACAAGTAGGCAAAAGTAATGATCAGAACAGTCGTGTTTCTAATTCATCCACTGAAGAATCAGTAAATGACTTGACTGAAATCATCAGTGAACTGAATGAATCCACAACGTCATCTGATAAATCTGCTTCTAATATGACACGTAATCATAAAGATGTCATTTCTGTTAATCCATTGGATTCGTCATCACAGATGTTGGATCTCCATAGAAAAGAGATCAGGCATGCTGTTGATGCCTATATGTCAGCACAACCATCGCAAAAATATATAATTCATTGTGAAGCTAGGCTAAACAGCCAAAAGCAAGAATCTTATACACAATTGGCGGAAACATCTTGCGCATCTGCATCATTGAGAAACCCTGACTCCTCTGGAAGCAGTATTCTATCACGAACCTCCACAGTTTCGGTAGGTGAAGTGGAACAATTAACGGATATAGTCCCTGAACTAGCGATTAGAACACAGAATGCAACAGACTCCACTTCTGAGAAATCTACCTCGAGTATAATATCAACACTAGCCCCAGAAATGTATCGTTTAATTGAGTCAGCTATTGCAAACTCCACTGCCTCGAAAATTTAAAAAACCTCTTCATCCAATGTCACTGTATCCTCTGGCCAGCCGTTGGTAAAAAAAAGTGCAAATGTGATGATCAAACGACCAGCTTTATACTCATTAGACATCTTGTGTCGTCCACCTCCATGTGTACAATATGTTTTGAATCGGCAATCCATACTGTCAATCTTTTCGGAGCTACCCGAGTTGGAAGATATTAATTCTGTTGACATTCAACTGGTTGAATTTGAGAACCCACAGTGTGTGACATCGGTGAAATTATGGATAAACTCGAGGGTTGTTTTAAATACTATCTGCCTTGCAAAAAACCAACTGTATGAGCTGGGATTCATTATAAATACGAATAATGTGACATCTCAAGTCATAGCAACAACCCATTTATCACATAATCCATCACATAACTTAATGTCTGCACGCTTACCACAGAGGAATGGTTTAAATGATGCCAAACAAACCAATTGGGAACAAAAAGGGAAAACAGCATGCAACTGTCAAACAATGCATTAACTAAGCCACTCTGTAGGTAGAGTTAACATCTCTCTTATTAGCTGGAATACGAGGGGATACCAGCACCTATTAAACAGTCGAAATGCAAACCTGGATAATATTGATATTATATTATTTCAAGAAACATGGTTAACAACAGTCCCAATCTGGGATAAATACGATGTATATTTAAATGTAGCACAAAAATCGAGTATCGGTAGGCCCACTTCTGGACTACTGATAGCTATAAAACAACATCCACTAATCGAATCTGAGCAGTGGATATCTCCAAATCCCTTCCTGCAAATGGTAAAGCTAAAAATAGGCACTGTAGCCTATGCCCTGATTAATGCTTACTGGAATCCCCTTGGTATTTCTGTAAATACCTTCATGAGAGATGTGACTAATCTTTTGGATTTAGTATGTCTTGATAATACTGTCTCCTTTGTCATTCTAGCAGGAGATTTGAATATACATCGTTTGGGGAAATCTGTACATAATTCTAGATTAAAGGTTTGGAATCACTTTATTAAGTCACGGAATTTACAGATGTTGAAAGGAACATTTGCTGATGACTTGCCTCCAAGACCAACTTGGCATAGAGGAAAATCGACAGCAATCATTGACTACATTTATGTAAGTCAAGAAATGATTACCGATGTAACTAAATTTTCCATTCTACCGACGACTTTGAGTGATCATAATTGTCTATTCATGAATTGGCAGATGAATGAATCTCTGCCTAACCGAAAAGACAATTGTCCAGCAAGTGTGGTCTCAGTAAATAGTGGAGGCAATAGACTACGATGGTCTGAAAGTTCCTTGGAAAGGTTTAGTCATTTCTATGCTTTAGAGATCACTAAAGCAACAAAGGTACAATGTGATGAAATTGTATATCATGACTTGATGTTATTATTCCAACCGAAGAGGAAAAAATGTATAATGCCCGAATTGCAAACGCTGCATGTATTTAACAAACAAGTACAAACAGCTAAAACCATCTATCGCTCTAACAAGCGAGAGGCCATGAAACTATCGCCTAATATTAGAGGTGCAATATTAAACAACATCAAAACAAGACACAAAAATTGGTTGCGACGGTATAGAGCCTCTTTATATCAGAACAATGGTGTTTCCATGTTACGAGCTTTAGCTGGGAAGAACACAGCTCAAATTTGGGCCAGTCTATATCAATCTACTGCTGGACATCAACTTAAATATCAATCCAACAATGTCTCTGAGCAAGTCTGGATTAAATATTATACAGCTTTATTAAAACAGCCAGTAAGTAAAAATAGTAGTCACTTAGGAAGCTCTATTAATGAATTTGCATTGAGCTTTAATAGAGAAGACATTGAGTACTATAGAAACAAAGAGAGTCAGTCACGTGCCCCAGGACCAGATGGTTTATCGAACTATGCCTTAAAACAACATCCTAAATTATGGTCTGAAATATTGTGTACCATGTTTTCAAACATCATTCAAACACAAATCATTCCAAAATCATGGAAACATTTGATTATACTCCCGATTTATAAAAAGGGGGATAGATCAGATCCGGCAAATTATAGGCCTGTTACCTTGTTGGATGCCCCGGGGAAAATATTTAATTGAATTGTCCTTAGGGATTTAAACAGGTGGGCGTCAGAACGAGAGAGAAGAGATCCATTTCAATCAGGTTTCATCTCTGGATTGGGGACATCCCCAAACATCATGACATTGAATATCCTAATATCTCAATTTGCCACCCGAAAACAACCATTGTATCTTGCGTTTGTTGATTTTCGGGTGGCTTTTGATTCTGTTGATCGTGATATGCTGTATGATAAAATGGCTCAGTATGGTTGTCCTTCCTCTCTAATTTCGATCATCAAGCAATTGCATACCAGCATGACATTACAGATCAGACTTACGATAGGAGGTCTATTGTCTGCATTTATTTTGACCGAGCGAGGGCTTAAAAAAAAAAGTATTTTGGCCTCTTTTTTATTTAACCTTTTTATTCTTGATCGGGGTGAACGATTAATGCACTCTTTAAATGATGCGCCAAAAATGGGTGGACAACGAATTGCATGGATGCTTTATGCAGATGATTTGATTTTGTTATCCCAAACTCCCAGCGGATTGCAAAACTTATTGAATGAACTATCAAGGTATTCTACAGATAACAATCTCATAATCAATCTTGAAAAGACCCAAGTAGTAACTTGTCACCGAAATAAGTCCATCTCCCTAAAAAGTTATAACTGGCATCTGCAGACTATAAAATTAATGAATGTACCTGAACACAAGTATCTGGGTACAATGGTGTATAATGTTCTCTCAGATACATCATATATTTCAACACTGAATGCAAAATTGCAGAATTTGAAATCGCAAGCAAACATTCTAGTATTCAAATTTGGGAGATTCTCATGCAAACATATCATGATGTTTTATCAAAGTAAGGTGGTCCCGATTTTATTGTATGGGGCCGAAACAAAACTACCTCTAAAATGCAAACTGTGGGATGTTTGTGAGAGTAAGTTCTGGAAATCAGTGTTGAAATTACCAAACTGCACTCCAATATCCATAATCCGTTTTGAATTAGGTTTAATATCACTTTCTGCTCAACTACTATGGAAAATGTGCAACCTTTTTCGTAAATGTCTGTTGGGTCTTGGAACAAAGAATATTTTGTGCGCTCTTGCTTATCATCTTATTAGCTCAGATCATACATTTCCTTTACTGTGGTGAAATGATGTACTAAACGCACTGTCAGATGCGTGAATATCAATTGAGACATTGCTAACGAATCCTAATCGCGTGAAAACGAAATTCTTCCAATACGATTGAATTTGTAACAGAGCAAAATGTTGTACCTATAAAGACTTTGACGGACATTTATTTGGATCAAAAAAATATAGAGTAATGGCTGATTATCTGTCAAAAATGTCCATCTTTGCATATTAGACAACAATATATGCGATTTAGACTGAATCTGTTACCAACAGCTGAAATATTGGCAAGAAGGGGTTACCTTTCAAAACATTCGAGTCATTGTCGATTTTGCTCCAATGAGAAATGTCCTGAAACATTGAAACATTTGGTTGTTACTTGTCCTGAGTTAACATCAATAAGGAAAACTTATTTTCAAGGTCTATTATGTGTGGACACTCCCATGACTGAAGATGAAATTTGGTTTGTAATTTTTACTAGTAGAGAATTGACAGTCAGAATTGCGATATTTAGAAACTATTTTGTCATTGGTTAACATTGACACAAATCACAAATTAAGCAAATAACTGCAATGGCAAGCATGATCACAGAATGTGCGTTACTTGTTTGCATAGAAATATTTTTCTGACTTCTTTGTAATTCTCCTTATAGTTAGCTAACTATGTATATGAATTGTTTGATTTAGGATTTCTTTATCTTTTATCTTTTTATTTTCCTTTTTTCTATTTCCTATTTTCTATTTTATTAAATCTCCTTTCCTTTTTGGATATTATGTGAATAATGTATATATTATATATTTTATGCGATTGTATTATATTGTTATTCCTTTTGTACTAATTATTTGAAAGGTTGTTTTACAACCAACCAAATAAATAAAAATAAAATAGGCATACAACAATATTTTTTTAAACTATCAAGACTACTCTTATAGAGAGACATGTATCCTTCTAGAGAAGAACACAGATATGACCAGAGAAGACCCTGTAATCCTGAGACTGAAGAAATATGTTCACAACTTCATCAACATGTCAAGCAAATGATCGAGATCATTGAGCATATCATGAGATCCCAAAATGAAAACCCTTATTTTAATGGTCATAAATGTTGAGCAGAAGGAATCAACAGGTCAGGGTGGACAATGACAGGAGGAAATAGTTCCAGTTCTAAATACACAAGGCAAAGAGGAAAGGAGGAAGGCGACAAAAAACACATAACAAGCCGTAGAGGAGGCTTATTTTACCTCACATGATAATACCCAGGTGTTTGCTGAAAAGTAAGCAAAGGCCATTGGAAAACGCTATTTTTTCTGTTAAATAAAACCATAGGAAAAATAAAAAAAGGGAAGTTTAGTGAGGGTAACATTTAACAATTACATTTGAGAAAGAAGAAAACTCTGTGGAAAATGGTAATGGCTCCTCCAAAAGAGCAGAGAATCTGATTAACAAGAAGTGCAACAAGAAACTGAATAAAAAGAGAGTGAGCTAAAAAAAAAACCTTCATCTCCCCGGCGCTGTGGACGCTTAGTTAACACATCATTCAGACGCGGCTGCACTCACGTACAGCCACGGAAATAACAGCGCACGGACCGGCATCATCCTTGGTGAGCCGTCCATCCCCGACCTGAAAGTTTCAAACGGTAAAGGTAAGCCCATTTTGCATGCAAACATTAGGAAAAGCTGAGTCGACCAGACGTGCAGGCATAGACCTGTGTCCTTGCTCGTTTGTTTCCTATAGGCTCTGGAATGCAATAGATCGATGAGTGGACCTTGCTCTCTTCCAGTTTCTCCCTCCTTTTGCCTGCAACCCCCGTTGGTACATTTACCCTAGGGGATTCTGGCATAATATGATGAGGGATAAGTTTCGATGTGTTATATCTAATGGCAAGTTTCTAGCATAGACATTTTAAGCCTTCTTTGAGATGTGGCACATAGCTTTGGAGCCATTTTGAATGAAAACTTGCCGAGGGTTATTTGAATATGACCCTTTTAAATAAGCACCATTTTTTAACTATTTGTGATAAATAATGTTACTGTCCGCCCTCTCTGGTTAAAACATTACCCCCCTTTGTTTTCCAGATTCCAGAGCATGACAATTGTCTCATGTTTCTTGTGGGAAGTTTAAAAAACTCTTTCTTTCCAACCACATGGATACTCGTGGGGACCCCGATAACTAGGTAAGACCTAGGTTGAATTTACAACATGAGAGCACTGATAAACAATTCAGACGATCATGGTGCTATTCACTCTCCTTCTTTGTCCCCACCCCCATGCTGTCCCCCTCCCCTTATTATCTGCAGGTGGGATTCCCCGGTACGATCCAACCAGCTACCAAGACATTGACACATTAACCTTTAAGTGTCCGTCCAGCCCTGATGAATGTGGCCCTTGTGCCACTGAAACCGGTAGGCTTCAAATATCAGGAAGAGTCTCAGAAAAATATACGATGAATTCAAAACTCATCTGGGCCCTCTGATTCATGACTTCTCATAAAAAAGACGGGAATCATTTAATAATCTCCAACCTGGATTCTGAAAATTAATTATGAGAAAGATCAGAACAGAAGAGGAACACGGGAGATCTAAAATACTGTCCTTTTTTTAAAATAAACAAAGGAATATCAGTACACAATAGAAATATATCTAGCTGTACCTCCTTTTTTATACCCTGTGGATAGAGAAATCAAATAAAATCATTTTTTTCATCTATGGAGCAGTTGTGTTAAAGTAATTTCAAGTACCTCTCGAGAAGGCAAACTAAAAATAAAGAATTAAACATTTTGTGAAAATATCCCCATAGAATCGATCAACCTGAGTTTTCTATTGTGTGAATACTCAAAAAAACCTAGACATGAGACACAAGAATTTAAACTGTTTAGTCATACAGAATTACCAAAACAAAAGGATTTTCCTTCCTTTTTTCAGGTTGTTCTAAACATCACAGTCCAAGAAATAGCAGTAACCTGAACCCACGCAAAGAAAATGGCCCTGTCCAAATATTGATTTCCAAATGTGTTTTCATTTCTACAGAGTCCTTGAACAATTTGCATGAACTTGACCCTGATGGGACTGCCGAGGATTGAGTTTATAAAATCCCAGATATTCACCAAATGCAGTCTGAACTATCCACTAACTCACACTTTAATTGCAAGTTGGAGATGAAAGATTAAAGGTTTTTCATTCCTATCTAAGTTCAAGGACAACGTGATATATTGGCTCCTTTTTGGCCTTGATATCTAAAGAAGTGCTTGACACTCTGATACAAGGAAGGGTAAAAGGTCACTGTATTACCCTCAAACATCTCCTTAGAAGGTTACACAACTTCCACTAGAAGGAGATGCACATAAATGGAATTACTGAAATAGAAATCAAAATATGGTGACATCGATTCATGGGAAACAATTTTTGTCTCTGATAAACTTTGTGAACCGCGCCCTCTGGACTCAATCTCGCTGCCCAATCAACTAAAGAGAAGTGTCAATGGTGTAAGTTTGAATGGTACTTGACATTTGATCGTAAAACATCATAACCAAGTGGTGATTCACTTCCAAAACACTCAAGTCCCAGACATCACTATCATATCTGTGAAAGAACAATATAACAGTAAAGTGGCTCCCACAGAACCTTTGAGGTTACATCTTCCTGCAATCAATGAGTAATTATCCACTTTGGAGGGAGATACCCTGACATTTTATCCACGACAGTCCTCCAGTGAGGATCAAGGTCAACCAGAGGATAACTCAGGAGATAAAATTAGCAGTTTAACTCAAATGCAAAGAAAAAGAAGACTCATATTCCTCCCTATTCAACTCAATGAAAGTAAGGAATCATTTATCTCCAAAGTGTTTTTTAAAATCAAGAAAGAGGATTTCATCAGTGAAAGATCGCTTAGGAAAATACAAAAGGATCAGAGGATTTCCCCATTTAATCTGATAGCTACATGGGAATCTGAACCTGGTGTGAGGGACTCAAAACATATCATTACCATCAGGTTCATGCTATCTTTGGTCCATAACAGAATATTGTTCTATCAATACTGATAGTAACAGGATTTAAACTATTTGTACTCGACAAGGGGGGAACTTTATGGTGTACTCCCTGTGCCCTTGTGGAGTAGTGGATGTTACCTGTGAGATGCTGAAAGATGAGATAATATTCAAAGTCGTTAGTAATTACTTCAACACTAAAGAATCAACTGCCCAGTTAAACATTATAAGCAAAGACTTCTCTACTCAGTTAGCAGATACCTCATGAACAGCGACCCGAGAAATATTTCCAGGTTTCTAGTAGATGGTTGAATAACAGATCTCCAGGTTCCTAGTAGACAGTTGAATAACAGATCACTACGACTGATACCTGTGAAACAGAAAAGCATAAACCAAAATGAAGACATATATCTTGGGATTTTCCAAGGGTTTTCTCTGTGGATTCCTATTATTGTAGCTATATGTTTCTTCATTATACAACAATACCTATGGACTTTATTATGGAACCAGTATTTGTAAGACAATATTGGTTACACAATTTGGGTACATTGATAATGGAAATGTATTAAATATATTCCCACATAAAGCCATGCCTGACCTTGTAGAAAGAGATAATTTGGCCTATGAAGATTACATCTAATCAAAAGTAAAACTGTTGAGGAACACCTGGAGGAGATCCACCAAGTGTTGACTCAGGTCAGAAATGCAGGTTTGAACCTATCCTTTCAGGAACCACAGTTATACAGAACTAAACTTCTTAAGCAATTTAATCACAGCCAATGGTTATAATTCTCACAAGATAAAGGTTGAGGCTCACTTGAAATTGAAGAACGCAACAAATCTATGTAAATTATGAAGTCTCTTTGTATCGACTAACTACAGTCTTAAATTCTTTACGCAAAGATCACTCAACCCTTGCTCCATCTTTTGAAGGCAGAGGTCAAGTGGGATTGAGGGGACTCCCAAACTGAGGTTGTGAAACAACTGACAAGAAGTTTATCCCAGGCTCCATGCGTGGCTTATTCCATCAAAAACAAGGAATTCTTCTTGGAGACTAGATTTTCAGGCATATATTTAACCACAGTCTTATATCAGATGCATGACCAGGTTAAAAAAAGTGCTCTCTCATGCAAGCAAAACTTTATCACCCTTTGAGATCAAATTTTATGAAAGCAAGAAATTACTCTTGGCAACATCATGGGCGTTGCAAATTTACTGTCTGTTGATTCATGGAGAGCATATAACAGTTAAGCCTCGCCCAACAGCCTCTCCATTGATTGCAGAGGGATGGATAGGAAATCGGAGGGAATATCGCTAACTCATGGATTATTTCCTGGATTCTTCAAATGTAGGGATATACTGTAGAAATCACATGTGGCCAAAATTAAAAGAGTCAACGGCACAAGGATTAGCTGCCCTATATGATTGTGTTCATGACGATTGTTTAGAGAATTAACTCAAACAACCAATAATATGGAGGCCTATCTAGCTTCTCCTCATAAGATGTTTAAGGAGTACACCTGCCAGGGATTGCCCATAGTTTATTTGGATGGATGTCCTACCATAGTAAAGAAAATGATAAGTAGGAATTAGTAGCTGGCATTGGCAATGCTTATGTAAATGATATTTCTGAACCCACAGACGGTTTTACGATTTGTTCACTGAAGAAGCCAGGTGGCGAAACCTTCGTCAGATATACAGCCATAAATCACCAGCTACAGAAGCTAGTACTCACAACTGATTCAGAATATGTGTGAAAAAGATTTGAGATATGCTTTGTGCAAATTATAAATGCCTGAAACACAGGAAAGTAATCCAAATTATAGATGACTTGGTGACATCAAACAGCATGCCCCTATTCTGGTAAAAAATAAAGGGTCACTTAAATGTTGAAGTTCCCAATAAAACAGGACATGATTTGGCTGATCAAGTAGCCAAAACCGAACCAAGCCTAGGCAAATACATTCATATGGAAAATGTAATTTGAAAAATACAAATAACAGTAGTTATTCGATCACAACTTAACCTGAAAGTGAGTGTTCTACTCTGCAATGGAGTTTAGATGCTCCAGACCAATATTATATTACTCTACAGAGTAGATCTTCAAGTGTTAATGGAATTCCAGGAGATGTTCAAAATTCAAGATGGACTTTTTGTTAGGAAACCCGAATCTGGTTAATTATCAGTATGTGGCACCTACCTCATTTTGAAGCAGAATGTTGCCACAGTTTTTCAACATCTGTAAAATCAACACTATATACCAGGGGCCTGATTCACAGAGCATTTTCCGATGGGATTGCACCATTATAAAATTCTTTTATGAATAATGCAAAATGTGCAATTCAAGAAATGCAGGACACTTCAATATCAAATGTTTAAGATTCTCTAATTCAGTATCATTATTACAAAATCAACAATAGGACAGTTGTTTAAATAGTTCATTGCGTGCAAATAATATCTCTCTTGTTGGCAGTACATTTTATCTAAACCTCATGAAATGTTCTCACCAACCAGGGTTAGGAAATCTTTAGGTATGGGGCTAAAATACCCACCTTTTTATGTTCTTCCTTCAAGTGTCGTTAGAGGCTATAACCATGGATCTCTGGGGAGGTGTTAATGCTGTTTTAATGCTGTCATTGTGATAAACTGCCTTTCTCACATGGATTTTGCACCAACGTTTCTTCATTGACATCTTCCTCCATGAGGAGCTTTTCACAATTGTTGGCATAACCATATGTAAGATTATCAGTAGGTTCTAAAATTAAAGTATGCAAGTCAATAAAAAGCGATTCCTGAGGCGTTTCCAAATATTGACAGTAATAACACATTTTTTCCATACTGCACGACTTCCAAGAGAAAGCAAATCTAACTCATAGCGGATGATAGCTGCCGGCACACAATTTGGCAGCTTCAGAACATTTTGCCAAATTAGAACTTCCAAGCTGGGCAACTTTTCTAAAACCCATGGTCACATGATTTCAATCCCATAGGTTAGTTTAGGGACGACATGTCCATCATAAAATTTAATTCAAGGAATAAACTTCCCATATTTCCGGACATAGCTCTTCTTAAGACAAGCATTAATTGGAAAACCCAGATAAATTAATTTGTCCATATTTTCCAGTCTCATTGGGCCTCATTACGACCCAGGCGGTAAGTTACCGCCTGGGCCGTGACTTTACCACCATGGCGTAAACTACGTTTACGCCATGGTGGTTGGCGGACTTACCGCCCCATTCCGACCTTGGCGGGGCGGTAAGTCCCCAATCCCCATTTACCCTTCCCCATTCCCATTTTTGCCCCATAGGGCATAATGGGAGTGGGGAAGGCGTTAATTACGCCACCGTAAATTACGGTGGCGTAATTAACTCCATGGTCCCTTAGCGCCATGGATTTTAACACCTGCTAAAAGCAGGTGTTAAAAGCACCATGGCACTAGGGGACCTCGTAATCAGGCGGTAAGGGTCGGCGCTGTTAACGCTGCCGTAAACCCCTTACCGCCTGGGTCGTAATGAGGCCCATAGTCTCATATTCTCAATATACCAGGAAAACCCTGCACACCTTTTTTGTTTTATTTAAATGCAATGTGTTGTTTTTTGCAGAATTCATCAAAAGATGGTTATCTTCAGTAAACATAGTAAAAGCTTTAATTAAATGCTGCAAGTCAATGTGTGTACGGCCAAAGAGTAAAAAGTAATCTGCATAAACCAACCAACAAAGATTAAAAGATTAAAAGTTGCCATTTTTTAAGAAACAAAAGATACACTCTCAAGATATTCATCGATATCAGAAACTTAAAGGTTAAAAAGACAGTGGGCCAAGATGCATCCCTACCTCAGACCCGAAAAGAAGAAATAATTTTGGTTAGGTGGCCAGTCTGGTTTATTCTCAACTGAATATTTAAGTCTTTATGTAGATGGATCATATTATTTAATAATCCACTAGACGGGCTCCATTTCCCTACTGTCTAATTCAAAATCTGCTGATAAGTCAATAGACACTTTATAAAGTCATACTTCTCCCCCCAAAATCCATTTCTGCATGCAATTTTAAATAAATTAATTCAATGCATTGGCAATATTCTTGCGAAAACCTGTTGGGAATTCTTTAGTCTACCATAGTTCACTGGCCACTTTTCCAAGTCTATCAAGACCCATGACACACACCTTACTATCCGTGTCCATTATAGTTTTTTGGACTACTGCAGCCTCTTCCTCTATTGCACCTCCCCAGGTCCTTTGCTTGGCCCTGGCTGCAATCTTCACTGCCAAAACACAGGACATACAGTCCTCTATTTCCCCTGCACCTTCGCCTGTGCCCACACGTCTTGTGCCCCCTCAAACATCCCCCTTTTCTCTCCTCCCTCCCCCCTCTCACACCGGAGGAGGTCTCATGAAAGCCTCCGCCAAACAGGTTGACCCTTGCCCTCCAAAAACCATCAAGGACAACATTGATTCTCTTGCTCCAGCCTTGGCCAACCTCTGCAACCTCTCCTTCAACACTGGAGTTTTCCCAACTTCTCTCAAGTACTCTCTTGTGCACCCTCTACTCAAGAAACCCTCTGCTGACCCTTCTATCCAGGCAACCTATTGCTGATCTCTAGCACTCCTTTCCTGGGCAAACTCCTGGAGAAATTAGCTATCTCACAGCTTACCCTCCAAAATGAATCTGTTGGTTGTCACCATGCCCATCAGTCTGGCTTTAGCGCATCCAGAGGCACGGAAACTGCTCTTCTGAACATCCGTGAAGACCTGCTCTCAAATTCTGACTCTAACTCTCCTTCTGTCCGCATTCTTCTTGATCTCTCTCCTGCCGTGGCTTGCCTCCTTTCTTTCTCACCATCCTTGCCTGGTGGAACTTGGATCGTCTTCGAATCCACTCTCTCCTTCTCTTCCCAAATTTCGGACATCTCCAAAAAGTCCTACTACCAGCTGCACCTCCTCAGAGGTATTCTACCTTTTCTCACTTCCCCCAAACGGTCACCATCTCAGAGCCCTGGTTCGCTCTAGGCTAGACTACTGCGACAGTCTTGTTATCAAACTTCCTACTTCTACTCTCTGTCTGCTACAAATCATCCAGAACAGACCCGCAAGACTTATCCTTGGCCTCAAGCCCTGGTACCGCACCTCTCCGGCACTGAAATTCCTTCACTGGTACCCTGCGAATGCTAAGATCAAGTTCAAGACCCTCTGCATAGTCCGCAAGGCCTACAGGGGCTTGGGGCCTGCACTATCTACAACACTCTCTTCCTAAGTACTCTCCTTCTAGAGCCCTCTGCTCGTCTTCCTCCAACTCTTTGAGGGTGAGCTGTTTTTCTAAGAAGAGATTTGGGGGTAGATCTTTATCCTCTGCAGGGGCCTCCCTCTGGAACAGCCAACCTGTCTCCCTCCGCCTTGAGCCAGAATTCCTTAAATTCCAGAAATTCCTCAAGATCTTTCCCTTCACTTCCTCCTTCTCGCTCCCTCTTACCTGCTAACCTCCTCTCTTTTTCTCACCTGCCTCAGTCCTCCTTCCCTTTCCTAACTCAGTTCAGTTTTTACTGACTAGCCTCACAGGTCCCAGGCTCCCACATCAGTCTTTGCACTTGCCACCGGGCCTCGGCACTATGTTCAGACTACTGCAATTTAAGCATACGCTCCATGAGAGGTGTAACCTCTCTGCACTTAACACAGAGCTCTGCTGGACTGGGCACACTTTCCCCCACCCCTTGCACATCCCTCTGTACACTTGCATGACCCGAATATACTAGGACTGTATAAATAAACAATAAATAAACAAATATAGTTATTTTGATTTGTTCTTATTTCCTTCTTAAAGATGGGGATTACATATGAGGTTTTCCAAAATTCAAGAGTTGTAGTTTTATTTAAAATATTCCTAAAGAGATTATATAGAAGGCAGCACCAATTATCAGGGTCTATTTTAAATAAATAATTTGAAAGTATGTTAGGATTGGACAGCCGAGAGCCGCTGGCCTTTGTGATACTTCAAATATCTTTGAACTCAAAGCTGAGTGACCAGTCATCCCCACCAGCAGTCTCCACAGACACAACACCAAGATGCTTTCTAACATTTAATTCCCCAAACTAACCAACCAAGTCCAGTTCCAAAATTGCATTTGTTTTTATTTCCACCGGAGTCTGCTCTACTACATTAATAGTTGTCCAAAAATTGCTCACTGAATTACAAGCCACCATTTCCAAAATGTTTTCTCCATCTCGACGGATTACCAATATCAATGCTGATGTATCCAATTTTTATAGATTTGATGGGCTTTTCTAATTTCCAGAGTACTCTGCATCTTGTCAAGACCTCTTTTTAAATCAAAGATAGCTGTCTCCTTAAAGCTTTTTTTGCTCAAAAGCCAGAATATCATAAACAGGAGGGTGTTTCCTTATAATTATTTGCTTTGTACTTTTACAATTTTCTATCAAATTATTTTGAATAAAAAGATGTAACCTGTAGGGATAGGTATGTAGGGATAACTAGGGGCTGTGAGGTACAGGTGTTCATGCATACGTAGTGGTAGGTGGTTCATGTTAGAGTACAAACATCATAAATGCAGCCAGTGCATTCACCAGATGGAAATGCACAGATTACAGGAACAAAACAAGAAAAGGACATGTTAAAATTATTTCATTTCTGGATAATTTTCCAGTTACTGAATATGCACCAAATTAATAACTAATATACATTAACATACTAACTTAACTGGATCCCATTTAAAAACGGAATCCCATATCCTTAACATGGTGTGTAAATAGGTTTACATGGAAATAAATGTTCTGAATCCAGATCTGAAATTAGGATTTTAAACGTGCAGCATGGTTTTGGTTGCTAGGCTGAACTATGTGAAGAAGAGCATTGTGTGCAGGAAGCAATGTTGCATTTATAGTTAGCAAAACTGTCATTTTCAAGCAGAAAAATACTGGGCTGAACAGATAAGATGACATGATCTAGTCAAAGGGGAAGGCTTCTTTTAGAGTGGTAGTGGGAGGTTTTATAAGGAGCTGGGAGAGGGTGTGCATATCAGATGTTCAGAGACGTGCAGGCAGACGTGCAGGAGCCTCTTGGGGAGACTAACACAATATCTTTTCAAATGTTCATTAAAAAAGTTGCTTTGCTACAGTGATTTTCTCTCTCTCAAACTGCAACTCCTACTAATTTCTCTGCATGCAAGGACTTTGGGTAAGATCATTTTCGGGGAGCTTTTGATGGGTGAAAACTTTGTAATATAGAATAAAATATTCTATTTTTTGTTGTGCACATGGCTTATACCGCAAGGTGTATTTCATTCAAATAATTCTGAACAGCATTAGTATATAAAAGTGGAAAATCAAAATACACGGACTTGGGTTTTCTTTTCGTGACTGCATTCATTTGCAGAGACTACACTTATTTTACCAGAGGTGTTAATTCATTTTACCACAGGTGGTAAAATCTGAAATAAGTGTGTAGTTTCACTAATAAGTGAGTTTAGGAGGGTATGGTGTGTGTGTATACAGTCACCTGTTGATGATAACTCAGCATCATAGATAAGTTGCTGAGAAGAAGTGATACAATCACATACTAAGTGTAATGAGTCCAGTAGCCGATACTTTGAAAAGCCCTGAGAAAAAGGACAGGTATCAGGATATATTGTAAGGGGAGTGTTACCACTATAAATAGGAAAGCCACCAATGCATCACTTCAATAATAATATACCCCAGTAATATACCACAATACGATACCACTATATATCACAATAATAAAACAACGCAAGATTAGGTGTAACTCCTCCAGAAAATATATCTAACATACTTGGTGGTTGGCCTTTGGGAACTTTAAAGTAGTTACTGGGCATGGCATTGCGTTAGGTATATAGCCATCGGTGTGCACTTAAAAGTGAATTCATTCTGTGAAGTGATAGTGCAGCGCTGTGTGGAGTGTCACCATGTCCCAAGTTGAAGCTGATTTTTCTGATCTGGCGTACTACCTGGAGGCAAACCTTTTGGCCCATGGGGTTTGTTCTTCAGAAAATGCGACCTTAAGGAAAGACAGGATATGTGGAGAAGTGCAAAAAGAACCAATGCTGGATATTTTTGAGGAAGGGAGCATCGTACATGTATGCCTTATGAGACTGTTTAAAGTTCCAGGACGAAAGGGGAAGAAGGATTGTATCATACGGCTATGTGCTAAATTATGGTCTTTGAAAATGCAAGAAAATGATACTGAGGTAATTACTAAATTGCAGGCCAGTTTGAATGATGCAGTTGATCAAATAAAGTGCCTAAGAGCGGAATTAGAGCAGTCTAATACAGAATTGCAGTCTAAATGTAACCATATGGATACTCAATTGTCCGAGAAGGAAAAACTGTTTGATGAGAGTGAGCAAGAATTGATGCACTTAAAGGGAATTTTAGAAGCAGTAAGACAAGACAAAGACAATGCCATTTCAGAATTACAAACACTTAGAAAGAATAACATGTAGAACGATAAGGAATTCTATGCTGTAGAACAAGAAATAGTTAAATTGTTGGAAGAGAATGACAAGAAAGACAGAGCTTTTGACCAGTGCCAAGTGCAAATAAGCGAGCTGCAGGCTGTGATCAATAAAATGAGGGATGAGAATTCTAATCTTTGCCAGGAGGCAAAACGGCTTCATGGACAATGCAACAATCTGGAAAAGCAAATGTTTAATTTTATATCTCAGGATAAGCGACAAGGCATTACCCTCAATGTATTTGGGGTTAACCACAGCTCTGCCCGAAGGAACAGTATACCAATAGCTATTCCAGTGGCCAGACCTGATTTTAGCCCGCTGGGGGGGGGGTATGAGTCACCCGCCTGTGGTTGCCATCAGTCCTGCCCACCAAAGAACAGTAATGAGCGACAGAATAATGTACACCAAGATGCACCCCAAAATACACACCAAAATGCATCTATCAAAATCATAAAGTCAATCAAAACTTTGATTAAACCATTCAAAAAGGGATGAGATTGTTCCATGGAAGACCATTTAGAAACTGTCCATGACATATTCAAATTCCTCCGGATACCTATGGAACAGTATAGACGGTACTTTCACCTAACACTTGATTCAGCAGCTGCTAGTGTCATTTGGGGTCTCAATGAACAGCAAAACCTGTCATGGGCAGACTTTGTGAAAGATGTTTGACATACATTTTCACCTTATCAGTTGACACAAGAGGCCAAAAAAGCAGCGTATACACTGACTGCAAAGCCAGATATGTCCCCTTGCCAGTTCCTCCAAGATTTAAAAAGAGAATTTGCACACTTTGATGTGTCCTTTAATCCTAATTCTGTAGAATTTAAGACTGCATACTTTTATGGTATCCAAAAAGATATTGTATCACAGTTAATTCGTGAATTTGACAGTCAGTCATTAGAATGGATACTAGAACAGGGGACCAAACAATATGAGGTAATCTATTGTCAGAGCGAGGAAGGGTCTGAGAATAAAGAGAATCAATTGAAATCTAAAGAATGCACACCAGCAATAATGGATTTAAAATCTACAAAACTGCCACTTGAAACAGCCCAAACACAGGCAAGGGACAACATGACAACTAATCAGAGAGGCTTGCCATCACAGAGGACACCTCCCCGAACTCCTATGTTCCAATCTGTTGATCCGAGCAATAGAGAGTCTTACATAAGCCTTAGATATCAGGGCAATGTTGGGGCAGGATTTCACCCTGAATTGTTAGGCATGAATAACAATCCAAATTAAATGTACAATGGCCCGTACCAGACACTGGGGGCGCAGAGCATATTTGACCCTAATACAATGGTATATGGCCACCAGGAAAGACCACGGTATGTGGATAGATTAATTGAAAATGGAAATCAGCATAGGGGACAATTCCCACAAAATGAAAGACAAAATATGAACTATGTCCCACGCCATTAACACCAATCACCACCACCAGTCGACCACGGTCATAGAGTGGTCACGCCACGATCTTCACCTCCTATGGCCCATGAGGTCAGAAGTAACACAAATAGAAGTCAATCTCCTGAGAGGTACCAGGATAGGTCCAATCAGCGTGAATTTAATCAATATGGGCTCAGGCCGCAAAGAGAAGAATCCAGGGACATGGATAGGTTTCAATGCCTAGAGGCCCAAGTTAAAATGTTGTTTGAGCAAATAGGAAACTTTGTGCAGTCCAAAAATAGGAGCAAAGTGAAGGTGCAGAAGGCCATAGGAGTGATCTGGTGCGTGCTGACAAGTGACTGTTCAATAGCCCCTCCACTGATAAAAACACAGAAAGCCATGACTCAACTTTGTATAACGGCCCTGAATTGCTTGCTGGTTGAAAAGTAAGAATACAAACAAATGAAAGTGAGACAGGGAATGTCACACACAAAAAGGGAGTGTGGTTTAATTTAGAGTTGAATCAGACTATTGAAGTGTGTGCCGATGAAGAACAAAAAGGGGAAACTGAACAAGAAAAACATAAAAACAGAGAGACAGATTTAAAAATAGCATCCATTGTGAAAATAAAACACCGGTTGAAGAGGTAGGATTGGTAGTTAGAAGATCCTCCCTTAATAGTGAGACGACTGTTGAGCTCCAGACAGAAAAAAACGGTAGCTCAAAGGGAGGGGACATGTCAATCATCTGACGAGTATTTTGAACCACACAGATTCCAGGAGACAGAAAGGACAGGCTGCCACGTGACACTTGTGAAAATGTTCAGTCAAAAAGCTGCAGTGTGAACGCTGGTAGTTCCAGGTCATAGGGGCAGTCAGTGGCTATACTCCAGATGGGTTATGAGTCCAGAAAAATAGATAAAGAAATCCAAAATGTAGTAGGCAAAAAGGAGGGAAAAATATCATTTCACATGCCCATGTGTTTAGCAAGGAGTGAAAAGGGGAAAAGAAGGGTGAGTTCTGAAATCAGCAAAAATTCTCATGCCCATGCCACGGTAATGTCCAAGGAGTTGGTGAACAGTATCAATGAAGGCAGATCCCCACAAAATCACATAAGGTGAGACAAAACGAAGATCATTTGCACAATTTCAATGGTGACGAAATACCTATCGAAGCTGTCACTGAGGTTGACATAAAGATAGGGAAGCATAGAATGAGACAGGAAGTGTTGATCACATCTGTCAGTGAAATACATTTCCTTATAGGGACACATTGCCAGAAGAGGTTGTCTCCCCTCATTGATGGGGTAAATGGGGTTTTATGGTCCCTAGCCAAAAAAAACATTGAGGCCTAAGAAAATCTTAACGTAAAAACACAATGTAAGAGAATGCCATGCTGTGGCTAAGTCAAAAACTTCAGTGGAAGTACATCTTCAGAATGGCTGTGTGCCTCTTGTCACTGTCATTCTCATGTGTCATTGTGAAATGTGGTGTGAAAAAGAGAAGCAGTCTCTCGAGATTGAATCCCAGGAAAAAATGGCAAACAGAAATAAATGAAAACACATTGCGATTTTATTTAGAGGAAGAGAAATGCAAGCCAGATGTCACTCTAGTGATAAACACAGGAAAACACATTTCAACCCGTTTTGAAATACACATGAGAGATGGGCAGCCATGGATCCCTATCCGTGTAAATGGGCATTCTAAAACGATAGAAGCCACTTTAGCACTTGAGCAGGAAAGATGTTTTATTAATGAGAAAATACTCCAGCAGATAATTGACAGCGAGTAGATCCCAAAATTCATAATAAAGAACCAACACATTTTTGGTTTGGATGATTCTGAGTCTGGGCAAAGGGTTGTAGGAAGATGCATCTTAAAGATTACAATTGGTCCGAAGAGTATACACCACAATGTGTGGATCGTAAGTGGAACACAAAATACATTTTACTTGGGAAATGACATAAAACACAGAATGTGTATGGTGTTAGACTTCCTTAATCAAAAGGTTTGGTCCAGATTGGGAGGGGTTGTGCCTGAATTTGAGGATAAAAGACAAGCTTATCATTGGGCACAGATGTCACCATATGCAGTTGAGTTGGCGGTGAGAAAGGATGTTACCATCCTTGCCTTCACCAGGCAAGTTACAATAGCGTTAAAATACAGGAAGGGGCAATAATTAAAGGATTCTGATGCATTGTTATGCCTGAATGGTTCCATGAGGCAGCAAGAGCTAGAAGCGAAATATACACCACTGATAGAGATTGGGGACGGACACATTAATATTCTGGTGGACAATAAAGGGTGCCAGGACATTCATTTAGAAGAGAATTCAGAAATAGGAATGGCAAGACAGAAATCTCATTATACTGCAGATTTCAGTAATGCAGTGATTGGGAATATACCGGAAAGGTATGTGACTGCATGCGGTGAGTTGCCAGAATCTTTGGACTCTCAGACTTATGGAATCTTTAAAGTTAAGTCTTTGTATCCTTATGAGTCAATGTGGGCAAGTCAGCAGATCCTCTTTGTGGGGCTGATGTGGACCACATGACGGGAAACCAGTTTGATTTATTCCCTAAAAAAAGGACCCCTGAACAAATGTCTTTTCCCTGGTAACATTGGTCCTGCACGAAGGTGTCTGTGTGTAGTGGAAAGGGAAGCCCTTAGTGCAATATAACTCCTAATCACCTTCCCTCATAAGTAAGAAACCATGCGAGACATAATTAACTCAGTCTGGAAGACAGCCACTCAATCAGAAGATTTTATGCTTGCATTTATTTACTACATACACTATTCAGAATCAGGCAGCAGTTTTCAATAGTATGAGAATTAAAGTAAAAGCTGAGTAATACAAATTATCATTCACAGATGAATATACAATAATTCTTACGCTCCTAGGAATCGCTGATGCCGATACAATAGACTCAGACTCAGGGCCCACGCCACTCTGTGCCCAGCACCGCTCTGGGACTGGCCTAGCCCCCAAAAGCTTGCACACAAGCGGGAATGTGACAGCAGGATACTCTGCCCTATAGTGCCGGCTGGTTGTCCAGGTGCTGTTTTCTACATGCACGCTTCTCTCAAACAGCCCAGGAAGAGTCCCTGCCTAACTTGCTCAGGCAAAAATCTCTACTATGACATACAAGCTCTTCGAGAATCTTATAGGCCAAACCTTCCATGCAGCAAAACATGTTTTCGCCTGGAAAGTTCAAACTATAAACTTTCAGTCTTGGCTGCCAGGCTCCGTTTACGTTGTTTTGGGAATTGCCTTCTACATTCCTGTATTATCAGCGCACCTGACTCGCAGAATGCAGTGGAGGAAGGCTATGCCTGGCTCCTAAAGGCTGTGCAGGGCTACTTGCAAAACTAGATGTTTATGTCTCAAAAGGGCCTTTGCAGTTAACCCCTCGCAAGCATGCTGGCTCACTCAGTTCGAGAAGCCTGGCTGGTCAGCATTTTCCTCCACGCTTCGAATAAGCTCTAGATACACGCAAGATAGCTCAGTAGGTTAACGCAAGTGCCTAGATGCTTTTCACTTCATTCCACCCCTTTCGAAGTGAGGCCTGAAAATGCTGACTCAGTTCCAGGATCTAGAAGCATGCACGGTGTGCTGTAGGCCAATCAAACATTTTTCGAGCGCAGTCATTCTATTATAGAGGAAACTAATTCTGCGCAAAAACCCAATGAGAGCTATAGCAATTAGCATTAGGGAAATCATCAGCCACAGCAATGGATGCAACATTATATTAAGCAGCTTTGTGGAGGAGGGTGACCATCCAGTGAATACATCCCACCAGTGGTGAGTAGTAACTGAGTGAAGATGATCAGCAGTTTTGTTTAATTGATTCCTGTCTATCATCATTTTGCACTCTGCAGAGATAACCGAGGTAGCTAACGTTTGGAAATCTTTCCAAGCGGCTTGAGCAAATTGTCTTATAGCTTGAACCTTGGCAGTAATTACCCCATAGGGTAGAGTCCAGTTAAGCAGATGCATGAGCTCGTCATGCAGAGTGGTGTGAGACCACCGGGTCAATGAATATAAGGTGTGAGTAACAATGTCTAAGAAAGTCATGACCTGATCTACACAATATACTTGAGGGTTCCCCAGCAACCTATAATTGTTAATAGGCAAGGAATGATTAGTAACTATACAGGCCTTATACTGATCTATCTTGAAAATGTCAGTCCCATTAATGTGGTACTGCATCCAGGTGCACTCCCCTACTATGGGATGCATGCATGGGTCCGGAATCCTCCCAGTTTGGGGACACACCCACCCCTGATCCAAGGGCATGCAGGTATGACTGTGGATGGTGTAGGTTTGGCTGTCTAACCATTCTACTCGTATTTGCGGAACCCACCAGGAGCCATTTATTTTCATAGGCAAGACTATGAAAGGGCACCATATTTCCAAAGGCTAAACAGTTCTACTAACTTGCATTAGAGTGTGGCATGTGTTATTCATGCAATCAAAAGCAAGCGGTTTAATCCATATGTTTGGTGGTAACTGTAGCTCTGTGTGCCAGTGGGTTGAGGATAGTCGCCCCACTCAGAACGAAAAGCCAACTCCTGCTGATTTAACAAGGTTTGCCATAAAATGCATTGTGTGTCTTTTGCAGTCTTATTGACCTGCCCTATGGCAGAAAAGATGTCTTCATAGCTAAAATTCTGCCATTTCCAATTGTTGCCAATACTTTTAGCAGCATTTCGCATGGTAGGGCTTATCAATGGGCCCCACTGTGCCAGAAGTTTTATGGAAGCACTGGCATCAGAACCCATGGTGGCTAACTTATTGCGGACAATTTCTATGTCAAAGGCATTTAAAGCTCCCGTTCCCATCCCCACTGCTCCCGCAATTAATGAATCTAGCCCCCTTGCTACACGCAATTTGGTGATGGGCCACAAAAATTGACTCCATTTGTAGCAGCTTGGGTGTAATAATGAAACATTGCTTTGTGACAAATCTATATCTAAGTGTACTTCAGTAATAACAGAGGCGTGCATTACGGGCCTACAATTTAAATGTTGTCTTACTACTGGAAAATCTAGCATGTGAACAGTTTCTACCTTTTGTGATTTAAAGAGCACCATTCTCCAGGTGGCATGCCTGCCATATACAATATTAGCTCTAGATACAAACAACATACTACCATCTGGCAGTGGCTGTTTCGTTGCACAATTGTATGAAATGCATTTAGTCAAGTTATAGTCCACAAAAGCTTGGCGAGTACACTCGCTGCAGTCCTTGGGGCAGAAGACACATGAAACATCAAACAAATTGTTGGATCCATTCACTGAAACATTTGGGCCTAGAACTTCATAAACACCAGTCATATGGGTCAGTGACAAAAGGTGTCTGACAATGTGCCACGCCAGTACTTTAGCAGTTCCATATGGATAGTCATTTGTAGCACTTTTCTCACAGGTTGCAGTGTGATTGTTATCATCACGCAGGACTAGAGCAACAGGTGGAGTGCATGCGATTCTCAGAGTCCATGTAGTGTCTTGCATCAACCAATTCTTTACAGAGAAAGCGTTTGCTTGGCAGGTCAGGAGTACCCACAGCAAGGCAAGTCCCATCCCCGTCATGTAGCACTACGTTCGTGGTGTGAGCCTAGTAGCAGGGATATAAACATGCATGTCAGAATTCCACAATAGTACAACATAAGTACTTCCAACACCTTGACTCAGCACTTCCCCAGCCTCAGGTATTTTGTTTGGATGGTGGACCCACACCCTTTCCCCTGTGCTACCAAAACTACCCTCACCCCTCTGCGTGGTGTCTGGGGCTTGTTTACTTTCAATCACTTAGGGAACAACTGTTTGCTCACAAATCAATTGTGCAATTCGGTCATATTTGGTTAATGGTACCTCAGATGCACCATTGTTATGTAAAAGTACTGAAACGGTCCCTCGATAATCAGGATCAATCACACCTCTCAAAATGTCAATGCCTTTCTTTGCCAGGCTGGATGGTGCAGCAATGCGTCCATAAGTGCAAGCCGGCAATTTGATGCCAATACCTAGCAATATGGATTTGGTTTGCCCCGACGGTATCACATCATCTTCATAGGTAGATAAATCAAGTCCAATGCTGCCAACAGTAGCTTGTACAGGCAGCTTTGCTTCTTTGTCTGTTTTCCACACAATAAGAGTCTTTGTGGATTCCAACTTCTCACTTGTCAGTCTCACAAAGGGTGTCTGCCGCTTTCCCAACGGACGATTGTTCAGTTCAAACAGTGCTTGTGCCAGGTGTTTGTACCACCCCTTGAGAGTGTGAGTCTTAGGTAGTTTCTTTATTTATTACTTGAGCAGTCCGTTGTTACGTTCCACCAGAGCAGAAGCTTCGGAGTATCGACTGATGAGCAGTATCCATTTGATGCCTTGTTCCAGCACCCAGTTCTGAACATTATGTCCGGCAAAATGGCTGCCTTGATCTGATTGAATTTCATCCGCAATACCATAGTGCCCGATTCCATTCTTTGAAAAGTAGCCCGTTGATCTGCATGGGCGACTGAATAGGCTAACAGCAGTCCAGAATATGTGTCTACCATGGTCAACATATAATTCTTCCCATTTTTGTGCAGCAAAGGGCCAATGTAGTCAACTTGGCATACGCTAGCAGCTCTTTCACTTCTTCTCAAAGGGCCTTGAGGCTTTCTCTCCAGTGGATAGTGCTTCACTTCGCAGCACACAGAACAGTGGGCGGCAGCTTGCTTGGCATGATCCATGGTGATGGGAAATTGTCTCCTGTTAGCCCATTCATAGGTTCCTAGTTGCCCTAAATGCCCTGAAGTTTGGTATGCCCAGTCCACCATTCCTTGCAATTCCTGGGCTTTTTCAGGTGTTGTCACTGGGCAAATCTTTGCCATTTGATCCATTTCGTTGTTAACCAGTGCCGCCAGTGATGTGTCAGGGGTCATGTGTGCATCGACATACCCAGTTCAGATTTTGCACCTCTCACCTTTGCGCCACATCTCTTCCCAGATGTCCGGCCCTCCCCAGATCGGAGTGTTTTTGATCTGCCAGCCGTCTCTTCTCCATGCCGGTGCACAATGCGTCAGGCCTTGATATGTGGCCCAACTGTCCGTGTATATGTATGCAGTCTCTGTCTCTTTCACCTGTTCAATCACAGAGGCCACCAGTTTAGCCTGCAGTTTAGCATATTGACTGGATCCTCCCACACCTTCTCTCATCAGCAGTGTTTCTCGGTGCGGCTGGAATGCAACAGCTTGCCAGTGTCTTTGCCCTTTATCATACTTTGCTGTGCCATCCGTGAACCATGCAGAATTCTGTTCTTCCTCCGTCAATGTATCAAAGACGGGCGCAACTTTAAAGGGAGATTATGGCAACGTAACTGGGGTGCTCAGTTCAGGCATTGCTTCCAGATTCACTGCCTCCAGCATTTGTTCTTGCAGTTTGGAAACCCCTGTGCGGCCAGCTTTTGCACATTGCTGTAAATACCATTTCCATTTGACATGAGTGGCGTCTTGCACCCTGCCACTCTTTCCGCCCACAGCATTGTCGCGCACCCAGCCCATGATTGGAATTTGCATGCAAATTGTCACTGGTTGCTCGCCTGTGATTCTTTCAGTCTCAACTAGAGCCCAGTACACTGCAGCAACTTGTTTTTCAAGCGGAGTGTATCTTGTCATAGGATCTGTGAGTTTTCGCACGCTTTTTCTGTCCTTGCTTTTGCCACAAGCTCCACACAACAACATCACTGTAGATAAGAATTTCTAGTTCAAAAGGATCAGTTTTCGTCATGGGGCCCACCGTAATGTAATTCTGCAAAGTGTCCTTAGCCTATTGAAAGACAGACTGATGATCTAGGCCCCATGTAAAATCATGTTTCTTTCTGGTGAATTTGTAGATTGGTTTCAGTATCAGACTTAAATGAGGTATGTGATTTCTCCAGAAACCCATTAACCCAATGAATCTTTGTGCCTCTTTTTTATTCGCTGGTGGACTCATCTGTTGTACCATATCAATCACAGGTTCAGGGATTTTCTTAACTGAAGCAGACCAGATTGCACCTAAAAATGTCACCTCTTGAGCGGCCCCCTGTACTTTCTTGGGATTTATGGCCCACCCCCGGTTTTGCATGTGTGTGATCAACTTTTCAGCAGCTTTTTTCACATGTTCTTTCTCAACACTGGTTAGCATGATGTTGTCGATATAGTGGGCAACATACAAATCATCCAATTGCACCATCTTCAAGTCTCTGGCAATCAATCCATGACACAGAGTGGGACTATGCAAATATCCCTGGAACAATTTAGCAAACGTAAATTGTCTGTCTCCCCAAGTTATAGCAAATTGGTCTTGTGATTCAGCATCAATATCAATGGAGAAAAATGCATTGGCAAAGTCAAGGACCACATGCCATTCAACCACTTCTCTCGTAAGGTTTCCAGTTAGAGTAATGAAGTCTGCCACCGCCACGGCCAAAGGTGGCACCTTCTTGTTCAAGGCGCGAAAATCAATTGTTAGGTGCCACGCCACATCTGGGTGGCGGATGGGCCAGACCGTAGAGTTGAATGGACTGACTGCTGGCCTCATTATGCCAGCTTTCACGAATGACTCAATAGTTTCACCAATCTCTTTCTGCCCTCCTGGCAGCCTGTACTGTTTCACGCACACTGGCTCAGCAAGAGGAGGTAAATGCAAGGACGACCATTTGGCATGCCCAACCACCACGGGGTTAACCACTCTTACATGGATTTGTCTATTGCCAAACACAAATTCTCCCAAATCTGTTGTCACACTCTTTCCCAACAACACATCCATCCCTAATATGTACTTGGGTATGTTAGCAATCAGGACATTTGCTGTGAAGGGCAATCCCTCGCCAATTGACATCTTTGCATTAAAGGCTTTTGCAACAGTTTCCTCTCCCCCATAACCATTGACAAAAACTCTGGGACCAGATAATTTATTGGGATTGCCATTCAGAATGGTTACCTCAAATCCTGTGTCTAATAGAGCCAAAACCTGTTTCACTTTGTCATTCAAATACAATGTAAGTGGCACAAAAGAGTGTCTGTCTCTGGGACTGGTTCTCTTTATTAACCGTACCTCAAAGACAGAGCCAGCCCTTCAATCAAAAATGGGTTCTGGGACCTCCCATTTGTCCTTTGCCAAAGCAGGGTACATTTTTGCCCACACTGTGGGCTTCAACACATCTTCCTCAGGGGGTGCAGTAGGGCTAGTTTTCCCTGGCCCCCGCTTCTGTAATTTTTTCCATTTCTCAAGCAGCACAGGTGTGGGTCTACCGCCTATCTCTTCCTTCGCAAAGCCTGCTTTTTTCAGGTCTACCCACATTTGCCTGCGTATAACTTTGATGGTGTCAGCTTTCTCTTTAGACTTTGCATTTTTGCCAAACTTTTCTCTGAATCATTACTTGCCGCCATTAGGCGTGCAGCCAGGCCTTCTAATTGCCCCAGTAACAGTGCGACTTCACCAATTGCTTTACCCTTCTCTGGACCCAGCAATCAAAGCAATGCTCCTTTCATGTTGTAGAGGAGGTCCCAAATATAGCCTGCACTCCAGTCACCCATTTTGAAGTACCAGGAATGTTCACACCGAAATATGTGAGGTATGATGAGCAAATAAGCCAACAGAGACCCGCAATAGGGCTCTGCCCAGTGCCTATTAGAAGGATGACACCTATTGAAGTACCAATAAAAAGACAACCATGGACAGTGGGGTACCCATTAAGAAAACCCTACCAGCAAATGATTCGAAATGAAGATTGCTTAAATTCTGTACAGGGAGAAACCAGAAAGTCCTTAATGGAAGCGAATAGTGATGTCACAAAGGCCCAGACCAACGTACAGATAAAGATATGACGACCCAAGGATGACACAAAGAAACGAAACGCCATGAATAAAGATATTGTGAACTTAAAAGAAGACAACATTGTTGAAACACAAGGGAGCTTAAGATGAAAGCATAGTGAATACATGCAACCAACTAACACCTGTACATATGCTTGGAACTGCAAGAAGCTGAAGAAAATAGTGCGGCTTGCAACGCTTAGTAGAAGAATAGAGTGGCAAGCACCATCGTTTATAATCTACCTCAAAATAAAGCACAATATTATAAGTGTGAATCCACTTTGCATAAAAAGCAGAACAAACCCAGGTTATTCCAAGAATAAGAACAAGAAGCTTCATATTTTAGCATCAAGAGGAAAAAGGCTGAATTGAAACTTGGCGGAGGCAGCTTGTGCCAGGAAAGCCGAGGCCACATAGATAAAAGGTGTAGACAGTAGCTACTTTTAATTGAAGCCAAGAACAGAATATCCTGCCTCTAAGGAACCGAGATAAGAACGTGAATGCAGGAGGCAGGGTGAAAAAAAACAAATGCGTAAATGGAACAACACTAGGAAAGTTCATGGTGTCCCAGCACGTGACCAGCCGAGCAAGGGAAGACACGGTTTCACACCTACACCTGGCAACAGCCCAGATAGAGATATCAAAACTTTTTCCAGACAAAAGATGCAGTTTCAGGGCCAACCACAGTGAACTAATTGACACATAGCCCATAAAGTGATGATTGATTGAAGGGAGGCAGGGTGAGCTAAGGGACGTCCTGCACCTGGTTAACCATTCTGCATGCTGCTAGGCAAAGTGGAAAGTTATGCATGGGGTTTATGCCAACCCAATCACAATGGACCAAATAATCTAGGGTCCTATAGTTAGTAAAGCCAATGAGACGTTGTACTTTTAGTGATGTCTACAGTAGTCATTTATGAAGGAAGGGCTTAGTTGCCCACCTGACAGTATTTACCCAATCCCCTCACTCCGTTACCATATACAGATATAGCACCTATACTAAAGTTACCTTTTTTGCAACCAATAGAATTGCATGTTAATTTTGAGTGTTACACGTCAGATTATGACGTGTTTTGAGTATAAAAGTTATGATGTTTGTGAAGCTCGAGGGAGTTGAAGCGAGATTGGCTGTCGCACTGCTGTCGATTTCCATGTTTCCCCGTTTTTTGTACTTGTCATTAAACAGACTCCCCTTTGCCAAACCATTGAGTTGTCCTTATTGATTGGTGTTGGAGTAAGAGACCCTGCACCCCATCCATCCATCTCGAGGTGCAGCTATCTCGTCTTAAAGTACTGCAGGGCAAAACCCTGACTCTATGGGCCGGCCGGGGTTCCCTCTGTACACTTGGTAGCAAAGATCGGATGGTTTATCTATCAAATATTAATTGAAATAAGACACCTATGACCGTCGACATAAAGTAACTTTAGGTATTCGGCAATATCAAGTCCTTTGCTATTCGGCTGAGTAGACCGTGAAGCTCCCCATAGACAATGGTAGTGTAGAAGAAATGTGCAGTAAGGGCCTGAAGGGACCCGTTTTCACGCATATCCCTTCCTATTCCTACAGGGAGTTGATCGGGCAAAGAGCTGAAGAAGGCGGTAACGAAGGCGGTGATACCGAGGATCCAGAGAGGAACTAGAGAGGAACCATGCGAACGGTGAGTGAAGAAAAAATGTAGTGCTTTGGCAAACAGTGCGTACCTTAGAACAAGTAAAGGGAAAAAAGGTAATGGAGGGAGGAGTGAAAAATACAAAATATAGGTAGCAGTAGAGAAGACTGTATAAATATATATAAGGGGATAATGACTCAAGAATAAAGAAAGAAATAAAGGTTACCGGGGTGGACACCTGAGAAGAGAGAGGATTCGCCTTATTCCTGCGCTTTAATATAGTGGCCAGAAGAAATGTGTACCCAGAGTCCCACATAATGGGGAACAATTAGACTACCACAATGTTTAAAGAGGTTGTGAAAGGGATTCATTTAGACTCCATGAAGGGGTAATGATTAGAGGCAGAGATATTTGTTTCCAGCTGGTGTCTGTGTAGTCTGTTAAGCGTCCGTCTTACATGTTTTCTGTTGTGACGTCATAAGTGATTTTCTTTTTGAAAAGTGAGTGAAAATGTTTGCGTGATTCACTAGCTGAGACAGAATCGCATATAAAGTGATGTTTTTGAGTAAATTGGAGTATGTAAAATGTTTGTGAAAATTTGGATTGGAGCTTGCAGTGTTTGGTGCTTGCTCATATTGTCACAGGTTGTTTAAGCCACACGAAAGCATTAGCAATTGTTATTTAAGAGTAAAGGGAACAGATTTAAGCATGGAAGACGTAACTCCATTAGCACACTTATGCAAGCAATTGCCAAAACACGCACCCATGTTAAAGAAATATAGCACCGAGTGGGTTAAAGGTACGTCCCACAAGATATTTATGCCGTGGCCACAAAATGAGTCTTTATCTAAAGCCGTCTTACAACATGTGACAACATATTTGCATGCCACATATACAGGCAAGAAGTTAGAAAAACACCTTGCCATTCTTGAATTGTGGAAGATGTATGAGCAAACAAAGGAGGAGGAGCCGCCAACAGACTGGATACTGAATGGATACACACAGGGGGGTGAGACGCCTACAGTGCCACCTGCCCCACCCGAGACGAAAGATGAAGGAAGTAAAGATGAGCGTTTATACCCATTGAGGGAACTTAAAACAGCCACGGGGTATAGCAACCCTGCATATGAGTCACCTACACATAGTAGTGACGGAAATCAAGGGAAGGACAAGGACAGGGATATTACCTCCGCAGTCCCAAGGGACAAGGGGAGGCACGATGATGAAAGAAAAGATCAGGCACAGACAACTGTATCTCTCGACAAAGAGAGAGAAGGGAAGAGATGGAAAGGGAGCAGAGACAGAACTGATTAGATAGCATTCGCGAAAGACGAAAGGATGGGAGGACAAATCTTATTGAAATTCGATGGTGAAGGCATTGATGACGCAAGGCAAAAGGAGAAGTTAGATGAGACACAGAGAATAGGGAAAGAAAAGGAATTAAGAGACGAAGGATAAGGAGGAAAGATAGACAATGGCGAGAAGAACTATATCGTGAGGAGCAAGAAAAACAGCTTGATCACAGCCCAAGAGTAGCCTAAAATCCAGACAGTCAGAAGCAGCAAAGGTTAGAAGAAGAGCAAAGGGTACATGAGAGAAGAATAAGGAGACGAAGAGATGAGGAAATGCAATGGGCAGATGAATGTAGAAATTAAAGAAAAAGGAAGAAGATAGGGTCAGAGAAGAGGCGAGGAAGTGCAAAGAGTTTGATGATGATATCGAACGTAAGTGAAGACAGAGAGCACGCGATCTTGAACACTTGAAGCGGGAAGTTGTAGACTGGGACGATATTGAAGAGTTCTTTCCTGCATACGATTCAGTTCCAGGTACTTCTAGGGCGAATATTGACGATGACTTCGACACCAGAAGCATCAGAGAAACGATCGATAAAATATATAATGAAATGGGGCTAGGACAAATACCCCAAGGAGAGGCGGAAAACGAGAGCCTGGAAAGCACTCAGCTGTATGACATTGTGGAGCTCACTCCTAGCAGTGGGAATTTAGAGCTATCCATGGATAGATTAGAAATAAGTAGGAATAAAGGGGATACAAGAAGTTGCACAAACTGGGGACAGGCAATGTCCGACTCCGAAAGGGAAGGGAGCGAAGAAAACGAGGAAGGGAGGCAAAATGAAAGGCGACTCTCAAGGGAAAAGGAGATAAGATGGTCAGACACTAGCGAGTCTGCACCGAGGGCATCAGAGTCCGCCACACAGTCTGACCGACATGAAGAAGTATCTCACGGTCACAGGGGGGTGTCTTCACCACCCTATGTGGGCAGGCTTAGGCAGAGACGTCTTTACAGGAGGGCAACAGGGGCACTTGCTCCGGGCCCCCACCTTGGAGGGGGCCCCAAGAAGGAGCCTTAGTAAAAAAAAGTCAGTTTCCCAAGTCAACAAAATTAAGTATCACACATCAGGATTTTCTTTGATGTGCTGCTAAGGCTAAACCTATTTTCTGTCTGTTGTTGACAAGTACATTTTTTCTGATCTTTTTATCCTGTAATGCTATGTTCAGTGTGGTATACATAGTTTGCGTGGCACAACACCTGTAGCATTCTCACCTTTCTGTAGGGATTATATTGATCATGTGAAATAGCCAAAGATGAAATACATATTGATACATTTGAGTTTCCCGATGGTTCAGAGGATAGCTCAGTGTGTTAAGCACTCATTGCCGAGATATGAGTTCATATGCAAGATTACATACAATACCAAATTCCAGCTAGGCTGACTCAGCATTTCCAATGTATGAAGTTGTTAAGCCTGCATGTATACATACTTTATTCTATAGCACTCCAGGTGTTATCACCAATGTACCTGCACTAGATAGTGGTTGCTATAGAAACTAACATAGCTCCAATATGGTGATAGTCTAGAAATTGGTTTGTTTAGATGGGGATTTGAAAAACCTAGGCAGGCACCTCCAATGATGACAATAAAGTGTTAGAGATGTTTATGTATCCAAATTCCAGGCTGTGGATCCAAAGCGTTCATGCTTGGATCCTGGCTTTGCCAGCAGACAATACAGTGATCCTGGAAAAATCTTAGATCACTGACAGTACTGTACTGCATTCTATGAAAAGGTTTTCTTCTCACATACTGGAGGCATTGTTTGGCCAATTACCTGATCTTTCCTATCATATAGGCCAGTTGAGTGCAAGGAGTTCTAGACAGAAGAGAGCAGACCAGAAATTGCAGGCTTCTTACCATCATATTTTAAGGTCTGTTTATGTGACAACAAAACAGTTTGCTTTTTTGTACAATTCAAAGGATTTTCTGCATGTTTTTAAATACCATTGCACAAGCCTGTGTTTTGGGTGTATTTAAAGCTTTACAATACAAAAGGGAAACCTATCTGAAATCATTTAAGATCACACCCCTTAGTATGCTGGTATTTAAATACTTTACTTGATGATGGAGACAATGAAGCTGGAATCATTCCTGTTTTGAACAATAAACGTTTTGTTTTGTAAAATGTTCATATTGGGTTATGTGATTTTCATATTTTCCAAGTCAGTTCTGTAAAATGGGATTATTTTAGTTCAAGGTAAAAACTAGAAAATAAATTGGTAAAGAGCAGAAATTGTGAGTACGAATCCCAGCTCCACCTCTTGATCAATGTGTGATCCTGGGTATCTCATTCAATATTGTATTTCTTCACCTGTCAAGATTGCAAGTCCCTAAACCTTTCAAAATTGTCAGCCCTTCAGAGTTATTTCGTTCTCAGGGTTTGATCTTTAAGAAAGACTCATTCAAGGTTTCACTGGCTATATATAGTGCTACTTCCTCTATAATGATAGTGAGCATTGATATATTACACACCACAGCTACCAGTTTCTTTGCTCCCGAATGGCAACACTGCTTGAAAACCATGTCCCAATTCTAATCTCAGACTGTCTGGTTACAGACACCTTCCTGGTATCTTCAAATCGTTATCCACTCTCTATGCTACGGTATGTGTAGTTTTAGCCTTGCTTCCCATTGGTCATCTGTATCCATGCTTGAGCACTTTTGCTGTCTCTGAGGCAGCTAACCTCAGACTATTCTGGATTATGTGTACCTTTTTTCATAAAATCTGTGTCCCGCAGTTAAACTATGTCCAGTACACTTCCACGTGGCTGCTATTGATGAAATGTCTGCTGTACCTATGCTTGAACACAAGTAGCCTCGCGTAGACTGCTAATGTTGCCCTTGAAATGCTACTTGTTTATCACTCTGATTACAACATGAATGAACAGTGTAAGGTATCTGAAAGGAAGTTTACCATGCTTATTTTGATCTCTGTGAGGCAGCATATCAAGCTATGGGTTGTTCTCGTGACACGGGGTGCGGCGCACTAGATATTCTGTATTCCTTAATTCCTTTTGTCTGTTGGAGGGGGGCCCCAGAGGTGTCCGTGTCCCGGGCCCCCAAAGTGGGCTTAGGTCACTGCCAGGTAGACAGCGATGCAGGAATATTACCCCTGCAATAGACAGGAGAACAATGAGAGAAGAAAAAGAGGGCTACGCATTCCAATTTACGCTACTAGAAAAGGGGGGAGTAACACCACAATATATTCCATGGCCACACATGGATCGGGAAAACTTGAGAAACAAGCTTCCGATACTGACATCGGGGGCCGGAAAGTGGATACAGGAGTTGGAAAAAATGACAGGAGGAAGCACATTAGACCTTGGGGACATTAAGGGTCTCCTAATCGCCATACTTGGTGAGAGAGCAGACCATGTGTGGGCACGGGCAGGGTACCCTGGTGTAACCACAATCAATACCGCACATGACGGAGTGCCATTTAATAATTGCAGAGCAGCAGTATGGAATGTGCTCCAAATACTTTACCCAGATACTTCCGATATGAGAGCTATAATGACTCAAAAAATGAAGGATTCTGAAGATCCGTTACTTTATATAAAGAATTTTCAAATTGCGTGGGTGCTCGAGACTCATGAATCTTGGATGAAATCTATACCTTTGTTTTACCATATATTGCGCCAAGGACTACCAGAGCCGGTACAGAAACAGCTTAAAAAACTGGTAGGTGATGAGGCTAAACCTTGGGCAGAAATACAGCTGACCATCGCACACTATTGTAGGCTGCTGCAGGAAAAGAATTGCAAAAAGGAAGCAACGTGAAAGGGTGAGGAAGCTAAGCTAGTGCAGAAGAAACTATCAAAGTATGCTCTTGAAGGAGCCATGCTAACTAGCGCAGCTGAACAAAGCATGCAGCAGGTGGCTAGTCCACAACAGAATAATCAGGGGAACGTAGGATTTTACCCACGGGGGAGATGATTTAGGGGAAGAGGATGGCAAAGCAGTCAAGGAGGCTTCCAAAATAATCAGGGAGGTTTTCAAAACATGCAAAATGGAAACCCAGATATGTCAAATGGGCAAATAATCCGACCACCGCCAGTATGTTGGCTGTGTGGCATGACAGGACACTTGCCGCGCAGATGTAGAAATCAAGGCATGATGCAGAACGGCCCAGGGATGGGAGCAGGCATGGCAAATCCACCTGCAGCCTTACAACAGGGCGTTGCACAGATTCACATGGTGCAACAACAAGCGCCAGGAGCGCAGCAAGGAGTGCAACCTCAGAGTATGGGCAGTTTTCCGCATGGACAAATCCAACAGATACCATTGCAAGTATCACACATGATGAGCACAGTGCCGACCAAAAACCTAGGAAGGGGAAGCAACAATGGGAACATGGGAAATCCACAAGTGCACAGTGGGCCAAATTTGTATATAAACTAGGACAGCTCACTGGGAACCCTGATGTGCTCTATCCTATCAGTGACACCAGACCCTCACAGGGAACCTAGGGTGGATGTCGTTATATGGGGTAAATATTATTCCTTCCTAGTAGACATAGGTGCAACACGCTCGTGCATACATGAAGGCAAGATTTCCTTGTCCGGCGAGGCCATAGATACTCAGAGTTTCACAGGAGCTCCCATTCGCGTTCCCTTGACAAACGCACTCCCAGTCTCCATAGGAGAGTGGGAAATTAATGTACCCTTATTATACTCACGTCAGACCCCAGTAAACATTTTGGGTCGAGACCTAATGACGAAGTTAAACATGACAATTTCGTTCACGGAAAAGGGCATAATATGCTCCACTCCAGGAATGCACAACTCGAATGTCTGTGAAATGATCAGAGCATACTCAGGACATATAGCCATGAGGGCCATACCATTAGAGCCAGAAATGTTTGCATATGGCATGCGGTTGCTTATGCCGGGATTCCCAAGCCTTGCAGATAAAGTATGAGAGCCCCTGATGAGTTCTTATTCAGACCTAGAATACCAATGCATGAGGAGGAAGGACAAGTATTTCCCTTGATAATACATGCCGCTGCAGTGTGAGGGAAAGTGGTGTTGGTTGACAGTTACGACGATGAGGGCAGACAATGGAGCGCTATTATCGCCATCGAAGAACGATATCGAGTGACTGACGTCACCAATGACGATCTATTCGAAGAACAAGCAGACATAAGAGAGACAATGGCAGAAGTAAGTGTCACCTTTTGGGTAAATATGATTAAAAGAGAAGTACCACATAGAATGATGTTGGCACTGAAATGTCCCGAATATTTTGATGACGTTATAGCGTGACTCAGTATGGACTACCGGACCCTATGACGTAGGCCTCTTGAAGGGGGTTGGAGAAGTAAAGATTAAACTGAAACCAGAAGCAATTTTACCAAGAGCCCGACAATATCCCATGTCAGAGAGGCAGATGAAGGGATTTCTAAGACAATTTCTGCCATGATGGACCAAGGCATCTTAGTGACGTCAGAGTCACCATGTAATATGTCAGTGTACCCTGTAAAAAAAAGTAAAGGGGGGGTCTTGGAGGCTAGTACAGGATTTAAGGACAATAAATGATATTGTTGAGGCCGGGTTCCCTCTAGTCCCTAACCCGTCTACAATCCTATGTAATATACCTGTTGAGGCAAAATATTTCACGGTGATTGACTTGAAAAATGCATTTTTCTCAATCCTGTTGCACCATGACTCACAAGATCTGATGTCATTGACATTCAGACAAATGCGTCTGAAAAGCACAAGGCTGCCACAGGGGTCCTGCAAGTCTCCTTCTATTTTCAACAGAGTCCTGCAGATGGGCTTGAGCAACATTGCATTAGAAAGTGTCGTCCTGCAGTACGTGGATGACATCTTAATTTGCAGAACAACAGAAGAGCAATGTAGGCACGATTCTATTCAGCTATTGACTATTTTGGCTGAGAAAGGATATAAATTTGACAAGGAAAAGTTACAATATTGTCAACAAGAAATGTTGTACATAGGCCAGCGGATCTCACACGAAGGAAAGCTAGTGACCCCATAAAGAGCTGAAGCCATAATGAACACGGCTAAGCAACTCACAACAAAGCAAATGCAGAGCTTTCTAGGCCTATGCAACTACGTTAGGGCATGGGTTTTTGACTACAGCTCTTATACTAAGCCTTTACACCAGGCCTTAAAGAAGGTCCAAGTGACAAAAGAAAAAATGGAATGGTCTGAAGCCATGGAGGAAGGGTTTGCTGACCTCAAGAGAGCGATTTGCACAGCTCCAGTTCTCGGAATTCCCAATTATGCCGAGGAATTGGACCTGTTTTCATATACAAATGGCAGCGTCATGACGGCAGTACTTGCCCGAAGAACCTCCTTGGGGTACAAGCCCCTAGCATACTACAGTGGGAATCTGGACCCAGTAATGAGAGGCCACTTCCCATGCGAACAAAGTTTATCTGCCGCAGCATTCACCATAGAAAAAGCTACAACCATTGTAATGGGATGCTCCATGACGTTGTATGTCGAGCACTCACTATTTGCCATTCTAGAGAAACCAAAGGGCACATTGACATCTCAGAGAGCCTCTGCCTATGAAGTGATCATATCTAACCCATCGTCAAAATAATTTGATGTAAGATAGTAAACCCAGCTATGTTCATTGCAGAACCAATCACTGAGGGAGAGCCAATACATGACTGCGTGAACTATGAAGAATTCAATGATGAAATTCCCAGAGTAAAAGAAAATGCCTTGGCAGGAGGAGAGATCGTCTTCAGCGACGGATCTTGGAGAATGGAACAAAGTGATGGGCAAAGATATACAGGCGTTGCTGTAATGAAACACACAGCAAATGGAGAATTTCGAGTGCTTCTTAGTGCACAAATACCATCTCACTATTCAGCACAGGCTGCAGAATTATTGGCGTTGATATTCACCATTGAGAATCATGCAGACCAGGAAGTAACGGTGTACAGTGACTCCGCCTATGTGACGTCAACAGTGCACGCAGGCTTAGTGCGCTGGAAAAGGAGGGGCTACCTCTGAGCAGACAGCACGCTAGTCCAGCACGCAGCCTTATTGGACAGGCTGATTAAGGCAATACAGCTCCCTGTGGGCATAGCGGTCGTGAAATGCGCCGCCGACAGCAAGGGGACAGATTTTATCTTGCGTGGAAATCATGCTGCAGACACGTAAGCCAAGCGTATGGCATCCAAGAGTGAGACGGTTATGGAAATGGAAATGGTGTGCCCAAATGAAAGGATGTTGGTTGCTCGAACAACTTCCAAAGCCTATAATGATCCAGGGCAAACCCAATTAATGGAACTCCAAGGGAAGGCACCACAGGAAGAGAAAAACCTGTGGAAATGTTGAGGGTGTTCTTTAAACCCCTTTGACTGCTTGTGGTGACAAGACAGCACTGGTAAACCAGTAATGCCTGTGGCCCTATTAAAAATAGCACTGGAGCAATTACATTACCCGGCGCATATGTCAAAAGAGAATCTAGCAACAATGCTCGTGGAAGGCTGGTTCATACCGAATTTAGCAGAGCATGTTGCATTTTTCATGGTGAACTGTACAATCTGCCAGCCATTCACCGCTGGGCACACATTAATAGTAATGAGAGGAGTCATCCCCAGGCCAAATGGTCCTTTTCAGCACTAACATGTCAATCACCTCGACATGATTCAAGTATGCAACGGGTACAGATACGTGGTGTGTCCATTCTCTAGATGGATAGAAGCAGGACCTTGTACACACCCAGATTCTACCTGTGCTGCCAAATTATTTGTAAGGAAGTGTTTCCCAGGTGGGGGGTGTGTGAAGTTATGAGATCAGATAATGTGGCCCACTTTGTAAATGCAGTGTTTGAGAAGATTAGCTTGCTGCTTGGTATAAAGCACAAGTACTCGTCTGCGTATCATCCGGAAGGAAATGGTATCTGTGAGAGGCTCAACGGCTTTTCAAAAGAAAAGATAGCCAAGTTGAAGCTTACTCTAAAGAACGTTGACCAAAACACATAAATTGAAACAAGATACAGTACCCTAAATTCCTTGCACACCAAGACCCTATTTGGAAATCACTTATGGTGCCCCACGGCAGAGACATCACGAACGACGTTGTTACATACTTCAAACTAGTGCTGAGATCATACCCGTCACTCGTAGGAAGAATCACAAGTGTTGCAGACTTTCTTCAAGATCCTGAAAACGAAAAAGTAATATGGCAACTGCTTACTGTCATTGCAGAACAATTCATCCTACTCCCCGAGTACAGTGAGGTAAAAGCGAATGTTCCCAACACAGGAAAAGATAAGTGAACTTATCCTCACAGTGTTCCTTCCCATAATTGAAGATTGTACAACCATTGTCGGAAGAACAACAGACACACGTACATTATTACGAGACCCAGCGAACACTGAACATTTAAACCATCTTCTAGATAAAACCAGAATTTTGATTGCACTTCACGCAGACGGACAGTGCAGACATAGTTTACATCAAGAAAGAAAGGACAGCAGGCTGGTGCATAATGTTGTGTTTCACCTGGTTACTGACTTTCCAGAGTTAGTGGGGAGACCAAGCGATGTTGATGTTCTAACATTACAGCAAATGTTGCACAAATGGGAACGCTACTGCATGGGATCATACTGCAAGTGGAACTTTCAAACTATCAGAGATGTTTTCTGAGGAGATCGTGAAACCTTCTGCCGAGGGACAGATCATGGAAGAAGGGTTAATAACTCCACTTGTCGTACCTGTAGTTTTTTCCTTCCTATTCTCACACTGATCAGTTTCCAGCATATCCTCAGGATTGAAGCAGATTCGGGGGGTGGATTGGGAGCTCACCTATTTTGAACACGCACAGTAAAAGGACACACTGAAGTATTTCTTAATTTGATTTCTTCTCCATAGTCTAGCAAAATAACTGTATCCTGAATTAAAAAGCAAATGACACTTGCACGAAGGGGGAAGGGGAACACCCCTTAACAACAGACACTCATAAACTGTGGCCTTGAAGGATGACATTGAATAAGGAACATACTAACATTAACATTGGTGAATGATCGAGATGGGGGCCCAGAGCAGCAACCTGGTCCTCCCACAAGAAGAGAGGCATCCCCGCTTCTCTGGAGGGAAATGCTGTTGCCTCACTTATCGAACCATAATGTACTTATGCATTGTATTTATCATTATTTTGCTGTCATTAACAATTAGAACTGCATTCTCTATAGGTGCACAAAGCGGCCCAAATTTCAGTGCACCCACCTAATGATATATGCATGAATCCCACACAGGCACCCAGACCCTATATAGTCATTCCAGTCCCTAGAAGACCTGATGGTGCAATGAGTGAACTTGAAATTGATGTGACTAGCAATGATACACACTCTTTTGTGGGAACGTACAAGAAGAAAAGCCAGAGACAGGGTTGGCACGGAATGTATGAAGTAACATCACTGACAACTACACACACACAAACACTGAATGTACACGAAACAGGCCTAGCATCAATGACTGCAGGACCACAAACCAAAGCAGCAGGAGGGAAGAGGCTTCCTGCCATGAGAAACATCACAGAAACCGTCATGAGAAAACAAGAAGGGTTAAAGGAAAAGCCAATAGAAGCTGTCATATCAGAAACCCTTAAGAAAACAGAAGCGGCCTCAGAAAAGCTTTCAGCAAGGACAAAAATGTTAGTAGACTTACTATTCCCATATATAGCCAAAGCAAGGAAACTACTAGAAGAAATGAAGAATAAGACAGCAGAAACTGCATTATCAAGCATATATGTTCCAACACAAGGAACAAGTACCAGCTCCACAGTACAGCCATATACCGGACCAGTGTCAGGCTGGCTTGCATGGGCATTTGCACGAAGCAGAGAAAAAGTGCATGGAGAAGGGAAAAGGGATGTTAAACTCCTGTCCGCTCAGATGGCGCAGATGAAGAAGCCTGCACCGTTGACCAGGATACCTGAGAACACTCCAGCAAGAAAAAGCCACATAGATTAATTTAGAGATGTAGTAATAGCAAACTACATGAAAACCTTAAGGATCAAGAGAAACACACATGAAGACGACAATGAACTGAACAATTACCTGGACCGCACAGCACACCTGGGAAATAGCATTTGGTACCAGCATATGAAGGAAGTTGGAAGACAAAATTCTGAAGGAGAATGCTATGTTTGTGCTCTCCTACCGTATAGCATGGGAAAGTATAAGATCTTCTTGGCTGTAGAAATTGATGTCCAGACAGCACACTGTGTCTCACACGTAGCAATGTGCAAAACTAGAGGCCAGTTTATGGGAAGTGATGTTTCACTAATATGGGCAACTGAAACAGCTTATCCCAATGAAGATGATTATGTTCAAGACATTAAGACACGAAACAGAGCTCATACGAGAAACCATGTGATCAGATACGAGAAGCCTGGAGTTAAAGGAGCAGGAATAAGATGGGAAGTAAACCCGACACTAAATGTCCAAGGAAAAACTCCAGAAGAAGCACGGAAGTGGAAAAACAGAGCCCAAATGCAGATTGGGGGAACAGTGCTTTCACCAGACGAATGGGAAAAAGGAGTGGTGATTTGCAGAGCATGGATGATCACTGGACTCTACAAAGACACTTTTGATATTGTGCAAAATGGCTGCAAGCCATTATGGCCTAAACTTGCAAAACTACTGACATGGGTCGAAGACAGAGGAGGACCCTTGCAGAAAGTGCTGCTGGAAAGTCAAAGTTCTGCTTCAGGAAGAATGGCACAAGAAATATGGGAGAGAATCAGAACTGTTGACAAGTTTTTGATGCTCCAGGAATGGTTCATGGAACTGCAGTGATAATAGATCATTATTGGGCATGTGGATCCAAAGCATACATCAGACTGCCAAGAGACTGGGGAGGCATATGCACGATTGTGAATGTCCATGTTCTAGCATTAGTGATCCCGAAAAAGTGAACTGGATATTGACAGTTTCCCAAAAGCAGATGCTCACCTGAGGAGGAAGAGATCTGTGGAACTGATAACTTGAATGAAGAGAGAGAATTACTTTTCTGCCAAATCAGAAGAAGTTTTTCATGCAATCCTATATGAACACAGACTATTCAGCCTCACCTCATCAGTGTTCGCGACAATCTTCATGCCAAGATTCCAAGTTGGGGCAAATACCAAATAGTTGCAGATAACCATATGGGAGCTACTGCAAACAATCAACACGACCATAAAATGATTCAATGCAATCAAGGAAGAACTAAGAGCCATCCGACTGATTACTCTCCAGAACAGATATGTACTTGACATCATCGCAGATATGGATGGAGGAGTTTGTGCCAAAATAGGAGAATCATGTTGCACATTTACACCTTCTCACGACGAGGACAATGGAACCTTAACAGAGGCTATAGCTATGCTGACAAACCTACAGAACCAGATGGTCAATGAAACTGACAAAGTTGATAATGACAGCTGGTTTGGATCACTGTTTTCATGGGTTCCACAATGGATGGCAGATGCATTTAAGTTCCTAGGAGCCGTGCTTGTGATGATATTACTAGGATTCTGTGTTATCAAGATAATAATCTCACAATGCCAGAAGACTGCAAAGAAAGCCATAGGGATGAAGATCATGATTGATGTCAAACCAGAATGGAAGCCCAAAGATCTGACTGATGAAGAAATAAGAGACTTTGTGAAGGCTAGCAAGCACGCCCCAGAAGGTACAAAGTTTCTCTATCCCAGGAAACTAAAAAAAAATATGTGGGAAAATGGATCTACTGCAACCCAAATGGACAATGTCAGCTGATGACATGGAACCAAGACGAAAATGTCAGGGCTGCAGGAAGCCTAAGAGCAGTAATAAAGATATGGACACCAAAGAGACACTTCTTCCAGCCATCATGTACAGACCAGAAGATGAAGAAGGAATGAACCCAGAAGATGAAATAAAGATGAATACAGAAGAACCAAGAAAGATAAAACCAAAGGAGAAAAGGGAAGTGGTCGATGAATCGACCAGAGGGGGAGGGTAGAGGAGGTCCCAAATATAGCTTGCACTCCAGTTGCCCATTTTGAAGTACCAGGAACATTCACACCGAAATATGTGACGTATGATGAGCAAATAAATCAACAGAGAGCCACAATAGGGCTCTGCCCACTACCTATTAGAAGGATGACACCTATTGAAGTACCAATAAACAGACAACCATGGGCAGTGGGGTACCCATTAAGAAAACCGTACCAGCAAATGAGATGAAATGAAGATCGCTTAAGTTCTGTACAGGGAGAAACCAGAAAGTCCCAGACCAATGTACAGATAAAAATATGACGACCCAAGGATGACACAAAGAAACGAAATGCCATGAATAAAGATATTGTGAACCTAAAAGAAGAGAACATTGTTGAAACACAAGGGAGCTTAAGATGAAAGCATGGTGAATGCATGCAACCAACTAACGCCTGTTCATATGCTTGGAACCGCAAGAAGCTGAAGAAAATAGTGCAGCTTGCAACGCTTAGTAGAAGAATAGAGCGGCATGCACCATCGTATATAATCTACCTCAATATAAAGCATGATATTATAAGTGTGAATCCACTTTGCATAAAAAGCAGAACCAACCCATGTCAAACACAAGAAGCTTCATATTTTAGCATCAAGAGGAAAAAGGCTGAATCGAAACTTGGCAGAGGCAGCACGTACCAGGAAAGCCGAGGCCACATAGATAAAAGCTGTAGATAGTAGCTACTTGAAGCTAAGAACAGAATATCCTGCCTCTAAGGAATCGAGATAAGAAAGTGAATGCAGGTGGCAGGGTGAATTGAAAATCAAATGCGTAAATGAAACAAAACTAGGCAAGTTCATGGTCTCCTAGCACGTGACCAGCCGAGCGAGGGAAGACACAGTTTCACACCTACACCTGGCACCAGCCCAGATAGAGATATCAAAACTTTTTCCAGACAGAAGATGCAGTTTCGGGGCCAAACACAGTGAACTAATTGACACATAGCCCATAAAGTGATGATTGATGGAAGGGACACAGGGTGAGCTAAGGGACGTCCTGCACCTGGTTGACCATTCTGCATGCTGCTAGGCAAAGTGGAAAGTTATGCATGGGGTTGATGCCAACCCAATCACAATGGACCAAATAATCTAGGGTCCTATAATTAGTAGAGCCAATTAGAGGTTGTACTTTTAGTGACGTCTACAGTAGTCATTTATGAAGGAAGGGCTTAGATGCCCACCTGACAGTATTTACCCAAACCCCTCACTCCAATACCATATACAGATGTAGCACCTATACTAAAGTTACCTTTTTTCCAACCAATATAATTGCATGCTAATTTTGGGTGTTACACGTCAGATTATGATGCGTTTTGAGTATAAAAGTTATGATGTTTGTGAAGCTCGAGGGAGTTGAAGCGAGATTTTTTTTGTACTTGTCATTAAACGGACTCCCCTTTGCCAAACCATTGAGTTGTCCTTATTGATTGGTGTTGGAGTAAGAGACCCTGAAACCCCATCCATCTCGAGGTGCAGCTATCTTGTCTTAAAGTACTGCAGGGCAAAACCCAGACTGTATGGGCCGGCTGGGGGTCCCTCTGTACAATGTGAGCAGGGGCATTTTGCAATAAGCGCGCGTGCATCCCTGCCGTAAACTGCTCCATATCGGGTCATGCAAAATTTGCACTGTACATCGTGCACTGTAACCCCATCTCTCTAAGATGCTCTGTAGCCTCGGGCAATGATTTCCACCATGTCCATAGGACTTGATTACAAAGTTATTAATGCAGTCTGAAGCCAATTGAACAAGCAATGTGACCCTTGCTGCCCTAGCGCACCGCGCAACATCTGTCCCAGCATTAAATTATTAGTGATTGAACCCATCTTCAATAATTCTTCTGGGGTTAAGAAGATACCATCGCTGCCAGTGTCCCAAACTCTCAAAAACCACTTCAAAATCGGTTCACCTGCTCTTTGTTTAAACAACTAGGCAATGTCTAAAAGCTCTGTTGGTGTATTATCGCAGACAATTCCAGTATTCTGAATGTTTCCACCGCCAGCTTGGCCTTATGATTTGTTAGTGATTAATGGCCGCGCTGGATAAACACATTTCTTTGGAGCACATTCCAGATCCTCTCCTTCGGAACAGTTTAGCTCTGTGATTCTGACTTCAAATGGCTCATCCCCGTCAAATGTCCGTTCTGATTCACTATTGCTTACATCGCCAGACCACAAATTTGGATCCCATGTAGCTTTCCTAATTAATGCTCGAACTCTTATCTTTGACAGATTACCTTGCCGCTGTCTGCGCTTGTGCGTGGCTACACACACAGCTAAAGAGGCAAATCAAACCTCCATCTGATCAGCCCCCTTAACGGACAATTCCAGGGTTTTCCTTATTATAATCTGTTGCTCCTGGAGAAGGGTAATCTCATCGGTTAATTTCAGAATTTGTGCATCCTTAAGCAATTCCTTCTCATGCAACTTTCAGAGTGTCTGCAGAAACAACCAGCCCACGTTTCCTGCAGCTTTCTGCTCCCTTCAGTATTTCCCAAGTGGTAAACTCTCCAAACACTCACTAATTACCGCCAGGGAAACATCATTTTCAAGCATGTCCCATGCCCTCGGCGCAGAGTAGCGATGCAAAATGTCTGCCACACCTGACCATGCATTTGTTACCGGCCACCCCGGAATGTGACAGTGTGCACTATTCCCTTCATTGCAATCATCCTTCCCCTGTTTCTTCCAGAAAGGCATTATGCTCCCAAATCCTGCCGCCGACTATGCCAAATGTAGTGAAAAGGGAAACAGCACCCCCCGGGGCCAGCCTTTAGTGTAATATAACTCCTAATCACCTGCCCTCACAAGTAAGAAACTATGCGAGACACAATGAACTCAGTCTGGAAGAAAGCCACGCACTCAGAAGATTTTATGCTTGCATTTATTTACTACATAAACTAATCAGAATCAGGCAGCAGTTTTCAATAGTATGGGAATTAAAGTGCAAGCTGAGTATTACAAATTATCGGTCACAGATGAATATGCAATTATACTTACACTCCTAGGAATCATTGATGCCGATACGATAGACTCACACTCAGGACCCATGCCGGTCTGCGCCCGGCACTGCTCTGGGACTGGCCTAGCCCCTGAAAGCCTGCACACGAGAGGGAATGTGACAGCAGTAGCCTCTGCCCCCTAGTGCCGGCTGGTTGTCCAAGCGCTGTTTTCTACGTGTATGTTTCTCTCAAACAGCCCAGAAAGAGTCCCCGCCTAACTTGCTCAGGTAAATATCTCTTATTAGGGGGTGGATATCAATCACTTTGACGTACAAACTCTTTGAGAATCTTCTAGGCCAAACCTTCCTTGCAGCAAAACATGTTTTCGCCTGGAAAGTTCCAACTAGAAACTTTCAGTCTTGGCTCCCAGGCTCCGTTTACGTTTTTTTGGGAAGCACCTTCTACATTCCTGTATTATCAGTGCACCTGACTCGCAGAGCGCAGTGGAGGAAGGCTGTGCCTGGATCCTAAAGACTGCGCAGGGATTCTTGCAAAACTACATGTTTATTTCTCAAAAGAGCCTTCGCAGTTAACCCCTCGCAAGCATGCTGGCTCTCTCAGTTCGAGAGTCCTGGCTGGTCAGCATTTTCCTCCATGCTTCAAATAAGCTCTAGATATATGCAAGATAGCTCAGTAGGTTATTGCAAGTGCCTAGATGCTTTTCACTACACTGTGCAAATAAATGGAACCTAAGACTAACTCCCTAAAGAAAACTGATCCTGAAAAGCTACACTGTTCCTTTCTAATGTAGCAAATATGTGTCCACTATCTGGAAAAATACAGCTTGAATACAAAAGAAAATAGGTGTTGCATTCTGTAATAGACTGCCCCTAACACAAAGACATTGAGTCTGCCTCAATGTAATGCTAGAGATACTGAAGGAACATGTCATGTTAAATAAAAATACATTTCTATCCACCATTCATTTAATTGAAAGACAACACTGGGAGCATGAGAACTTTCTCTGTTGAAATAGGAACATTGTAATTTTCAAAAGTGCTAAGGCTCAAGCCTTTGCAATACAATTACCAGCAGAAGAACTCTGCTTTCAAGCTCTGCAATTTAAAATGATAATTTCAGGATGTACTCTGTCATGTAAGAGAAACGGCTTATATGGTTGAAGGTGGAATGTTGTTTAATGGAAGAACTGTGCATAGGTCTACAGCCTGCCTGAGTTGTGATAGGGTCAAATAATTTTCGGATTGCACACCAAATGTTTGCAGTTTCAATTCTTTTGCTTTTTGCAAGCACTATTTCATGTAAGCAAGTACACATTTGCAGCAAAGGCTCAGAATGGCCTCAGTTGCAGATAAGGCCACATTCCAGAAGCGCTTCCCAGCCTTGGCTAAAGGGAAGGGGAAGAGTGAGTTAGATGCCCGGTGCATACCAGTATTTTTCCCTAGCAAACGAGTTGCTGGAGCTTCTAGAAGGGTTGCATAATGCTTGATTTGAGGCACACTTCATAAAAGCATGGCACCCACATGAGGGAGGGAGGATTAATCCAGTGAGATAGTATTGTGCATATGCGGAGTGTTCTGGAACAAAAAGGCCTCAAGTGGCTGTTCCTGTTTGCTATGTCTCGGTGAGTGCTGGCTTGAGAGGGTGGCAGAGTATCCATCCCAGTCCGGTGTCCAGTTGAGGGGCTCCCTGACACAGGGCAATATCGAAGGAACGTAGGAACTGTGCTTATTGTAACTTGCATTTGTCGGCATAATTTCCTGTGCATTTTGTAGTGATTATTTTCATTTTTATCTACTTATTGCAAAAATAAATGCAAGTATAAAGTGTTTCCTTTCCTTAGGGTGAGATCATTGTGTCAAGCAAGTGGTGTGCTTGCCTTGAGCAGGTCTCAGTGCGCACACACATATAAATAGAACAATTGGCATAGTCAGCAGGATCTGCAGAAACAATGCCATTCTGGAAAGGAAAAGAGAAATCGGGGCACAAGTTAAATGTAGGGGAGGCGTTCGGTCACATTCCCAGCTGGCTAATTTGCAGCCCTTGGTCACACATGGCTGAATTTCTGAATAGCTTGGTTGCGACCCATTGCATGGGATCAATAAGAGACACATATTTCATCAGTGTTGATTAGCAAGTGCTTAGCAGGGTCATCAGTGGAAAAAGATGAAAAGAAGCGAAAAGTGGCAGGCAAAATCGGATGGTTGTTTTTTAGCCGCACTCATGTATGTGAGAATGTGTTGGTTAAAGAAGCAGACATTATAAAATTATGAGATGAGATATCCCTGCTTAAAGAACAACAATTAATCATGAGAGAAACTTTAGAATCATCTGTCAAGCGAGGTGATGACATGGAAGACAAATGTGCCACTCTTGCAGTGCACGTAGCTAAAAACAAAGTGCAGAGAGGGAAGCCACACTCCTTCAAAGAAATTTGAGCGCTAATTAGGAACAATACTAGGAATCCAAATTCTTGGTATGGGGAAGTGAGTGATAGTGACCCTGAGACCTTGGACTGAGACAAAGCATTAGAAGTGCTTTTTTTCCAGATAGAGAATTCTGAGGGAGAAAAACCAGATGTTTCACAGAGAGCATGTGTTTACTCAGCATGCCTGTTAATAACAAATACATCTAAAGAGCAGGTTGGAGGAGGAAATGTGCAAAATACACATACAGTTAGAGAATATACACTGAATGAATTACTTGAAGTAGCCAGGATGTTCAGGCCAAAAGCAGAAGAGACGATATTTCCTTGGCTTCTCAGGCTGTTGGACTCAGGGGCGAATGGTGTCTTTCTTACACTAGAGGAATTATTAAAGATGGGTTCAATTATATCTAAGGCGTCCGATATTATGGTATTTATTTTTCTGCCATTTCCGTCTGTATTTATCCATATTTATTTTTGGGCCTTTTTTCTGTTTTTATTCACATTTATTTTTTGTCATACAAAAAGGTAATTAGCAACCCGTATTGTACTGTATTTATTCTAATAAACAAATGCATTTATTAAAGCACACATGCGCTATTTAGGAAAGAAATTCTAGCTAAATTTTTTTCCATAACAACCAACAGTTGCTCTTGTGACTTCTGCTGCCTCAAGATATATGCTGTCAGCAAAATGAAGAACTTTAATGCTATTTGTATACAACGTTTACACTAGCCATGATGCCAATCTGCAATGTGATTGGCCTGCGATGAATGAGTGAAATAGAGAATTTGACAAAAAGACCTGTTTTTCAGTTTTTTTTCCCATTTTTATAAATAAATAGAGACAGAAAGCAGATTGAATTCCATCTGTATTTATGTATGCAAATCAGAAAAACGGAAAACGGGAAGCCTTATTTATAACCAATGTAATGGTCAGTCAGATGATTTGTGGGGCGCAGGGAGTACAAGGCAACCATACGTTGCTTTCCAGGCTACTAACAGCATTGACAGATGTATATGCAACTCCCATGGATATGGAGGAGACTCGGGTGGCCTGGCACTCACTGGTAGAACCTACTGATCAGCTGTGCGAAATGGGAATGCAATGTGCATGTTGCAATGCCAACTTTATTGGTCATGATATGGAAGTCTTTACTTCAGGAATGAGAGCATGATTGCAGCGCAATGCTCCCAGCCACATGAAAGGGGCCTTATTATCTCTGCTAGGACCCCATCAAGTGAGACCGATTGGAGAAGTGGAAATGCTGCTAGGACAGTTAGAGGGGCTGGATGAAAGAAACAGTGCATAGACTGTAGAATCAGGTGCAGAATCAGGAAAAAGCCATGCTAAGGAGACAACCAAACAGAATAAGGCTAACACAATTAAAGGGACACACAGACAGATGTTGGTTGACCTGCTTCAAACAGGAGTGACCAAAGAAGAGATAGACAGTAAACCAACATACATTTTGCTTGAAAAGTGGAGGTGATACGCCCCAGTGCCCCCCTGAAGAAGTGTTTAAACCAAAATTGTGGGCAAAAGTATGCTCTGATTTGACAAAGTAGAAAAGAGAAGTCCCTGATCCCCTATTTGACTGAAGGTTTGGCACCCTCTCTGATGTGCAGATAATAAAGAGAGCTGGTCTCAGAGACAAACGTCCTTTTGAGCCACTGACTTTATATTTGGATGACAATGTGAAACAGGTGTCAGCCCTTTCAGACACAGGGGCAGAGGTGACTATTTTTCATGGAAATCCGAAACAATTGTCTGGCCCCAGAGTGCTGATGAATGGATATGGAGAGACAGAGACACTGGTCAAGCTATTTGAAGTGAAAATGTCGATTGGAGAAGGTTCCCCTTTTACAACCAGGATCTTAATTGCTACCATTCCCAAGTATATTCTTTGAATTGATCTTTTATTGGGGAAGATGTGAGAGTGGTGACTTCTGTTTTGATTGGGTATGCTAATTGGAGCCCTTTGCATTTGCCTCTGACTGCAGATCCAGTGTGTGTGAAACAGTACAGATTGCTCGGGGACACACAGAAATTGGTGAAACAATTGAATCACTGGTGCAAGCTGGTATCATGAGACCAGTAGTAAATCTCTTTAATTTGCCTTTGTGGGGTCTACGCAAGCCCGATAGTTATTGGAGAATGGTGGTTGATTTTCGAGCTTTGAACAAAAAGTGACCATCTTTAGCTGTGGCCATGCCAGACATTGTTACACTAGTGGAGAAACTCAACAAAGAATGTAATGAATGGCATTTGGTGATTGATTTGGCAAATGCATGTTTGTCCATTGATATAGATTTGGAGTCCCAAGATCAATTAGCAGAAACTTGGCATGACAGGCAATTCACATGTGCTTAGTCACCCCAGGGGTACCTGCACAGTCGCACTTTGCGTCACGGTTTGGTTACCAGAGATTTGTAAATGGTGCATTTGAATGAGGTACGAATGGCACACTACATTGATGATATCATGATTACTGGTGATGCTAAACTCATGTAGAAAATGTTGCAGAGACAATGATTGCACATTTGCAGAGCAGAGACTGGGCAATTAATCCCAAGAAGGTGCAGGGACCTGCTCAAGAGGTTACATTTTTGGGTGCAATATGGTCTGTCTCTGTAAAGAAAACTACCTGAGCCTGTAATTGAAACGGCACAACAGATGAGACAACCCATGGTTATAAAAGAGGCAAAGAGGTTGATTAGACTTAGGGGATTCTGGAGACATCACATACAACATTTGAGCCCGATTTGGAAACCAAAATACAAGGTTACCAGGAAAAAGCATGCTTTTGAATGGGGAATTGATCAGCAGAATGCCTTTCAACAAGCGAAAGATGCCTTACAGAATTACAGGGAATTGGGTCCTTTGACTGCCGATGACCTGTTCGAGATAGAAGTGCTTCTGCATAATGATGTTGGTGTGTGGAGTCTGTGGCAGAGACAAGGGCAGAAAAGAGTGACACAGGGGTTCTGACCAAGAATGTTCACAGGTGTCATGACCAGATACAATCTGCTTCTCCAGTGGAGTGTAACAGTTTATTGGGATCTAGTTGAAACTGAACACATCACAGGTGAACAGCCAGTTACAATCTGCACAAGGATCCTTATCATCAGCTGGGTGAGAGAAGCTAGAGGCGGAGTAAAAGTGGGAAGAGCGCAAGATGCCACCGTTGTGAAATGGAAATGGTATCCTCAGCAGAGAGCAAAGGCAGGATGAATAGGGGTGTACAAGCTGCAAGAGCAGATGCTGGATGCTAGAAGCTGTGAATTTGGAAACAATGCCTGAAATGAGTGCCCCTATAGCTCTGCCTAAATTGCCTTTCAAAGTTGCACCCCTGAAGAAGAACAGAAAAATGCATGGTTCACTGATGGCACCACTAAGTATGACAAAGGACACAGAAATTGGCAAGCAGTTGCCTTCCAGCCCCATCGAGAGACTTTGTTGATGAGAGAAGGGGTTGTAGGTTTGAGTCAAAATTAATAATAATAATAATAATAATAATAATAATGTATTTCTTATATAGCGCTACACACCCATAGGTCTCAGAGTGCTGAAATAAAAGAAGACATTATTACCCCACAGAGTGGTACTCAATGTATCTACCTCAGAAGGATGAAAAACGGAGTTGTCCAGGATTTGTACCTGCCACAGCAGGCTGCACACAGATAGCGGGGGCGGGCACTTAGCTTGCTATGTTATCTGAACTGCAAGCAGTAGCTGCAGGGATTGAATAGGTGAAAGAAACATAGACTGCCTTTATATATACCGACATTTGGGCCACATATCAAGGTCTGACTCATTGGGCGCTGGCATGGCAAAAAGAAGAATGGAAGATCAGGAAAACTCCAATCTGGGTAGGGTAAGACGTCTGGGAAGAGATGTGGTGTAGATGCACACATGTCCCCTGACACCTCTCTGGCTGCACTGATCAACAATGAAGTGGATCAGATGGCAAAGTTATGCCCAGTTAGAGCCTGAGAAGAAAACCAAGTGCTGCTGGCAATGGCAAACTCGGCTCATTAAACATTGGGTCATTTGAATTATTTGGCAGCATATGAGTGGGCCAAAAAGAAGACAGCTGCCAATCTTGGTGGATAATGCCAAACAGGCTGCAGTCCAACGCCCTGTGTGTTGTAAAGTAAAGTGGTACCCGCTTGAGAGAAAGCATCAAGGCACTTTAAAGCAATGAAAGAAAGCAGCAAGAATTCGGCAAATGTACTGCTATGCCCCTCTCCAACCAGAGAAGAAAAAGCACTATGTATATATATATATATTACATGGATGCGGTAGCGTCCATGTAGTTATGGTTAAGTTGGTGTTTCCATAGGAAGAGCACTTTTTAGGTGGCTTATAACTTCGCTCCCTCTAGACGAATCCTCACCAAACTTTGCAAAAAAAAGTATATGCCCCACTCTGGATTTTTTTGCAAAGTTTGGACAGGTTTGGTCCAGGGGGGGCCAAAGTTATAGGGGGGGTCCCAAAACATAGACATAATGGGAAAAAACGTTGCGCATAGCTACAGCCCGAACCGCTGGACGGATTTACACCAATTTGCGACAGGAGCGGCGGCTTGGTCCAGAAAGCGTGCTTTTGCAAATTTGGTGTAAATCCGTCCAGTAGTTTTTTTTAAAATTACCAAAATGTAAAGCAAACAAATTAGTGATATCTGTGTTCGCTTTGCGGACGGACTTCCCTGTTCTCTCCACGGACAGCACCCCGATTGGCCCATGGGCTTGCGTCATGTCCGCGGATATGCGACGTGTTCGCTGATTGGGCGGTGTGGTGCGTGATGCGCGTCAGATTTTCGGTCGCGCCCGCCATCTTGCATTCACCGCCGACCTCGGACAGCGCGGTGAAACTTGAATTAAAAATTGTATTTAGTGGCGTGTGTTGGTGTGTAAGAGTGTTTGGGGAGGGTGGGGGAGTATGAGATAGGTTCAATGTTGTATTTTCTTTATGTGCTAGACGCTTTTGTTGTGTTCGATTTTGTCTGCGGACAACACGGCTGTTCTGGAATGTTCGTAAATAAACAGAATGGATTCGGTGTCAAGTTGAAAGTGTTCTAAGAAAACTTGTGGGGTCTTGGAATGTTAGCAGGGGATGTCCTGGAGATGTTGTGTGTACTGTTCGTTGGCAAGCTGAAAGTGTTCTAAGAACACTCGCAGTGTCCTGAAATGTGCATACACAAAGAAAATGGGGGTGTCTTGAGGACGCTGTCCGTATTGTCCTCTGGCAAGTTGAATGTGTTCTAGGACCTTCCTTGTGTCCGAGGACATTAAAATGGTTGCAATGCTTGAATCTATGGGTGTGATATGCTGCGGTGGTTGTGGCCAGGGTATAGAATGTTGGGTGCATGGCCATTTGGCCATGTACCCAACACTCTATGGCCTGGCCACAACCACCGCTGCATATCACAGTCATATGCCATGCACCCAAGAGTCTATGTCCTGGCTAGAAGTATCGTAGCATATCACAGTCATATGTCATGCACCCAAGAGTCTATGCCCTGGCCACAAGTATAGCAGCATATCATACTCATAGTGGCTAAGAACACTCGTGGGGTGTTGGAATGTTCGCAGGGGGTGTCCTGGAGACGTTGTCTGTATTGTTCATTGGCAAGCTGAAAGTGTTCTAAGAACAGTTGCGTTGTCCTGAAATGTTCGTACACAAAGAAAATGTGGGTGTCCTGAGGACGCTGTCCGTATTGTCCTCTGGCAAGTTGAATGTGTTCTAGGACCTTCATTGTGTCAGCGGACATTGAAATGGTTGCAATGCTTGAATCTATGGGTGTGACATAGTCATATGCCATGCACCCAAGATTCAATGCCCTGGCCAGAAGCTCTGCAGCATATCACAGTCATATGACATGCACCCACGAGTGTATGCCCTAGCCAGAAGCACCGCAGCATATCACACTCAGAGTGGCTTATAACTTTGGGTCAAAAACAAATTTATAAGGAACAATGTCATAAGCCAGTATGGGTGTGATATGTTGCAATGGTTGTATTTATGATGTTATACTTACTATTTGGTTTAGTAACGGGAGTTTTCTTGTTCATTTCTGTGATAAAAGAAAATAGCATGTTAGTATTAGTATTTTATAAAGAGTTACTACATTGTACAATCAACATTTTTTCTTTTTTTTACCCTCATATTTAGTCGATGACAAACGAGTACTGTGCAATTTGCTCAGTGTCTGTGTTTGTTGCTAAAATCATTGGGTCTGTGGGAGAAAAAAAATCCATGTTCGATTAAAAAAAAAACTTTTTCTGTTATGCTATAGTTTATTTGTTTGTTTGTTTTCAGTGTTTACTTGTTGTTTCTGGCTAATGCTTTATACATTGGATTGTTCCAGTTTTTGGGAGCAGTAAGATATTGGGTATTTGTTTGGATATTGTACAGTTTTGGAGCGTTAGATACCAGTAGGCGTATTCTAACTGTTTATTTTTTTATATTATTTCGTGGTATTGATTTATCTGTTTGAATATTTCTAAATTTTGGGACAGTTAGATACCAAATGGCGTATTCTAACTGTCTATTTTTTGATTTATTTGAGTAGTCCTAATTTATCTGTTTAGTTGTTGTAGCATCTTTGGGCAGTTAGATAGCTTTTGGAATATTGTGACAGTTTATATTTTTTTTTACTACAAGTGTACTTAAGGTTTAAGTACAGTTTAGTTATCAAATTTTGGTTTTAAGAACACTAAATAAGCGTTTGTAAGATTTGCTGGTAATCTCTGCTTTAGAGTAATGGTACTATCATTACATTCAAACCATCCACATTTCTTTTTTATATATGCAGTTTAGTGTCCTGAGTTGGTTGTGGCTCCTGCGTGGTAGATGATACCTATTGTTGTGAAGGTTTTCCTACCAAGTGATATTTGACCATGTGTGAATCCAGTCAGCTTGCAGTTGTTTTTGGTACCATCTGCATTGTAACGTAGAAGCATTAGTATTACGTATTTACTATGTGTTTGTATTACTAACGTGGAGCGATTATCTGAATTGCAGGTGGAACATAATCTACCGTGGTTTGCATTTTGTACAAGTTGCTGAAATGGAACAGATTCACAATTAGGTATTGGTATATACACAAAGTGCTCATTGGGGATTTGTTCTTGTGTCACATTGTTGCAGAGAGTGCATGTATGTTTCCACATGTATGAAATTTGGAAGATTTCATTCATAGGTATGTTTTTGTTTTCCAGTACTTGTAGTAAGAACATTAGAAATTCTTGTGGATCTTCCTGTGTGTTTTTCACCATTCCAGCACAGTAGTCCAATTGTTGCCTTATTCCATAAACACTATACGTGTTGTCAGGATTGTTTGCTGCATTTCTGTGAAGTACTAACATTTGCAAACACAATGGGTCTGCACTATGTGAGTAAATGTTCTCAACAATTGGTGGTAATTGAAATAGAATATTCATTGCTACATTTGCATAGCAACTTACACCAACTATATTCGAGAGTTTAAATGGACCATGTAGTTCTGTATCTGACTGCTTTTTTTGGAGTTTGTCTTCCTTCTTTGAAGAAGTACCTGGTTTACTTTCGCTAATTGATTCTTTTTTGATTGTGGTACTTGATGAAGTTTTAGTTTATTTTACTCTTTTTGGAGGATTTGCAGTGGCATCCTGTTGCATTTCTGTTTGATTTAGTTTTCTTTTAAAACATTTTCCTTTTTGTGGAACAGGATATGTTTGTAGATGGGGGGTGTATAGTGAACAAAGTCTATTGTATTCTAAAATGCAAGGAATATCAGTGTTTATTTTACTTGCATCAAAGTTGATTAGAAATAGACCATCAAGTGTACGTAAGCGTGATAGTGCTACCAATGTCTGTCATTGCTTTGTCTAAGGTAAGACCTTGTGATTTATGAATGGTGACTGCGTATGCAAGAGTTAGAGAAAATTGTTCTCTGCGTACATACATGTCTTTGAAGAGAAGGAATCGAGCTGTTGAGCGTCCTATTCTTTTAACTTCTGAAAGTTTGTCAAAGAAAATATTGACAAACTGAATTTTGTTGTCACGTGGGTATGTTTGAAAGCCAAAAACTGTACCCAGTGCTCCATTAACTAGTCCTTGGTCTACGTCAAGGTTACGTTTCAGCATTACTCTGCAGTTTAAGGATAATTTTAATATCTTTTCCAAGCCTGCTGTGTTTGAGATTGATTTTTCTAAACTGTTTAGTCTTGCTGTGGCTTGGTCACACATGAGTAGTGTCATTCCATGTACATCTAGTTTGTCTGTGGTGCTAATTTCCATTATTGGTTGCATTTCTTTACTTAACATGATTTCATTGAATTTGAAACAGCTTGCAAGAGTTGGCATTAAGGCCATACAATTGACATCGTTGTGGGCTAATTGTTCCATAACATCTGTAGCACATGTATTATCACCATAAAGTGCATGAATGTGCCGGGTTTTCAATATTGCTTCTGCTTCTCTAGAAAGTATACCAACTCTGATACTTTTTAAGATTTTGGCATAAGTGAAATCTGCAGATTGGCGCATGTTTTAAAAATAGGCTCACCTTTTACAGGTGTCAATTGAAGAAGATCTCTGAAAACAATAATGTGTTTTCCTGCAAAGAGCTCTTCATAGTTTGTTTTGAGTACTTCCTGTAATCTGAGGTGAATCAAAGCCAACATTACGTTGGACACCATGCTCACTTCAACTATTAGTAGCATTTTCATTTGTTTTAATACTCTGCGTAGTTCCATTGCAGATTCTGCAGAAAGTTTGTAATAATCTAATTTGTTTTGGTGTTCTACTGGCAGGAGTAGTAATCGGTGTAAAGTGACACCACCTATGTTGTAGGCAGCTAAACCTGGGGGGGCAGTGACAATAGCTGACAGTTTGTTGTTTGTGAATTGTTGAAGGAACTTACTGATGATTTTGATTAGATATGTTTTGCCAGAACCAGCTTCACCACTGACATACAATAGTATAGGTTTGTAATTTTGACAGGTGCATTCTTTGTTTTCATGTTGTACACCATGTGCAATTTCTTTTGTTACTTCTTGAAAAATGCTGTTGCTCATTGTTTAGCTTTGATTCTAGTATAGTTAAGTCTTCTTCATCTTCATACTCACACATGGTGTTTTGTACTTCTATCATAGATAATTCTGCCTCATTTGTTGTTAGTGGGTCTCCCAATGGTTCTTGGCTTCCTGTGACAGATGGTTGACTACTGTCAGGAGTGTGATTATCTAGTTGGGCCTGGAGTTCTTCTTCGTGTTGCTGTTCATTGTGCAGCATTGTTTTGTACTGTGCAAAGCTTACATCAGTTATACTGCTTTCATTTGCTTTGAAAGCGTCTTCATATGAGTCATAGTTATCTAGTATTTCTTCTTCTTTCTCCATGGTTTAAAGAGTTGTAGCAGGGACATGTAATGTACTTCTTTATGTTGAGGAGTCTTTAATGACAATTTGATATGATTAATTAAATTTGGTTTGGTGAGTTTTACTAAGCTGCCTTCACAGTTTGTCACTTTGTATTTACGGTTTTGTTCATCAGGTTTTATATTATTTTTGTATGTGTAGTTTTGGGCTATGTGGTATAGATTCATGGTTTCCAAAGTGGTACTGCTGTTTGGGTAGTATGTGTCCAATAAATTGTTTTTTAAAATGTCTTGGCTGTTGGGATCATGTTTGGCTATTGTTTCTATATCTTCATATGATTTTAGAACTCTTTTTCTAGATTTAGCTGGACCAACACTTAGCCATACTATATTTGCAGATTTACCATACAATGCAGTACCAGTTAATCGATCAGCTGCTTCATAGGATCCACATTCTCTATGGGACAGCATTTTTATGCCCAAGCTGTATAATTTCTGAGACACTGTTTTATCTGATGACAGGTCATTCCAGAGGTCTTGGAGCTCTGTCTTTTCTGATTTGGTTAAGTAAGCTGTGACATATCGTGCACCTGCAGTACAATTGTCTGCAATATACTGCACGTCTATGTTTGCATTCAATTAGTAGGCAATGATTGCATTGTAATCATTGATATATTTTTCTTCTTCTTTTCTTTTTATGCAATATGTATTTTTAGGTGACCTAACTTTAACACTATGTCTAACTGAAGACATGAGGTTGTTCACTTGACCTGTATTTGTGACTGGTCTAGGGAAACCAAATTGGCATTTGGTGTAGTATTTCCCTTTGTTTTTGTATTTGCGACGACAATGTTTGCCACATTTGTGTCTTTGGAATTGTAACATTTTTGCATGAAGATCACTATTTGTGGATTCTGATGGAATTTCACAAGTGACATATTTTTCAATAAACTGTAAAACAGTGGCATCACTGTCTTGACCAAATTTAGGAGCATCTTTAATCCATAAAAGCATGTGGATATGTGGTGCTCCTCTGGCTTGGTATTCTTTTCTCCAAAAGAAGTGTTGCACTTCTCCAAGGGGAGGAACAGTTTTGTTACAAATAAAATGTAGCATAGCAATGAAGAGATGGTGAAAATATCGTGAAACATTAACAGGATACTGTGAACAAAGTTCTCCAGGTGTTAGTATATCTATGTTTGTTTTGTTTTCGTTTGATATGCGTAGGAAAGCATGTAAATCTTCCCATGCATATTATGCGCAACTTAATGTAAGAAACCAAGTGGGTGGGCCAAGGTTTATGATCATACAGCGTGCATCTCCATGACGTTGAAACCAGTACTCTTTAGTACCACGCATATTTGCTAATAGATTTGTTAGATTTGCTTGTAAAACCTCATCTTGTTGTTGAACTTTTTGTAATAATTGTGTAGCTGTCATATTTTGAAAGTGTGATCCTGATTTTAATATGTGTGTCACTCCGTAACATAAAGTTGCTAGTTCACTTTCAAAGAGTAGGTGGAATATGTATTCCACATTTTGTCGAAATCTGGGATCTTCAGAATACATTCGTAATAAGCGATATTCTGATGCTGATATTTGAATAGGTCTAATCATCGTATCTTCCTCCTTTGCCAATAGGAAAGAATAGAGGAAAAGCACGTGCTTCTATACTTTTTTCCCATATGCTGATTGGTGATCCTTTTGTTTGACGCATTTGGTACGTTTCCAGTGCATCTTCTATGGTGTCATTAGAGTGCAATGGATGAATTGTATAATGGTCTAAAGTGTTTGATATTGTAGCAGGATCTAGGAGCTCAATTTGACCAGCTTCTTGTGTCTGTTCAATTATTTCACTTGTATCTTGCAAGTTTTCTTCAATATTAACTTCTTTGTAATATTCATTGTTCTCTTTAAGATATTGGTGGGCTTCTCTAACTTTATGTAAATCTACCAGTTGTGGCCAAATTTTTTTGTCTTTTGTAGGTACTCCATTTACCAAGATAATTAAAGATTGCTGCATTGGACGTTGCACTCCGAGAGTGTGCACATTTTCTTTTAGATCTAATGGTAAATACACTACTTTTCCACGAATACCTTTCACTAATTCAGAGGGAGGTAATTTTGCAGTTTTTGGTTGAAGGCGTATTATTGCTTGAAATGGGTGCACTGTTTGAATTATGATGCTCTCATATAAATTAAGTTGTTGAAGGGGTTTTGGTAGTGGATACAATTCCAAGTTATTTGTGATAGCATGTGAAGGAGTTTGGTTGTTGTCAAGTTTTGTAGTGCAGTAAGTGCAAAGTATTATGGGGTCAGTTATTTCGTATTTGTTTTCTGCTATAAGGTAGAGAGCTAATTCAAACCATTTAGAATCTCCATTGTCTTCTATTTTGTATGATAGGTCTATAGTTTTTGTGCTACTTTTATATAAAGTTCTGCGGCAACATACACACACGCGGATTTGTACTTCAGATGAAGTACTTTCAAATTTTAGTATTTCTTTTTTGTATGTCTGTAGTGAAAGGTTGGCATGTGCTGAATTGTTACGAAGTTGCTTGACAGCTAATTCATCTTGTAAGTGGGTTTCACTTCCAAAATATTTTGTCTGGATATAGTCGATTTCTTCTAGGAGGTCTTTTGCTGTACCATGTAGAAGAATGTTATTTAAATTGGCTAGTACTAAAGCAGGACTTTTAGCATAGTACAGTTTATAAACTAGATTTCTTATACTTACATGATGTGTAGATATCCTTTTGATATCATGGAAGGGTGTTTTGCAAGTAGGTCCTGTAATGCAGGCCAAGGAATGTCCTTGTAGTCCTGTGTACTTGCGTATTGGACAAGCATCCATATTTTGCAGTAGTTTCCTTTTGATTTTGTCTTTGCTTTTCACATATTGATTGAGGAATTGGCGTAAAGACTTGAACATTTTTGTGATTGTTACACATTGACGTGCATGGCCATGGTACACTAGATTTTCTGATTCAGTTGAATGGAGGGGTAAATCTACGTTTTCAGGGCATATTTTTGTAAGGAGTTCTTCTTGTTCCATTATGGTATTATTAACTTTTTCATAACCTCGACCACTGCTATGTATGGCAATTGTATTTGTTTGCTTTTGTTTGTAGGCTTCTTCATTAAAGTATGGTTCTGTGGTTGTAGTGTGACTCCATTCACCTCCACAGATATTTAAGAAGTTATTTCTGTTGACCTTTCATTTATTGAGAAGTCTTTTTTGTAATTTAGTTGTTAGTTTTGTTAGTGGTTTCGTTCTGTTTAACACTAAAATAAATAACTTTGTTTTGAAAAGAAGTGCACTGTCTATCAACGCCTCTAAGATTACTTTCCTACGATAGTTTTGAAGTCTTGAACCTGGTTTCTCTCCTGTTTTCATAAGATTTTGAAGGACTTTGGGATGGAACATTTTGGCTAAAATACTTTTCTTGGTATGCTTACTTTGTACTATATCAAGATTTATAGAAGAAGTTTTATTTGTAGTGATAGTTGATTTTCTGTTAATTGTTTTTTGGGTTGTTTTACTTTTTGATAGAGGAGGGAAAGTTTTTGTACTAGAAACTTCTTCTGTTTCACTACATGACTGTATTAGCTGTTGTGTTTCAACTTTTTTTTACAAATTCTGCTATAGATGGATGTTTATGTTGGAGACTTTTCTTTTCATTTGCTCTACTTCTGCGTCCCTTTCTACGGAGTTGCTTTTTGGTAGGCATTCTTTAGGATCTGTTGAAAAAAATACAGAAGGTATGGGTTGGGGTGTTTTGCAATGCATGCGTGGTGTGTGCATGAGTGTATGAGTAAGGTGATAAAGATGTATGTAATGGTGTGTGATTGTGCATTGGGAAGCACAACTAGTAGGGATGGCTATTCTTGAATTAATGTGTTACTAAACTGGGGTTCTGATGACAGAAAAAAGTAAGCTAGTGGTGTGGAGAAGTATAAATAGTATATCTAAAGCTATACAATTAAAACAGTTGTTTTTTCTACAACATCTAAATTCTAGCAGCTGAGTTGGGTAATTTGTATGTCGAAAAATAGGAATTTGTGGGCCATTCTGCCAGTAAATCACTGTTCAAGACGGGGGGATTTTTGGTCAGAATGGTGCAGAATCTCTATTTTTAGGCACAGAAATAGCATGAATTAAGCTTACAGTGTGAGTAATAATTCAAATATTATGGTAACATTCTACTTACTTTTTTTCTAAAATGGGCAGTTTGTTCTTAATTGTTCTTTGTAGTTCCAATTCGGCTGCTTCTTTTCAGGAGAATGGTCTTCACTGCAATTGTAAAAGAAAGAAATTAGTAATTTGGTTTGTATATAGCACTCTTTTTAATTTAGACATAGATTTCTTAAATTGAAATGCTCAGCGCCTTCCTTAAAACCATTAAAACTATTTTATGACTAACTGTAGGAAAGAAAATATCTTCACTATGGCTTGTTAAATTCATAATGTACCACTGTATACCACTATTCCTGCAACTAAGTTTTTCCACGTAATAGTGAGTCCATGTCATAGCCTGCTTTTCCACGTAATAGTGAGTAAATGTCATAGCCTGCTTGTCCTATATAAATGTAAGTACTTATATAAACTAAAAAAAGTAAAACCAAATGTGTTTGTACAAATATTATTCTTTGAGATTTGATCATAGAGTGTGCATGTAATTTTGTTTGATTATATGTAGTCTATATATTTTATTTGAAAAAGATTAGTTTAACATTATTTGCGTGTGTGTGTGTACAAAGGAATTAAACGGTATAAAGGTTTGTAAGTCACAGTTCATTTTAGGATAATGAAAAAATGATCGTAGATTCATTTTACAGATTATACAAGGTAAAAGTCGGTTAGAAAATGTGTTCATGTACTGTATAGAAAATATGCATACCTGTAGTTTGTGTTCATGCATATGGATATGGACGAAGCTGCAAGTAGAAATCTTGGATATTTGTCTAGTATTTCTCGTAGATCGTGGTTGCCAATGGTATGAGACTTGTAGTCCGAGAGATTCACCGTACATTTGCAGGGCTGATCTACGATGATGCAGTTACATGTAGAGGTCGTGGATTTGATTGGTGGATGGTCATGTGATTTCTTAGCTACATCCAATGAGGGAATTGCACAGAAAGTGAAGTGGAAATGGTAGAAGGGCTGTCCATGTTACGATACGTTCGCGGACATGGCGGTAGTTCCAGGACACCGCATATTACATCCGGGGAATTTGGGGTGGGGAGGCATGCAAATGAGATTGAATGTAGCAAGGGATTGGTCAGTAAAGTTTAGTGAGTCTGTTGTGCTAGGAGAGGTTTTCTCTGATATTCTTTTTGGTGAGAGAAGAACAGATAGCTATGGCTGAGTGTTTCAAAAAACAGATTGTGTGGATTTTGGGAGACTCGTGGATACATTGGTTGAAGGTGCATGCAGAAAGCTGTGGAGTATCTATAGATCTTGGATTCCCACATGTGGAAGTGCACTGGCATGGAGTGCATGGAATGAAGTGGCTGGACTTGCTACCTCTCTGTGCAACTTTGAAGATAGAGGAACATCCAGACATAATTGTAATTCATTGTGGAGGGAACAGTTTAGGACACGTGTCTGGAATTTCTTTGCAATTTGCAATGCAAGAAGGACTTCAGAAGATCATGGATATGTTTCCAAACTCCAAAGTTATTTTTTCACGGATTGCGCAGAGACAAATGTGGCTTCGTTCTTTCTCATGTGGTCCACAAATGGAGAAAGCAAGGCGTAATGTCAATAAGGCTGTTTGTGCTTTCCTAAGCGATTTTGGCATGTTCTCTTTTCACAATGAAAATATTATGTTTCGTAGTACATACATTTTTCGCAGAGATGGAGTCCATCTTACTTATGCTGGCAATCAGATTTTTCTGAGAAATGTACAAAATGCATTGCGACCATTTTTAGAAATGCAGCATCTATTTTGAAGTAGGTGTTAAGTATTTATAATTTTTGACATACAAACACCTCCCAAAGGCTCTTTTCAGAGCCACCACTTCCTCCCAGAGAAAAAAGCAATGGTTACAATAGGGCAGCACCCCAATTTTTTTTATTTTTGCGAACTGTCCGTGGACTTTCAAGAAATAGAAAGGGCCCTGCATTCCTTATCGCTACTTCTATTTTTTAACTGTGAAAGGCGGCTCTGAAAAGAGCCTTAATTTTTGGGGGATTTTTGTTATTTTGTATTTTTTTGGTTTTTTACACACGACACACTTGGAGAGGTGGGGAAAGGAGGGTAAAGGGGGGGACACCAACCACAGGGATAAGAAAGGGCGAGCTGAGAGAGGAAGATGTAGAGTGGGTTTGATGATGATAGTCTCAAAAGCACTCCGAAGTCGCTGCCCCCTACAGAATACTGTGTCACAGTGTCACAGTACATACCTACAACTGTGACCCTCGAAAGGTAAGGGTCTTCAGAATTCTGTATGGCCTGTGAGGCAGCTTGAGGAAGACACTGTCCCACAGAGGTGTTCCTTGTGGTGACAGGATCAGAAACAGAGGATGAAGTAGAGGCAATCAACCTACTACACTCTTTGCAAGGTACAACCTTGCGAATTGCCCCAGTGTGGAATGAGTTCAGGTGTCGCTTCATGGTCGTAGTCCCAAAGCTATACGAACTATGCCTCCCGCGACTGAGTACCATTTTGCAGGTGACACGGTTCACACGAGCCTTAGGACCATTCCCATGAACGGTAAACAATCGCCACACCCAAGAATCGGGCCGCGGGCGGCTAGTAGGGATTTCCTCTACCTCATTCTCGTCATCCTCTTCTTCCTCCTCTGTATCCTCACTCCTGTTCCCCTCTTCAGGCCCTTGGGGAAATGGTGGTGGTGGAGGGGGTGGGGGTGGTGCTGAGGTAGATGTAGCACCATGTGGTAATAGTCGAGCCATGGATGTCATAGGCTTGGAGATGGAAATCTCAAAATCTGCAAAGTATGCAGCAAAATGCAGTGTGCTCTGTGGAATAGTCAGAAACACAATGAGAATGCGCTCTAGGGCGTGGTCTTATATAGGGGTGCTTGTGCGCGGGTCGCGGACATGCGCGCCGTCCGCAAGACAGATCGAACATCAAAAAAGGTTCAAAAAGTCACAAAAACTATGTGGAAAGTTAGGATTAGTATGTGGGATTTGTGGTATGGTGATTTTTTAATGAGAAATATTGTGGATTACTTGGAAATGTACTTTTCAACTGTTCGGGGACACGAACAGTGTCCACATTTAGAGCACGAGATGAGCGTGGGCGTGGTCACATGATTGTTTTGTGAGCATGTTCGCTAAGGTAGCGGCCGTCCGCAGGACCCCCAATGTACGGACATTGTTTCGCGCATGCGTGTTGATGTTCTACAGACAGTGTTCTGGTCCTGAACTAATTAAAAGTGCGTCACATGTAAAACGAACAGTTACGGACAGCCGTTTGTTCTTAGCACAGTTTAATTTATTTGCTAACAATACGGACAGACATAGCGTTTCAAGCACACCTCCATTTTCGTTTATTTACGAACAATTCAGGACACCACGAGTGTTCTTAGAACAGTTTCTGCTTGCTAGCGAACACTACGAACAGGCATAGTGTTCTTAAGGACACCTCCATTTTCGTTTATTTACGAACATTTCAGGACACTACAAGTGTTCTTAGAACATTTTCAACTTGCATGAGAACATTACGGACAGATGTAGTGTCCTCAGGACAGTTACATTTTCGTTTCTTTACGAACATTTCCGAACAACCGCGCTGTCCGTGGACACCTAAATTGGTTTCATCACAAAGAACTGAAAGTAATTACAACAGAATATAAGAAAAGTAACTTTATTTCATATATATATATATATATATATATATATATATATATATACAATTGTGACTGGGAAGGTGGGGCAGAAACAGAAACAAAAACAGGAGAATTAGGGATTTCTAGATAACTGGGATCAGGTGAAGAAGGGAAGGAAAGCTCATCGAAACGCTTTGGTCCATAGACAGGGTTTGGGCTTAACTGAGTGGGATAGGGTGAGGGGGGACAAGTGCAGGTTGGACAATGGTGTGCTGCTGGTGGTTTCACATGATTTTCCACAAAGTTTTTCAAATCCATAAAATTTTGCATAAGGTCGTCCATTTTTTGATTAATCTGTTGTAGAGTGATATCCTCTGATTGTTGTTGTGAGATGCTTGGAATTTTTGTATGGTCTGTAATAAAAAAAAATGTATATGTTAATTGTATACAAAATAATATTTATTAATTGGTTTATATAGTAAAGTGTGTACCTTTAGATGGACTATCTTTTAACATTTCCTCTCGTGGGAAATGATCCTCTAGCCAGTTGAGAGTCCTACACATTTCTGTGAGAAAACAAAAAAGTAATATTTTTTTTCTAATATAGAAAGTTTATAAATATATGAGTAAAAAGAAGTGCACTTACTATGTCTGGTGAGATATGTAATCAGTAGTGTATACGTCTGGTCTTGCTGTTGGTTGTGGAGCGTCTGTGAGGTAATTATGGTGGAAGCCACTTTATATTCTTTTAGTATATTCCATTTTAAAACATATTGTATTTAAATGAATGGTTAGTGTGTTACACATATGGGTTACATTTTTTAAGTATTACTACATATACTTTGTATGTGTGCTGTTTTGTGAATTTGTTAAATGTTCCTATGTTATGATATAACTATTACACATACCCCCCCAGAGTTTTTAGGTGGTGGTACTGTTGTCCGAACATGTCTGCGGACCGTCAAATTCAGTAGAAAGGGTTCAGTATGTTCCATGTTATATGTACATAAAGTCAAAGTTATTTTTGTTAAGTTGTGCTACTAAAAAAACTATGAAATTCAGTGAAAAGACTTTGTTAAAGGGACGTTATGGTTAAGTTGCACTATGAAAAACCTATGAAATTCAGTGAAAAAACTTTGTTAAAGGGACGTTATGGTTAAGTTGCACATGAAAAACCTATGAAATTCAGTAAAAAACATAGGCAGTTTGTGATGATGAAGGTGCAATATTCATAATCTTGTCATGTTGAATAGTGAAATGATAACTGCTTTCTTATTACAGTTTTGCGTACTGTGAACATGTAATAAGTAGATAATAAAACCCACTTAATACATAATTGTCATGAATGACATTTGTGATGTCATCTTTGATGTCCTGGGTGTTAGTGTTAGCAGTGCACGGTGGCGCGAGCTATGGTTGCTTATCTTACCATAACTGCCGAATTTCAGGGGGTTTTCAGTTTTACTTTGAACCATAACGTCCCTTTAACAAAGTTTTTTCACTGAATATATATATATATATATATATATACATATATATATATATATATATATATATATATGTATATATATATATATATATATATATATATATATACTCAGGCCTATTGATGGCACATCCAACAGCACATGATTACTAACTTTGCACCCTGCAAGGCATGTAATATCTGATAATACATTATAGCATTCCAGATTAAATTCAATTTGAAGAAGGCAGTCACAAAGCTGTGAATGCTGTGCAGAACTGGGCTCAGGAACAAGGAATACACATGGACACTTCCTATTATCCATTACCTGCAAGCCTCAGGACTGATTGAATGCATGAATGGTTTATTGAAACATCAAATAAAGAAACAGACTCAAACTCACAGGCTCCAAGGGTGGCACACGCATATAGCTTAAGCCCTGTTTGAACTGAATAATCACACTTAAGGGAACAAGCAAACACCCTTTGTGAGACTTACAAGTGAGAAACAAGAAACATCACAGACACTTGTAATGAAGACTGAGAAAGAGGCAAAACTGCCTGTCCAAGCAACACCATACAGTATTTGACTAGACCTTTTTTTCACTTGCAGGTGATCTAATCCCAGCAGGACAGACAAAATCTGTATAGCTAGGCATTGGGATCAAGTTACCAGCTGGGACCTATGGAAGAATCGCTGCATGATCCAGTCTAGCAAATAAAGGCATTGGTGTAATAGAGTGATTGGTCCATATTATCAGGGAACAGTTCACATGCTACTGCACAACATGGGCACACCTGAAACACCATTGGGAAAATATGACTGCATTGCAAAGTCGATTTGCGAGCAGTATATTACTCCACAAGTGATTGGAACCAAGCAGACCCCTGATAAAGGGGAGAGGGCGGATTTGGGGGTACTGACAAGAAAGTGTGGGTCCACCATCCAAATAGGAAACCAGAAGCAGGGATAATACTGAGCAAAGGGGTGGAGAGTATGTACATTGTACTGTTACAAAATTCTGATATTCCTGTTTATGTGCCCACCATCAGGTTGACGCTGCGCTCGAAAGGCCCACAATGAGGGTGGTTGGGGCTTTTCTAGGGGTATGCCTGGCAAGTCAAGTCAGTGTTTTCTTGATAAAGGGCATCCTGCTGCAGAATGCCACATGAACACAGAGTCACCTGCAGCATGCCCAATGCTACTATGCTGCGAGATACCAGAAATCACACTGTAGCATGTGAGAAGAGCACCGAGGATGAGACATACCTGCAAAGCCCAAAAAGCTGTGGTAAATGTGACAGAAATGCTTTTGTAACCTATGATACTTCTGAATGTATCAGTTATGACTGCACAGAGAAAATGCAACTGTCGGATGGCAGTATGATTTATCTGCTGAAAAATGGCATAGGGCCTCATTACACGGATGGCGGTAGGGATTTAACGTTACCGGTAATGTATTACCGGTAACGTTAAATCCCCATGTGGATCACGACCCGGCACACCGCTATTAGCGGCACCGCTAATTACGGTGCCACTAATAGCGGGCAGGCCGCGTGCGCGCGACCCTCCATCCCGTTAATTACGCCATGCCGCTATTAGCACAGCATCACAAGGCCAGTGCACATGCTAATAGCGGCATGGTAAATCCCCCCAAACCCCTTACCGCCATGGTGCAAATACCGGCATCGCGGACCACCCGTAAAGGGAAATGAGCAGTGTTCCCACCTGCCACAGGTGCACCAAATCAGCACAGGTGAAGGCAATGGAGACTGTGGCAGCTCAAAAGGAGCACACCACACCCCTTCCCACACCCCTCCCCACACCAAGATGGTTCCAATACTGGCAGCATTACATGGCCTGGAGGACCTCATTGCAGCGCAGCTGCTACAACAACAGGCAGCACAAAGGAGACGCAGGAGGAGGAGGAGGAGGGCAAGACAGGCACAGCAGGCACCACAACGCCACCTAATCATACCACAGAGGCACCCACCAATACCCAGGATCAGAGCCAGTCCATTCAACCTGACCCCTGAGCAGATACACACCCTGTACCGTCTGGACAGGGCTACCATCACCAGCATCGTGGACATGATCCACGACGACATTGTGAGCCTCATAGACATCAGAACTGCCATCCCCCCGCTACTGAAGGTGGTGAGTGTGCTCCACTTCCTGGCCACAGGCACCTATCAGCATACAGTGGGACAGATGCATGGCATCTCACAACCAGTATTCTCACGCACGCTGAACCAGGTACTCGATGCACTCCTGAAGCATGCACCTGAACACATATCCATGCCACAGACTGCCCAGGAGATTGCAAACACAAAAGTTGGCTTCTATTCACTGGCAGGCATTCCAAGTTGCATCGGGGCCATCGACTGTACCCATGTGGAATTGGTGGTCCCACATCACAATGAAGTAGTGTACCGAAACAGGAAGCAATTCCACTCCATCAATGTCCAAATGGTATGTGACGCCAACAAGATAATCACACATTGCTGTGCCAGATTCCCAGGATCAACACATGATTCCATGGTTCTGCGGAACTCAACTATCCCACGCTACATGGAGCGACACACCGGACAACGTTCGTGGCTACTTGGTGAGTAGCAGGGCAAGCACATGGCTGCGTGATTTGGGGGGGGAGAGATACATACTCCAACTGGGTGTGAATGGGGGGGGGAGAGATACATACTCCAACTGGGTGTGAATGGGGGGGGGAGAGATACATACTCCAACTGGGTGTTGACTGGCGTCCATAGGGAAAATGGACATACAGGTGTACGCCAATGTCCTTCAGGGAAGGCCACGATGTACTTGAGAGGAACCCACATGCAATTCGAAGGTGCAGAACATTGAGAACAGTGCAGGTTGCAAAATATCACACATCCATCCACATTGCACATCATGCCACACCACATATTACACAAACCTGCAACATGGTGTCAAGACCGTAATACAGAATCAGTGCAGCACAACATCAATCCAGCAACGCGCCCTTGAATGCATGCAAAGGGATCACCCCTAGACATAGCACTGAACCACACACCTATGGCACCACTGAAGTGATGCTTCACAGCATGGCAACATCGGTGTCAGGATGTCAGTACACTAGCAGTGTGTTACCTAATTTGTATGGGCCAGGGACACCTAAGACCTGGCCTCACCCAGGACATGTCAATTACTGTTGGAGGCATGAATGTGGCATTTCTACTTGCAGGGTCGACCTCCCCCTTGCACGTTGCTGTCACACAGACCATCTGCATGAATGCTGTCAATTTAGTACTTGAATCACAATGCAATGTCAATTTGTGTGATGTGAACAGGCCGATCTTGAGGTGAACAGTAACAGGACCCCGTTCATTCCCCCATACAGGTGATGCGGGCTATCCCATGAAGCCCTGGCTCCTCACACCTGTACGGAACCCACAGAACAGGCACGAGGAGGAATACAATCGTGCACATACCCGTACCCGCATCGTGATCGAGCAGACTTTTGGACAATTGAAGTCACGTTTCAGGTGCATTAGCAGGTCTGGTGGTGCTCTCCTGTATGGACATGAGAAGGTGTCCAAGATCACCATGGCATGTGTCATGTTGCACAATATGTGTATCAGACGGAATGTGCCACTGCCCCCTGACGTAGAAATAGAAGCACCTGATGAGGATGATGATGGTGATGAGGATGGAGGTGAAGGGGATGCAGGTGTTGCAAGAGGGGATGGCCAGGAGGGACGTGCTGTGAGACAGCATCTGATCCACCAAATATTCTGAGGAACATGTTTCCGTACTGTCACATGGATATGGGGTGTAATGCACTGGTGTATGTTTTGAAGCACGCAATGGACCCTGTTGCCAATAAAGTACACACACACAATGAAGATGTCCAAGCCTGTGTTTTGTTCAGAAACCAGTGTATTGAGTGACATGAAGGTGTAGTAGTGCAAGCCCAGAAACATCCCACCACCCTCCCCCCCCCAACAGACCCATAACACCCTTCCCCCCCCCCACAACATCCCAACACCCTTCCCCCCCAACAGACCCATAACACCCTTCCCCCCCCAACAGACCCATAACACCCTCCCCCCCCCCAACAGACCCATAACACCCTTCCCACCACCCCCCACAACAGTCCCTCATGTCTCTGCCATTTCTGCCATGGCCAATGCACACCGGGGTATCCCCATTAGCCCCCTAATTGCAATTGTCCTTGGAAGGGTCTTGAGGGTTGCCAGACGTGCGCCTGGTGGTTCTCATCGAGCGCCTGAGGGGGCTTGTTTGAGTTGACCCGGAAGTCGAGGATGGGGCAGACTGGCCTTGTGGGTGAAACTGGCGGTCCATTGTGTCTGCCATGCGGACAAGCACCTCCCTAAGACTTGCAATTTCATTGCATATCCTGTCCGTGTTGGCGTCCATGCGCTCAGTGGAGTGCCTCGCCGTCTGGACTATCTTCTCGGTGAGATTTGCTGCCTCAGCGACATGCTGCCCAACCAGCACGGTCAGCTCCTGTTGGCGCTGCAGGATGGCAGTGAATTGCTGATCTGTGCCGGGTGACCGTGCATTGGATGCCGTGCCCACAGATGGCTCCAATGCAACTGGTGATGGTAGCATGGGTGACATTATTGCAGGGTTGGTGTCCTCGTAAGTCCCATCAGAACCAGGGGTCTGGGATGCCATGGGCTCTGGGCTTCCTGGGGGGCTTGGGGTGTGCATCTCCATGTGCTGGAGTAGGGTGTCCTCTGGATCGGACTGGGGGCCATTGGCGGCTGCCTCACCAGCAGAGCTTGCCGCAGCTGATGGTGTGCCCTGGGTGTCTGGCATTGTTGCCAGTGGGTTTTCCTCCGGTGGTGGGGCCACAGTTGGTGGTGCAGCTACTGCTGCCCTGGCAGTGGCACTGTGACGTAGGCTGCCACTTCAGCTGTGGCCTATCACCCTTGCCCCTGGATGTTGCAGGGGTTTCCTCCGGCTCCTGTGCCCTTGGCCTCTTTGATGTAGGTGGTGCCTTTGATGCATCAGCAGCATCCACCCCATCTGTATGTGAGCCTGTCAGGGACGAGAAGGGGGATGTCATTGGTTGCGTTTCAATATACTCAATGTAAATTACAGGGATTATGCAGTTGTGGACATTGGGATTTAGCAGTTATGGATGCAGGTGATGTGCCAGTTCAGTGCCTCATCCATGCATGTTTGAGTTTGGGACTTGTCTCTGGTGATGTGTGCATGTGTGTGTGTTTGGGTCTGACACCGACATGGTGATGGATGGGTGCATGTGTGGATGTGTTTCCATGCATGAGTGGGGTCTGGACTCACATATGGGGGTGACTGTGCATTCACACCGCATCCTGTCATGTGTACACTCACCTGCATCAGAAGTGGTAGCCACGCCGACCTCCATGATGCCCACTCCCTCAATGCTCTCGGTGGCAATCATGTTGGCGCATGTCTCCTCCCATTCCTTCAGGCGTATTGGGGAGCCATCTCCGCCAGCAGTGGCAATGCGGTGGTTCTCCGCCAGGATGCCCCTCACCCGCAGCCTGATGTCGTCCCACCTCTTCCTGCATTTGCGCACAGTGCGCATGCTGGTGCCCACGGCACTGACTTTGACTGCCACCTCCTCCCAGATGGCTTTCTTCTTGAGCAAGGTGGCACGGCGCATATCATTTGCAAAGACGACCTCTGCATGCTCTGCAAGGGTCTGCGTCAACATGACCAGTTCCTTGTTGGTGTACTTTTCCTTCCGCTGCCTGTCACATGTTTTCTTCAGGGCCTTGGGCATGATGCAGGTGTCACGGTCGATTTCGCACAGCTCACTACTCCAATATGGTCCAGGGGGCAGAGGATGGCAATGGATTGTGTTTTTAAAGATGGCCGCCGTGCTCTTTCCCGTTCCGGTGAGATGACGCTATTTCCGCTTCCGCTATTTAACGGTCGATGCAAATAGCGGTCACCGCTAATAGCGGTCATCGCTAATAGCGGTGACCGCAATAGCATGTACAGTGAGGGCGGAGGTGCTATCAGCACTTTGGGCGGGCCCGGTAAGGTGCTTTTGCGCCATGGCGGTAGGGTCATTTACCGGCATGGCCCTATGCGCGTGTCCGCTTACTCGTAATGGTGCGCTATTGGCGGTCTCCTGTGAGGGCGGACACGCTAATAGCGCCATGCCGGTAAATCCCGTTTTTTAGCGCCTACCGTGTAATGAGGCCCATAGTATATTTCAGGCATGCCACTTGGAGAATGGTTATATAAATCACTTAGAGTTGAAACTGTACATATGTTACATTTTCCAGTAGTAAGACAGCATTTAAATTGCAGAAACATTTTCAGGCCGATTCATGGAATTAATGTGCGCTGAAATTTTCAGCGCAAGTGTGCGAAAGCGTGCAAATCGCAGTGCCAGTGCGAAAATTGCAGCGAAACCCACGCACAGCGATTCATGGAAGTCCGTGCGCATGTAAATCCCAGATGTGCGCCAAAATTATGTGTGGCACACGCGGGCGCACACGTCTCCAAACAGCGTGCGCTACGCGCACAGCGAAATCGCACGTAGCGCGGCGCACACAACAAAAGAATGGGGAACAACGCATGAAAATGTGGGCATCACGGGGGAAGTATAGGAGGCAAATGCGCGGAACGCCCACACGCACGTTCAAAACACGTATTCATGGATTCGAACGTGGCTAACGCGTGTGCCAAAAAAGACGCGCTAAACCGGAAACATGTACGCCAGCAGGAAGCAGGCGTACGTGGACCCGCGCAGCATAAAAGTGCGCGCAAACAACAAACAAGCTCAGACTCCCGGATGAATATACAGTTCCTAGCAGCAGTGGTCATGGGATACCGCAGGAGGAGGAGGAGAGTCAGCCCAGAATTTTCACACCCAGAACCAGCCTTTTTGGGATGCGTGATGACCAGGTGTATGGGAGGTACAGGTTTCCACCTCACATAATACTCGACCTGGTGAGCGAGTGGGAGGATGACCTCACATCACCCACCCTGTGCTCCCAAGCACTCTGCCCCTGGAGAAGGTTCTCAATGTACTGCACTTCTTGGCCACTGGATCATTTCAGCGGACAAGTGCTATAGTGGGGGCGGGGGTGTCACAGGCCACGCAGTCACGCTGCCTACACCAGGTCTTGGCCATCATGACTGCACGCCCATCAGCCCGCAGGCACATATACCTGCCCAGAACACCTGCAGAAAGGCAGGCTGCCATCCAGGATTTCTACGGGGTGGCACAATTCCCCAAAGTCCTAGGTGCCATTGATTGCACCCATGTGGCTCTACGTCCCCCCAGAGCATCAGAGCACATCTATAGAAACCGCAAGCACTGGCATTCCATCAACGTCCAGGTAGTATGTGATGCCAAGGGAATCATCACCTCAGTATATGCCAACTATCCAGGGTCCACCCACGACAGTTTTATTTACAGAATGTCATCCCTAAACCGGGACCTAGAAGCTGGGCGGCATTGGCGATACATGGCTGCTCGGTGAGTATAAATGCCACAGCACATGCATGAATGTCAGATACTGAGTAATGTCACAACCCCACTAATCATACCCATCACCACCTCCCCAGGGGACAGTGCCTACCCTCTGAGCACCCATATGATGACGCCAATTCGGAACCCCACCACGCCACCCGAGGTAAGATACAACACAGTCCACATTGCAACCCGGGGCACAGTGGAGCGCACATTCGGTCAAGGGAGCGAAAGTCACGCTTTCGCTCCCTTGACCGTTCTGGCGGGCAGCTGTTATGCGCTCCCCCAGTAGTGTGCAGGATCATAGTGGCAGCATGTGTCCTGCACAACGTTGCAAAACGCCGGGGCCTGCTCGTGGACATGGTGGTGCCCCCACATTCCCAACCACATGCACGGCCGCTGCGCCTGGGAGGGGAAAGGGCACGGGGTGAGGCAGCCCGTATGCAGCTGGTGGCTAATTACTTCACCTAAAATCACACCCCTGTGGAGTGCACACAGCCCTGGCACATACCATCTGACAATCAATGATGATGACATAAGGGACAGTCAACTGTCACAACCAAACCAGCCTGAGATTGGTCACCTGGAAGTGTTTCATCGTGTGCATCCCTACCTACACAAACACCACCAATGCTGTGTCATCAAAAGACACACTTCTATGCTGCTAAATTCATAACGCCCTTGCAAAATACAACATGACAACAGTGCCATGTCACCCAACCCCTCCCCAGCACCGCCACCCAACACACCATGGCATGTCATGCTATGTGAGAGCAAACAAAGCAATCCCCAAAACCTGGCACAAGTGTCACAATGTACAGTGTCCCTAATGGAAACTGGCCACACACAATATGCTCCCAGTAATGTAGAACTAACAACACACATGACCAAATACTTACCAGCAATACAATGCAGCTACACAACCTCAAACATAGCAAAAACATGACAGCACTACGTTAAAGTAGTGGTAGTCTTACAACCTGATTATGCCAGCACATCGACCCCTTCCAACCATACAGTGTTGCTGCCACGCAAAAGTGTAAGTGCTCTGCTTACAACATGAACTCCATCTCCAAAGTAGAGGGCCTTGTAAAGACATGAGGAATGAACCTGCAAATTAGGAGGAAGCACATATCAATACACCTTGCAGTGTACTATACAACAACAATATCCACTAGGAATGTATACACAGTATTGACTACAGACTGCCCACACAGCTCATGGGAGTCCAACGTCACTGTGTAAGTCACTGTCACTTGGGCACACCCTTTGCAAGCCCATGGAAAAGGGAAGCAGGAGGGGTGTGTGTCTCACGAACCCAAGCATCTAACCCAAACTCAGGACAAGCCTGCATGTGCCCAGCCGGAATAAAGTGGATGCCCACGGGAGCCACACAAGGCAACACACTGTAAAAAAAAAATCAAAAATGGCCATGTGGGGGGAGGGGGGAGGCCAACGAGGAGGTCCGAGGACAGGGTGCACACCAACAGCCACCTGTGTGGATGTTGGGAAAAAAAACACCTCCATGGGCTCATGGCCTGCACGGCTATGCCAATGTGGGAGAACTGCTGCTGTCGCTCTCATCACCCTCTGTTGCTGCATCAGGAGGTGGTGGTGCTATGGGAGGCAGCCCACGCAAAGCCCTGGTATGGTCCTCCAAGTCAGCAAGCATGCAGGTGTGGAAGGTCTCGTTCTGGAGGATTATAGTGCAGAGATCCCCATGCAGCACCTGACGTGATGCCCGGATCTCCTCCCGAGTTGCCTGCATCTCAGCTGAGAGCGAACATGTGAGCCGCTCCAGCTGCTGTTCTGTCCTCAAGTTAGTGGAAGCCTCAAGGTCAACAAGAGTCTCCCTGAGGTGATGGAGTTCTACCCTCAGGTCTTCCCTGTGGCCCTGGGACTCTGTTGATATCGATTGGCGTAGAGTCTCCAGTGCCGCCCGTCTGTCCCTGTTGGACGCCAACATGTCCTCCCTGTGTGATTGGCAAATGGGGTCTGTTGCCTGCTGTAGTTGCTCCATCTGCCTTTCAGGGGGGACAATGGAAGTGGCCACCCTCTCCATTGCTTGAGCCATCATCTCATCTGATGCTGCCTGTTGGGTTTCCATACCGTACATGGATTGTTCCCATACGGTATTGCCTGGTGGCGTACGGTCACCGCATCGGCGGGCACCACACCTGTTTGGGGCAAGGCGATCTGCGCCTTGCTGTGCCGGCACTGCCTGAGGCTGCAGGACTGCATTCCCCCTCTGATCTGCTGGCCCAGGAACAGGATCAGATGCTGTGGAGTGTGACCCTGCATCCGTAACCGCCAAAGGTGGACTTACCAACACTGACATCCCCATAGAGGGTTCTACCCCTGGTGCAGGTGGGTTGGACAGAACAGAATCCCTGCCAGAAACACTTACCTGCGACGGCACATAGGTCTCATCATCCGAATCAGCACCTGAATAGAGGTCTGGGGAGGTGCACCCAGAGACACCCCTAGACAGAATGGTCTGCAGCAAGATTGGGTTCTCACCCACCACCACACCACGTCCCCCACTGGTGCCCAGTCGTGTCTGAGATTGCTCCTGGGTCTGCACCATCTCCTCAACCTCAACAGCATCAAGTGCGTCATCCCCTGCAAAAACATGAAAGACAAAAAATGGAAACAGGCATTAGCACCATAGCACACAAATAGGGCTGACAAGCTACAGAACCAGTACATGATTTACACATGTCCCACATGATTATAACCCTCCCATGCATGCACTGTCACTGAGTTGGAAGGGGAGGCAAAAGGCAGACACTGATGACACCAAGATGGAAGAGCAACACATTTGCTGCATACTGGGTAGCACTGCCATCACACATTGGCCTGTGAGTGGCATGTCCAATACACATTCATGACACATGCCATCACACAGATGGCATGTACCATAGCCATGGTACATTCCACAAGTACATCCATATGTCAGTGAATGAGTACTGTCAGCCATCCATGTGAGATGGACATGATGAGATGAAAAATGCTACATAGTGTGACAAAATATGCATGTGCCACACACTGCAACACATCCAGTGTACAAAAATACAGTGATTGCAGGCTGCTGTACACATCAATGGTTGTGCACTTCAACATGACAGGAAACAACTATCATGTTCCACATTCAAACAGGCCCCAAAAATGTATGTGATCAGGCCAATACGCAATCAGCCTGAATGGTCAAATCATTCACCTAACAAGGTAACACATGTGGGCCAATGTGGGGTTCATCAATGACAGAAGCATGTCACAAATGTGACAATAGGGCTGAGGAATGCGTAGCAAAAGTGGGAGAGTTGAAACAATCAGCCTGAACGAACACTGAAAAATACAAACAATGTTGTTGCAAGATGCCACTTCAAGGGCAACTGCTGTAATGTTGCGCTAAATTACTACCGTGGGCAGAAGGGATATTGTCACACCCAAATCCAAGGCCGCTGAATGATTTGGATGAAGCACATGGGTGACCCATACCACCCAGGCACACACACCCTCACCTGGTCCTTAATCAGAACCCGTCACCCAAACAACATACACATGCATTACACACACATGCATGGGCACTCACCGGACAATGCATCATAATCAGGTAGTTCTCCCACACCTTGGATCTGTTCCTCTGTGATGAAGGCCCCAGCAACAGGCTCATGTTCAGTGAGTTCGTTGTTCTCTTGTGGAGACCCACCGCCAGACACCAGAGTAGTGGCATGATTTGAGGCCAGCTTGTTCTTTGCTGTGCGTTTCAGATCATTCCACCGCTTGTAGCCATCATCTGCCAGTGTGCCCTATGTTGACCAGGTGTGGTCTTGCACCCTGCAATCACCAACATTTCGCGGCTATGTGCCGACACATAGGACACAAGTGCATCAAGTTCCGCGTCATTAAAGAAAGGCTTCCTTGATGTGCCGGAGTGTGTAGCCGTGTCTGGGGTCTCAGCCTGTCGTGCCAGAGCACCCTTCTTCCTCTTCTTTAAATGTGGAGCGGAGCCAGAGTGGCTTACGCCGCTCTGGTCAGTAGGGGCAGATGGGTAGTAGGAGTGTGGGAATGCACAATGACCATAGGTCTTGATGCAGGCATTGGTTGCAGGGTAATGTTGGCAGGGGGAACGTTAGTTTGATGGACCTGGACAGACACTGTCCTGGCTGGGAGAGTCAGAGCTGGGGCGGATGGAGCTGCAGCTGCCCCTGCAGCCTCCCCACCCTGCATACTTGGGGCAGCAGATGACATAGCTGCCCCAGATCCACGTGGCTTGGTGACAACAACTTGCACCGCCACACGTGGCCTAGACTTGCTGACCTGGAAGTGAGCCTGGGAGTCATCCTGTGCCAGGTCAGGTGCCACAATGGGCTGGTCCAATAGGGGCTGAGCTGGGATGGTGTCAGCCACATTTCCCTCAACCATGGGGGGGCATGGGTGTCCCTGATTGTTCCTCCACACATGGGGGTATAGGGGCACCCTGCAAATACCGGCCACGTCCCCTACCGTGCCCACCACACCCACCTTTTGAAGGTCGTCCACCTTTGCCTCCCTTACCGCTTGGTCGCCTCCCAACCATGGCACTGATGTTGTTGTGTGTATGGGAGTTGCAGTAAACTATTGTCCTGGGCAATTGGGGGTCAAAGGGGTAGGATACTAGATGGAATTCGTACCCTAGTGCTCTAACAAGGCTGTCTGTGACCCCTGGGGGAAGATGACGGGTCAAGCAACGCACAGGCAGCCCAAAATCAAAAATAAACGTGCACGCAACCCCTCGTAGACCACGTGCGTGAAAAAAAGAACCTGCACTATGCTGTGGCACCCAGAAACACAAAAATAAGTGTACGCGTAATACACACAGCCTACAGTGACCTCGGAAGGGGAACGCGACACACGGGGCAAGCACAGTTGCTAAGTACGTGCGGAACTCACCGTCTGCCTGGAAAAAGAACGTGAAAAATATGCACGTGTGCACGTTGGCAACACCCCCGCCAAAAGAAGAATTGTACACTGTCTGAGGAGACAGGACAAAAGGAGAAGTGAACAGGCCCAATCAAAAATCAGAAAAGAGCTGTCAGAGGTAACAGGGAGTGCGAACTAGAAACACTGTGAAGTAATCGCATGTGAACCGACAAGAAGTACAGATTTCACCCACTCGCTCTCCACGAAAAGCACGTACAAGGAAATGGTGTCCTACATGTAGCTTTTAAACTGGCCCACACGTACACGTCATATACGTGTGTACGCGGGCCCTTTCCTCCAATTACACGAGATGACACTCGGAGGTGCAGTTTTTCCACGTGTGCTCTTTCATCACGTTCTATGAGGGAAATGCCTGTGCACGTAATGTAACTTACGTGCTTACACGCTAAGGCGATGACACTCGTACGTGCAGTTTTTCCATGTGTGCTCTGTCATCACGTGCTATGAGGGAAACGCCCGCGTGCGTAATGTAACATACGCGCTTGCGCGCTAAGGCCCTTTCCTCGAATTACACACTGACGTGCAATTTTTTCACGTGCCAAATCAGTCTGTATCAAGCTGGCCACGCATACACACACAGAAGACCACGCTCCTGCCTTGAAGGCCATTTTCCTGCCATCTGCTGCTGCCTGACTGTCTGCTGCCCACGTGCCCTGCTATTTGGTGCCTGCACATCAGCCATCTGCAGGGGTCCAGTTGCTGGGTCCACCCCTGCTGGAACAGAAGACTCCCGACTGGGATACCATCGCTCCACAGCCCAGCCCCAGGTCCCAGTTGCCCACCCACTCCTGCCTCTGGGGTTGCCATGTCGGGCACATCTCCATCTGGCACCACTGGCAACCCCCAGCCAGAGAGGCAGAGGGTCACCAGCTTCACTGCCACCGAAGTTGGTGTCCTGGTGGAGCATGTCCTGGGGCATTATGATGCCCTCTTCGGAACATCACGCGCCAACAAGGAAGGACGGGAGAGGATCTGGGACGACGTAGTGGTTGCCATCAATGCGGAGGGGGTGGCAACCCGTGACATCAAGCACATCAAGAAGCGCTGGGAGGACTTCAGGTCCAGGACCCTCCACAAGGCTCGGCGCCTCGCGCAGGGGTTCCGGGCACGCATAAGTAACATCGAGATGAGGGTCCTGGAATGCGTAGGCCCAGTGCTCCACCCCCAGATCCTTCGGAGGCAGACCCGTCAGGAGTTGTGCGGTAAGTGGCCAAGCATTGCTGTGTGAGACAGGGCATGTTGCAGTGTGCTGGTAGTCTGATGCTTGCCTGTATGTGTGACATAGGCCATGTATGGATGTGTGTGTGTGCAGGGACATCATGGTCATGCATGTGAGACCAGTTATGCATGAACCACATGGTTGGTGAATGTGTTTTAATGCAACATGGGGAGCTCTATGCGGAATGCACACATGAAAGCATGGCTGTCTGTTCCTGGAAATGAAGGGGGGGTGAGGAATGGGTGCTGATGTCATGTACATGTATGGTGCACATGTGTGTGTGCCTGAGAAGTGCGTGTGTGACTTTGAAACACCATGGATGCATGTGACTTTGAAGGCAACATCTTGGTTTACAGGGGCCCTTCTACATGGATGTTGATGTTGATTGCAGGCGCCGGGACTGTTTCTGCATGTGTGTTGTGTGAATTCACCCATGTGTTGTGGAATGACAGGATGGAAGTGACATTTGACAGTGCCACTCATATGTTATTGCTTCCTGTCTAGGGTATTTTGTACTATACCCTGATACTTGTGTTCTATGTCTCCCTCTACGCAGCGTCAAGTGAAGAAGAGGGCAGAGACGGCGCTGTGGAGCCAAGCGGCGGGGATGCCTCCACTGGGCGGCGTCACAAGGCCCAGCCACCCTCCCAGGAATTACCATAATCCGGGAGCGAGGGGGCTGGTGCTGCGTCTGCCACAACGGCTGTGGCGGAAGGGCCGGGTGAGCCCCCACAGGGGCGTCCAATGGCGGAAGACAGTGTGGAGACATCCAGGTTGGTGGTTTCCACAGAGGAGGAGGAGCCCGCTACTGAGCCGCACATGGGGCCTGGTGGGGGTAGTACCACTTGTGCAAGTGGTGCAGTCCAGGGCCATGGTCAGAAGGCAGCACAGGTCACCGCGGAGGGGCCTGTGCATGTCGCTGTCCATGACCCTGTGACTGCACCACCATGCACTAGCAGGGAGGACCCGTCCCAGGCCCGTCCGCAGGTAGGGGAGAGTGCCATGTCATCTGCCTCTCCACTACCTGCGGACGAGGGGTCCCACAACATATGGGCTCCATCCTTGTTGGTGTCGCGTTGCGCACACATGTCATTCGTGATGACGTGCGTTCTTCAAGGGCAGAGAATGCACGCCATCACAGAGAGCAGCGTCGTGACATGGCACTGCTGGGAGGGGCCCTGGTTGGTGGGTTCCTACATGTGTCGCGCACACTGGCGGACCTCTCCTCCTCTGTGGAGACTATGCGCCAGTCGTTCTCCACACCGTCTTCCGGATCAGATTCCACCAGGGCCCCCTGTGGACCTGGCCCGACCAACACAGCCAGCTTGGTGGAGCTCACATCCCTGCCACAGTCGGGAGTCGGCGGCCCAGCAGGGGTGGACACCACAACTGGAGACCAGCTGATGGAGGATGTGCAGGCACCATCAGACATGGCACATGGACAGCAGCAGCAGGAGCAGGCTCTAGGTGGGAGCAATGATGGCTCGGTGCCATCAACATCGGAGGGGCAGGCATCGGCCAGAGGGCAGGGGGTCCCAGGAATGGGAGTGTCTTCCGTGTGGCACCGGTTGGGCCAGCAGATAGGTGCGGAGCAGCGGCGGTCAGAAGAGGCGCGGCTCACCATTGTCAGGGCACAGTTCTCCATGCGTCGGGCTTTGAGGCGGGCAGAGTGCCTCGAGGCAACTCGCAGGGAGTTGGAACAGGCCATGAGTGCCTCCCTGCGATACCTCGGGGCCGGGACAGAGGTCCGCCTCTGGCAAATAGACATGGAGTTCGATGATGCCCTGGCCCGGGACACCACAGAGTGAGCCGCTGGACTTGCCCACCGCCATTGTATATAGTTAGATAGTGTTAGGTTTCCTTTCGTTTATTCTTTATTTTGGTTGCGCTTGGACAATGCACCACGTTTTTGTATATAGTTTTTTATTAGGTAGTATTTTTGATAGGTTTCATTTCATCAGTTGGGCTCATGGACCCTGGATTGTTCATCTGTACATAGTTCACCATTGGATTATTCTCTTTTTTTTATTTTCACCATGGAGCAATGGTTTTCACTTTCTTTTTTCCCTTGGATTTGCTTTGTTGGACTGTGACTTTGGACACCATTTCTTTTGGATTTCTTTGGATTATGATTTCTTGTTTTTTATTCTTTTACATACATGCAGCTTTTCTTTTATTATTCCCATTGTTGTGTGTTGGATTTTGATTACATTCATGTTGTGTTTAATACATTTTTTTCTTCATACTTCGATGTGTGGTATTATCTCATTGGTTTCATGCATGTCATGATATGGGTTTTCACATTCACTTGCACCCATTGTGTGTGTGTGACGGACATGTGTTCATTTACATACTTGCCATTGGGGTTGTATCATGTAATTGCCTTTTCTATGTGGGTGGATGCAATACTTGGTTGGGTCTTTGGGCTGGGGAGGCTCGCCATAAGGGCCATGATTGAGGATCGTCATGACCTGGGGGTGCAGGGGGACATGAGTGGGACATGAGTGGGGGCCTGCTGGCAGGTGCCCTGCACTGCTGGGGGTGGGGGCACAAGCGGACATGAGTGGGGGCCTGCTGGCAGGTGCCCTGCACTGCTGGGGGGTGGGGGTGCAGGGGGACATGAGTGGGACATGAGTGGGGGCCTGCTGGCAGGTGCCCTGCACTGGTGGGGGGTGGGGGTGCAGGGGGACATGAGTGGGGGCCTGCTGGCAGGTGCCCTGCACTGCGGGGGTGGGGGTGCAAGGGGACATGAGTGGGGGCCTGCTGGCAGGTGACCTGCACTGCTGGGGGTGGGGGTGCAGGGGGACATGAGTGGGGGCCTGATGGCTGATGCCCTGCACTGCTGGGGGGTGGGGGTGCAGGGGGACATGAATGGGGGCCTGATGGCAGGTGCCCTGCACTGCTGGGGGATGGGGGTTTAAGGGGACATGAGTGGGGGCCTGCAGGCAGGTGCCCTGCACTGCTGGGGGGTGGGGGTGCAGGGGGACATGAGTGGGACATGAGTGGGGGGCCTGCTGGCAGGTGCCCTGCACTGCTGGGGGGTGGGGTTGCAGGGGGAAATGGGTGGGGGTCTGATGGCAGGTGCCCTGCACTGCTGGGGGATGGGGGTTTAAGGGGACATGAGTGGGGGCCTGCTGGCAGGTGCCCTGCACTATTGGGGGGTGGGGTTGCAGGGTGACATGAGTGGGGGCCTGCTGGCAGGTGCCCTGCACTGCTGGGGGTGGGGTGCAGGGGGACATGAGTGGGGGCCTGCTGGCAGGTGCCCTGCACTGCTGGGGGGTGGGGGTGCAGGGGGACATGAGTGGGACATGAGTGGGGGCCTGCTGGCAGGTGCCCTGCACTGCTGGGGGGTGGGGGTGCAGGGGGACATGAGTGGGGGCCTGATGGCAGGTACCCTGCACTGCTGGGGGGTGGGGTTGCAGGGGGACATGAGTGGGGGCCTGCTGGCAGGTACCTTGCACTGCTGGGGGGTGGGGGTGCAGGGGGACATGAGTGGGACATGAGTGGGGGCCTGCTGGCAGGTGCCCTGAACTGCTGGGGTGTGAGGGTGCAGGGGGACATGAGTGGGGGCCTGATGGCAGGTGCCCTGCACTGCTGGGGGGTGGGGGTGCAGGGGGACATGAGTGGGGGCCTGATTGCAGGTGCCCTGCACTTCTGGGGGTGGGGGTGCAAGGGGACATGAGTGGGGGCCTGCTGGCAGGTGCCCTGCACTGCTGGGGGTGGGGTTGCAGGCGGACATGAGTGGGGGCCTGCTGGCAGGTGCCCTGCACTACTGGGGGGTGGGGTTGCAGGGGGACATGAGTGGGGACCTGCTGGCAGGTTCCCTGCACTGCTGGGGGGTGGGGGTGCAGGGGGACATGAGTGGGACTTGAGTGGGGGCCTGCTGGCAGGTGCCCTGCACTGCTGTGGGGTGGGAGTGCAGGGGGACATGAGTGGGGGCCTGCTGGCAGGTGCCCTGCACTACTGGGGGGTGGGGGTGCAGCGGGACATGCGTTGGTGATCAGTAGTGCAAGCTGACATGTGGCTTGGCTGGGGGGCATGCCCATAGTGGATGGGCTGCCTGCGGTACATGACCAGGGGTGCAGGGTAGTCCCCTGTGGTGTGGGCTGCCTTCAGGGGCCATGGAGGGTGTAGAGGGAACACCTGGCAGGACCCACACTGCCAATTTACATGTAGGACTCCCTGCGCACCCCCGAATTACACGTACCCTGCTGAAATCGCGTGTGAGATTTCCCGCAAACCCCAGTAATACACATACCCCTCTCGCACAGGCCCTTTCGTGTGTGAAACTTCCCGCGCACCCCCGAAATACACGTACCCCTCTGAAATCGCGTGTGAGACTTCCCGCGAACCCCAGTAATACACGAACCCCGCTCGCACAAGGCCTATCGTGTGTGAAACTTCCCGCGAACCCCAGTAATACACGTACCCCACTCGCAAAGGGCCTATAATGTGTGAAACTTCCTGCGAACCCCAGTTATACATATACCCCACTCGCACAGGCCCTTTCGCGTGTGAAACTTCCCGCGCACCCACGAAATACACGTACCTGGATCCAATCGCATGTGAGACTTCCCGCGAACCCCCGTAATACACGTACCCTGCTCCAATCGCATGTGAAACTTCCCGCTAGCCCCAGTTATACACGTACCCCACTCGCACAGGCCCTTTCGCATGTGAAACTTCCCGCGCACCCCCGAAATACACGTACCCGGATCCAATCGCGTGTGAGACTTCACACGAACCGCAGTTATACACGTACCTCACTCGCACAGGGCCTATCACGTGTGAAACTTCACGCGAACACCAGTAATACACGTTCCCCGCTTGGCGTTTGCTGTTTGGCAGCCCTGTAAACTGGTCCAGGGTTAGCGCAGCCCTTTGCACTGGATGGGGGATTTTGATGGCTTTTCCTTGCGCGAGGGCGTTCTTGGGGGCGTAACTGGCTCTGCTGCAGGGTCGCTGCGCCACTCTGCGCCACGGCTGGTTTAGGAGGCTAAAATCCATGAATATGCTGTGCGCGGAAATCGATTTTAGCGCACGCGTCTGGCGCAGACATTCACACGCGCACACTGTGCGCCAGCCAGGTGCGACACTTGTGCGCGAAATTCTATGAATTACTCCCTTTGCATGCTTCCATTATTAATGGAATGCAACTAGACATCGACCTATCAAAATGAAATGTCTCTAGTTACCAGCCTAGATGCCACAAATGGAGTCATTTTCTGTGGCCGATTTCTAAACTATGTTTGAGCAGAGGTTTAAATGCAGTATTTGCTGGAGCAGTAGGGGTAGGTACTGGGGCATTGAATTCTTTTGATATAGACATATTGTGCAATATACTTTCCGCAATGGGCTTTTATGCTAGAGCCAGTGCTAAACTGTGGGGACAGCTGTTGAGCCCTGCTTTAAAAGATGCAACAAAAAGCACAGGCAATAATTGGAGATGGCAAAATGTCAGCTATGAAGATATCTTTGCAGCATTAGAAGAGGTAAACAAAACTGCCATGGACACTAAATGTTTTTCATGGCAAACCATGTTGAATCAACAAGTGTTAGCATTTTGCTCTGAATGGGGACCGCGGTCAATGCAATTTAGTAGAACAGCGTATCCTTTAGAAATGTGATGCACATTTATGATTTTGCCTCTGAAGCTGAATGGTTCTTGGTGGGCTCCACAAATATGAGGGAATGGTTAGATGGAAGTAATGTTAAAAGGAAAATGATGCAATCATAAATGAAAAGAAACACCACTTAAAGTTCCATAAATTTGAAAAACTTTGCATTCTGTTTAGCTTTCGATGATTCTAGATGTATGTGAAATTGGATGCAGTTTTACCCCGACCCCAGGAATTGTGAAACTCATGAGTTGTGTTTTAAAACTCCAAATTACAAGTTGTTTTTCCACAGTAAGAATCACCTTTTTTGGCTTGTTTAAACCAGTTATCAATGCTAATGCAAGTGGCGAGTTGTCCCGATCACAAGTTGTTTTTCACCTTAAAATCACATGCCTGCGCTTCCGTAAACAAGTTATCAAGAAGAGCTTATTTTGAAATGAAACAGTCATGACTTATTTTGGCCAGAAATGGGATTTTGTTTAGATAAACTTCATGACAACTGTGTAAACGTTCCATATATTACCATCAAACTTACAATATATGTGCAATTAATCAATGACTTCATAGTTGAAAATGTAAGTACCATGAATCCGGTTGTATTTTGTAGAGAAAAAATTATTCCATAAGAAAATGTCCAATTTGCATGGTTTACAATTATAAAGGTTAGGGAAAAGCTGAACAACCAGTAAATCCCAAAATAAATAAGCCACAGATTGCAGTTTTGCACGAAGAGCAGGATAGACCCCACTTTATCTGCAGGTCCCAAAAGTATATTAGTTTCTGTGGATGATTGTTATTATAAAAGACTGCACATAGAAAGAGAGGGGGAATATTCTTTTAATTATTATTCTTATTCTTATTAATAACCAAAGGACATAGCCGGCTGGAACAGAGATACTAACAGAAGGGCTGGATTTCCATATAGACTGCAGAACGGATGAGCCCTATTCTAAAGGAGATGAGCAGTCCATATGGGAGCCTGTCCAGAATAGCCTGCAGACTTTGCTGATTGAGGAAATCCAAACTGAGAGTGTCCAGGCTGAATCTCAAAACTAAAAAGCAAGATTTGAAAGTAAGTACTGAGCCCCAAAGGAAATCCATATTGCTGCATAGTCCTGTTCATGGCAATTCCCCCAATGGATGTTGTTATGGGAGCAAACACAGTATGCTAGTTTTAAAGGGAGACATTGACAGTGTAAAATAAGGTTATTCTGTGTTTTCCTTTGTAGTTACGTTTAACGTGAGAATTGAATTTCTATAAAACCCTATTACATTTTTGTATTGAAAGTGACCTGTAAAACGGACAGCATTTGGAGCAATTTAAACAAGGTTTTGTTTGTGTAACATTAAGCCAAATTAATTTAGAATCTGTGTGTTCCTACCTGCCTAGTAAATGATTGGAGCTATGAACTTGACAGAATATTATGAATAATTTGTCACCGGTAGGAGGCATAATTATAAAAAGGCTTATGGATCAGATGTAGCGTAGAGGATGTATTTATATTCACAGAAAATAGTGCATTATAACAAACCCATACAATCCCTCATTCTGAAATGAACGAGTGGATTATTTTGTGATGTGAAAGTACTGCGGTACTTACATCCATTTATAATAATCTGAACATTCTTCCAGATTCGATAGGGGGAATAGAACTTGGGTATACTTTGGAATTAAGAGACTTATTTCCTGAATGCAAAATCTGTGAGTTTTTGTAACCACAGTGTAATCTACATACACATGTTGGGAATGCCCTGCACCACATTTTTGAGAAGCTGTGAATTGTATAACAGTTTTCCGATTCTGTAAATGGCGTGTGGCATTGGGAAAAAATCAAAAAAGAGTGTTTTTATGTATTTGAAAATGTGATTTTATACCTCATGTTGAAAATCTTGTGTGAAGTTAGGCAATGTGAGAGATATATATCGACAAGCTATAGAAATGCAATTAGAATGTCCAGTATTATTTCGAGTTTAATATATTTATATAGATTTAATGATGCAAATGAGTGCTTGGATGTGAAGTATTGAGATGTATGAAGACGGTAAATTTCACTTTTGTAGACCAGCTGCAGGAGTGGTACTAGACTTACATTTTGTGAAGGGGGGGCACACGTTCACATTTTTTGGGGTGGGTGGTACCTTCAAAGACTTGTGTAGGGGCATCTCACTTTTTTACACATTCAAAGAGACACTTCTGGTGAAGCTTCAATGTTAAAAGCAGTTTATTCTCGCCTTCAAGTCTAAAGGCAGACACTTAAGGGCTGCTGTGAGAATGAGTTGTCTCCTATCCCCTTCTAGCCTTCCAAGCACTCCCTTGACATGCAAGTTCTAACATCCCATCTCCATTTCAATTGCCTAAAAATGTACAAATTCGAAAGCAGCTGCTAACAATGAAATGCTTTACATTCGTTATTGTAGGGCCTTTGTTAACAGTACACCAAAGAACCATTAATCATCTGTGTGCTGTTGTACCTGCTGACATTCCTGTAGATGAGCCAGGTCAAGCCAACATAACCCAAAATGTCAGGGGAGGGGGACAAAAGGCCCTTTTATCCAATGGCTGTTGCACCACTGACCAGCTGTTTGTGATAGTGCAGCAATGTGGCGGCTTCCCTGGCATAAAGCTGAAGACCACTTTGTTTGTATTAGACTTTAAATGTGTTAAATACATTCGAGCTTTACTGCCTTTATTTTACCCAGGATTGTGGGGTGGGAGTATATCAGTAGTAAGTGTTAGGTTGAAGACCCTATCTAGCGTCATTGAGACCAAATATATCTCACTGGTGAATAATGAAGTGAACTTTGACCACGTGCTGGAAAGCTCAGTGGAAATGTTAATTCCGCTTCCTGCCTCTCCTGGGCCTTTAAAGGGAGTTAAAATATCCTAGAGTGGTAAGGCAAGCATACACGCTTTACAGCTTGTTTGCATGCCTTTATTTACCATCAGTATTCAGCGAGGGGGGTGTGGCAGCCTCCCAGCCAATGGGGAGGCTCAGAACGTGGACCTTACCACACGAGGTCCCGCCCCCCTGAGCGTCCTCAGGGTTGGTGGCAGCCATCTCCCCTCACCAGGGAATCAGGTAAGTCTTTCTCACCCCCACCCCATCCACAGAATTCCCTCCTCGCCCTCCCTGCCCTCCCACCCCACTAGCCCCACCTACCTTCTTTTCTGTCCGGGAGCTCTGGGAACTCTTCTGTCACCAGCACGTCTGCTCCCAATCTGCGACAGGCCATCATCGTGTAAACCCTTCTGCCTTTGCATGGTGGCCATTTTGTTTGTTCACTTTTTTTCCACTTATTTTCAAAGGCTGCAATGGAATGGGAAAATTTACTTTGTTTTCCCTTGCCCGGCAGGCAGTTTTGGGACATTTATATTTTCAGTTCCGAAACTTCTGAGCGTTTTGGAACGAAAAAAAGATATATTTCTTTAGTACTCTGCTGTAACGGGCCAGGGTTCTAATGGGGTTCTAATGGCAATAAGCCCCTTGCCTGCTCGGGCTTGTAACTATGGGCCCCGGGGGCATTACTTTATGCGGTAATGGCCCGCAGACTGTGGCTTATTGCTTAATTCTGGCCCTTGTAAAATGATCCTCAAACTCTCCACTGAAAGCAAAGGTACTGGCAAAACAGAATTGAACTAAAAATATTCGTTATTTTTTTTAAGTGTATTTTTTTTTAAGTGTATTTTGCAAAGTTAGTTGGAAGGTGCAGATTGGGCAACTTTTTGCAGAATGGAACCTATATTTTCACTTTTAGAAAGCTGGGGAATACATCAATATGGTTGTGATAGATTTGTGTGGTAAATTATTCAGGTTAATAAGTTAGGTCCAAGAAATGAGTGAAACAGTAAGGGAAAGGTCTCAATATGGACGGGCAGAGACGGGCTCTTGTAAGTGTCATGCATGAAGGCAGGGAAGATGGGGCGACACACCTCGGGTCGCGAAAAAGTAAGAGCACAAATGCATTCCCAATGCAGGGCTTGGAAAGTGAGCAAGGCATGTTAGAGAATAGTGACAAGGAGCACAACTCGAGAGATTAGAGAGGGGGAGAACACACAGGTTTCTGGATACTGCCCCTCCTGCTATGGATAAGGAGAGCCCTTGCGCAACATTCCATCAAATATCACTTCAAACCCAACATACTAGACCATGTTCCTTTCCTGAAGACAATTGTGATTTGTTCAGCTCTCTGGGCATGCAGGCGACCAGAATACGATATCCGCTTTGCAAACTCAGCCTCCCATTCTTGGGGAAAGACGTTGGTGGCATCTGCACGGATGCTGTTTACCCTTTGTTTCATTATGCAAAAAGAAACAGCATTATTTCATCTTTTTTACTTATATGCACGTAAAGCAGAGCAGGAGCCATAATCTGTCACAAAACAGAGTCGGATCAACAACAGGTTGACACAGAGAAATATATGCTAATTACGAATTAATTGGGGCATTTGCAATGTTGGGCAAAATAAAGTTAATGGATACACAGTTGCTACTAGTCCTGTGCTTTTAAGGTGTCCCCATCAATTCTTTCTTGTCTACTGGTTTGACGGCCACTGATACTTTGATTTTCTGCCTCAGTGTTGCAGGGGTTCTCCTGGTTCATGTGCCCCTGCATGATATGCCTCAGAAGGGGCTGATAGTGGGGCAGGGTAAGGTCTGGCATACTTGTAATACCTTCCTCAAGCAAATCATGATGCTGACTCTCTCGGCTATCTCTTGGTCAATAACCCCTTTTCCCAGAAACCTAGTTTTGTCGCCCAAAACCCCACCCTCATCTTCCTGTGTGATTTGCAACAATCTCGTTGTTAACGCACCTCTCTGTCTTCTCCTCCCTCTTCTTTCTCACCTCAGTCTCTTGTGCAATGGTCGCCCTGTCCCCCTTGAAGTCTGTTTCTCACTTTAGCTTCCCATTTATGGTTCCTTACAACTTACCATACACCAGCTCCGGCCGCAAAGAGCTGCTGAATCCACAGGGAAAGGCAGGAAACGTAGTCACAACTCCCAACCCCCTGATGGCAGCAGTCACAGCCCTGTTTGGCCATCTCAGCTATGACTGCCAATGCAGCTCTAACCGCAGTTTTATGAAATGGGATCAGTGCCGGTGGCAAACAAATGACATTTTTTTCCAATGTACAAAGTTTTTATATGCGAATCTGGGCATTGGCTTTCGGAGTCCATGGAGAGGGAATATGCTATTTCTTTGCTAACTATTTTATGAGAATCATGTCAAACTCCTGCACTACCCTGAGGTCAATAGGCAATACTCCAGCAGCCACTGTAAATTTGGGACTAGGACTTCAGCTGATTGATGCTGATGAAAACTATTTATTTCGTACATGATAATATTGCTATTGGAGCAGATTCAGGGCCTCATTACAACACCAGCGGTAACCATTTAAAGTGGCTGGAACGAATTTACTGCTACAATTACCACTCTGCCGTATCATGAGTTGGCGCAAATACCGTCAACTGTTTTACAGCTGGTGGAAACACAGCCAGTGCTCATACAGCCAGCTCAAATACAGCAGGCTGAAATAGAACCAATACAAGAAAGTGCAATTACCGCCACATCACATATTCCGAAACGGCAGAATTAGCACCGAAATACGGCACTAATACCTCCGAAAACAAGGCACAGTTACCCCCTGCCTCCAGGTGGAGGTAAAGGCATACAGGTGCCACACACGAAGCCACAGGTAAACCCAATCCACTCCAGAGGGCTATAAAAGGCACACAAGTTCTCAACACCATGCTGCCAATAGATATTGCGAGATTGGACATGTAACTGTGCATGCTGCAACTGGAACTACAGAGGCAGGATTATCAGCCCAGGGCACAGAAAGGAAAAGGAGGAGGAGGAGGAGACAGCAGGCAAAGTGGATACCTATACCCAGGGTCAGGCCCTCAGCCTGGACACTCACTGACAGTCATTTGATTACCCTGTAACACCTCAACAGGGAGACCATAAGTGAGCTGATCACCACAATCCAGGGGACATAGAGAGCAGGATCAACATCAGCACAGCTGTGCCCACACTGCTTGAGCTAGTGTCCACCCTGCAATTTTTAGGAACTGGTACCTTCCATCCCACTGTGGCCATGCTGCACGGCATGGCACAGCCAACATTTAGTGCAGTGCTAGTCCAGGTGCTGGATGCCCACTTGCGACATGTCTCATGCTAGATCTCCCTGCCCAGCACCTGAGCATAGGTGCACACCATAAAGGCACAGTTCTAGGCCATTGCACACCTGCCAAATGTCATTTCAGCCTTTGACTGTACCCATGTGGCGTTGGTGGCCCCCCGGGCCCATGAAGCGGTGTACTGCAATAGGAAGCACTACGACTCACTGAACATGCAGGTGACCTGCGATCCAAACCTGTACATCACCCATTGTTGTGCCCGCTACCCAGTTTCCACCCACGATGCCTACGGAATAGTACACTGCCAGGATACATGGAGAGGCACAGAGGCCAATATATGTGGATAGTGGTTGAGTAAAAGTGTCAGCACACAGGCTGGTGGGGGTGCAAGTGAACAACTGTACAATGCATGGCATGACAAGTCTATGTACAAGTCGGACCTGTCAACCTCTTGCACCAATGACACAGTACACCCCACAGAACATGTACATGTCGGACATACCTGTATGGATACACTGATGCACACAAACAGTAAGGACTACCAACACACACATAGATACAGGTACCACAATTTTTGATCCATAATCAATGTTACACAAAGTGTCACTTCCCACAACAATGACCCTGCCAGTACCACTGCCAAGTACCCAGGAACACTCAGCCTTCAATGCAGACCCGCAGACCACAGAAGCCTATGGAGGGCCGATAATTATTCCATCAGGTAAGATGCACGATAGCAATACCATGGCACAAGATAGTCACCATGTCAGCTTGACATGACAACAGACACTTGATGATACATCTGCTGCAAGAGAACATGGTGCATGTGGAGAAAATACAATGCATGTGGCGAGAGATACAACATGCACAAGCATTGAATAATACACATGCCACACTATGAAGCCCCATATGCATGCACATGGTGCCCTTTGCCCTGATGCTGTGAAAGGCTACTCTCACACAGGACAATGTGACTCTGGGCTCTGCCTTTATACTTGCAGGTGACTCTGGATACCCGCAGCTGCCTTGGCGCATGACACCTGTGCAGGATCCACGGACACCACTACAGTTGGCCTACAATCATGCTCACAGCAGGACCCGTGTCTGTATAGAGCATACCTTTAGCCTCCTGAAGGCCTGTTTCCACTGCCTGGACCATACAGAAGGTGCACTAATGTATAGCCCAGAACAAATGGGGATAATTGTGCTGGTGTGTGCCATGCTGCACAATATCTTTCTCCAGAGCAATGTCCCTCTACCCCTGATGTGGACATGCAACCCCCAGAGGATGAGGATGCACTCCCTGTGGCAGAGGCATGTGTATGCATTTGCAGAGATGACGTCAGGGCTGCATGAGTACATACCATGCACCACTGTGTCCCACACACATTTATGAATACACACGACACAATGAGGAATGCCCTTGCATTGATCAAGGTCAACTATGGTTTCTTTTTGTAGTGCGCACACGTATTCCCCCCCACCAACCAATACCACCCCAACACACTATTTCCCCACCCTGCAAAACCACACTAACACACTATGCCACCTCTCCTGCAACCCCCAACAACACCCCAACACGCCCACTGTGGGCAACAAGTAGGACATTTGCACTTGCATGGCCTCTTCACCCTTAGGGCTACCCCAAGTGACTTTGGGACCAGATTGCGCTCGGACCCTTGCCTTGGTGTGCTTGGCAATGACCCCTCTTTCGTAGTTACAGAACTCAAGTGTATGGACCGTGGCCCCCGGATATGAGGCAGTCAGATCTATACTCTGCTGCAAAGGCAGAGATTGTAATTGTTTATTTGTAGAGCACTTATACACAAGTGAAGTGATTTGAAGTGCTTCAAGGCGGAAAGGGAACATGGGAGTACAGTCGTCATTCTTAGTCCTTGAAGATTCCAAATGATTTACAACATTAGCTACCAAGCAATGCCATGGGCATGTATACTAGTGAAGTGCTTGACAGAGAGTGAGGGAGCAAAGGGGTAGGGGGGAGAGGAGCATACAGGTAATGGAACAGTGCCGACCTGACCAACATTTTGAGATTGCTTGGTAGTTGGTCATCAATGCACCTAGGCATGAGTAATTTAAACAAGGCCCAGGGAGGGAGGGGAGACATGGGGAAGACCGGACAGGCAGACTTGCACAGCCTAGAACATTCAAGGTCAAGGAACATGCAAGAGCGTAAACAGGAAGTGCGAGGGAGTGGAAGGGGGGCAACTCTGCCCCGTCTAGCAGGGTCCGGTTAAGTGCAGAGTGGGTGCCCTTCTCATAGAGCATGGTGCAGTTGTGCCTGGCTAAGTCCGGAGGCCCGGTGGCAAGTGCAGGCCTGGGAGCCTGGGACATGTTAGGCTCTGTAGGTGCACCAGGAAACCAGTCAGGTAACTGAGCAGGTTGGGGAAGAGAAGGAGGGAGGGAAGGAAGCAAGGAGAAAGAAGGTTAGCAGGGAAGAGGGAGAGAAAAGGGGGAGGAGAAGAGGTAGGTCTTGAGGAGTTTACAGATCTTAAGGAGGCCAGGCTCAAGATGGAGGGAGGTGGGTAGGCTGCTCCAGAGGGAAGCACCTGCAGAGGATAAAGATCTACCCCCAAATCTCTTTTTGGAGAAACGGCTCACCTGCAGAGAGTTGGAGGAGGCCGAGCGTAGGGCTCTAGAAGGAGAGTATTTAGGATGAGAGCGTTGTAGATAGTAAGAGCTCTGGCACCAGAAAGCCTTCTGTACTATTCAGAGGGACTTGAATTGATTCTTGCAGCCACGGGTAGCCAGGGGAGTGATTTCAGCTCCAGAGAGATGCAGTGCTTGGGCTTGAGGCCAAGGATAAGTCTTGCGGTTCCGTTCTCGATACGTTGCAGAGGTCGGAGAGTAGAGGTACGAAGCCTGAGAACGAGAATATTGCAGTAGTCCTGTCTGGAGAAAACCAGGGGTCTGGAGACAGTGAGCCTCTGGGGGAAGGTGAGAAAAAGTAGACTACCTATGAGGAGGTGCAGGTGGTAGTGAGACTTTTTGAATATGTCCGAGATGTGAGAAGAGAAGGAGAGAGTAGAGTTGAAGATGACCCCCAGATTTTTTTGCCCTGCTGGTGGGTGGGGGCACAGGACCAAGGGATGCCGGCTAGAGTGAGAGTGGAAAAGTGGGAGCAGGGGTCCCAATGAGGATGATCTCTGTCTTGCTGGCATTAAGGCAGAGATCGTTAGCAGCACACCAGGACTGAATTGTGGACAGAAGTCAGGAATGAGCGAGGAGGAGTACGAGGCTCAAGGTAGCCTGAAAGAGAGCTGTGTGTCATCCGCATAATACTGAAAGTTGGACGTGAAGGCAGAGATTATGTGGGCCAAAGGTGCCATGTAGACATTGAAAGACCAGGGGAATAGATTAGATCCCTGGGGGACATCACAAGTAGAGAGAGTGATGGTGGAGAGAAAGGACCCAAGATCCACCTGGAAAGGAAGGTCAGAGAGAAAGGATGCAAGCCAGGCCTGATCTGTGATGCCCAGAGTATCCCGGAGACAGGTGATCAGGATGTTCTGGTTAACTGTATCAGAAGAATAGGAGAGGTCAAGGAGAATGGAGACAGAGGGGGAGTTAGAGTTAGAGTTAAATACCCTGTGTTAGCTCCCTGTCATGCTGGGCATACACTGTCAGTGCAGCAGTTGTTGCAGCTGCCTGTGCCCAGTTGCACTCCATGCTACACATGATCCTGCATGTGGCACCCTCCATGCAGTCACATATTGCCTGGAGGTGGAGGGAGTGGGTGTTAGCAATGGACTTCATTTCAGGTTGCCACCTATCCATGGTTTCCAACTTCTATAGGATGTTGTGGCTTTGTGTTGGGTGGGGAATGGGTTGGGGGCTATGCAGTGAGGCAGGACTTAAATACAGAGACCCATATGAGGGGTTGTCCATGTCACCCTCTGGTGTCTGGGCCTGCTGGCCTTGAAGAATGCTGTCAGGGCTGTGTGATCCAAGAGCACCCTGTGGCTGTTGGGAGGTTTCCTCCTGAGTGCCTTTGTCATGCCTGCCAGCAGGTGTGTCATCAGTCACAGTTACTATGGCTGACTGTTCAGTTGCATTTGGAGTAGTGGTACTCCTGGAGGCATGTGGGGTTGGCACAGGGCCTGCACTGCCACCAGCAGGCCTGATCTTGCTGGGGCCAGATGTGGCATGCTGTGACTTGTGCTTCCACGTCACATGATGTCGCCTTTCAGGGGTAGTAGTAGAGATCAATGCCCTGGAGGCACCAGTTGCTGATGGGGCTTCCCCCTCATCTTCCCCTGCCTCTTCCTGAGCACCAGCCAGAGAGTGGGGTGCATTACACTTGGAAAGGCCACTTGCCACACCTTTACACTCCACAACAGCTCAGCGGTGTACTTGGTGCCCTCCCCCCAGTCTGCTGTAGAGGGAGGCAAATGTGGCACCCCACCAGGCCACCCTGAATGCTCAGGCCAGCTGCTGGGCCTGCTTGCATGTGTCTTTGTCTATTGGTACATTTTATGCTAAGGGACACTTATATGGTTGGTAATTTGCTATGTGCAATGTGGGGGGGGGGGGTGACTTACCTCGTGCCTCCTGGCTGCTGGCACCCACCTCTGCTCCATCAAGTCCCTCAATACCGTCCATATCAAGGTTTCTGCTTGCCTTCTACTTCCACGGTGTGATGGCAAGGTGCTCTGTGGTTTCGTCTCCTGTGGCCATGACCTCCTGCAGGTGTTGGGAGAGGAGAGCCTGCACCCTGACCCTTAGGTCATTACAGCACTTCTGGCAGTCTTCCTGTGGGACCATACCGACCGCTGTGACCTTTTGGCTTATTGCCTGACATATTACGATCTTGCGCTGCCCCAAGGTGTTCCACTGCCTGCTCCAGTAGAGCTTCACAGTGTCCCACCATCGCATCAGTGAGGACTTGTAGCTCTCCCTCACTGAATCTGGGCTTCCGGAGGTGATTTTCAGGCACCTTCCCTCAGGTCCTCTCCTGTGACATGATCCCTGTTGTTTTGGTGGTAAGATGGCTGCAGGAAGTGGGGGATTCAGGGTGGATTCTGTTTTTAAAGATGCTTCCTGTTTCGACGTTGACACTATTTCCCCAGCGTAATTGCTAAGTCCAGAGGTAATGGTAAATGCAATGGGGTTTCGGCAGAGTACCTTGTTTCTATGCTGATTCCGCCGGACTGAAATAACTTTACCATTGAAGAGTTTACGCGTTAACGTCAGGTTCTAAAGCAGCGCTAATTGCGCCACAGGTCATGGCAGTAACACTAATTCCGCTCAGCGGATTTAATGTTGGAATACTGCCAGAATCCTGAGGCCCTAAGTCTCCTCCAGTTAGTTGTCTGATTGTGTGTGTGCAACCCTGTGTTCCCTTCTTGTTTGACCTGCCTGTGTGAAATATTTGAGGATTTCACTTTCAGTTAGGACTCCAGTAACTATTTCAAGCTTTCACATGAGAATGGTTTTTAAGGACACTGTTTAAAAAAACGTAATTTTAAGGGCTTTGCATGAGTGTGTTCATGTCTAGATTTATGATTGCGAATTACCAGCGTAGCGAGCACCAGATTGTGGCCATCTAGTGTTAGGTTACCTTATTACTTATCAAGAAAATGGTCATTGTATTCTGTGCTTTGCCTGCGTTTCACTGTCACTTGAGTCAGGACGGGTGCTCATCTGCATCCTTTTCATGTCGTTTTAGGCTTGCGGCTGAGGCTGCACACACATTCAGGTGGAAGGTGGGCACCATCCAGTGTGATTATCCGTAAATTGTAGAGTACCTCTGAAATTACTCTGTTTGTGTTTGGTTGGAGTCAATTACAGGTGAAAGGTTGCAGAAGGGAACATTCTGAAGACTGTCTGAGGGACACGGGTCTTGTGGGCTTATGCTGAGAGTCTCAGGAGGATCAGAGTGAACTTCCCCCTGTTGGCAAAGCTGAGGACCCCACCTAGGAATTCAGGCTGACAGATACTAAGCTCACGAAGAATTGAAACAATGAGGCAATACACTGTGACAATCATTGTATAAACTCTTGCATGTGCTTAACTTCTTTTGGTGTCCATATTAGACAAACTCATAATCCTTTGAGGCCAGAATTGACCCACTGGTGCCATTCCCTGGAATTCCACAAATCCAGTTGGATTACTGCAATGCCTTTGTTAGTGGAGCCAGCGAGGAAAATATCCAGAATGATGCTATCAGGATAATATACAACAGTCCCAGGAAAGAGCACATCACCAACTTCCGGAAGGAGCTTCATTGGCTGCCTGTGGAAAAGAGGATTCAATTTAAAACTATATCCTTAATTCATAAATGCGTATATGGTAATGCCCCGGATTATTTTAAGCACGCATTGATGTGACACAACCCTAGCAGGACCATGCAATCTGCCTCAACACAACTCCTTACTATTCCCTGTGCGAAAGAGGCTAGCGGAAATGGCAGATCCTTCCCCCTCAGAGCTGCCAGAACATGGAACACTCTTCCTGTGATCATGCGCTCAGAAGAAAATCGTATCGGGAACAATTGAAAATGTTACTTTTCGAATAATCCCTCCATAGTTGACCATTTCTCTGTCCCGTCCTTCTGCTCAAATGTCCTTGTGTTTACGTGTGGTCTGATGCCTGCGGGCAAAGGCGTGTTTGAAATAAACAAAAGAAACAAACAAAAATTCCCCAAGCTGAATAATATGAAGAACAGGCCCTCGGAAACGGTGGGGGTGGGTAAAGTGGCCTCCTGTTTAATATTCCTTCATGGCAGCATAGCAGAGGATGAGGATTTACTCACCCTTTCCTGCTACTTAAGGAGATTAAAGGGTGGCCGGAGGATCCCTAACCTCTCCCCCATCTTTAAGTCCCTCTCTGGCTGCACCCTATGTGCCTTCCAGATTTGTCCACCTCGTGCATCGCCCAGCGCCTAAGCTTGACTTCCTTAAACATACCCCATATCTGTCTGTACAGACACAAGAAATATGGGGGCTAAGCCCTGCGCCCTCATTTCTCTACTCTCAAGAATTCCCTGTCCTACTCCTTGAAGCTGAGACAGACTTATGTGTAATATGTAAGGGGGCATAGACAATCATTTTCCAATTGGTGCACAGTAATTACACCTGTAATGACAGGTGATCTCTTACAAACCCTAACTGACTAGACGCATACATAAGAAATCAAAGGCCGGTCTGTGGTTTCTCGCGCCCTTGGGTACTCATCAATAAGGAGTTCCTAGATGAATATGAATCACCTAACAGGAACATTTGCACAGATATTTAAGGCTATACATCAAAAGGTTTTACCCTCAAGCGGACAAAGGGTACCTGTGTTAATTGCAGGCACCCTGATGCCCGGATGCAAAATGGGAAGCAGGGAGTACTGAACAAGAGTCTGCTGTAGTAGGATACAAGTAGAAGGACATCATTTAAGGGGCACAGTTAGAAGGATATGGCGACAGGGGATACTCAACGTTACAGACCGGGGATAGAGACTACATAGGCAAAGAATGACCTTGAAATGTTCTTGTATGAGATGCATCCTCAGCCCTTTTCTGAATTGCAGGTGAGGTGGCCAGAATGATGTGATGTGGAATGTCTTTGATGTGTAATTAGGGAAGGCTTCCGGTGTATCCTGAGTGAATATACATGAGTGATTGCAAATAAATGATGTACCGAATGTGATGAGGCTTGGAACTCTGAGCAAGTCAGGGGTGTATGTGCTCCATGAGTGTCAGTTGACCTGTGTGCTATGATATGGGTGTGCTGGGTAAGTAGGTGCCCGGATGGTGCTTCTCTGAACTTGATCTTGATGATGAGACCTGATCCACTGTTATGTAATTGTGAAGAACCCTGAAAATAAACTACAGCCAACACCCTTGACATTCTTGCCCCAGTCATGAGGATCCACCTGAAACCCACCTCCAAACATAACACCTGGTAGAACTCTGAACTTGCAGCCCTGAAACACAAGTGCAGAGCTGTGGAACAGAAATGGAAAACTTCAGGCTCACCTTCTGACAAACTGGCCTGCCGCCTGCTCCAAAGGCTATGCATCTCTATATGACTCTCCATCGTACCAGCAAAAGGGCCCACATCCAGACACAGGTATCAGGTGCATCCAACAACATGGCTGAACTCTTTAATATCTGCAGGGAACTAGCCAACCCTTTTTCAGTCTCCTCATCCCCTCTTCTGTCGCAAGCTCTCTGCAACGCACTGGCCACCCACTTCACCACTAAAACTCTGGACATTCTGCGCACCCTTGCTACCCTTCCGCCCAAACCCTCCTTCACTCCCTTGCCTCCTCTGGCCTCTCACCATCCTTCTTCCTCTCGCTCCTCCTTCTCCCCATCACACCTGAAGAAGTCACCAGAGTTGTCCACTCCATGAAGGTCTCTTCCAAACAGGTTTCACCTTGCTCCTCCAGAAAGATCAATGACAACATTGTCTCTCTTGCCCCTGTACTCGCTGATCTCAGAAATCACTCTTTTGCCACTGGATCTTTCCCATCCTCCCTCAAGCACCCCCTTGTGTGCACCCTCCTGAAAAAACCTTCATCAGACCCGACGTGTCCAGCCTACTACTGCCCTATTTCTGTCACCCCATTCCTTGGTAAACTGCTGGAGAAGCTGGTTTTACACAACTTACCTCACACACTGAACTTTTTGGTGGCCTCCACGACCATCAATCTGGATTCCGAGTATCCAGAGGAACAGAAACTGGTGTTCTGAATACACGTAAAGAACTGCTCACTTCACTGGACTCTAACTCTCCAGCTGTCCTCATCCTACTCAATCCCTCATCTGCCTTCGATACACCATCATATGGCTCCATAATACCCTTGGTATCTCGGAGCGGGCACTGGATTGACTCACCTCCTTCCTAACTGACTGTTTGTCCCAAGTCACTTTTGGCACCTTCTCCTCACCTACTTCCTTCTACACCTGTGGTGTCCCCGAGGGATCAAACCTCTCCCCCTGGATCTTCAACACTTACCTTGCTCAGCTAACACTCCTCATTTCCTCCTTCTCTGTCAACTTCCAGTGCTACAAAGATAACACACAACTCTTTTTCAAACTTCCTGCTAACCCTTTTGCATCTTCCATGATCCCTGACTGCCTATCTGTCATCCAGTCCTGGTGTACCTTCAACAATCTCTGCCTCAATGCCAGCAAGAATGACATCATTCTTGCTGCCGCACCCTCGACTGGTTGGCTGACCACAACTGTGGCTCGTCTATCACCGCTAACACATCCCATCCCTCCTCACACCAAAATAATCACTCCTGCCCCGGCCACTCTAGCTAGAAGTGCTAAAAAGCTTCCTGCAGACAATTTACGCCCCCATCTCAACATCCCCTGCCTTGCACCTCCCTTCTCACAAGATACAAATGTCTTAGCTGATATATTCAAGGACACTATTACCAAAGTAGTTTATTTGGTCGCCCCGTTAGAAGAAAAGAAGGGAACAAAATCTCTACACTCAAACGGAAGAGCTCAAACACCTGCGCAACCTCAAACGCCAGGCCCTAAAAAACTGGCAGGCAAACCCCTGTGACTCAGCTAAATAAAGCTTTAAAATGAGTGCTAGAGAGTACAAAGAGGCCATATTTAAAGCCAAATCTGAAGCCTATAATAACCGAATATCCCAAGCCAACTCCCAATCCAAAGAACTCTTCACGATCTTTAAGGAACTCAAAGACCCATCAATTTGTACAAACGAAATTATTAAGGATGAAACATGGTGCAACAGTATACAATCTGCCATGCAAAAAGAAATTGACATGCTATAAAACAAAATTCTATCGCATTACCAAACTCTTCTCAATCAAAACCAAAGCCAGCCAGCTCTACCCTCACGCATTAGCAAAAATACCAATTTTCCCAAATTCACATTCAAAGACATCACGGAAACAGAAGTCATTGACAATCTTAAACATCTCAAACCATCGCAATGCAAGGGCGATGTACGCCCCCCTAAAATCATCAAGGACTGTGCCGAGACACTGGCCTTTCTCCTCTCCGCTTTCATTATTGCCTCATTTAAATCAGGCATTGTCACCAGCAGCCTTAAACAGGCATGGGTGTGCCCCCTCCTAAAATAAAACACACTAGACCCCACCCAACCTAACAATTACCGGCCCATAACAACCGTCCCATTTCTACTCAAACTACTAGACAAAGCAGCTCACAGCCAGATCCAACTCTATCTAGAAACCATTCCATCCGAGGTAAAAGGCAGTCAGGGTTCCGCAAAGGTCACGGGATGGAAACTGCACTGTTAGACCTAAATAATCAAATAACTCAAATCCTAGAGAAAGGTAAGCCTGCCTTACTCCTCCTTCTTGAACTCTCGGCAGCGTTCGATCTTGTTGACCACAAAACACTCACATCACATATAACCAATGATGGTCATTTCTCTGAGCATGCTGCTACGTGGATCACCTCTTTCTTTGAGGGGAGAGAGATGAAAGTCTTTTCCAACATTGCTCATGCTACTCCCAACATCATTCACTGTGGTGTACCGCAAGGATCATCTACTGCCCCCATGCTTTACATTCTTTTCACTAAGCGGCTCTTTGACAAACTGGACGCACTTGGGATTGCATACACTAACTATGCTGATGACACCCAAGTGCTCCTTCCTCTAACCGGCTCATACACCCAAGATGCCTCCACCCTCCAACAAATCTACGCCACCATACAAGCATGGATGGCAACTAATGGCCTCTGCCTCAATGGAGATAAGACCGAGATCCTTATCCTTGGCCAAAAATCCACCTTAGCTAACCTAGACAGTCGCTACACCAACTTTAACATCGACAACTGCACCATTGCAGTGCTATCATCTGTTAAAACGTTAGGAGTACATCTAGATGCCACGCTATCTATGAACAAGTAAGTTAGTGCTATAGTCTCTGCCTCCGCCCTTAGCACCAAACTCCTCAATGCAATCAAACCCTTCCTAACTAAGGTCAACTGTCTCTCTATAGCCAGAGCTACTATAGGAGCTAAGCTTGACTACTGCAACGCCTTACTCGAGGGCTCCTCCACAAAAAACCTAAATAGGCACCAAACCACTCAAAACAACGCCCTAAGAGCTGCCCTTAGCATACCAAAGAGAGATCACATCTTACAAGGAAGAAAAGATGCACATTGGCTCCCAGTGAAAGACCGCATCACATTTAAAATTCTTACCATTGCACTCAAATGCATCAACCTCACTGCACCATCATACCTCTCGGATACCTTATCTAGGCCCACCTCCACTAGGCTCACCAGCACCTACAACACTAACCAACTGACCATCCCATGCATCCACAGAACCAAAGCGGGAGGAATAGCCTTCCCATACTTGGCGTCCAAGTTATGGAATGCGCTTCCCTCTGCACTCAGGGCTGAAACGTCACTCTTTGCTATTCGCAAAAAGCTCAAAACAGCTCTCTTTGACTAAACCCTTGCTTCACCCGCACCAATGACTTCCTGATCCTCACTGGTTTCTCTTCCTGCCTACAACCACTGTAACTAAATCATGTTTTTTTACTACTCATTGTAAAGAAGTGTGACCTCTTTTTACTGATACCTGTGTAATTAAGTTGTTCACCCCTTTTTGTAATCAGCGCCATGATGCTTCCGAGCTGCTGTGCGCTTTACAAATATGAATGAATAAATAAATAAATAAATAATTCCCACTGGGACCCCTGCTCCCTCTTTTTTCCCCTTACTCTGGCCATCCTCAAAGGGTTTGCCCCCTGCTCCTTCTTCTGAAACCAGAAGCCTGGGAGTCATATTTGGCTCCTCCCTCTCCTTCCTCCCTCACACTCAGGACATTGCCAAGAAGTCCCACTTTCAACTCTTCCTTCTCAAAGGAATTCTCCATTTTCTCACTTTCCCCCAGAAGCTCAATGTTACCAGAGCCCTGGTTCTCTCTAGGCTTGACTACTGCAATAGCCTTCTCCGGAAATCTACCTTTTTACACCTTACGACCCCTCCAGCTAATCCAGAATAAAGCATCAAGACTTATACTTGGCCTTAAAACCAGGGACCAAAAAACTCTTCACTGGTTCAGGGTTGGAGAACCGATTAAATTCAAATCCCTCTACATCATCCGCAAGGCTGTCTGGGGCCTGGGACCACGCTATCTGTAACCTTCTCTTACTAAATACTCTCCCTCTAGACCCCTGCGGTCTGCTGGCACCAACTCTCTGTGTGTAAAGCGTTTTGCTAAACAGAGGGCCGGAAGCCCCTCACTTTCTTCAGCTGGCTCCCTCTTGTGAAACAGCTTTCCCCTTCCTCTTCATCTTGAGCAGGACTGGCTCAAATTTAGGAAGCTCCTCAAGACTTTCCTCTTCACTTCCTCCTTCCCTTCGTCCCTCCTCTGCTAATCTCACAGTCGCTGTGATTGGTGGCCAGGGCCTTTATGTATCCTGTGCCTACCTCTCAGCACTTGCCTCGGCATGCACCTGCCTCAATCCTGTAATCTTGCACGTTCTACCCAATACGGCTCCAGGCCGCTTAGCACTTACCATATTAGGCACTTCATCTGCTGCTCACCCACGAGCATGGACATTCCAGCACCCGCTCCCACTTCCCCTCTTCTCGCTGCACTTGCATGTTCTGAATACTCACAAGGTATAGTAGGTTCGTTTTTTATAGTTTCCAATCCCATGTTCCCTCCATGTTGCCCTGTGTGCACGTAGAAACAGAATTTGACTTACTGTATAAACACATAACAAATGCACAATAAATAAAATAAAATCAAGCCTGATTCCTATGTCTGCTGGCTCCAACATAGACTCTCTGGAATGCAACATTTGAATATAGCTGCTTGTTTCCTGGGTCATTTCCTTTTTTTCAGTTTTTGGTTTGTAATTAGGCTTCTGGTGCCATGTTGACCTGCAAGATAAGTGTGGACATTGATGGTTGGTGCTTTGTAGGAAATGCAGGTTGTCGATAGGATGTGAGCCTGGTAGAAATAAAGAGTGTCTGGCATGTGTTTGGCTTGATAGGGGAGTTTGCGGTACCGTAATTAGCACCTTCCCCATTCCCATTATGCCCTATGGGGCAAAAATGGGAATGGGGAAGGGCAATGGGGGAAGGGGGAATTACCGACCGCCAACCTTGGAATAGGGCGGTAATTCCCCTTTCCTCCAAGGCGGTGCCGGTATTTTACCGGCATGGACCAAGGTGCTAATAGCACCTTGGTCCGCTGCCTACCGTGTAATGAGGCCCATTGTGTCATACACTTTTACAAGGAATCCAAACAGGGGAAGGGGGAGATGACCAACATTGCGAGGGAGCGTACAGGGCACAGTGCTTATAGTGCGTCAGGCGAACCCGGCGGGGGGGTGGAGCTCCACTCGACTTCATCCTTGTTATATAGATAGCTGCAGAACTCAGTCCACACGTTCTTGGGGCGGGATGTCGCGGGGAGGGAGCCAATGTACTCCTCTTCACATGTCTGTACCCAAGTGAGGGACTTCAGCCACATTTCGAGGGGGAGGGGGGAAATCAGCGTTTCCAGCATTGTAATATACATTTCTTAGCGACAATGGCACTCACGTTTAAAAATGTTGACATTTTTTTTGTATTTTCACCAGTCCATATTCCGAACAGCAGAGCTAGTGGATAGAGGCCCACTGGGGACCCAATTATTTCTGAGAGCGCCTTCGTCACTTCCACCCAAAACACACTCAGCGCGGGACAGGAACAAACATATGTATGTGATCTACCTCTTCAGATTTACACTTTGGACATACGTTTGTTGAGTTGTGTGTGAATTTCGCCACTCTGTGCGGTGTATAATAAAGTCTATTGAGGAGTTTATATTGTATGCACCGGAATCTGGCGTTGAGCGACACTTTGCGCGTGTGTTTTCACATTTTGTTCCACATACCAGAGTAATTTCCAATTCTAGCTCCCTAGCCCATATTTCACGTGGTTTAGGGGGTACAACTGCTGATTTCCCCAGCTGCATTTTATACAAAGCGGATATTACGCCTCTGGCACCAGCAGAATTTGCTATGTATTGAACTAGGGTGTGTCTAGGGGCTCGTCTGGATAGGTGGGCCACATTTTACGGATTGCCGCTCTCAGCCTAAAGTATTGCATTAGTTCTAGTGCTGAGTTAGAGTGTTCAGGCCGCCACGTCTGAGGGGTGATGAATTTACCGTCCGGGAATAGATCTGTCAGTGCCCGGTAAGTGCCATATGGGGAGCCATTTGTAGTACGGGCGTTGCTCATGTTGCGGGTCCAGTATACTGTTCCACGCCCTGATTGTGGTTGCTACCGGATCTGCCGGAGCATCCGTTCGGTATGTGCGGTGTATTAGTAGGGTCATGATGTTAGTCCCATCTCCACCAGTTTCTCAAGTCCGACATGTGGAGTTGGATTTAAGTGTGCACACCAGTGTGTAGCATGTTGGGCCTGTGCCGCAATCCAGTACAAAGTTAGGTCTGGGGCTGTGAAGCCCCCTTTCTCGTAGTGTAGGGTCATGTGTTGCCACCTCTTACGGACAGCCCCTGAATGCCAGAGGAATTGGGCACATGCCGCGTGGAGCCTCTTGAAATATTGCCTCCCTGGCCAAACTGGTGCATTAGCAAAGATATAGACGAGCTTAGGGACCGCAATCATTTTTATCAGGGACAATCTGCCCGCCAGAGACAGTGGGAGATTACGCCATCTAAGCATTTTGGACTCTATGAGCTGTGCCGTTGTCGCGTAATTGTCTGCCAGTAGGGAGGCCTTGGTCAACGACACCTGAACCCCGAGATATTTGATCCTGCCCGGGGACCAGCGTAGAGGTAATTCACATTCCGGCTGTTGGGTTGTTGCAGTGAGCGGGAATATTTCTTATTTAGAGTAGTTAATAGTAGGTGCCTATTTTAGTGATGTCACGGATGATTGGGTCTAGGTTTATGGAAGGGTTTCTGATATAGAGTAACACATCATCTGCATACAACGAGATGATTTCCGGCGTGTTCTGTAAGCGGATGCCCCTACGGGTATGTCGGTCTCTGACATGGTCTGCCATGGGCTCAATGGCGAGGGAAAAAAGGATGGGGGAGAACGGGCATCCCTGCCGGGAGCCCCTGTGTAGCGTGAAGGAAGAAGACATATTGGAGTTAACCAACACCCTGGCACGGTATCAGGTAATAATATTGCCATATATATGGTCGCCGTAAATAATATCGCCGGGAAAATGTCATGGCGATATTATTTGGGTGACCATATATATGGGGACAGGGGCAAAAAAAAAGAAAAAAAAATGTTTGGGGGTTGCGGGGGTGTCCCCTGCATGTTCCATGCAATAATGTCACCACAAAAAACTGGCATTTTTCGGCGATATTTTTGCATGGCAAGATTTTTGTGGCAACATTATTACATGGAACCCCTGGCAGTTGGACCCGTATATAGCAATTTTATGCAGGAGATCATATTTGGTCCCACCCCCATTTTCCCTAGCAAGGCCCATAAGTATTGCCATGAGACCATGTCAAATGCCTTCTGGGCGTCTAATGTGACCGCCACTGCGTCAGCCTTAGGGTCGATTCTGGACATTACGTTGAAAAGCCGGCGGTTATTGAGTGCAGTAGAGCGGCCCGGGACAAATCCGCTTTGGTCTTCGTGGACCTATTCGCTATTATTTTGGCAAATATTTTCATGTCCGTGTTAATAAGGGATAAGGGCCTATAAGAACCACATTCGTCTGGGGTCTTCCCTGGCTTGGGGAGGAGAGTTATTAAGGCTTCCCTTAAGGAGGGAAGGAGAATGGCTAACTGGAGCGATTCGGGCCAGACCCCGTATAATACAGGAGCTAGGATGGCAACGTGCTCTTGATAGAACTCAGAGGTGAGCCCATCGGGTCCCGGGGCCTTCTGTTTTGGGAGATCTGAGATTACCTGGACTATTTCATCCAAGGTGAACGGGTCGTCCAGCTGTTCGCTAGTGTTTTGGGAGATGAGGGTCATAGGGATGCTTTCTAATAGGTCGTCTAAGTCGTGGGTTGTGTGTTCCCGTTGGGGGCCATAAAGAGTGGCGTCGAAGTCTGCGAAAGTGTCAGTAATGGCTTGGTCTGACCAGTGTCTTGCGCCTTGCCCATCTGTGATGCTATCTATTCGGGTTCTCCCTCCCTCCACCCGACTCAGCTTAGCCAGGGTTCTTCCAGGTCTGTCTCCCTCACCGTACTTGTGCGCGGCAGCGGGCCGAGCATAGTACTGCACCTCGCTACGGGCATGAGATTCGTATGATTCAAGTTCTGTCCTGATCCTAGCCAAGGTTGCCGGTGTAGGTGCGGAGGCATATTCTTATTCTAGGGTTTTAAGCTTAGTTTCAGAGTTGTTTAAGGCCTGCCTTATGGCTTTGAGAACCCCCGCCTCCCTCAAAATGCACATCCCTCTGATGTATACTTTAAATGCCTCCCAGCGAGTCCCCTCGAGTGTATCTTGTATATTGTTCTTCTCGAAAAAGGTGTTTATGTCGGACAGAATCTCAGCCTTAAAGACGTCAGCTAGGGGCATCGGATTTAAAGCACCAGACTGGACGGGAGGACGGGGCATTTCCCAGTTGGATCTGCATTAGAACCGGGTAGTGGTCAGAGAGCGTGCGTGCAAGAATCTCAACATCCGTAACCCCACCCACCTGGGACCCCGACAGCAGGAACATATCTATTCTCGAAGAGCTGTCATGTACTGTTGAGTAGAAAGTGTAATCTCTCCCTTGGGGGTGGAGCATTCTCCACACATCATGTAGATGTAGGGACTTCATGTGTGTGTAGAACTGTTTGGCGGCTCGAGATACAACTCTGCGAGTAGTGGTTGTTCTATCAAGGACATTGTCAAGTATAAGGTTCATGCCCCCGCATATAATGGGGACTACCACATATCTCATGAGAATGGCAGTTACTGCGTCTATAAAATCGGAGAATCAGTGTTGGGGCCGTATGAGTTTACAAGCAAGCATTCCTCATTGGCCATAGTGCAGTGGAGAATTACGTATCTGCCCTCTGTGTCAATGTGGGACATGTGGAGCGTGAATTTTACCGATTTGTGGATTAGAGTTAGGACTCCTCTGGATTGAGTGGAGTATTGGGTATAGAATCTCTTGGGGCCCCAGGACTGTGCTAGGTTTGATGACAGGAGTTTCAGAGCATTTGTCTCTTGTATTAGGAGTACCTTGACTCCATGTCTTTGTGCATATGCTGTGATTCTGCGGGACTTTGTGAAATTGGTCAGCCCCCTAATGTTCCAAGTCATCATCTTAATAGATATGTTAGTGATTCAATGTACATCCCAATAAAAGGAGCTGTCCCCAATTACCATCATCTGTGCTGCAGCGGCGTAAACACGCCCCACTTCCAAACCTGTGGTCTCCTTCCTGCCGATTTTAATAAAACATCCCTCAACAACACCTCCCCCCACCCTCACCGCCCTGTACAAGCTAGCAGTGCGATAGTACCCACCCATTGAGCAACCAACTGCATGCTGGACCCAACTTGGCGACACTCGGTGTCCATCGCCAGTGATAGGAGGGTCAGAGCACCCTGTCCGCCTTGGCCACTCCAACCCATTTGCCCAACAGGGGCCAACCTGAGAACCAAACAATAAAACTGGGATTGCAATTGCAGCAGGGGTCGCCACTGCCGTGTACCCAATTTAGCAAGTAGTGCGGCACAAGGCCGCCTCTAATGGCAGCATCGGTGTTACAACAAACTGTATTCCAGTGGAAAAATAGTGACAAATGGTAGCAGGCGAGGAGGAGTATGCTCTTGCCCAATACATTGGAAATGTAGGAGCTCTTAGTCGTTGTCCATCAAGTCATTTACAAGTGGGTTCAGTGGGATCTGTGATTCAATTAATTTAACTGCTTCATCTGGGACCGTGAAAAAGTAGAGCTTGTTATGGTAGGTAAATTTCAGACATGCCGGAAATAACATTGCGTATTCGATCTACTTTCAGGAAGCATTTTCTTCACCCCGTTGAATTGTCTGCGCTCTGCCTGGACCCCCACGGAAAAGTCGGGGAAAATTCGAATGATTTGCGAGTCCATTCTCAGTTCGCCCTTCTCCTGTTCAAGGCGCAGTATATGGTCTCTGTCTCTATAGCTGAGAACCTTCGCTATTATGGGTCTGGGGAAGTCCCCTGGCTTGCGGCAGGGAGCAATTGAGCGGTGCGCCCGCTCGATTGTGAAGAATTGTGAGAGTGGAGGGTCGCCAAGTAGATCCTTAAGGAGGGTTTCGACCGCCAGTTCCATGAGACCCTTAAGTGCGGACTCCGGAACCCCCACAATGCGGATATTGTTCCTGCGTGATCGCGATTTGAGATCATCACACTTGGCCTTGACACTTTTCATGTCCTGCACCAGGACTGTGACACAGTATTTTGGAGGGTGAGCACATTGTCCTCGTTCGTCCTGATTCTGGTTTCAGCCTCGGTGATCTTGGTGCTATGTTGGTCCAACTTAGACCTGAGTGAGGCCACGTTTGCATTCATATCGTCTAACTTCTCGTGAAAGGAGGCAAAGTTCTTTGCCATGGATTCCATCATTACCGTCAAGTCTGGCTGTGGGGGGTTGAGTGGGGTCTCCATGTTGGCTTCTTTCGAAGAGCTGGCACCCTGCTCCACCCTCGGTGCTGGCTTGGTAAACTTGTCTATGGTCCCCGCCTTGGCTATGCTGCGGGCCTTGTTGGGCATCCCAGGGGTGGGTGGTATTATGTGTAGGTACAGAGAGGTGCTGCCCGCGCGGCTCGGGACAGCGACTTGTCAGACTCAGGAGGCAGCAGACTGAAATGCGAGCACAGGCGTCGGCAAGCCCTAAGGAGAGAGTCGGTCCAGAGGGCCAGGCGGGTTACAAGGCCAGGGGGGAGGGCACAGCACCCCGGATTAAAAGGAGAGACAGTGGAGTTAATGTTGGACAGCAGTGAGGATGGCTTGATGCACAGCCATCAACTCTGCACCTGACTACTTCGGGGACCAATCTTGTACCCAGCGGAGGGTTCTGGGGTCTCATTCAGCCATGCATTCCTTACCCCGGCCACGAGTTCTTTTTCTCCGTTGTTGTCAACATGGTAAGAGCATCCATCCACATAGACAGTGGGCATCCCCTCACACTTGTCTTCTTCAAAGACTTTGCGTGGGGAATTGAGGTATGCCTCCATGTTGTCCTTGATTTTTAGACTCTCGTCCTCGAGACAGTTTTCTCTGGCACACTCATGCAAATCAGCCAGACCTTGCGCGAGGGGACTCTTCTAGTTTTGCCCATACCTGACCTCCACAGGAAAGCCTTGCATTGACAGAATCCAGGAAGTAATTCGGGAATTGCTCCCATTTCTGGCCCTGATTCTGTCACTTTGGAGATATGCAGAGGCTGGTGTGGAGTCTCACTATGATGTGTTCTCCCTGGATAAACTGGTGGTAATTCTTCAATGCCCACACTGTTGCCAGGAGTGCCTTCTCACATAGGAGATAACTTTATTGACCTTGTCATGGTTTTGGTATAATACTGCAGTCAAGCATGTATTAGAGAACCCTGTCTCCAAGAAGAACTCCTTGTTTTTGACAGGGTAAGCTAGGCAAGACGCTTGTGAGATGCTTCTTTTGAGTTGTCTTACTGCCTCGGCTTGTTCTGGACCCAACTCCCACTTGACCCCCCCTTCAAAAGACGAATCAGGGGTCTTGTGATCTCTGCGTAGTCCTCAATGAACTTTCTGCTGTAATTAGTCAGTCTAAGGAGGCTCCTTAGTTCCCGCAGAGTTGTGGGGTCTTTCAATTTCTGGAGTGCTTCCACTTTCTTTTCCTGGCGACAGAGACCCTTAGGAGTAAACTCATGCCCCAAGAAATTTACACAGGTTCTACACCGCTGTGCCTTTTGAAAGGAAACTTTTTCTCTGGCAGGCCTCAACTGGGTCAGAACACAGCGGATCTCTGATATGTGTTCCTCCACAGTTGAGCTTTTGATGAGAACATCATCTACATAGGCCAGATTACCCCACTCACCCAGGTCGGGCATGGCCTTATGTAGAAAAATGTTGAATTCATTGCCGGAGTTTATGTATCCGAAGGGAGTCTGGGTCCATGTGTACTGCTGCCCCCCAAAGGTAAAGGCCAGCTTGTACTGGTCCTCCCTACTGACAGGTACAGTCCAGTATCCATTGGTCAGGTCTATTGCAGTGAATACCGGTGACCCCTGGATCTAGGCCAGCCCTTGGTCAATGTAGGGAAGATGCCATCAGGAAGTATGGACCCGTTTGTTGAGCTCCGTAAGGTCGGCGCAGAATCTCCACTGGCTGTTTGGCTTCAATATTCCCAGCACCAGATTATTGAAGGTGCTGTGTACTGGACGGATTATCCCACGGACTCAAGGTTCTTAATTATTTCAGTAAGGGACTCCATTGATGCGAGAGGCAAGCGATATTGCTTCACAAACACTGGAGTCATGCCAGGGTCCGTGGGAATTGTTGTTGTGTGGATGTCGGTGCGACCACAGTCATATGAGTCCACCGCAAAGAGATCTTGAAAATCCAAGAAAACGTGTTTCAACTTTTGCTTCTGCTCCAGAGTTTCACAGGCATCCGCTAGGTTGACTCTCTCTTCAACCATCTGCCTGAAGCCTGGAAAGACTTCTGGTTTTGCTATCTTAGCGGCCTCTTCCAGCTGGGTGGAGAAGTCCCTGGTCAAAGTGCTGATTTGGACTGGTGTCTTCAGATGGGAAAGACAGCCTTCATGGAACTGCAAAATCACCTCATCCCTCCTGAAGTCACAGGTCACATCATCCTTACCATAAGGGCCAGAAGTGTACACCAGGAAGTTCCCCCCATGCCGGGTAAAGATCCTATCTGGTGTTGTGTTGTCATCACTATCACTGTCAAAACAGTCCTTGGGGATTGGTCCTAACAGTTCATTGCCTAAATCTATGGAAAAATGTAGGTCATCAACCGCCATTCCAATAATGGTTCCTGCGGCTAGAGTGATAATCTTTAAGTCGCTGTTATCCACCTCTATTGTAATGGTGTCATGTTCTATATTGACTAGTGGTGTTGGGTTTACCCTTGCTGTTGGAAAGAAGCATTTAAATGAATATATGCATCAGGGTTTTTCAATTTCTGTCCTCTTTTAACCTTCACTTCCAGGGAGAATTGTTGGGTCCTTTCTGGGATAGTGACTTCCTCTTCAATCTGAATTTCAACTGCATAAGGCAGCAGTTGAGCTGACCTAAATGCTTTCTCTGGGTCATCAAAGCCCATGGGATTATTTGTTAATTGGGGCCAAGCTTTGAAGTTTATTAGTTCCAAACTAATGGCAAAGTGATTGAGAATGTCGCTGCCTAAGTAAAAAGCAACAGTGATGTCTCTCAAGACCCAACAATTATGGACTATGCTCTTGTTGCCTATGGAGATTTTGAGCATACACCTGCTTGGCAGGAGATGTTTGGAATTAGGTGTCTCCAGATCAATTTCCCATTTGTCTATCAGTTTGAATGTGGGAATGGCTGGATCTTTTGGGAGTTGGTGGAACATGGCTTTGCTGATGAAGCTCTTCCTGTTGTTCACACACACTCGGGCGAGAACAGAGTCCTTCCCTTCATTTAACTGAACGGGGATGAACAACTGCTCTCCAATTTGCTGAATATCAGCCAGGCTCTGAGCTGATTTCTCATCTTGCTGTACTATAGGAGTGGGAATGTCTGATTGTGGGTTGGCAAAGAATTTCACAGTGTTTCCTTCCACTGTGGAATGCCACCTTAAACTGGAAGGAAGGTTGATTTTCAGTGGCTGTGCCACTTGACCGAGTAGAGCTCTCGCTTTGACATCCGTGCAGAGCTTGCTAACGCAGGTTTGAATCCCAGCAGGGCCAAACTCAGCCTTTCATCCTTCCGAGGTCGATGAATGAGCACCACACACCGTGGGTAATAATAAGCAGCGCTCAGATACCTGAGGGTTATTATTATTATCACCAGTTTGTTGTCCTACTGCTATGACTGTCACGTCTGGAATTTGGTTGTTCTGGAAGTGAAATTCTACTTGGTCAGATTTTTGTTCAACCATGTGGCAGGGGCCGTTTAAACTAACATGGTTGACACTCTGTTTTAACTTTATTGGTCGGCTAGTCTGGGTCCAGAGGACCTTGTTTACACAATCTTTTAGGGGTGACAACCTTCGCAGGAGGTCATTTCCTAGTAAACAAGGGGTGCCCTCTGGAGTCACAACTATGACCGGGTGCTTCACCTTGTGTCGGCCAATTTTAATGTTGAAATCTGCAGTCCCCTCGACGGGAATTTCCTTCCCCTCAAAGTTCTGAGGTTGTCCAGGAAGAAGGGTAAGAGGAATTTGATAATTCTCCCCCCTTCCTGCGTTCAGTTTATCAAAGGCCTTTTTGGACAGAAGGGTAGCTTGGGATCCAGTGTCCACCAGTGCCGAAATTGTACCCTGCCCCTGTACTTGAACCGGGGCATAGTATATTCCCTCCTTCTCTTCAAGGGGGCACAGATAATGTACATTTTTGGATAACTGGTTGTTTAGTTTTGGACACTGATAGAGAAGAGATTTGGGCAGAATTCTGTGGGGAGTCTTGGGAATCTGCAAAGAAGAGGTGACAACTAGATATGGGAGAAGTTTTGGGTTCCCCTGGTTCTGGTGCTGGGCTGCCCCCCCCCCTTTTTGGGCAGTCATCAGGATGGGTTTGAACCAGGGGATTTTCATGTTGTTGGTTCTGGGGTTGGATGATGGGCGGCGCTAGCTCAGGCCCCACATCTACCCAGTCTGGGTTTGAATCCTTTGGGACCCATTTTTCTTTGGGAGGAGTTCCCCCATCTCTGAAGGAGAAGATCCTTTTCCCACGATCCTCTGAGGATCCCTCTCCTTCAAACTGGAAGATCTGTACCTCCTCCACAAAGTGGGTCTGTTTGGGTTCTTTGTTTCTCCTACCCCCCCTCTGCTCCTTGGGTGGCAAGACTTTCAGGGGCAGGAGATTTTGGTTCCGGTCCCTGGGTTTCCAGGGGATTTTTACAAGTGGGGAAGGAAGCTTCCTCCAAGGCTTTACACCTGCTTTCCCCTTGTGCCTCCTCCCTGGTGGGCTATCGGGGTGCTGCCCCCGTCATTGTTCTGGAGCACCAGGTCCAGAGTTTGAGGCATTCTGTGCCGGCATTCTCATCTGAGGGTTCTGTTGAGCCCTCAGCATGTGACCCAGATCCTGTGCCATGTTTTGGACCTGGCGCTCTAGCTGTGAAACCCGCTCAGGCTGATACGGGGTTCTGTTTTCTCCCCTGGGCAGATCCCGTGAATGGTAGCTATCCCTTCTCTGAAAATACCCTGGGTTAGGAAAATTTGGGTATCCCTCCACCCTTGGCCTCCCCTATCCCGGATTAGGTTGTCTGGGCTCAGGAAATTGGGGAAAGAAGGATGGATTGTTTTGGGGTTGAACGTTTTGTGGGTACCTGGGGAAAACGTTCTGTCCAGGATTTGGGGAATTTCTGCCCTGCTGGGGGAAATGAGGAGGGAAGTTCCCTGGATTAGGTGCTGCTTGGTTGGATCCCCCTTGGACTGGAGGAGTCCACACATAACCCAGGATGGGTCTCTTCCCCTTGTAGCGGGGACTTATATAGTCAGGGGAGTGAGATATCCCATTTGTGGGACTACCTCCTTGGCTCCCTGTCTGTGACTGGCCCGAGGGCCTTCTGGGCTTGGGATTATTCTGCTGTGCAGGCGGGTTTTTAGGCCCCCCATCTCCAAATCCAAAATGGGGGCACCCTTCACCTCTGCCACCTTAGCAGCAGCAGGGGTGTTGGTTGGTTTGGGGCCTTTAGGATTATTCTTGTTTTCTATGGGCTTTTGCACCTCATAGATTCGGGTGGCCTATTCAATGACCCACTCCAGTGATCTTTTCTCATGAAAATCTCTCACTAGCTGGGTCATGATGTACTTTGGTAGAGCGTGGAAAAAAGTATTGACAAATTCTTTGCTGTCCGTGTGCACCCTTCTGGTAGTCTGCGCAAAGGCATGCTTTAATTCCTGCACAAATTCTTGTGGGGCCTGATCCTCCCCACATTGTAAGTTGTAGGCTGCCTTGTGAGCCTCTTGGGGATTTCTGTGAACAGAAAAATGCTTCAAGATGGCCGCCCTATATGTGGATCATCTGGAATGATTTTGGTCCTCCAGCCCCGCAAAAAAGCTGGAGTATTCTGGTGAGAAGGTCCATTTCACATACTGAATGCAGCTACTGCTGTCTTTCAAATTGAAAGTTTCCATCATCTGCTCAAAGAGCTCTAAGTGCTCCCAAACAGATTATTTGGCGTTCTTATGATAAGGCGTGATGACGCTCCTTTTCGCCTTGATTTGCTTTAAGGGGTCCTTAAGCAAGGCCCTTTTTGCCTTATTGGCCTGAGAAAACAAAGTTAAAATATCGAGGCTGAGTACCCCAAAAGGAAATACACCGAACACAGGTTACAAAGGAACATTTAAAGATCTTTTATTTATACTGAATAGTTACAAAGGACAGAAACAATCAGATAGCTATCGGCCCTCAGTACAACACGGCGAACTCCAGCATGGTTCGGTGTGCTCAGCTAGTGGAGCCGTACATTAGAATTAGTCGCACTTTTATACCATTTGCGAACATGATGTCCAACCCTACTGCGGGTTAATATTCCTCTAATACATTACTCATCTAGGGTTCATGCTGAGTTCACACATCTATATGCTTAAGGTTTGCCTTTAATGCATTCGCCAACAAGTCCACATGGTAACAGTGTATTTTAGGATTTCTCATAAAGTCTTCTCAAACATTAATACAATGGGCCTCATTAGGACCCAGGCGGTAAGGGGTTTACGGCGGCGTAAACAGCGCCAACCCTTACCGCCTGAGTACGAGGTCCCTTAGCGCCATGGAGGATTTAACACCTGCTTTTAGCAGGTGTTAAAATCCATGGCGCTAAGGGACCATGTTGTTAATTACGCCACCGTAATTTACGGTGGCGTAATTAACGCCTTCCCCACTCCCATTATGCCCTATGGGGCAAAAATGGGAATGGGGAAGGGTAAATGGGTTAATGGGGACTTACCGCCCCGCCAACCTCGGAATGGGGTGGTAAGTCCGCCAACCACCATGGCGTAAACGTAGTTTACGCCATGGTGGTAAGGGTACGGCCCAGGTGGTAACTTACCGCCTGGGTCGTAATGAGGCCCAATGTAGTTAAACAAGTGTTCTCAGTTCAGTATTTGGATACATTGTTCTTAACATATGTTCGCAGATTAGTTTCATTGGCACGAGTAATCCTTTACACACAGGTCAATGAAGGACAAGGTCTCAGTTCACGACCCCAACATGTGGCCTGCAGGCAAGTTACATATTAGTTGTAAGCAGAGGTCAAGACGGCCATGTTGTATTTCGGAATGACATCGTCTGCCATTTTAACTCACAGGGTGAATTTACAAAGAGAACCTAAAATGGCGGATTGACCTAAAATGGCGCTTACATTGATTCTAAGGTCAGGACCTTGCAACACAGATTTCTTCGCAAGTGGCTTTACAAGCAGCTTGGCGCAGGCCAATATACATATATTCATTGCAATAGGAGGCACTATATAATTTCCCGTTTGACAAACCCTCCTTTTGGCCTATGCCAAGTGCTAAACTACTTCTGATCTCCTTGCAAACAACTCCATGCATCATTATCCATGCACCCTGAATCGCTGTCAGAAATATCTATTGCCATCAGATCATTTGCTAAAATTTCTTTTAACACATATTCCTTGGAGTTTTTATCTGGGGCATACGCTTTATGTCCTACCGTACCTATCGCTTGTGCGCAACATCCCCCTAGCATCGAACATTTACTAGGTAAATACTGGATACAATAACAAAGGAACAACAGAATTCCCAAAATAATCAGTAAGACCGAAAGTACCTTCCAACCTCAAGATCGCAAGAAGTCCCAGAACCAAGCGCTAAGATCCCAGTTTCTCTCAGGAATTTGCACTTCTGAACTAAGGACGTGCAGATTCTGTATTGCCTTAAAGATAGTTGGGGAGGAATCTGGCACAAAAACACAGCAAGCGGACCCCACTAATTTACACACTCCACCACTTTCAGCCAGAATAACATCTAATGCCATCCAGTTCTGAAGCGCTATTAGTCTTATCGCTTTCTGTTCTAATGTCATATTATAGAGTATGCCCGTGGTCCGGTTGATGGTTCTCTCCAGTACTCTCGCTAGCCTTCTGATATCTTCGGAATTTGCTATCTGGCCCCAAAATGCCACAAATGATTTTGCTACATCTACCAAGACCTGTGCTGGAGTGTCACCATTCTCATCCCGCCGTGGACAAGCCTTTGAAACTTCTACTGTACTAGCTATGAACACCCCAGGTAACAGGATCCCTAAATAACATCCATGGAAATGCTACATTACCGCAAAAAAGTAGACATTTTCGCCTGCATACAAAGGTTTGTTTTCCCCAGTCAAATTTGCAACGTTGGCACAGCCTTTAAAATCTCCCATTGACTGAATACCATTCCTCTGTATGCAGAAAGAAACTGAATCGGGGCTATGGTTAACAGTGTAAGAAGGAGGCATGGCATCCTTATTGCCTATCAGAGCCATCTTGAAGGAAATCAAAGATTGAAAGGGACGAGACAGAAGACCTAATAGAAGCAACGTTGATCTTACTCCTATTTGCGAAAAGCGAGCAACCCAGGGGTGTCAGAACACGTTTCTCAAAACTATTCAAATTAGTGCCATCAAAGTTCCCCGAGATGCTATCGTCCCAACGTCCAAAGAACAGTGTTCTAAGAGAAGCATAACAAGCAGTTGTCAAAGGTAAAGGATGAATATACCAACCTAGCCCCTTATCCCCATGTTGCGGTAAATGAGAACAGATCCAACAGTTGGACCTATTGAAAATGGCATGCGTGGGATTCATGATAAGTAACAGAGTATTATTATGATACCTTTGTCTATGCTGGGAGTCCCTAGGGGACAGAGTATGCCAATGTACGAAGGGAGTAGAAACAGTGGGTACATTTTCAGTCGGTAACAAGGACTCTAAAGGATGAGTTTCCTCGATGTACCATAGGCCTAAAACAGTGACTATTATAAAACCAAATATTATTATAAAAACACAGCAATACGTTTTCGGAGCCCAAGTGCTTTGTCCATTATCCCGGCTGGTCACACGATCATTTACAAGTCCAATACAAGCGGTAGCGGTGGCAGGCATTGTAGTCTTCAAACGGAAAGCCCCAATGTTCGTTGCTGGCGACCTCCCGGCCGCGCGACTTCTTAGTCCTTCCACAACCCTCGCCAACAGAATCCCCTTTTTTTCTCAAACAATTTTTTGGCCAAAAAGCAAGCCCTCGATGATTCTTTTCCTTCTCCGAATGCACAGCGTAACCGTGCCATAAGTCTATCAGATGCACAGCAAAACTGTGCCGTAAGTCTATTTTCTTGGACGCAGATTGTAACTTACTTTTCCCAGTACTGATTGATCCGGAAACAATGTGTCATCACTTCCCGTTGGAAGCAACGTATCAAGAGCAAGTGAAGATGCCGAATTTGAAACAACAGTTTCCGGAAGCGAAACTTTTGGAGAGTGTGGAGACAGAATGACGGGTTTCCCAAGCCTCACGGGCTCAGAAAGAATCTCTGATGCACTCTCAACGCTATTTATTGGTTCGGGATTGTTGATTGCAGCGTTAGCGAGGGGTTCTGTTTCTTCTGTATCATGTGGCACTGGGTGAGGAAGTCTCTTGACATGCGTCGCGTGGATCCAGTTCTTTCTGCCTGCGACACGCATCGCGGTCTTTGTGACCAGCAGGACCTGGAATGGGCCCCGCCAACGAGGTGCAAGACAGGAAGAACGCTCAAATGCCTTGATGAGCACCCAGTCCCCAGGCCATATGCTGTGGCCCGGGCCCTCGTATCGCACAGGTAAAGCCTCTCGCACCTGGTGATAAATCAAATACAGGTTTTTAGTCAACTGACTGCAATAATCTGAAAGAAGTACATTTTCAACATTTTTCAAGGATCTATATTTAGGAAGATTCCAGATATTGGCAGGTCTCCCCATTACCACCTCAAATGGAGAGAGCCCAGTCTTAGTTTGAGGGGTTGTATGCGTGGCTAATAACACGATCGGTAAGGCGTCCAGCCATTTTAATTTAGTGCCAGCACACCTCTTAGCGAGCTTGTTCTTGGTGATACCATTGTGTCTTTCTACTAGTCCGGCGCTCTGAGCGTGTCTGGCCGAATGGAACCGTTTGTCGATCTGTAATGCCGCACATATCTCCAGAATTACAGCAGCGACAAAATGTGGACCATTGTCCGACCAGATGACTCTTGGTAGCCCGAACCGAATAAAATATTCCTTTAACATTGTTTTCGCAGTAGTCATGTCTGTAGCATCTTTGACAGGGAAAGCCTCGACCCATTTACTAATAGCACAGATGACAACTAATACATACTTCATATTGTTGCACCGTTCCATTTCAATGAAATCGAAGTGAATGACTTCGAAGGGGACAGAAGGTGGTCCAAAACCTCCCCTTGGAGTTGATGTCCCCTTTCCCAAATTGTGTTGTAGGCAAATCATGCAGTCCTGAACATAGCGCTGGGCAATTTTTGAAATTTTGTCATTTGCCCAAACTTTCTCTAACATTCTCGTCACTTTCTGGGCACATATATGCGTAGGGCCATGGGCCATAATGACCATCATCATCACATAAGCGTCAGTGAGCAGCCATTTCCCTTCAACTATGTCCACCCAGCACCCATCATCATCGAGTTTCCCCAAGCCTTCAGCCCACCTCTTGGATTCTTCTAACGTGCTTGGATATCCCGTACAGACTTGACACCCTTGTCCATTGCATAGGCATTTACAGTATCCCTTGAAACATACATCTCCGTAAAGAGGTCGGTGGCAGTTTGTCTAGCTATCTGATCAGCGAAAGCATTCCCTTTTCCTATATCATCTATAATCTTTCGATGTGCTGCACATTTCACGATAGCTAACTGAGTAGGGAGCTCAAGCGCTGAGAGCAGTTGTACTATTAGGGAGCCATGTTGGATCTTTGTGCCATGCGAAGTTAAGATCCCTCTCTCTGACCAAAGTCTCCCAAAGTTGTGAACCACCTCAAAGGCATACTGACTATCAGTATATATGTTTACTGTAAGCCCTTCGGAAAGTTCACAAACTCGGGTCAAAGCTATAATCTCTGCGGCCTGCGTGGAGTTATGCGTGATTCTCTTGGTTTCCACGACCGTGCTCAATGTGGTGATTGCATAAGCAGCTGTGGATGTACCATCCGGAAGTTTTAAGCAAAAGCCATCACAAAACAGCTCTCCTTGCGTATGGTTCAAAGGAGTGTCTTTTAGATCAATTCTACCCTTTGTCTCTTGTTCGGTACTATACAGACAGTCATGTGACTCTTCGTCACCGCAAGCAGTATCTTGCAGGAAAGGTAGGAGTTCAGCCGGATCAAGAACACAACTCCTCTTAATTTGGATGTGAGGAGCAAACAAGATCAATTCATATCTCGTCAACCGTGCGGAAGTGAGGGGTTGCGTTTGGGTTCAGTTCAGTAGAACATCTACAGAGTGAGGCACCATCAGGGTTAGATCATGGCCTAGGACCATTCCCTCACTCTGTTTTACAGTCGCAGCAGCAGCAGCAACAGCTCACAAACATCTTTGCAAAGCGTATGCTACAAGATCAAGGGTGGAAGAAAAGTAACCGCACAGCCTATTCTTCCCTCCATGTTCCTGCATTAATACAGCCAAAGCACATCCATCACATTCATGCACAAACAACACAAAGACCTTTTCATAATTTGGCGTGCCCAAAACTGGTGCTGAGCACAATGCAGTCTTGAGCAGGTCAAACGATTGCTGGTGCTCCATGTTCCATGGCAATGGCGAAGAAATGCACTTCTTTGTCAAAGCCAACATCGGTTTAATCACCGGTAAGAAGTTTGGGATACACAACCTACAGTAAGAAGCCATACCTATCAAGGCTCTAACTTCCTTCTGTGTATTTGGGACAGACATGCCAGAATGTGTTTTATTCTTTCAGGTGTCAATCTTCTTCCCTCCTTTGACAGGAGATAACCTAAATAGGCGACCTCCTGGCAACAATATTGAAACTTTTTAAACAAAGCTTTGTGACCATGTTTAGCTAGATGAATAAGCAACAACATAGTGCGCTCCTTACACGCGCTCTCAGAGTCAGCATCCAAAAGCAAATCATCAACCTACTGAAGCAATGTACAAGTAGAGGGCAATTCAAGGGTATCAAGCTGTTCTTTCAAAGCCCTACTGTAGATGCTAGGACTCTCTGTGTAACCTTGAGGTGCACGAGTAAATGTAAACGAGCGTCCCCCTGAGGTGAACGCGAACAAGTATCTACTGTCCTTGTGTGTAGGAATACTAAAGAAAGCATTTTTCAGATCCACAACACTTAAGTAAGTAGCTGTAGCTGGAATTATGATTAATATCGTCGTCGCATCAGGCACAATTGGAAATTGCGGAGCGACAACTTTATTAATGATATGTAAATCAATTATAAAACAGAATGGAATTGCATTATCGCCTTTTTTGTACATGGGTAAAATCGGACTATTGCACAAACTTCCTGAAATTTCCTCAATCACCCGTGATACACAAAATCGGAAACAATGCATTTCAAAGCTTGCTCGCCCTCAACTAAAATCATATTGTGGAATGCGTGGCAGCTTTATTCCATGTTTCAAGATTATTTCAACAGGCTCATTCTGTAAAACACTGACATCATTGTCGTCAATTGCCCATAAACTCTCTGGTACATCACTGAATTCTAGCGGCAAATGTCTAATCAAGAATTGAGAGACAGAAAGTTGCTGTGGTGAAATCATCAAATGCACTCCGTCAGAAGAACAATGAATTACTGCATTTAATTCTTTCAACAGATTCAACCCCAGCAAATTCTCTCCACAATTCGAAGTCAATAGAAATGGACAGTGGTCCGTAAAGGGACCCAAAGAGGTAGGTACCGGCAAAGAAACTGGACAGACAACTGGTGTGCCAGAGAACCCTACAGAAACATTGGTTTGCCCTGACAGTGGAATGTTTGGAACCCGAGAATGATCAATGGAATACTTCTGTGCTCCAGTGTCTATCAAAAACTAATGTTTCCTATTTCCCACTACCATTTCGACATAGGGACCTTTCTGATTAACGAGAATAGGTGTAGGTTCCAAACCCTGCTTCGGGCAATCCTAATGAAACAAAATATCATCAAAAGGAAGCTCTTCAGATAGATATGCAGCAGAAGGATGATCAAATATGTTTCTAGTATCCACACTCGGTACCTGATTATCCTGTGAAAAAGGTTGCTGAGGATCCTGTGCAAACTGACCTCTCCCAGGGCCCCTATACCCGGGCGACCTCTGGATCGTCTACCCATATTTCCAGATGTGTTTTTCGACCTCTGTCGAAGGACGGGGCATTGTGCACGCCAATGACCCTCCTGTCAATAATAGGCACACTGGTTAATGTTCACAGGACCCAAGGGTACATTCCCTTGTGGAACATACTGACCTCTAATCTGCGAACTACCCCCTCTGGGGCCTCTAACAATTTGCTGTAATAATACTTTAGTCTTTAAATCACCTTTTCGCTTCTCAACTCTATCTTTTTCATTGTTGACACGATTCTCGTAGTACTGAGCCATGTGCAGTACTTCTGATTGGGACTTCGCCTGCAAAGTGCTCTCAGAAGACATAATTTGTGACTGGATGTCAGGCAGCAATCCACACGCAAATTTGTCCACAAATAATATTTTCCCAGACTCTGTGCCTAAATCTTGTCCGCTGAAATCCGAGAATACCTGTTCGAACCGATTAAAGAACTCGGTAGCACCCTCAGACTTCCCTTGGACACAGGCCGTAAGCTTGTCCCAAATAATTCTCTTTTCGGGAATTATAGTCTTCAATTTTGCAATGATTCTATCAGGCAAAGTTAGTATCACCTGGGGCGGTCTTTCACCAGCTGGCCTTTCTCCATCGAGTCTAGTTTTGTTAGCCCATTTATCTCCCAACCCTGGTACGTCGTCTATAGTCCTAACTTGTTTCCGGGCAGGAGTACAGGAAATAACAAATCAATGTCACCCAGGGTGAATACTGAGGACTGCAAGACAGACTCTATTTCTTTATAGAATCCTGTCGGATTTTTCCTAATGTCCGGAATAGATTGTCTGATAGTATTCACTTCCTGTCTTGAGAACGGGACGTGAACAAACTGTGATACATAATGTACAGGAATGTTCACAGCAACTATACCCGCTGCAGCATCGGCCGCAATCTCAACCTTCGGGACAAATGTCGGAGGAACCTCTCTCATAGGCAACTGAGAAGTAGGCAACTCCGAACGCTTACTAAGCAACAAAGCAGTCGAAGAAGTGTCAAGTGAAAAAGCTCTCTTATAAATACTCAATAACTCTGTGGGACAACTAATCTTTCTCTTCACACAATCATCCTGTAGGTACTCTATCATTACCTGTATCACTTTCCTCTGCATTTCTGGCGTATACTGACTGTATGTGTCATATACCTCAACTTCAGTTATCGACATATCTGAGATCCATCTAATTGCGTCTTTCGTACAAATTCATACTTCCTCAGATATCAATTTTCGACAAGGAAGGAAACGTTTCTGTACATACATACTTTCCCCCTCGTCCTCCTCATTCTGTAACCTTTCCAACTCCTTTCTATACTCAAATATCCTCTCAACATGCTCATTTACTTTCTCCACAGTGTCTTTTGAAAACGCTAAAGTATTTAGATCCCTTAACCCTTGCGGGAGATCTGCATTATTGAATTTTCCCCACATCACACATAAATGAACCCCTAAACCTTCAATGAAAACATTTTTCTCAGGAAAATTATCCATATTAGAAAGTGTGTCAATAATATTAGCTCGATCATCCTTCTCTATACAATGCTTAGCCCATGCAATCAATTCATGTTTCTTTTCTGGAGGTACAGTATTGCGAGTGACAACCCTTGACCCGGCACCCTGATCGACTACAAGTGGTACGAGACTACTTGGAAGAGGGGGGGCAGGCAAATTCAATGGAGGTATTGTTACTGGTGCAATAGGAAGAGGTGGAGGAACAGGTGGAATAACAACTGGAGGAAAAGGAACATTAGGAGGAACAGGAACAACAGGCAGAGCAGGAATAGCAGGAATAACAGCAGGAAGAGGCACAACAGCAGGAAGAGGAACATACGGAGGTGGCGCAGTGGCACCAGGCCTTTGCTCATTTAACAATTTGTCAATAAGTTGATCAGAAACATGGAAATCTTTAGAAGATAGATTTTCTGAATGCCAAGTGAGAAAGCCCTATCCATATTGCTAGCTGACTCAGACTGTTTATCTTGGTCATAAAACAATGCTTTTTTGGCGTTCGTTTCATGACGGCGCGCATGTTTTTCGCTACTCTTAAATTGTTGTTACGCTTCTTTTTTCCAATTCTGCAAAACATCGAATACTGCAGGTCTAGCCTTTTTCTATAATAGAATCGACTCTAAATACTCAATACGAGGGATTTCAAAACTACCATTGATTGGCCACTGAAGTTAAGATGCATGTCTGGTTTGTCTGTGCCAAATATCATTAAACACTATACTTCCAATGCCATGCTTACAGTACATAGTACACGCCGGCGACCCCTCCTGTGGTGCTGGAAGGCTAAATTCCAAAGATTGTCGCTGCGGAATAACGCCCTGAAGCAGGTAGACAATTTCCCAGGCATATCAAAATATTGGTGTTACCTGGTCAATAATTGTGTCTGCATATACAATACGCCAAAATCAAATTATCAGGATACTTAAGAATCGGGTCACGACTCACCTGATCAATCCTAAGGAGGTCCGATCGGATTACAAAGAATCTTACCTAACTAATCTTATCTCGTGTTTGGTGATTTCGGCAAATCTGCCTGCCTCGATAAGTGGACCCTCATCAAGATGCCGTCTCGGAACAAACGCTCATCGTCCAGGGATTGGGTCGTGCTGCGCTGCAGAGGTGTCGCGTCTCGTTCAGAAGGGGCCCCCTTCACCATCCGATCCCGGTCCGATAGCATGTGTCAACCTTCGACAATACGGCATCAATCTTGAGGGTCCCTATTCGGGTGCCAACTGTGAAAACAAAGTTAAAATATCAAGGCTGAGTACCCCAAAAGGAAATACACCGAACACAGGTTACAAAGGAACATACAAAGATCTTTAATATATACTGAACAGTTACAAAGGACAGAAACAATCAGATAGCTATCGGCCCTCAGTACAACACAGCAAACTCCAGCATGGTTCGGTGTGCTCAGCGAGTGGGGCTCTACATTAGAATTAGTCGTACTTTTATACAATCTGCGAACATGATGTCCAACCCTACTGCGGGTTAATATTCCTCTAATACATTCCTGATCTAGGGTTCATGCCGAGTTCACACATCTATATGCTTAAGGTTTGCCTTTAATGCATTCGCCAACAAGTCCACATGGTAACAGTGTATTTTAGGATTTTTCATAAAGTCTTCTCAAACATTAATACAATGTAGTTAAACAAGTGTTCTCAGTTCAGTATTTGGATACATTGTTCTTAACATATGTTTGCGGATTAGTTTCATTGGCACGAGTAATCCTTTACACACAGGTCAACGAAGGACAAGGTCTCAGTTCACAACCCCAACATGTGGCCTGCAGGCAAGTTACATATTAGTTGTATGCAGAGGTCAAGACGGCCATGTTGTATTTCTGAATGACATTGTCCACCATTTTAACTCACAGGGTGACTTTACAAAGAGAAACTAAAATGGCGGATTGACCTAACATGGCGGCTTACATTGATTCTAAGGTCAGGACCTTGCAACACGGATTTCTTCGCAAGTGGCTTTACAAGCAGCTTGGCGTAGGCCAAAATACATATATTCATTGAAATAGGAGGAACGATATAATTTCCCGTTTGACAGGCCTTCTTGGTTCGGGTAACCCTGGTCCAATCCTCCTCTGACTCAGAGGCACTGCTCCGATAGGTGCCCGTCTGGTCTTCTAGGTTCTCACGGATTCTGCGAGCCTGGGAATGGCTGGCAGAATGTGGGGACCTAGTCTCCTGTGTCCTGGGGTGCTCAGAGGAGTCTTCTGATTCCTCCTTGCTCCCAGGATTTGATGGGTACCCTCCCCCCCACTGTCCTAGCTGGGCAGAGGTTTTCAAGATGCCCTTAGTGGGCCTACCCTCATGGAGTTCCCCACTAAACTTCACAGTACTTGGGTACCCATACCCAGATGCCCGCCCATCCATTCCTGGGAGGTACTGGTCTATGAGCCCCATACTTCTGATTGGATTGACATCTGCCGTTCCCATGGCCCTGGGCTCATGTGCGCCAGTGGACATGGGGGTGGCAGAGTCCAGGGACTGAGAGAGAGGAAGGCCTCTGGTACTAGGGTTCCTGAGGTTATGCTCTGGTGTTTCCCTTTCCCAGCGAACCTCATCTCTATCAGCTCCTGCTCCCTGTTGCCATGCAAGGACCTTAGATTTCTGTTCCTTACTCAAGACCTAACTAGTCTCTATCAGTCTCTCTTGCATGGCTACCTGCCCGTGGAGCCTGTCATTGTTCTCACAGAGAGCCTCATTTTCTCTCTGTGCTTCCTGGGTTGTTTTTGAGTACTGGGCCAGTCTTTGCTGCAGGAGGGTTATCTCCTGATTCCTGTCCAGACTGGCATGGTCCTTCCTTGCTAGAGCCTCTTCCGCCCTCCTCGTGAGCTCTAACAGTTTTGATGGTCTTTTTGAAGGTCACCCAGTCCCTGGATGGCCAGGTGATTTTCTTCCAGTTTCTCTTTTAAATAACAGACTTCCTGGCCTAAGGTGTCCCTTTCCTGAGCAAGAGCCTGCATGTGCCGCCAGGTCATCCCTCTGTCTTTGAAGCGTACCAGCTTTCTGACGCTCTTCATCAAACTCTGCCTGGGTGTCCAGGTCTTTCAGAATTAATGTGTTGCTCTCTGCCTTCTCTCTATCTAGGTGGCTTTGCAGGGTGACTACCTGCTCTGCGCATGCCCTGTTAAAGTGTATTTGTTGCTCCAGCTTTTTCTGGCTCTGCAGTAGAGAGTCCAAACCTTCTTGGTACTCCTTCTGCAAGGCCAGAATTCTGGTATCCTGTTCCGCCTTTTCCTGCTGCAGGATACCCAGATCCTCTTTTATTTTGACTATCTACTGCCTGCTTTCATTTTCTGACTCCTGGCTCCTCTGCAGCCTCTGCTCAGAAGAGTCCAGATCAGTGTGGGCCTTCTTTTCTAACGCCATCAGTTGCCTACTTGCCAGATCTTGGCCTTCAGCATATTTATCCTGTATGGCTCCAATAGATAAATATAGATAAGCCGCTATGTTGGCAATCTTGTTTTGTTCTTCCTTGGCCTTAGGGGCCATATATAGTTCACTCAGGGCCACATGTAAAGGACCCTGGTCTTTCCATTTATCTAACCATGTTTCAGTGACCTGTTGTGTGATTGCCTCAAACCACACATTCTGATCCTGCTCTGTCCATTCACCTCTCACAAATAACGTATGCAAAAGGTGTTCTCTAGCCATATTGATGTCTACAAATGTCGCCATTCTGGAAATATTGATTTCCTTCCTTACTTACAGAAGTTTATTTTATTTTTGCAAAACAGACTGTTTCCTTAGAGCATTCCCTTTTGAGGGGTGCTTTTACAGTGTAACACAGTGTGGTAGCCCAACAGGATTTATGTATCCTATTAGTTAGCACACTGTGTTAAGCTGTCACAAGTGGTATATCTAATCTAGAAATCCCGGACAAGCCCCCAACCTGTAAGTGGTTTCAACCCAGCACTTCACCTAAGTCAAGGCCTAGCGTGAGATGACCAGCTGGTACTCTTATTTATATATTTTTATGTCAAAAGTTCTTTTATTTTTGGATGATGTACCCTTATATCATGCCCCTCTGTTTGAATCCCCCTGTCTCACTGAACCAAGAAGTAGGTTGTTTTGCAAAGTTAAAAGATGTATTTGATGAATTGAACAATGTTTATATCACACTTGTATGAATATGAACAATATCTAAATATCACACTTATTAATATTTATACAATGCTCAGCAATGGGTGATATGACAATGATCAACACTCTCTTTAAGCAATAGGAGTATGGTTGAGAAGAATAATGTAGCAGAGAATAACTTTGTATGAGTTCAATGAAATGCAATGTTATGAAATTAATGCAGCACAGAAATAAATCTTGATATGAATTCAAACAAAGACAATGGCCCTCATTACGACCCTGGCGGAAAGTGACTGACCGGACCGCCACAGCGTAAATAGCGTTTCCGCCATTGCACGAAGGAGCAAAGTGCGGCCCATTCCGACCTATCGGGCACGAGCACCACGGCATGGCGGAAGTGCAAAGTCCGCGATGGAGGAAATGACCCCAAAACGGCCCACACCGCCGCCGTACGGCGCCCTAGGTGCAATACCGCCACCCATCACAGCGGACACCGCAGTGTGCACCTACCGGAAAGTACGGTGACCGTAAATATACGGAAACGGAAGTAAAAACATGGGCCCGGAACGGGAAACATCCCGCCGTACACCTATAAAACCACTAAAACCACACAACCACTAAAAAACACTACCCTGAGACACACCCCAACCCGTCATCCACCCTAGCGAAACCAAGAAAAATGGGAAAAGTAGCGAAGAAAGCGTGCGACCGCAAGCGGCAGATCCACTTCTCCCGTGAGGAACTCACCGTGCTAACAGAGACCCTCCAGGAGAATGCTGCCGTCGTCTTCTGCACACAAATGACCAGGACGGCACTTGCAAACAAGAAGGCCATATGGGCTCTGGTGGCACAGCGGGTAAGTGCGGTGGGGACCGCACCCCGCACCCCACAGCAATGCCGAAAGCGATGGGACGACCTGCGGATACGTGTCCGCAGCATACTCTCTGCCAACCGCAACATTGCCACAGCCACCGGGGGAGGTCCTGAATCACCCATCAAGTTGACCCCCTGGGAAGAAATCTGTGCCTCCACCATCGGAATGGAGAGCATAGAGGGAGTCGGAGGGATGGAGAAAGGAGTGCAGACATCCGAAGATTCAGGTAGGTGGGCCAAATAAAACAATGCTAAATCCACAATGTCCACATAGTGCAACAGAAACACATGTCCAGGAGAACGTCCACACACATCGGCCTGATAGCGCACTTTAAAACTCACATTAAATACATAAATAATTAAAAACCCCTAAAACACCCACTACACGTGCAGCAGGCACACCCTAACTGCAGGCTGCCAAACAACTGCACCCTCACTCCACACACAAATGAAAGCACCTCCAAGGCCCAGACCCAAATCACCCTCAGGTACCACCCCAATGCATGTGATACAATGCCATTCCAATACCCACAGACCCATTAATAACCCTCGCCCTCCTTTACTCCACCACAGGGTCCGATCCAAACGACGAGCATCAGGACACCCCTACCAGCACACCTGCAAAGAGGGCCAAGACCAACGGCCAAAGACCCTCCACCTCAGCTGCACGCATCAAGACACGGCAGCAGCACACATCAGGTGGCAGCACAGAGGAGGGAACATCAACAGGCACCCCAGCAGCCAGCATGCCCACAACACCACCACCACAGGTCCCCCCAACGGATGCCACAGAAGGCACTGCCTCTGGTGGCAGCAGCACCATAGGTGACACCCCATTGATGGCAGCATGCTCCGACACAGAAGACGGGGATGTCGAAGTCAGATCCATCCATGACCTGTCCCAATCCCCCTGTCTGTCCCATCCCGTACAACATGAGGATACCACGCAGGGGCACCCACAAGACGACTGGCCATCCCCCACAAGCCCTGTGGCAAGGCAACATGAGGTCAGCAGCCCCTCTGTGACACCCCCGCAAATGGCCAGGGCCCAGCAGAGGCAACAGTCCCTCAACCAGTTAATCGTGCAACAGCAGCAACTGGCCACGCTCCTCAAGGACCATGCCGATGAATGTGGGGGCACTAAGGCAGACATAGAAACATCAACTGAGACACTTAGGGCAGAAATGGTGAGAAGTACAGAGACACTAAGGGCACAAATGGAGAGTAGCACCGAGAGCCTGAGAGTCCAAATGGAGACTAGCACCGAGAGCCTGAGAGTCCAAATGGAGAGTGGCACCGAGAGCCTGAGAGTCCAAATGGAGAGAAGCACCGAGAGCCTGAGGGGGGAACTGCATGCGACGTCCACAGACGTATGTGCCGAACTTGCCGCAGTGCGCCGTGTGCTCACTGAGCTCTCACAAACCCTTAGGGACATGCATGGACGTGAGCAGGCAGAGACATCATCCGTTGCAAGTTCCGTCCAGGGCAGCCCCCAACGTAGATCTGGGAGGAACCTGCGCTCCACAGGCAGGGGTGCCCCTGATACCCGCAGAGGGGGCTTGCAATAGCGACAGCCCACTGACAATGAGCATCTTTGGACACTGGTGTTCGTGGGGGAGGTAGGAGGGTGGAGGGGGTGTGTTGGGCTCACTTGGGTGGCGGGTCGATAGGGTGTTCAATATGATATCACATATGCCATAAACAGTGCACGATCAACCAATGTGATGTGTGGACAATGATCATTGTGTACTAGGCCATCATAGGCGTACAGTCCATATTGTGCATGTACCAGACACACACAGTGCCACGAGTACCGTGTCCATGTATCAGCCACCAGGCGTGAGTGCTAGAAGCATGCATCAATGAGATGCTGACGAATGTCACGGCCCTCCGGTGCCTCGCAGACTCCTTGAGGTGCTGCCACATCCCCACCCTCATCATGACCATCATCAGGTGCTTGCAGTTCTGCGTCAGGGGGCATGGGCACATTTCTACGTACGCACATGTTGTGGAGCATGACACATGCCATCACCATCTTTGCAACCTTCTCATGGCGGTACAGGAGTGCCCCGCCAGACCTGCTGAGGCAGCGGAAACGAGTCTTCAGTAGGCCGAATGCCTGTTCAATGACTACACGGGTACGTGAGTGGGCATGGTTGTAGTCCTCATGCTGGTCCCGTGGGTTCCGGACTGGTGTGAGGAGCCATCTCTTCAGTGGATATCCAGCATCACCTGTATGTGGACGATAAACGGATTATGTGGAATGCCATTGCTACGTACGCACACCACCCCCCCCCCTTCCTGCCAGGTCATTGCCGAATCACATACCCCACATTATCATGCATGTAATGAGACTCACCGAGTAGCCAGGATCTGTTCCCTGCGTGTCGCTCCATGTAGCGTGGTATTGTAGAGTTCCTCAAGACCATAGAATCATGGGTTGATCCAGGGAATCGGGCACAACAATGTGTAATGATCCTGTTGGAGTCACACACCATTTGTACATTCAGGGAATGAAATTGTTTTCGGTTGCGGTACTGGGCCTCCATGGCATGTGGTACGACCAATTCAACATGGGTGCAGTCGATGGCACCAATGCAACCCGGTATGCCGCCAAGTGCATGGAATCCCACTTTCGTGTTTGTAATTTCCTGCTCCGAGCGTGGTAGGGAGATGTAGTCGTCTGCGTGCTGCAGGAGGGCATCGAGCACTTGCAATAGTGTCCGTGAGAACAGTGGCTGAGAAATGCCATGCAACTGTCCGACTGTGTGCTGGTAGGTGCCTGTGGCCAGGAAGTGGAGTACAGACACCACCTTCAGTAGGGGTGGGATGGCGGTTGGGCTATCTATCATGCTGACAAGGTCAGCCTGTGTCATGTCCACAATGGCGGCTATGGTGTCCCAGTCCAAACGGTAGAGGGTGTGGATCTGCTCATCAGTGAGGTTGAACGGATGTGCTCGGAGGCGTGGGATTGCGGCCTGCCTGCGTGGTGGTAGTGGCTGTGCTGGCGGCCCTTGCTGGCCCTGCCTTGCCCTCCTCCTCCTCCTGCGTCTCCTCCGTGCGGCCGGTTGTAGTTGGTGTTCGTCTTCTTCTTGGAGTTGGAGTACTTGCAGTGCTATCAGGTCCCCCAGGGCCAACATCGCGAGTCCTGCCGGTAGCATTTCGGAGTGGGTGTGGTTGTGGGAGGAGACTGGGTTTGCAATTTATGTGTTTTCAGGCTGTATGGCCTCCACCTGTGGTGATTCATTCCACCTGTGCAAGCTGCTCTCCCCTTTGGCCGAGCACGTTCCGCACACAGCGCTGCAATTCGGTAATGGCATCTTGCTATTGCAATCATGTATTTGTACCCGATGGCCGTGTAACATTTGTTGATATGTACATTCGGCTATGGTCCCATTGTTTCACATACAATCTTTGCCGTCGCGAACAGACTTGTGAAGGGTCAGTGGAACGTAGTACTCGAGTAACGGTGGGCCCTCATGCATCACTGTACCGAGTTGCACCGACGGGCGGGGCGTCCCATTTGTGGGTGAAGGCAGTTGCCATTTTCACACACAGCCGCACTAGATGGATTAATTTGTGATTTCAAACGGCCACAGATGCCTTTTCGACGTGATGTTGCAAATGAGGAATTCGAAGGGCGGCGCTTTCGGTTTTCAGCTCGCGGCGAGGAGATGCCCACAGGTCTGACTGCAAGTATAACGTTCTATTGTTCAATGTCCTTGAGACAGGGGCCATGGCGAGGAAGCAATGATTGATATGAATAGTTTGGGATGCGCAATAGCGACGTGGGCGATGAGGCCGGACGTTCCCAAATACATGTTACTTCACAACACTGGAATTACGGGCTGGGGCACTGTGGATTTTGCAGGCTGCATAACGCACAGACTCAATGGATATTTCTAATGTTATGTGAGTAAATGTTCTGGCGTTTTTATACCGGGATGAGGGAATGATGAATGGATGCATGGGCAGATGATTTGATACAGAGTTTGCCATGTTCAGGGCTTCTTGGAATCTATCCGCCTCCCCTGCGCTATGTGATGCAGGGCTGCCATAGTGGGACCATCGTCTATCTGGCCTTGTTGAGCCCTCCCTTTCTCGACGCGCCTTCAGACACTTGTGTCCATGCACGTTAACAATCCCATCAGATGGATTCTGTTTTCACAGACGCATGCACAGGTACACTCGTTTGTGATGGTGTTTACACCTCGATATAGATGGTTATGAGTCGCAAGTGGTTTTGGGTGATGATCCTTTGGAGTGGGCTAGCATGCATATGGCTGTGGATTCAGTGTGATCATTGAAGTGAGTTGTTCGGATGTAGTTCTGATGGCCATTCTGTTCTTTTTCTTTTCTTTTGGTTGACAGGTAGCTCCTCCCCTTTTGCCACTGCCATCTGTATGCCACTCCTGCAGATGGCTTTTACTCCCGACACCTGCTGCTTCGTGTTAATCAGTGGAGCAGCATTACGATCTTATGGGACGATCGCCAATGGGCCACATGCCCTTACGCAGTACTAGTGGCTCGGAGCAACATTTCGGCCTTTCAGCTGGACTAGTACCTCCCCATTGGGACGGCCCTGCGGTTCTGTGCGCTTCCATGTTGCCTTTTCGTACGTGAATGTGGCTCTGTGTACCATGATGGAACAGGGCGTCACACAAGTAGTGGCTGGTCATTTCTTGCGGATGCAGCCCACAATGGTGAAATGTGTTTTGGAGTTCATGGCCTGATGGCTGTATGGGCTTGGTGATTTTGTTGTGCATTAAATTTCTATTCTGATTTGGCCCGTGTAGCGTTCTTCTTTGCAAGTGATGTGGCATATTCCTATTTGGGGAGCGATGTATTGTGAGGAGATCTGCATTGGGTTCCAGCTTCGGAGTTTAGTTGCGTGGTACTGTACTGGGCGCGTTTGCCTACGAAGCCCATGAGTCAGGGATGGGGGCTGCCAATATGACTGTTTGGATGTTGTCATGCTCAGGGGCGGGGGATTGGGTTTTGTGTAACAGATGCCGGTCAGCCAGGTGGACTGTTGGAATGATGTGATTTTCGGAATATTGCTGGTCACAGGTGCCTGTGTTTGCGTGCGTTTCTTGGTGGGGGACTGTGGTCATGTCCATTGGGATGGCTTCTGTATTCGTGCCATCTGTGCCCTGCAGCTCCCATTGGCCCCTCTTGTGTTTCATTTGTTCGTTGGCATGCATGGGTGACTTGTACATTTCAATGGTTGCATTGTGACTTCATTGCACCTACGGGGAGTTGTACTTTGTGGGCAGGGAGCGGTGTACAGGCACTCAGTGGGGCCGTTTACGGTTGATTCGCGATGCTGTACTTCTCACCATGGCGGAATGGTACATTACGCCATGCTTGATGGCGTTAGGTACATGTCCGCTAGGGTCGGAATTAGCGTACCCTTGCGCCATGGTGGTATTTACGGTTTGGCATGGCGCGCGCGTGCTTGGTGCAGTTAGCGTTGGCGTTCACTACGGTGTCGCTAATGGCTTCGTACTTTGCGGTGACGGGTCATAGTCGCACCGAGCGCTATTCGATGGCGGTATTGCAGTTCCGCCATCGTTTTCCGAATTCCGCCAGGGTCGTAATGAGGGCCAATGTAATCACTCTTTCCCCCTGTTACCACTCAATCCCCCCCTAATATGCAATATGAAGAGATGGAATGAGGGCACATTCCATCTCAGGAATGCACAAACAACAAATGCAAGTTCAATTCCCAATTCCCCCAGCAAGTTTAGAGAACAGGAATGATTTTAATCAGGTGAAATGCTTTTGAATGTGATCTGAAATTAATGGGAAAAATGCTAAAAATGGATTTTAATTCGCTAAATGGATTCAAAACGAGTGGGAGCTGTTTTGGATAGGTTGAGGTAGAAACTAGAAATGATGTTTGAATGACTGGCAGATAGGAAACTGAATTCAGAGGTTAGATGCAAGAAATAGCAATTTTATATGGAATGAAATTGAGCCAAATGCAAAATCGCTGCAAACTTTTCAGCATGCGAGAAATGCGATTACAGAAAAACGAGAAGGAGTGTGGTTCTTAGTTTGTTTGAAAGCTCAGGTTGTTAGCTTCAATCTGACATTTATATTTCGTTCCTAGCATGTACGGTTCAAAAGTTAGAGGTTTTAGTAAAGGTCGATTTTTCTCAGAAAAGAGTCAAGATTTCAATTGAAAGATGCGCTTTTGAAGATTAGGAAGTAAGATTTCTTAACACTAGGGAGTCTATGGAGCCACAAGCTACACGACAGCACAGCCGCCGATCCAGGGGCGCCCCCGGATGGTTTCTATCTGCCGAGACGCTTGCCTTTCTCCAGCAAATATATATTTGCGCAAAAATGATTATCACTACAATTATCACAGGATTATATGGATTAGAGAAGGATTCAGGATAGACAAAAGAGATTCTATAATTCAGTTCTGGATATGTTGGAATGGGTTGGATAGAATTACTTAAAACTATTAGATTTGCTATGGGCAGTTCTATGCTAAATACTCACAACTATGGGTTGGCAATGGGCCCGTCAAGATCTGGACAAAGGTTTGGACTGGAATTCGCTCGCCACCGCACAGGTCTCAGGTGCTTGGTTCTGCTCTCAGCAAGGCACTCTGGTCTCTGCACGGCCTCTGGTTCTGGATCTGACGGGTTGGTTCTGGGTTACAGCATTGCTCTACTGGTTTGGATCTCTGTGTTCTAGCAAGGGTTCTTGGCAAGAGCAGCCAAAACAGCACAGCCAGGCTGTTGAATTGATTGGGCCCCGTGGAGGTTTGGGGTTAAATCAAGTTGCAAGATTTTAAAGGCCAGCTGAGAAGGGTTCAGCTTTTTGGGTTGGCCCTTCTGCTTCAGGGTTCTGGCGTCTGGATAGTTCTGGAGTCTGGATCGTTCTGGATCTGGATTCTCCTTCAGAGCGCTTCGCCAGTAGATTAGTTGATGAATGAATGTGTGTGTCCTCTGTGTCCTCAAAAGTGCCTATTTATGTATTTCCCAGAGGGGTGGGGAGGCTGATTATGCTAAGCCCACCCTCTAGGAAACTGGTTGGTCCCAGTATTCCCTCTCTCCTGATTTGAGAAGGAAACAGTGTGTCATGATGTGTCATGATGTGTAATGTTTATGGTCCGGGGATAAACCCTCCCCTTTGTTTCTGTACAGTATATCTTATTTTTCACAAAAAACATATTCACAATATCCCCAACTTTCTAATATTACATATTTAGATCCCAAATTAAATAAGGCATGCATCCGTCAAAGTCCCATCTTCTGGAGAGCTTTGGTTCACAAATGACAGTTTTTTGCACTTTTGGTCGGCTACTCAGTGTCAGTTCTGTACCCATTTTTTCACATACATGCACATACCATCTGGGCATATTCCTGTAAAGTTTCATATGTTTAACATTTTCACAACTGCTACAAAGTCCACATTTTGATAGTTCTGTCTTGAATATCGCACAAATTCCAGAGTAGTTTCTAATTGTGAGCAACATTTTTATTGTAATAACCTCTAAATTCCATATTTTTACCAGTTCGGCACAATGTTCTATAAGTCTTTTTCTCAAAAATATATTTTCTGTGCTCTTTGAATACACAAAATTGTTTGTCTCCGCCCCAAGATCTTGGCTGGGCTAGAGAGCAGTCCCAGGCCTCGCTGTCTTTTGCATCTGTTTTCAGCCTACACCCGAATTAGCATTTGCTTTGAGTCAAAGGGAGTCTTTTGTCTCCTAGCAGAGCAACAGGCCAAAGTGCTCCTCCCTTTTCCTTTCACACCTCCCTGCCAGTTCCTTAGCAGAGAGCAGGGGAAAACATTCCTTTGTTTGGGAGAAGGTGTGGAATGTCTTTGAAGCTCAGTGTAGCTGGCTTTAACTTTTAACACAATGTTTAAAATAGTCTTGTCCTAAAATACAAATCACATTTTTAACAAATATATTCACCAATCTCTTAATTCCAGCTTTTTTAAAATATAGTTTTGAATTGTATCTACCTCTATTGCTTCTGATAGCAAGTCTTACCTTTTCATACTTTGATTTCAATGTACCAGTTTAAATTGACAGATTAAGTAATTGCCAGCTTCTGACACAGGCAAGTAGCGATTATGTGCCCATTTTTGACATATTCTTCCAATCAAGCATCTTTAAATGGGGATTTTCTTCTGATCAAATATGTTTGTGCTAACATTGTGCTTAGGTGAATTCTTTATATACAGTAATGTTTTCACACCCAACAAGGAGATTGGATCACTTGTGATGTTTGGGAACCATGATTTTTGCACTTTCCGCAGTCAAGAAAAAATGGATTTTTAAACAACTCTGTGTTTCTCTTGCAAAGCAGGACTGCTTTTTCAAATAGTTTCATTTTCCTCTGTGGGCAGCCAAATGATGGGTTTTGGCAGTGGTCTCCTGTGTTGCCACCGACATAGGCAAAAGTGGATTGGCAGCCTATTTTTCAGGTTTTCCTGCGCACTTCTGGGTGATTTTAGCACGCATAATGCTTTCCAGCGGCCATTCTGAGGTTTCTGATGCCAGCCGTGCACAGTAATGTTGCAGGGCATGGACTAGTGGGTTAAAACATCCCACAGATCACTGTCGAGCTTTTCAAAGCAATTGGGGGCTCAATAGTTGAACCTAGCCTAGAGGTATACATGGCCCAAACAAATTCGGCCATATTCTATGTGGTGGACATTTCGGCGGTCTGCAAAATTCCTAAACTAAAGGTGTGTGAGCACATGTTCTTCAAGAGGTCATTGGGGTATCTATGAGCACATTGAGGGTGGCTGTATTCTGGAACTAGGATAGCTTGGAAATAATGATCATGCACATCTGAAGCTTCCTTTACTTTGGATCAAGAAATGGACCAATTACAAACGAAAGTAATACAAGGGTCCAGTGTGGGATGCACTTGAGAACAGTCATGTGAAGCCCTGGGCTTGGTTTCATCATATTAATAATGCATTGGTGAAAATTGGCCTAGTTTCCTTTTGGCTTAATCTGGAACTGCTGGTCCAGGATGACATAGGAAAGCTAAAGATGTTATACTTGTTTTTGGTGTTTACCTATTCCTTTCGTAAAAACACTACAATGCAACAAATATTTCTCCTGGATCAGTCTGGCAGGTGCACAAAACCTTTACGTAACATTTTGTGTGGCATTTTATCATTACATTTTAACACTATGGTATTAATTTATGCTGCCCGATGTGTGAGTCTGAAAAGGAGGGTGAATACCACTTTCTATTTTTCTGAGCTGTTTTGAGACAATTGCTAAGAAGGTGGCTTGCCCCGACCCTAAAAGCAAGCAATGTTAAGACTGTGGTTGAGGCCTTAGAGTTCTATAAAATACCTAAATGTATGTCTAGTGTTTTTGCTATTTCCAGCATTCAACTAAGGGCCTGGAATTGTTGTCATACAGTCTGCAAATGAGAAATTCTACGAGAATTTTCTAGTGATTTGTTTAATATTGTCATTGTATTGCATGCACTTTTTATATGCTACCACGAAGCCCGCGAAAATGCCCGCGAAACAGACACCAGCAGGCCTGTGCGCCTCTTTGCTCCCCCGACCTGCCTGCCCCTCCCCTCCTGCTTTAAATGGAGGAGGAGTGGGCCGTGAGGCGAAGCCGGGAGAAGAAGACCGCAGAAAAAGGCCAGTGCTCCTCTTTGCAGCTCTTTGCTGCTCGCCGCCTACCGCCTGCAAAGACATGCTGCAAATGCTCGCAGGTAAGAGGGTCCTCGCATCCCCTCCTATGCAGCCCCAACTACTGGCATCTAGACGTGATCGTCTACGCTCACGTACCCTTGCTCCGCAACTTAAATCTCTACCGCAGCCCACAAGCACGCGTAATACACGCCTTCCATCAAGGCCATGTGCTGCCTCCCGACTAACCTACCCGACCGCTGCAATCACATTCTCCCGACACAAGACCGCAGCCGCTACCTCCCGCCAGCTGACTTCTCTCCAAGGCTCCCATCCCTTATCCAGCCTAACAACCAGCACTGTCACTATGGCAACAAACACTATGGCCACCACCAAGGCACCTGACCCCCCTAAGGGCGAACCTACGGTCCTCACAACCTTAATGCCTGTAACCCCTGAAAATGGGACCCACACTATTGCCAATTCTTCTACCATAACCATGCAATGTATTGATGTACCTGTCACTGTTACTATGCCTATGATCCCTGAAAATGAGACCCCCACTATTGCCAATTCTTCTACCATAACCATGCAATGTATTGATGTACCTGTCACTGTTACTATGCCTATGACCCCTGAAAATGAGACCCCCACTATTGCCAATTCTTCTACCATAACCATGCAAAGTATTGATGCACCTGCCACTGTTACTATGCCTGTGATCCCCGAAACCTCTGCTCCCTTACCAGAATCTAACCCCCCCACTCTCCCCATTCCCCCTCACCTCAAATGTGCCTTGATCAACGCCCGGTCTGTCAATGCTCATGTGTTGGACATCCATGACCTCATCACCACCAACGACCTAGACCTCCTCCTGGTCACTGAAACATGGTTGCACGAAGCCTCAGGGCCTGCAGTCTACCTTGCCATCCCACCAGGCTATGCTGTCATTCAGCAAGATCGCCCTACCAAAGGTGGAGGAGTAGCAATCATAGCCAAAGATTCCATCTCCATCAGAACAAATGACAAAACTACCAATGACAACAGCGACTACATCCAACTCAAACTCACCATCTCCCACCACTGCACCATCACGCTCCATTTTATCTATCGGCCACCCGGCCCCATAGGGGATTTCCAATCCGCCATTACCCACCTCTTGGCTGACAATCTAAAGAAGTCAACCAAAGCTATCCTCCTCAGGGATACCAACTTTGGACTAAATGACCCCAAAGACCTTGCCTCTAAATCATTCAACTCAGCCCTTGAAACTCTGGGCTTCACTAACACCGTCACAGATCCCACCCACTCCTTAGGGAGGACACTTGACTGGATTGCACAGCACAACTTCCCACTCACAATCACAAGCAACTCCCCCACCCCGTGGTCGGACCACCACATCATAACCTTTGACATCCCAACCACCACTCCTCCACCCCACCCTCCTCAACCCCTGCCACCGGCCTTCACCAGAAGCGCCCGCCTTCTCATCAAAGAAAGACTCTTACCATTCCTTCAGGGACCTGCCTTCAGACCTCCCTTCTCCAATGACCCAGAAAACCTGGCACAAAATTACACACTCGACCCCACCTCACCCAACAACTACAGGCCCATCACCACTGTCCCCTTCCTCCTAAAAATTCTAGACAAAGCAGCCTACCTGCAAGTCCAACAATTTCTCGAAGAGAACAAACTCCTAGGTCTGAGACAATCCGGTTTCTGCCCCAAACACGGAACCAAGACCGCCCTATCGACCTTAAAAACCAAATGGATGAAGCAAGAGTCCTAGGCAAACCCATCCTGCTCCTTCTCCTCGATCTCTCTGCCGCGTTCGACCTTGTCGATCACGACGTCCTATGCCACCACCTGTCCACCACTGCAAACTTCTCAGCCCATGCTACCGCCCGGATCACCTCCTTCCTACAAGGAAGAACCTTGCAGGTTTTCTCTGATCTAGCTACCGCCTCACCCACCATCATGCTATGTGGGTACCACAAGGCTCATGCCTCTCTCCCACCCTCTACAATATATTCACTCGCCCCCTCTTCCTCATCATTGACGCCATGGGGATCTCCTACACTAATTATGTGGACGACACGCAGACCCTCCTCACCCTGACAGGCGACTATGACACTGACTCCAAGACCCTTAACATCGTCTACAACACCATCCAAACCTGGATGGCTGCTAACAGCCTCTGTCTCAACTCAGACAAAACCGAACTCCTGCTTGTAGGCTCCCCTGACACTCTCAAGAATCTTGACGACCAGTTTAGTCACTTCATCATTAACTCCATCAAAATTCCAGTGTCCGAGTCAGTAAAAACCCTAGGCGTCTGCCTGGATTCAGGTCTGTCCATGAACAGACAAGTGAATGCCATTGCCTCCTCAGCTGCCTACCATGCCAAATTCCTCAACGCAGTCAGACCCTACCTCTCCACTGACACCTGCACTAATATAGCCAGAGCTATCACTGGATCACGGTTGGACTACTGCAACATTCTCTTCCTAGGGACCTACACAAAAAGTCTTGAGAAACTGCAAGTTATTCAAAACAATGCCCTACGTGCAGCCCAAGGCATTTCAAAAAGAGATCACATCTCCACTGCCAGAAGAGCCTCCCATTGAACAGAGGATTATCTTCAAAGCCCTGACTCTCACCCACAAATGCATTCACCTCGCCGCACCAGCTTACCTATCACAAAGGACCCACCTTACCTCATCCTCAAGACCAACTAGGACCCCCTATGTCAACCTTCTCACCGTACCCATGGTAAAAAGAGCAAGAGCAGGTGGTGCCAGCTTCCCCTACCTAGCTGCCCTGCACTGGAATGCCCTCCCCACTGCCCTGCGAGCTGAACCCTCACTCACCGCCTTCCGCAAAACCTTGAAAAGCACCTTATTCGCCTGATCACCACACCCTGTCATGACGTCCATGGATATGTTGACTATGTTCGTCTTATGTATAACATGTAATACATCTCTGCGCTCAAATGTTGTAATTTATGCATATTGTAACTAAGTTTGCTGCAAGTAACAGCGCCACAATGATGCCCCTGGGCTGCCTGTGCGCTATATAATATATATATATATATATTATTAGAAATGTAAAAAATAAAATAAATATGTAAAGACTGAATGTTTATCAATATATTGCATTTATAATATGTGTAATTTATTGCTTTGTTTTATTAACGTATTTTAATATCTTTCTGTTTATGTTGTCTTGTGATCTGCTTTCATGTTTTTATCTTTTAATAGAAATAAAGCATCCTTTGATTCATTCATTAAGAGCTGAATGAGTCCCGGAAGGACAGGAGTAATATGAGCCGGTCTGGCCATTTTCGTGACAATCCTGAGACCATGGGGGCAGGCAGCGTGTCCTTCTTTCTGTACCTGAAATGTTGTGCCCTATTGGGGAGAGACTGGTGAGCAACATGGATGCTGCAACACAGTTCAGACTCCCTCATTACCTGGTACCGGAGAGTGAAACCCAGTCTAAGACTGGAGGATATCCAAACAAAAAGACGTGAATACCGTGAGTCTAAAGGCACGTATTTTCATTCTGAGTGATATGATAAGATATTGATAACGCGATTAATACCCGGTTTCTAAGCGCGGACCGGGGGAACGAAACAGTGTTCCTTCGCGTCGTCGTGTTTCTAAGGCGACCACGTTGCTCTTGAGCTATCCTCCAGAGACTCCCGTGAAACCTGCTGTGGTGTGGGTTCTAAAGGACTTGACTTGGGTGAGTAGTAAACAGAACGCCTTGCCCACAGAGGACAGAATGGAAATCAGTGACTGACTCTGTCCCAACTCCGACACAACCTCTTGTTGTGCAAACACCAGATTTCGCGGCCAGTCATGCCGCCACTTTTTCTTGTGCAGTGGGATGCGGACCACTTTCCTGGGCAACAATCAAAAGCACGTTTGCAGCTGAACGAAGGAGCGAGAGAGACCCTGCAAAAGCTTATGTTAATGTCTGAACCCGATGAAACTAGCCAGTGCGCTTAATGTGTCTGGGACCTATTTTTTATAATAAGCCGAGAAATTTCCGTTATGCATGCATTCCTCTGCAAATGTATTGCTCTGGGGCACTATCTTGTTACTGCGCTACGGAAATTGTGCTCTGGTTTAATTGAAAGGAAAGCGGAAAAATGTATTTCAAAAAGTGTTTTGTCAGCAGCGATTTCAAGTCAAAATATTGCCAGAGTAGTTAGCAAAGGCGTATGCTTTATTGCACATAATAAGCGATTGATGTGATCCTGGGCTTTAAGGGAGGCCCAGGAAGTAGCACTGACATCTGCATTGCAAGCGTGTGTGTCCAGAGACACTCAAGAATCGCCACAGCTGACAAAGATGCCCAGGCCACACGCCACCTTCAGCAAGTCAACCCTCTCCATCAGCAGCTTGCATTCTGGTTCTGGTAGTTTGCTCGAGTGCCTTGAAAGAATGGGCCCGTGTGGGAAGCGATGGAGGCAAGGGAGCCAGGGGGAGCAGGTTGTATCACAGCTGTCATAGGACACTGTGTAGTAGCAGCACTGACCACTTACAGCAGCATAATGGAACATTTAAACTAATATAAAAACACTTGTGAAATTGCTACCGTGTGGGGTAAAGTGGGCCATCTCTGGGGTGAGCATGCGCAGGAATATGCAGCCACTGTTCTATGCATTGCCCCTGACACATGCAGGATCTTCTGAATTCCGTGCAGTTATCCTATGATCAGCCAGTAATGTTCAAGCACTCGAAGGGCTAGTGAGGTCATTAACATGGTTCTGTTGGTTGCCTAGGAAACCCTCCTAGATAGGGAGACTTATTTTGCATTGCAAATGCTAACTCTCTGATGAGTTTTTTTTTTCTTTCTTTGCCGAAGATGTGATTTCTGTTCTCGTTTCCTTCTATTTAGATTAAAAGCTATCGACCTAGGGAAACGCGCCTGTGTGTCCTCTTTCTCAGCCCGATTTGTTCGTGCCGAATTTCCCCTGGCTTTTAATGAAGCTGTTTTAAGAACATCGATGCCATGGAATCCTGTTGACAGGGAAGCCCTCTTGACATGAGCGCAACCGAGGGCACGTCTTTGGCAGTGCGTTTTGCGAGGGAAAATACACTCATTTCCTGTCATTGCAAATGTGCACTTACCGGAAGGGTGCGTGCAAAGGGCAAGGAGTTAATCAAGGCAAGTGTATGGCCTGGGCATACTGGGAATTCCTCGTTAATGGGCAATGGGCCTGATTCATAGAAACCATGCATAAATCCCACAAAATCCCCGGCGCCGGAAACGACTCTGCGTGACCCTGCGTGCAAAGTTTTCTATGCGTGCTCGCGTATTCATAGAATCCAAAGTCGAAGCAACCCGACCCTTCAAAAAAACAGAGCTGCGCTAGGAACTGCCACAAGACGCCCCCATGCAAACCATAGCCATAGACCATTGGCTTCAAGGTAATTATTATTTGTATTTGTGTATGGCTATACATATGAAACCTTTACAAATATCGAGACAACTCTTACATTTCATTTTCCTTCTAAACGATTATACATGGATGATATAAATCTGTTAAAAAACCTCAAAATCTTCCCTGAGATATGTTAATAATGTGCAAAATGCAAAAAGCCTTATGTGCAAAATTAGGCAATGTGCAAATTATTATGTATAAAAACAGAAAAAAGTTTTCAAAACATAAAACAACATTTTTACAATTAAAAACTCTAAAGGTACATGTTCAATACACTTAATACAAGGTAAAGTATCTTGTTTCACAAATCTATGCCTATTAATTTTAGTAGTTAAGTATTCTCAATGGGACCAATTTGTAATAGATGTTTATGTGGGGCAAAAACAGCATATAGTATACAATTGAAAAACCTTCACAAGACAACCACAGTATATCAGTTTTGAATTGTTTAATAATTATTGTAATAACTCATTAATTTTAGATAGGAACCGAGTAAGAGCCACTATCAAAGTGGTATTTTCTCCCCACATACACCTAGACCACAACAATTCCCTAGATAAAAATGGTATCTCCAACATTGTCCTTGCCAAATGACATTATTCTAGCATCATCAAAGTGAGAACAGTAAAGAACTAGTGTTTTAAGGTTTCTAGAGCAAAATCGACAGAATTCCTTATCAAGTATCCCATCATTTGTTTGCCATTGGTGAGTGCACTCATGAGTGTGAAACAGATTTAATTTAAATCGTAAGTACAAAGCACATGCTTTGTCATATGGGAAACACAGCAAGTACTTTGCTCGAGGCTTTCTCTTTCTAGGTAAGCATACACATTATGTATATGTCTTGTAGGTGTTATTGACTTCAATAGTACAAAGCCAGTCATACTCAAAATGTTTCTTTTTGACAAGTGGTAGGCCACGCCCAAGGTCATCACTGCTTGCATTAATTCTACTCAAAAGAGTCTGCATCTTCCCTTCAAATTGTACAAGGGACTAAGGTTTGGTTTCTTCAACATGTTGCCCAAATCCTGGGACAACGAGTTTCGCGGTGGAGTAACCATTTTTGCATACATAGTTAATTTACTTCATTGGAACTTGCATGACAAGGAACTCAGCCCTATTTTGTGGTGTATTAGGCACAGCAGAAGATAGTCCCAAAGTCTGCTTCCATATCGTTCCCTGGACCTTGCAGTCAAGGTCCAGTAGGCACATATCTAAGCCATAGAGCAGAATAGGTTCAACCATTAAGATATACAAGTCAATCGTGGGAATCATGGAGTACTTGCTGTACCTACCAGATATAGGTTTCATTTGTGACAACAGTGGTTTCATCTGTTTTATGTTGCTAGCCCACAAGGTTGGTGATACCTTATCAGTAATATTATAGCCCAAATATCGTACAGATTACAGCTTGATCCCTGAGCCTGACATTGTCCATCTAAAGATTTTGCATCTTTTCCTATTGGTAAAAATCAAGATACTGGACTTTGAGGGATTGGCCTGGAGATTGTGTTTCGTAGGGTATACTGCCAGTAAGTTGCGTTTATTTTGTAAACCATAAGGAGTCCTGTCAAATAGGATCAAATCATCAACAAACCCCATCCAGTGAAGATGGAGTTTGCTGATTCTTATCGCATAGATGTTGTCCTCTCGCAAGATTTGATCCAAATCACATACGTACTGATTAAAGAAAGTTGATGCAAGGTTGGACCCCTGTTTTCCCCCTGTGAAAGTAGATATAGGTGAAGTAAGCAAACCCTCTTGATTTATACGTATCTGGAAGCTGGTATTGTGATGCAACATGATAATTAAATGAATCAGGTAGGCAGGCATGCCCAACCTCAACATTTTGCTCCACAATAGGCTTCTGATTACACATTCGAAGGCCGCCGTCATGTCCAAAGAGGCCATGTAAATGGGACCAGCCTCCGGTAATTTGGCCTTTTCTAACATGTGGGCAAAAATAGTGGCATTGAGAGAGGTTCCCATAGATTTGCAGAAACCTACCTGAAATCTGGACATAATGTCATGTGTGTAGATGTATTGTTCCAATTGTTATAAAATGAGGATTGAAAAAACCTTTGAGGACGCATCCGTAAGGGCAATTGCTTTGAAAATGGCAGGATCATTCGGATTGCCCTTTTTATAAATCGGAATTATGATTGCAGAAAGCCAAGATGTTGGAACTCGGTTTGACTGAAAAATATAGTCTAACTTAGAGAAGCCCAGAAATATGAGTCTGCTTTCAATACACACGATGGAATGCCATCTGGTCTCGCTGCTTTTGAAAATGTAAGTTTCCCTTTTGCCCATAATACATCTTCAAAGGACCAAGGACAGTCTTTTTGGGGTTCTAAAGAGGCAGCATCAAAGTATGCATTCTTATGCTGGTGCGGAATCTGAAATTTCTGTTGAATAAAGAGCTTCCAGCCCTGTGCTGAAATTGAACCATTAAGAGACCCATAACCATGTTAGAGGTCTTCATCAGTATGGTCCAAACATTCTTGATATTGCCTTTACATAGATTAGAGATCATATCCTGAATGTCAGAGGTATATAATTGGTATTTGAGACCTTTCAACTTATTTTTATAGCCTTGGAGTAAGCGATTCTTATTTTGTCTTTTAAGTTCTCTTAGTTGTTTGTTTTTGACACATTTTAAAGAGGCAATTTCCGAATTGTAGATGTGAACATGAATTCCACGTTTATTAAATTTGGATTGTTCAATGGCATCCAGATGAAATTTAATTACTTGTATATTCCATTGCTCCATCCATTGCATATCCATGCCAGATAGTCCCAATAGTGGTGTTCGATAAATATCCTTACCTTAAATGTTAATTCTCGACAAAGCTTGGAATTCCATTGTAAAGAGTGACACTTTCTGTCAATGTCAATTAATACTAATGCTGAGTCTTTGGGCCTCATTACGACCCAGGCGGTAAGTTACCGCCTGGGCCGTGACTTTACCACCATGGCGTAAACTATGTTTACGCCATGGTGGTTGGCAGATTTACCGCCCCATTCCAACCTTGGCGGGGCGGTAAATCCCCATTTTCCCATTTACCCTTCCCCATTCCCATTTTGCCCCATAGGGCATAATGGGAGTGGGGAAGGCGTTAATTACGCCACCGTAAATTACGGTGGCGTAATTAACTCCATGGTCCCTTAGCGCCATGGATTTTAACACCTGCTAAAAGCAGGTGTTAAAACCTCCATGGCGCTAAGGGACCCCGTACTCAGGCTGTAAGGGTCGGCGCTGTTTACGCCGCCGTAAAACCCTTACCGCCTGAGTCGTAATGAGGCCCTTTATAATAAGATTAAAGAGGTATATTAACATTTTACGTAATGTACATGGGATCTCCTAAATTCAGGTTATCTATAGTGACAGAGTCACAATACTCATGTAATTCGGATGACACAAAAAAAGAAGTCAATGTATGAGCTCATGGATCCTCGCTTCCAAGTGCAGGTGTGATTGTTAACATCCATTACAACTAGAGATATGTCCCAATCTGTTAAATACTCACCCATAGTTGTCCTTATTTCATATAAGCAGTGTGATTGTTTGATTTTGATGTGAACATACAATGATGAGAATTCGGTTATTGTGCGCTCGAATCGCAAGGCCACCCACAGGTCTTCCTGTAGGACCATTGGTAGCTACATTAGTGTATGTTGTGTATCCATTAATAAAAAACGGCTGCAATGTCATTGTTTCAAGTATAAGGAGAATGGAGGATTCATTAGCTACAGTTAAACTTCTAAGCCAGGCAAATAGATTTGAGAATCCACATGAATTCCATGAAGTGATGGTAAAACCTCCTTGGCTACGCTTTGACACTATCTTTATTAATGGATTGAAGACTAGTCGTAAGTGGTGCAAGCCATAACCAATCTTTTATTGTGCTTGCTACAGTAAAAAATTGGGCAATCAATTCCAGATTAGGCTGTTTAGTTATTGAATCACACAAAGATGAGTATCTGTTTTCATTAACTACAGCTTCCTGTATTTGTATTAAATGAGTAGCAGCCTCCTCAGATTTAAACAAGTATGGAGTGAGGCGTAATTGTAAGTTGGCTTTAGGTTCCTGTATCAACGTCATTGGCATGATGCCTACCCCCGGGCATCAGGATCAAGCCCATCGCTCCGGGAGCAGGCATCCAGATACTTATTAAAACCCCAACAGCCCCGGCTGGGGGCTGTTTGGGTTCATTCCTGGCGCCTTAGGCGCCAGGCTCATTATAGAAACCAGTCCTGGCGTCAGGCTCATAGACTTCACTTACCTGATGCAGACCATGCTGCTAGTGAATCCAAGGCAACGTGAGGCCTGGATGGGACTATTTTATAACAGGGACTGTTTTTTACTCGGGCGTGGTTCTAGGGACTTCTTACCTGGGACTACTTTGGAGGCTATTTAAACCACTCCTGAACAATAGCACACGCTTTGCGTTATTCTGCACTGTGTCTGCAGTCTGCATCCAGTCTTCTGCCACGCCCGCCTCGAATCTGGAGCTCCTAAAACAAAGAGGAAAGAAAAGGACAAGATTAGAAAACGATTCACGATCACCTGATTTCGGATCCATCTCGCCTCCGGACCTGGAAAGAACATCATTTCTGTACACGGCGCATCTCCAGCTGCAGCGCCGCGCCATACTCACAAGTGCTCGCAGCATCTTTCGATTCGGCGCTGCTTCCATCATTTCTTCGCCGAACTCCGGTACCTGAGGGACAAAAGAAAACAACAAGGTGAACCGAGAAAACCAACAAATAAAACACTTATCACCATAGACTTACCTGATTACAACCAGAGGCATTATTCTATAACTCTCCACATCTTCATGTGCCGCACCTGCAAAGGGAGAGAAAACAACACGTCAAACACCTGCAACATTTACCGGACGGCGTCATGTAATACGACTCTTACCTGAGCGCCACCAACTGCCACGAGGGTATCTTCTCACGATCTTAGCTGCAAGACAAGGAAGGAAGGGGGGACAAGAGTGACTCATCGGACATATTGAACTCTATGAACTTGATACTTACTGAACCTTGCCAGGAACCTCAGAGTCAATACTCTCCGAACTCTCCCACACCTTCAAACCAGTGAAGTAACTGGCATCTACGCGCCACTGCAATCCACGCAGGATGGAGAGCTCATCATTTAAAAACATAAGGTGAGGTTCCTAAAAGGGGATATCGGAGGTGACAAGAAGGGAGAACGAGAACAGTGGGAGGGTGCTATAACTCAAATCCACTGATGGCTAAATCCCTTTCTCCACTTGTAGGAGAATACTTCTACGGATCAAGCAGACGAGATTAGGCGGGCCAGTCCAGACAGTCATCTCGGCACTACGCATCACGTTGGTGGAGACCGCAGCTGTCCGAGTCCGATCGACGCCCCTGTGGGAACCAGGTGAGCGTAACAGTCATAGGAATGAAGGTCACAAATCATTGATAAAGTAGTGGGAAACTTGTCATCTACCGGTGCTATATCAGAGTTAGACGATAAGTGATTGGAATCTTCTCCTCTGCATTCTGTAGTACAATTGCATTCAGGACCCCTATCTGGAAGAGACATTTGAGAAGGACTCGGCCTCTCAGAGGAAATTTGTGACTCAAGCATTGAATATACATGATCTTTTATTTTTTTACTTTGTGATATTACATTCTCCTGAATTGGGACTTGAGCTGAATCAGTGCACACAGCTTTTGTCTTGTTAGAAGATTCTGCATTGTCATTAGAAGTGAATCCCCTTGCATCCTTACATATAGTAGGGAAGAATTTAAATAAGTGCGATTGCTTTGCTTTCTCATTGTTTAGAAGAAGATGATTAGGAACCTCCATCAAACCAACCTATTTAAATTCTGCAGGTAGGTCATTTGAAGGATTTTTCGATAATTCGGGAATAAAATCTACCTCTTTAGTCTTGGCAGCAGAGATACTTGAAGATAAAGGAACTGGTTTAATTGTGTTATCATTCTCTACCATATTGAGAAATGCTTTTGATTCCTCATTTAATTGATTAAAATCGAGAAGTTCATCGTCATTAGGTAAATTACATACATTATTTTAAATTTGAATAATGACGTGTAATTTAATTGGTTATTTGATTTTGTTTTTTTTTACTAAGGCATTCTTCATTTTTTTTCCTATTCATTCTTCTTTTCTGAGCTTTTCATTCAGCCCACTTCAATCTACGCGAAAAGGTTTTGTTCAAATATTGATGTACCTCATTTGCAGACAAGGTAGCTGTCTTTTTTGACAAGTTTGATACTGCTTTTTCATTCTTGTCAATTATATCCATGAGTGGAGTAGGACTATTAGGTTTGTGAAGTAGTGCTGCTAAGTTATTTGCATTATACTCACTCAGTACACTATGTTCCTTACCTCCACACAGTAACGCTAGGTGCTGATTAATAATATGTCATAACATCTGCAATTCTCTCAGTGTTTAATGTAATTGCCCCAAGTAGCATATTGTTGGAAGCTTGTGGTGCAGATTTCCTGTTAGAGGATACACCCACAACAGCTTCTGCGTATGTTTTAATTTGTCCTTCTTGTGAGGCAGAGTGTATATATGTTTTTGTTGCTTTTGAGGAAAATACCTTACAAGGAGCTCCGATAGATCGTGTGAGAAAATAGGAGTTTTAGATGCATGACACATAGGGATTTGAGCATGCAAATAATTATGTGCATATATGAAGCCCTTCAATTTAGTAAGCTTACCAATGATGTCAGATATAGAAGTTTCTCAAGGAGATTAAGGATTCATGTTAAAACTGGAAAGGAACAGTTGTCCGGCTCATTGAGATCATGAGATTGTGAGTGCTACTATTGTGAAGGTGGTGCGTGTTGACTTCAGAGTTAGGTGGATGTATCTCACTAAGGGTCTCATTGTGATTAATGTCATGATAATTACATGACATAGCGTGATCCTTTGGCATAAGTTTATTAGAAGAAAATACGGGAGAACTGGCAGCTGAAATGTAATTCGATCTAGGATTTATCATATCAGGTGACCCTATATGTTCCTGATTGTTACCATGAGAATGAGTAGATAAGCAAACTTCCTCTATGTTCGGGGGAAGGAATGCAGTCGGTGTAGCAGGCCCACGTGAGACTCTAACTTGCTTGCCCCACTCAGCTTTCAGTGCAGGACCAAGAATGGAAACATCTGAGATATGATTATCAAACCATTCTGTTGACATAGAAAGTGTTAATGTATTGGTTATTGTAGAAGATTGCTGGGGAGATGTATAATCCATTTCATCTTCTACTTCAAGTGATTCATAAGTAGAGACCAAAGCCGCAGTTGAAGGGACAGTGAGTCTGCGCAGTAACTGTATGTCACATGGGACATGAACTAGCCATCACTTCTTTCAAATTGGGCAAATGTTTTCCACTCCTCAACCCCCTAACCATATTTGAGCTTTCGAAATTCGGTATGGAACAGCGAAGTTTTTAGATGTTAGTATGCTTATTAATTTTTACTACAAACTGCCTGAATAATGCAACCCCACCTCACAAATGAATTGACAAAGTATATTCCTCGCACCTCTATCAGAGGGCTACGAGCGTGAGAGCTTAGATGCAAGTTTGTTAGAACTAAAAATAAGTTAAACGGACCAGCGTGCGTATTTTGTAGATGACATGCAACAGATGAGTCTTATTATTACGTCCCGATTATAAAGAAAGTACGGTGCATACATATGAACACAACTTTTAATCTCATGAAAGTTGTGCTGCTTTACCAAAGTCGATGGATTGAAGTAGAAAAATGCGTAGACAACAGAGTGAAGTTTCGGCACAAAAGCGTTACCTGAGTATAGGTGTCTGTGCTGATGGCCGCCAACAACAATACATCGCCAAGGAGAAGCTGCCAATGCACGCACAGAGAAGCATGCGCACAAAAATGAGGACAACGAGAAAACTGCTTGAGAAAGTGAAGTAATTGTACAACAAAACGAGCAGCCTACTGCCTGCCACCCCCGCCAGTCAGGCTCAACAGGAACTTCCCAAGGCACTTGCTAGAGGCGCGCGCAGAGGCCCATGCCCTTTTTCGCAGCAGTGAAGAATAAGGGGCGGAGCTTAGGTTCGTATTGCTATAAGGTGGAAAACAAAGCCAAAATGAGTTTTCAAAAGATGGAAATAAGTCCATATGTAATGGGCAAGGTATATTAAGGTCCAAACTGTTTATAGACACACCATTGCAGCAAAGATGTATTCCTGGATACATGAGGTGCAGGAGCAGCCGTTAGTCCCCAGGCTCAAAAGGCACTTCCCAAGGTGCGCGCACAGAGGTGCGTGCTCGTGCCCTTTGTAGCAGCAGTGAAGAGTAAGGGGCGGAGCTTAGGTTCGTATTGCGGTGCAGCAAAGATGTATTCCTGAATACACGAGGTGCAGGAGCAGCAGCAAGAGCAGCCGTTAGTACCCAGGCTCAGCAGGCACTTCCCAAGGCACTTGCTAGGGGCGGTTTCAAGGTAATCTCCAAACCACGACTTCACTGAGCTGGCGGTGGGGTTGCCTTGATCTTCCCTTCATGGGTTCCTTCGTCCGTCATAACCACCCAGCTTACTCTTCCTATGAGAGCCTGATCTACAAGCTGGTAATTTCTCCCGTCTCCTCTCTGACCATTGCTGCCATCTACAGTCCTCTTGATGCTACCACCTTGTTCCTCTCTGAATGGGCTGACTTCTGTTCCTCCCTACTCTCAACCGACCCTAATCTCCTCCTCATGGGCGATTTCAACATCCAACTGGACTCCCCTGTTACAGCATCCACTCTCTTCCTTGACCTCTGCACATCACTATCCTTCACCATTCTCCCTTCTGGCCCAACCCACTCGGCTGGACACACTCTAGATGCCCTCATCCATTCTGACCTCTCTTTCTCCCCTTCTGTTCACTCCACCCCAATCTCTTGGTCAGACCATTCTCTCCTTTTCTCACATCTGGGTCCCCTGGGCCCTCTGACCGCTCCTCCAAAAGCACTGACAACCTCATTCACAAACATCCGTCCGATGAAACGAGTGTCAGCTGCTGCCTTCGTATTCACCTTCATCTCCCCCTTTCACCCATCCACAGACTCTATACAGTCTCTGCTTTCAGCAAACTTCATTTGGCCATCACCAACACCCTTGACATTCTTGCCCCAGTAATGAGGATCCGCCTGAAATCCTCCTCCAAACGTAACTCCTGGTACAACTCTGAAATGCCTTGAAACGCAAGTGCAGAGCTGCAGAGCGGAATTGGCAAAACTTAGGCTCACCCTCTGACAAGGTTGGCTGCCGCCTGCTCCAAAGGCAATAGAGACTCTCCATCCACACCAAGGCAAGGGCCCACATGCAGACATGGGTTTCAGGATGCATCCAACAACATGGCTGCACTCTTTAAAATCATTAGGGACCTAGCCAACTATTCAGCAGTCTCCTCCTCCCCTCTTCTGAACCAGACCATCTGCAATGCACTGCTACACACTTCACCACTAAAACTCTGGAAATCCTGAGCACCCTTGCTACCTTCCTGCCCATCCCCTCCCTCACTCAATTGCCTCCTATGGCCTCTCACCCTCCTTCTTCCGCTATATCCTTCTTCTCCCCTGTCACACCTGACGAAGTCACCAGAGTTGTCCGCTCCATGAAGATCTCTTCCAAACAGGTTTACCTTTGCTCCTCCAGAACCAACAAGAACAACATTGGCTCTCTCACCCCTGTACTCGCTGATCTCTGCAACCACTCCTTTGCCATTGGATCTTTCCCATCCTCCCCAAGCACTCTTGTGTGCCCCCTTCCTGAAAAAACTTTCAGCAGACCCTACCTGAGGATTCCAAAGTTGGTGCACTCCTAATATAATACATTTTCAGATAAACGTCATGAAATTGTAAAAGAGTTTAAGGTGCGGGGGAGGAACTGAGATCCTGGCACAAGACCTCCACAAATAACAAAGGAAGAGGAGAAGATTCAAACTTTGAATCCTTCCGTCCCCTGCACACTGTTCTGTGTTGGACAAACCAACTACTATAGTCTAAAGAAAAAAATCCGGAAGGTTCAAGTGTTAATAATGATTTTCAGACACAGAAAGTTTTGTAAGACAAAATTGTGTATATATATTTTTACAAAGTACAAATTGCATACAAAAGCAACAAGATTTTTACAGAAAAAAAGATAAATTGAGGAGATGTTGACAGTAGTCCGTTTTCAAATGGTGACACGTTTCGAGGAGAAAGACCTCTTCTTCATAGGCCTAAACAGACTATAAAAGAATATGCATTACAAAAGACTGTCACATTTTGTTGTACAATAGTTCATAAACGCTGAGCTCTTTATACATCAAGTTTAAACAAACAAATTATTAGCCTTTAAATTTATATACAAAAATGGTTCTAATATGGTTCCACCAAACTAATTTCTCAACACGTAAAACATAAAGTACAATCATATTTTCGATGGAGCAACTGAGTACATTCTGTTTTCTGATGTGAACAATTGTATAACGTCCAAAGGGACGTTAACTTAAATGGGTAGGAGTCAGGTGAACACTACGACAATCCAACTAGAATTCAAACCAAACGGTCATTGGGTTTAAGAAGGTAAAAATTACCTGATGGCGCAAGAATGGAGAAGTGAAAAGTGCACACCCTCACAGACAGGTGTGCATGTAGATTCTGGGAAGTGCAACTTGAAAGTGAAAGCTGAAGATCAACCGAGTTGTACCAATTTTCGAATATGGGTATAGCATTAAAGAACAGCTAACTCTGAAAAAGATGGGGTAGAAAGGACACTAATGTCAAGTTTATTGTAAGGCAAAGTTATTGAAAAGCAAAGTTACCATGGAAGAACCAGTGGTAACCATACAACCTCTGCAATCAATTCTACAACTTCAGAATAGATTATTCCGAGCCAAATAAAGTACCAAGTGTCTGAATAAAACAGGTTGAGAGCACCAATTACTGTGCATGCAGAAGCTAAACTTAACCATGCACCCCGAATAAAAGGAGAAAAAAGTGATCTAGTCAAATAGTTAAATAGTTGAATTCCACCACATTTTACATAGAGGTGGGGTGGTCCCAGGCGGACATAGTGTGTACAGTGCGACAGTAAGTATAAAGGATAAGCAGTGAATTATTACAGAAACTGCAAACCTTGAAAAAAAGAAGACAAGATATAGTTTGTATCATAGAAAATCTAGATAAGGCTTGCGCTGCTCAAATAGTGGATGAGTACCCAGTCATTTACTAATGAGGTATCTTTATCTAAACATGTCGAAGGGTGACAGTCAGGGTACGCCATCGTATGTTCCAAGAGTCAAGAGGGAAAAAAATCTATAAAGAAAAAACAAGGAAAGAAAAGAATAATTATCTTATTGGTGAAGAGTAGATCCAAAGGTGTGAAGGGTCGAAAAAGAGTAACTACGTACCCTGGTGAGGTTATGTCAAAGCATAAATTCATTCATTCATGCAAGTCATCAAACTACGGAATACCATAGGATCCGTGCTAGTTGCTTCAACTGTGCAGCAAAATCGAAGAAAGTTTAACTAGCGCAGAGGCTGAAATAAGTCAGAGAAACACGTAATTAATCATGGTAGTAGACCACTTTATGGAGGGTCCCTATTGTAACAAAGTAAAGGCGAGGGAACCTACCTGAAATAACTGCTCTGGAGCGCGATCAGGAGCTCACACGAAGGCATTGGCGTGAATCACCATGGTGACGCCGGTCACCATTTTAAGAAGGTACGCGAGAAAGCACCTACCACGTGGTATCTGGTGAAATACAGGGCCTGGTGAAATAAAGAAGGGACAAAAGATGTCCTCCTTCATATTCTGCGGTGGCCATATTGTAGTGTGTCCCCAATGCGGGAAGAATAGATAGCGTCCCATCCAAATGGGAAGACAACTAGAGTGTCTATTGAGAAGGTCATAATTCATTAAGATATTGGTCATCAAGACAAGAAAAGTCCTAAATGGAAAGACAAAAAACTTAGGTAAAAAGGCACCAGACCAAAAATGGATACAGAGCCAAAATATGAATAAGACGTAAAACAAAAAAAAAAAAAATTTATGAACAAGGAATCGGGATAATAGCCTAGCTCAAAAAGACAATGTAAGGAGCAGACTCAAGTAGGATTGTCTGGGGTGTCACAAAGGCGACCTCCATAAAGGATATATCACAAGGATATATTGTTTATTAAATGTGATAATTCACAAGGAACGAAGTCCCTAATGATCATGATTGTTAAGAGTGAATAAAATACTCATATTTTAAATTACAGTCAAGCGATATGGAACCATAAGTGCAAAAAAATAGCAGACAAACAAGAAAATATCATTCGGTACACAAGTTCTGATATAATACATAAAGGGAGAATAGTAAATATTGATTTACTTTACATCGATGTTTTAAATATGTGGGAGTACTCAAGGTAACAAATCACAGTCAAATCGAGTGGTACATTTTCAAAGTAATTATGTCAAACCATTATAGGAAGACTAGTGAAGGAATCCTATAGGAAACAATTTATTGAGTGATCTTCGTTCAGCCCCTTGGGTTGCACAGCTGGTCTCGTTGTTTGGTCTACATACAGTTTGCCGCGAGGGCATTTAATCGTGTAAATAACACCCGGTGTCAAACAGGTAGAGTAGTCATGAATTTTTATTTTCTTGCCTGTCTGAGGATAGGAAAGCACACTCCCCCTGGTGAAGTTATTACAGTGTGTACAACTCAGACATGGATAAGAGCCCTTTTTCTGAGTAGTTAGAAACTGCTGATTCTCCTTGGATGGTCTTTCGGCTTTAATAAGTTTGTCCCTAAGATTCTTTCCTCTCTTGAAACAAATCATTGGGGCCTTGGGGAACAATCTGAGCAGTGATGAGTCATTATGTAAAATTTCCCAAAGTTTGATACTTGCCGTGAGAATTTGGATATGAATAGTAAAGGGATGTCTTTCTCACAAGGTTTAGATTTCAATAAGTCAGTTCTTGTGACACTACGGGATCTGGTCTTGGCATCATTCAGTACTCCATCCAGATAACCTCTTTGTTTGAATTTTGCAATGAGTGTAGAACACTCCGTATCAAGGCCCTCAGGTTCTGAGATAATTTTTTTAAACCTCAGAATTTGGCTAAATGGAAGACTTTGTAACATGGCTTTGGGGTGGAAACTGGAAAAGTGTAGTAGGTTGTTAGCATATGTCGGTTTATGATAAATATTGGTCGTAATGTTGCCATTGGCAATCCACAAATTGACATCTATAAAGTGAAGGGATGGGTTGCCGATTTCCATAGTAAATTTAATCCTGGAATGGAGTTTATTTATGTAAAAAATGATTTCAGCTCTTCATGAGTTCCACACCATATTCCAAAAATATCATCAATGAACCGTTTCCAAATCAATATGTACGATGACCATTTGGGATGATTCAGTACATAATCACTTTCAAATTTGAACATAAAGACGTTCGCATACATGGGTGCCATAGAGGACCCCATGGAAGTTCCAGAGATCTGTAAATAGTATTTACCCAAAAAGCGGAAATAACTATTATATAGTATGATGTTCAGTAATTCAATAACAAATTGAGCCTCACCTCTGAGGTTAGTTCAGTTAAGAAGTAGCCATTCGATCGTTTCAAGGCCTTCACCATGGGTTATAGAGGTGTAAAGGCAGACCCTACCTGCCCAGCCAACTACTGCCCTATTTCTATCACCCCCTCCTTGTGAAACTGCTGGGGAATCTGGCCTTTCTACAACTTCCCTCACACACTGAACGTGTTGGTGGTCTCCACGACCATCAGTCTGAATTCTGAGTATCCAGAGGCACGGAAACTGCTCTTCTGAACACCTTTGAAGAACTGCTCACTTCACTGGACTCTAGCTCTCCAGCTGTCCTCATCCTACTCAATCTCTCCTCTCCCTACAATACGGTTAACCATTCCTCCCTCAGAAAATGGCTCCAATACACCCTTGGCATCTGGGAGCAGGCACAGGATTTGGTTACCTCCTTCCAAACTGACTGTTCATTCCAAGTCATTTTGGGCACCTTCTCCTCGCCTACTTCCTTCTCAACCGGTGGTGTCCCCCAGGGCTCAAACCTCTCCCCCTGGCTCTTCAACACTTACCTTGCTCAGCTAGCACTCCTGATTTCCTCCTTCTCTGCCAACTTCCAGTGCTACGCAGATGACACACAACTCTTTTTCAAAGTTCCTGCTGACCCTCTTGCATCTTCCATCATCCCTGACTGCCTATCTGCAATCCAGTCCTGGTGTACTTCAAACAATCTTTGCCTCAATTCCAGCAAGACTGAGATTATTCCCATTGGGACCCCTGCAACCTCTTCCATCCCCTCATCATGGCCATCCTCCATGGGCTCTCCCCCGGATCCTTTTTCTGATGCCAGAAACGTTGGAGTCATCTTTGACTCAACTCTCTCCTTCCTCCCTCACATTCAGGACATTGCCATGAAGTCCCACTTTCAACTCTTCCTCCTCAAAGGAATTCTCCCTTTTCTCACTTTCCCCCAGAAGCTCAATGTCACCCGAGCCCGGGTTCTCTCTAGGCTTGATTATGGCAATAGCCTTCTCCTAAATATACCTTCTACCACCTTACAACTCCTCCAGCTAATCCAGAATATGGCAGTAAGACTTATCCTTGGCCTTAAGCCAATGGAATGCGTCTTTCCAGCCCTTAAAACTCTTCACCAGATCCCGGGTTGTGGCACAGATTAAATTCAAATCCCTCTGCATCACCCGCAAGGCTGTCTGGGGCCTGGTACCATGGTATCTGCAATTTTACTTTTCCTCTAGACCTCTGGGGTCCTCCTGCACCAACTTGAAGTGGGAAAATGGCAAAGCACCTTTCCCCCATTCTCATCCAGACCCTGGCCTAGAGGATCACGGCCCAAGCACCCCCCGCGAGAGGTGTTTGACCAATTAACTTCTTTACCCGATGACATGGTACAATGTGTCCACGGACCACACCCACGAGGAACGTGCCCAATAGCACGCCCTGGCCAAGCCGACGTCTGCGGCATGGACCAGCTCGACTAAAAGTAACGACCACAAAACATCAACATCGTTAGAGATGCCATGACGACATAGCCAACTGACAAGAACACACGTGCCACCATGCACACTGGTCATTCACGCACCAACCTACATGAAGAACATACTCAGTGCTATGACGTAGCGAACTGACACACCCACGGACATGCATCGTTGTTATTTTTCACATAGGCCTCCTATAGCACCGCAGAAACGCAAGACGCCTGAAGAGCTCGTGTATACCTGCTTGCAGATGCTTGTTCACTACCTATCCCCATAGAGACACCATCCTATATATATCCACTGCCGCTTGTGACACTCTGTCGCCACGTGACTCCATATAATGGACCATATCTCGCCACCCACTACTAGGCCCGGGTAGGCCGCAAGCAAGAGTCCCCAGGCAGGAGCCTCTCAGACAAAATTCCCCTAAAATGAAGAAGCAAAGCGCTGACCACGCAGAACAAGCCTAACGTGAGCCTACAGCCAAAGACCACAATGTTGCAACCCACATGCCATGCTCTCAGAGCCAAGGTTATGCCTGTCACCGCCAAGCGCCCCTCTCAGCCGACACCCAAATTAAATGCTCATAATTCTGCTCCAGCTATGGTCTCTCCACACGTGACCAAGCTGAACTGACAAAGTGCCAAGCCCATGAGACCGAAAACCGCCGGGGTCCCACGTCTGAGATACAGGTTGCAACAACAAAGTGACAAGATGAACATCTACACCGATGGGAAAGGCGTGATCATCAGCCACTAGCAAGACCTGTCCATTGTCCACCAGTAACACATAGTTACACATTGTTGCAAACACCAGGTACATTGCCAGCTGGGAACGGCGATGGTCCCAGGCTTGGGGGCTCGCGAGGGAACCAATCAGAATACGAGGGGCTCCTCACTGACGCCATATCTGCTAGCCAATCACCAAGTGTCCCCTTGTAACCAATTTGTTGTAGCAAATGTTAGGGACAACCCAAGTTTGCCACCTGACCCGTCCTTATCCACTAATATTCCTTCATATAGGTAGCTATACTAACCCTACCACTCGGGGAGCCAACCCGAAGTGGCGATAGGTTTTGGGACGATTTTTCCCAGTTGACGCGAGTAGCGCGTCATACTACGGTGAAAATGGCCTGTGAGCCCACTAACAGTGAGAGAGTCTCCCCGAATGCATACGGGCCGAGAACAATCCCTGGCGTTATTCTAATAAACAGCATTGATTACTTTGCTCTTGTGTGTGCCTCATATTCCTTTTGGGACGTGGGAGGAGTTGGGATCTCCCCAGCCCCGGAGGTCCGAGGACAGCTCTGCCGGCCCCCAGGAAATCACCCCGATAAGTTGGAGGCACTGCTGGGATCTGTATGAGGTCTACCTAACCTAAGGGCACCACTACCAGCCCTCTTGCAACGAGGCAACCCGGCAGCGTGGCCCCCTCTGCCATTGCCCCCTTTTGAGGACTACAGGACCATCGCAGAACTGTGAGAAGACCGGACAGCGCAATACGGACATTGGCCATCGGGAGCCGGCTTGAGAAGTATCCCGCACGCAGTTGGCGAGTGTCCAGACGTGGTCCAGATGAGGGGAGGTGGCAAGCCGCTTTGGAGGGGTGCCCGCAGTCGAGCGGCCCCGGCTCACGAGGACTTGGTGAGTATGGCACACCCAACTAGCAACGTAATGTTGTGCGGGAGGGGGGAGGAATTGTAAAGAGGGAGGTGTGCGGTTGTAGCAGTGTGTGCAAATTGATTTTGACTGATCAGCGGCAACTGAGGTGTGAGGCGTAGCAGGACAGGCATGAGACCCGTCCCCTACGGTGTCATGTAATGAGTTGGGTGGTGCCTCGAGCACCCACGTACGTCGCAGGGCACAGTTAGTTTAGGATCGTGGACACCTGTGTAAGAAGGGGGCTTGGCTTTCCTATGAGTTGACGTTATAGATCAACGAGTAGATGAAGATCCCTACTAATTGAGTGTTGAAGCTCATTTGGAAGATGACGTTTTCCTGCAGGAGGTAGCTAGATTGTTTCCCGAGTGCGGAAGATAATTGGCTGGTTAAGCTCCTCTAGAGAAGGGGCGTATCACATGCGAGGCGACGCCGTGTGCGCAGTCCGATTATATTAGGAGAATTGTTGTTGATTTCCTTGCTCCAGATGAAGTGGGAAGACAGTTGTGGGGTTAACGGGGGTACAAGTGTAAAAGATAGCGCACGTAATTTGTATTTGTATTTGTATTTATTTATTTATAAAGCGCAGCCTGGCCCGGGGGCATAAGGGCGCATAAGGTAAAGCTGGTTACAAGTGAGCGGTTAAGCAAAGTTACGTTGCAGATACAGGGAGGTTACAGTTACAAAGGTGTGCAGTCAAGACAATACAGTCGGCCAAGTTCCAAAATGGTTACAGGTAGGAACTGGCATAATAAGCAAGTGCATGCGCGGAGATAATAATTCCAGGAGAGTGGCTCAAGATCAAGAGGCTAAGTTAGGCTGTCAGAGGTCCGTGTTATGGAGCCAACACTTCGTGCTCTGTTTGAACCGGTTAAATGAAGGTTCTGCACGAAGATGTGGGGGGATGGTGTTCCATAGTTTGGATGCTTGTACCGGGAAGCTGGCTCCACCTGAGTTGTGGAGTTTAAATCTTGGTATGGTTGAGGTGTTGGTTTGGGCTGCTCTAAGAGGTCTCGAGGCAGAGTGAGGTCTGAAATGGTTAGTGAGGTATGCTGGAGCAAGGTTAGCCCTGACTTTGTGTGTTAGGGCAAGCGTTTTCAAGGATATTCTGTGCTTGACAGGGAGCCAGTGTAGGTTACGTCTGGTCTCGTATATGTGTGCTTTTTTGGGAATGTTAAGGGCAGCTCTGATAGCATTGTTTTGTACTACTTGTAATTTATTAATGTTTTTGAGGCTGGTGCCCAGGTAGAGGGCGTTGCAGTAGTCTATTTTGGAAAGGATTAATGCTCTCGCGAGAGTGATACAGTTAGGTGCAGAGATGAATGGTCTACAAGCAGTGATAAGCTTGCAAGTGTAAGCAGCTGATGAAGCTACTGCGTTAGTTTGTTTAGAGAGGGATAAGGTAGCATCAATGTAAATACCAAGAGTTTTAGTGTTATTAGAGACAGAGATGAGATTACCATCTATGGTAAAGGCTTTGAATGCAGGGTTGAGATTTTTAAGTTTGGCGTGAGTGCCCAAGATGATCAGCTCTGTTTTATCGTCATTGAGACACAAGCCATGGTGTGCCATCCATGCTTGTATAACGGAATAGATTTCATTGAGGGTCGTGCTGTCTGTTTCATAGTCACCCGTGATAGGAAAGAGTATCTGGGTGTCGTCCGCATAATTGGTGTACGTAACACCCAGATAGTCTAGGATATCGAAGAGGGGTTTCGTGAATATATTATAGAGTGTCGGGGACACGCATGAACCTTGCGGGACACCACAAAGTACTGGGGCCGGCTCGGCGGAATCGGTGGGAGAGAAGACCCTCATGGTTCTGTTCACCAGAAATGAGCTGATCCATGCCGTGGCTGCATCTGAAAAGTGGGCTGCGGATTTCAGGTGTTGACAGAGTGTTTGGTGGTTAACCAAATCAAACGCTGCTGACAAATCAAGCAATAAAAGGAGTGCAAGTTTGCCATGGTCTTTCAAGGTTTGGATCTGGGTGGTAAGGTCAATGAGTGCAGTTTCCGTGCCGTGTCTTGGTCGGAAGCCTGATTGCCTAAGCCCGAGGAGGTTGTTAGCTTCTAGATAGGCCTGTATTTGTAGGTAAGCTGCTCTGTCCAGTATTTTTAATAGGAATGGTACCGTAGTTATAGGTCTGTAATTAGATGGGTTGGCTGGGTCAAGCGTAGGTTTTTTGAGGAGTGGAATGACCCAAGCGTCCTTAAGATTGTCCGGAACTATTCCAGATTTGAACGAGGCATTGATGAGATTGGTAATGAATGGCGCCAGATCGTGTGCAGCTGCTTTAACAATCGGGGCAGGGCAGGCGTCACCTTGGCAATTTGAAGGTTTTAGTTTCCTGATGATGTTTTCTACTTCCCACGTGGAAAGGGGAGAGAAGCTGAAGGGTTTACAGGTCGTGTGGAAGGTTGGAGGTATGTTAGGCAGATGTTTGTAGTTAGAGTCTGCAGAGAGCACAGATTTTTTTGCGTTAATTTTGGATTGTAGGCGAGCTATTTTATCTAGTAAGGCTTTCTGGATGTTGCTACACCATAATGCGTCAGTGATACCTTTGTCGATAGGGGTAACAGGGGATTCTAATTCTTTGAGTATTTTGAAAAGTTCTTTAGTATTGGATTCCGCTTGTGTAATCCTTTTGTTATAGGAGTCTTTTTTGGCGCAGAGTATGGCTTCTTTGTAGCTAGAGGATACTAAGGTTAGTTCAGATTTGTTATGAGCTGTGGGGTGTTTTTTCCAAAGTGCCTCAGCGGTTCTTTTGGCTTTGCGTAGTTCTCTCAACTGTGGTGTGAACCAAGTGTTAAGGTGACGCTGTGGTTTCGGTTTCCGCAGTTTTAACGGGGCAATGGAGTCCAGAGCTTTAAGTATAGCCTGGTTGTAGGTGTCCACTAGAGCTGTAGGGTCTGTATCTGAATCAATGTTATTCAGTATGGGGAGTAGTAAAGGTAGGAGTTTGTCGGGAGTGATGTCTTTCTTGTTTCTCGTTCGGATGGCAGGGTCGATGGTAGGCGCTGAATGAGTAGTGTAAGCTTTGATAGCAAAGGTTAGTTTGTGGTGGTCTGACCAAATGCAAGGGTCATTAGATAGGAGGTCAATAGGGCAATTGATTTGTGAGATCCAGTCTAGAGTTCTACCTTTGATATGGGTGGGTTCGTGGATGATCTGCGTGTGACCCAAATCAGATAATGAATTAGCTAAGTCAAGGGCGTTAGTGTCTTTAGGATCGTTGAAACCGAGGTTGAAGTCCCAAAGTAAGATGGTTTGCGAGTTAAGGTTCTAAAGGTTGTATGTACTTACAGTGTCTTGTAAGAGGTTGGTGACGTCACCCATAGGGCTTGTATAGGACACCGCGACCATCTCACATTTTTCTGGGGGTGGCCGAGAACCGGGTGCACGAAGGGGGAGGAGCCCAGGGGAGAGAGGCGGCCGTGCATGTAGAACCCCGGCAGTGCTCGACAAGGAGGTTGACAAGAAGAGGGAGTGGTCTGAGCAGATAGCGGGTAAAGGGAGGAGGAAGAGCTAAGTAGAAAGTGTGTCGAGTACAGGAGGAACAGAAAGGTGGGGCAGCCCAGAGGCGCGCCGCACAGGGCACATAGCTGCAGGGGGCTTTGTGCGCCACGGCCGAAGGGGGCCATAGTGGTAACATCGGGAACAAAGGAATAACAAAAATATACTAGTGTAACATTGAAAATTGCTTTCCTTTTCAGCGGACAGTCGAAAGTCCCCAGTTTACGTGGCTAGGTAAACGGTTGAAATTGAGAAAAGTGAAGTGTAACATGGCAATGTATTATGGGTCGGGTGCAGGCACTGGATTGGGGTTCAGAGCAAACGCTTTAACTACACCACTCCAACTCATCTGCGCAACATTGTCACCACATAGAGAAAAGATCATAAAGTATAGTATTGAATGGACACAAGGAACTGACAACAAAATAGGGGTGCCGTGGTCGCCGAATGGCAGCTTTGACACATACGCCCAACATCACCAACTGACGTACTTGCATAACACTTATAAAGGGAAAAAATTAACAAACCACTTAGCGGTTTTCGATATGTGGAAAATGTTTCAGGGGTACACACCGAGAACCCCAGGAGTGTACGCAGTACAGGAGGTAAAAGAAGAGAAGCTGAAAGGTACGGGTGAGGGTGTGACATGCAGAAAATCACCCAGCACTGAAGAAAGTGAGGAGGCGGCAGAAGGATCATTTGCCGTAGCAGAGGCAAAGGTCAAAATGGAAAGGGCAGAGGAAATGCCGATGGCTAAAGTAGTGAAGAAGGAGGAAGGGGTGTTGTACCCAATAACAGAACTTAAAGAAGCGGCCAGACAACAACTAATGCCACTGAAGGATACTCCAACCCCGCATACAGCTCCCCACCATACACATCCCCTGACGATTGCAAAAAAAGGATGGGGGCGGCGGGTAAGGTATATTCAACCACAACACCGGCAGGAGTGGGGGGTGAGAGGAAGGCCCTAGGGAATTTTGCCGATGTAGGGCCAGATGTGTAGGTAGCAGCACAGGTGCTTCTGAAGCTCCGGGGAACACTAACAAAGGAAGAGGAGGACGCGGTGAAAAAGGTAAATAAGGAAGAGAAGGATGACACACGAACAGGGCACGGGGTAAGTAAAGGGGGAGAAGGGTGACTTTCGCAAAAGGTGGAAGAGATATTGGAGGAAAGGTTGGCAGAATTGAGGAACATACAAAGCGCTCTGATTAGGCAGTTCGAGAAGGAAACACGGAAGCGACAGGAGGAAAAGAAGGTAAATAAGGCAGAGATGGTGAGAACGAAGGCACAGGCAGAAGAAAGGAAGAAGGAAGAAGAGCACATAAGGGCAATAGCAGAAAGAATGGCACGCTCAGAAAACAGGGGGATGAGAAGGAAGGAGGAGGAGAGGGAAGAGAATGATAGGGAAATGAGATTGTGGAAAAAGAAGATTATATCTGAAAGTGTGCAGAAATACAAAGAAGGGAAGGTAATAGAAAGCATACTAAAAAGGGAAGGAGGAATATGGGGGAGAAAAGAAGAGGAGGAAAGGATATTGGCAAAGGTAAGTGCAGACGTATTGGAAAAATTACATAGGAAACGAGCGAAATAGGTGGCGAAGTAGTGGAAAAGAGGCAAGAGGAGAGAGGAGATAGAAGGGTGGAACATGGAACAAGGAAGTACACATGCCAGGACAAGGAGGTGACATCAACATCAACACAGGGAGCTGAGATTGAAGAAGGTAAGTGCGCAAATGAGGATTTAATAGATTTAATGACAGCACCCGTGGGAGGGAAACGCACAGAGTGGGGTTTGACGTTTCCAGATGGATTTTGCAGCGAGGAAGAGGACGGTTCGAGCACAAGTGGAACAGATGGCAATAGGGAGAGTTAAGACAAACTGTACATAACGCGCACCAACTGTGAGTCACGATGGGCATGCGAGAGGCAGGGACAACAATGCGCAGGAGAAAGAAGGGTAAGGGAGGCGACTGGTAAAACGCCATGCCCACTAACACCCACACCTGCACCCACCAAACCCTGTACACACACCATATATTGCCAGACTTAGGGACCTTCCAGGACGCAGGCAGGAAGAACGAGCAAGCACATCAACTATAGGATACAGAGGTAACAAAAGGGGTAGGAAGGATGCAGGAGGTGAGAGGGTAAACTTCTGTAACATTGACAGCATTGAAGAGCTACCAGATATGGAGGAAGATGAACAATATACTAACATAACCACACACAGGAGGATAAGAGAGGAGGAGAGGGAGTACAATTTGATGCCACTACTAGAGAGGGGAGGAGCCAGAACGCAATATATCCCCTGGAAGCATGCCGATAAGGAAAATATAAAATGCAGGCTTCCGTCACTGTGTGCTGGAGCTGGGAAGTGGATATATGAGATGGAAAAACAAACTGCGGGGCAAACATTAGCGGTGGGAGGCGTGACGGGCCTCCTGATTTCAATACTGGGGGATGCGGCTGATGACAGCTGGAAAAGGGTGGGGTTCCCAGGGGTAACGATAAACGACATGGCGCATGATGGGGCTCCATTTGCCAACTGCAGGCATGCACTCTGGCAGGCATTGAGGGTCCAATATCCAGACACATCAGATATAGGAGCAATTACCTCACGCAAGATGCGTAGGAATGAAGATCCTGTTGATTACATCCAGGAGATTCAGGAGGAGTAGCGCTTGGAAACGCGGGAACCGCATATTAGTACAAGGACTCCCAGAGTAAGTACAAAGACATTTGAAGAAGTTAGTGGGGTTGGAAGCTAAAGCATGGCCAGAAATACAACTGACAATAGTGCACTACTGCAGGATGCGGCAGGAAAAGATGAAAAGAAAGGAGGAAGATAGAAAGGCAGAGGAAGCGAAATTGGTTCAAAAAAAGTTATCCAAATATGCAATGGAGGTAGCACTGATAACAGCATCCGCCCCCACACAGACCACAGTTACACAAAGCCCAATGCAACAACAGGTATCGCCAATGCAAGCACAGGTAATGACACAACAACTACCCCCGCCAGCGTACGCGGGAGGGGGCTATGTGCAAATGGGAAATGGGTACTCAAACGCATACAGAGGGAGGGCAGACACATGAGAGCGAGAGGATATGGCCCACCCTCCCAACAACAGGGGGGAGGGTTCCGGGGTTACAGCCAACCAGGACAACAGGGATACCAGGACAACATGTGGGGACTCCAATGGCAAGCATGGGAACCACTGACATGCTGGTTATGCGGGATGGTGGGACACATGTCACGCACATGTAGAATGAGACAAGCACAGGCAGTGTGGGGGGAGCAGGGACAGCAAGGACATATGGGGGAACAACAAGTTTATCAACAGCAGGGGACACCACAGCAGCCACAACTACAACAACAACAACAGGCACTGCTGACACAACCACACATACAAACATACTCGCAAACACAGCCGCAGACAATTGCAAACCAACAACAGCAGGTCCAAATGGTGCAGCAGCTCACACAAGTAGAGGACAATGCAATAACATCCACTGACACACCTGTAGCACAGACACAGCTGGGGAAGGTGACAATACTGGGCCACAGCCCATACACGGGAAATGGGCAAGCACTGTACCCACAATAGGAAATCAAATTTTCATGAGCCACAATGATCCTCTTTTTAGGGGCTGAGTGGGTGAGGATATTCAAACACAAAATCAAAAAGAGTCCTACAAATCAGCTTCCTTCCCTTACCGCTACGAGTGAGCTACCCTAGATGTATACACATTTAGTTCTTTGCATTTTTTACCCCAAAACAAGGGCTCCTAACCATGTAGATGTTGAAAAAATATACATATTTTAATATTTATCACAACATATTAAATACACAATGTTAAAACAGTACATAGATTTGGCCACATATTATTGTGTGTGCATTTCCACTGAAGGCGTACAAACTAAACAAATAAGAAACCTTAATTATGCCTTTTTATGGTGGATACTCCACAAGGAGCCACCGTTCTTGTTCATGCCCTTCCCAATATACACGGGCAAAAAAGGAATGTGCCAACACTTGATACAACAATGTGTTTCTAGTACCAACATGGAGATGTATCTCTTGACAGATAAGCAAGGCCAATGTTCCCTATTGCGTATCCTGTTGGTCCTGTCCTCAGGGCACTCAGGCTTAATTCATGTTCTGGTTTTCACACATTAAATGGTGCACCACAATTTGCAATCTCTCTAAAAGGCAAAAAACCAAAAAAACTACACTTAAAAACATGGTATTCAACTTTTTGTGTAAAAGAATACTGTGAAACATCTATAACAACTTCATCTCTGTTATTTTAAGCAGCAAGGATATATTCGTTCTTAAATGGTATCATTATTAACCACTTTCACACTTTTCTATAACATTAGATGCGATTTACTCTATTTGTATCCAGTATCTATAACTACACACTCACCCTCTAAGGTTTACATTTCATTAGTCTAACATTCTTTACATGTCATTAGTCCAACATTCTTTGAACAAGAGCGGTTTGGCACTCTATCCTATCCCTGGGGCAACACTTATGAGATTATTTTAAACCTCCACTAATCAAGTGTACCTTTGTACTTATATCTCCATCATTTGTGAGTCACACTTCCCAAGTGCTCACCTTTAGTTGACTCTTCAGCTGTTATGTTCTTATTGGAATTGCTTACGTGTCTGCCCTATAGGCGAAGTTGCCTCCCAAATTTATCCTTTGTCACAGGCCAAGACAAACCTTCTTTTGTTTAATACACTGTAATGGAAACAAGGCTCTATGTTGTTTATCAATAATCACCTCAAAGATTCTCACTTGAGAGAAAAAGTGCGCCTTAAACATCTTTACGATCAGGATATGCCTTACCCATAAGATTTTTTCTATCTTCAAAATTGCTTCAATTTAAACGAGAAGAGCTTCGTCTTTCTCCGCCCTTAGCGTGGCTGTGCTGGGCGTGATCTAAATCATGGCAATGAACAACAAAGAAGGGGGACAAAAATAAGTTTCCCTTCTAAGTGCCTCATGACTAAACATATGCATAATGCCTGTCTCTTACCTCAGCGGTTAAACTGCAACCTTCCGTCCCGCTCGCGGATGACAACTGCTTCCCAGCAGTGTAGCGAGCCTACTGACGGATTAGTCCGCCTTTTATGGCGGCTCTATCGGTATCACATGATGTGCGCACGCAATAACGTGCATCACATCACGTGTCTCGATACTGTGTGTTCTACAAATGTCCTTTGTATAGCGCGATTGGTGCCATGACGCCGCTACAAGAGCCTTGGTAGCTCACTCGTAGCGGTAAGGGAAGGAAGCTGATTTGTGGGACTCTTTTTGATTTTGTCCCACAATAGGACAGCCCACAGACGCCCTTGATGTGTCCCATCCTATCAGTAACACCTAACCCTGAGGAGGAACCACGCATACAGGTGACGATAGGTGACAAAAAATGTTCCTTCTTAGTTGATACAGGGGGCACTAGGTCATGCATAAGGGAGGGGAAGTTTCAACTGTCAGGCGAAGCTATGAACACTCAAGGATTCTCTGGGGCTCTGGGGCTCGAGGGTTGGTTCCCTTCACTGATAACATCTCCTTATCTGTAGGTGATCACGATATGTCCCCAATATGACTATCTCTTTTACTGACAAGGGAATATGCACCAGGCATAAACATGCTCACAGCATGACAAATAATACAGGCTTATTTCGGCAAAACAGCAGCCAGAGCTGAACCAGTAGATGGAGACCTCTTCCAATATGGGACAGACATGGCAATAGCATGGCTACCAGGGATTGAAGGGAAAATTTGGAGGAGGCCGGCAGCTTACCTTTTTAGACCCGAAACGCCAGCCAACGATAAAGAAGGGGCAAGGATATCACTGAGCATTGAGAGCATTGTAGCAACACAAGATTACATTGCAGTACATGCCCAAGACAGGGAGGGGAGCAGTAATAGCACTAGCAGAGGGATGCCAACTAACCCAGGTATCTGATGAGAAACTCTTCTCGGACGATAATGGTGAGGGGGTTATGGTATTTGAAATGAGTGTAGAGATCTGGGAGACAGTGACATACAGAGACGTAGCACAGAGGATAGCTCTGGCGCTAGAGGCACCAGCCACCACCGCTGTACCATTTTACAAGGAGGGTCTGGCAGCAGTACCTACATCTCTATGGACTACCAGTCCATATGACGTGGGCTGCATCAAAAGCATTGGAGGGGTAAAAATAAAGTTGAAAAAAGGTGCAATACTGCCAAGAGTAAAGCAATACCCACTATCAAAAGAGGCAGATGAGGGAATATATGAGACAATAACAGCCTTAATAGACAGAGGTATATTAGTACCATCAGGGTCTCTATGTAACACTGCTGTGTACCCTGTGCGCAAGGCTAAGGGAGGGTCTTGGTGTTTCATTCAGGATTTAAGACCCCTCAACCACATTGTGGAAGCAGAATACCCCATAGCGGCTAACCCGGCCGCCATACTATGTGGGATACCAGCAGAGGTGTCACGGTTTACAGTGATTGACCTCAAAAATGCATTCTTCTCAATACCTTTACACCCTGACTCACAAGACTTGACAGGTTTCACATACCAAAACACAAAATGGAAACACACCAGGTTGTCCCAGGGGTACTGCGAGTCACCATCTATCTTCAACAGGGCGATACAAATGGATTTGGGTAATATTCAGATGGAAAGCACAGTGCTGCAATATGTAGACAACATAATAATTTGCAGCACAACAGAAGAGAAGTGCAGGAGGGACTCTGTCAATATGCTAACTGCTAACAGTATTAGCAGAAAAAGGGTACAAAGTAGACAAGGAAAAGCTGCAATACTGTCAAGAACAAGTGCTCTACATAGGCCAGATAATTTCGCAAAATGGAAGGCACATTGCACCACAGGCCATAATCAACACACCACAGCCACAGGCAGTGAGAGATCTACAGCAGTTCTTGGGCCTATGCAACTACTGCAGGGCCTGGGTTTTTGATTACAGCTCATACATTGGACCACTGCTTGAGTCCCTCAAAGAAGCACAGATGGGGGAGAAGAAGTTGAGGTGGACAACAGAAATGACAGAGGCATTCCAGGAGCTAAAACATGCCATATCCACAGCACCAGTACTAGCCACCCCAAATTACGAAGCACAATTTTTCATCTTTTCACATTACAGCTCAGCAGTAATGAGGGCAGTGCTAACACAGAAAACTAGCATGGGACATAAACCAGTTCCATTCTACAGTGGGCACCTGGATCCTGTAATGCTAGGCCACTTCCCATGCGAACAGAGTTTGGCTGCCGCAGCTTTTACGGTAGAAAAATCATCCTCCATGACAATGGGCTGTCCAACCACACTGTACGTGGAGCATGCCCTTTTTGCAATACTGAACAAACCGAAATCAACTTTGACCCCTCAGAGGGCGTCAGGGTACGAAGTAATTTTGTCCAGGCCAGAATGAACAATTGTAAGGTGCAACAATGTGAACCTAGCGAGGTTCATAGCAGAGGTAGTGGAAGATGGCAGCTACACTCATGATTGCACACAGGCCATTGACGTACTCCAGCACAAGAAAGGTTGAGGAAAATGCCTTAGAGGGGGGAGAGATAATGTACATTGATGGGTCTTCAACAATTGATCAAAGTAATGGGGTGCACAGAACAGGAGAAGCAGTGGTGAGAATGACAGAGGATTTGACATATGCCCCAGTGAAATGCGTCCAGCTACCGCAACACTACTCTGCCCAAGCAGCAGAATTAGTGGCGCTAATTTTAGCATTGAGAGAAAGCATTGGAAAAAGAGTAACCAAATATTCTGTACATTCAGGATTAAGTGGCAGCGAAGAGGGTTCAGAAGAGCTGATGGTACCCCAGTGCAACATGCCCTACTACTTGCTGAATTAATTGAAGTAATTGAAGGTCCTGAGAAATAGCCTTGGTGAAGTGTCAGGCCCATACAAACGGGGATGATCCCATTTCCAAAGGTAACGAAACAGCAGACGCACATGCCAAACATGCTGCGTATTTTGGTGAAACATGGGCCCCCCAGAAAAAGGAAAAGATAAGGGGAGGGATGGGTCAAGACAGTTGCTGTTGAAGGATGGGTACACACACATCCCTGAAAATCAAATAATGGAATTACAAGCAGCAGCACCCATGGCAGAGAAGGAGCTGTGGGTCAAGAGAGGATGCACAATGTCCCCCACAGATGCATTATGGCGACAGAATAATACAGGCAAAATAGTGATACCCCTGGCCCTATTGAAAACAGCTCTGGCCCAACTACATCATCCCGCACACACAGGAAAAGAGGGGATTGCAGCAAGAATAAAAGAGGGGTGGTTCTGTCCCGAAATAAATTCACATGTTGCAAATTTCATTAGCAATTGTCTTATTTGTCAACAATTTACGGCCGGTCACACGCTGCAAGTGATAAAACGTGTTATACCCTGGCCGGAAGGACCCTTCATGCACCTCCATATTGACTACGTTGACATGTATGTCAAGGATAAAGATACAGGATTGTTGTAGTATGTCCATTTTCGAGGTTGATCGAGGCCGGTCCATGCTCCCATGCTGATGCATTCAGGGCAGCTGAGTTCCTGGTGAGGGAGATTTTCACAAGGTGGGGGGTGTGTGAAGTGTTGCGGTCTGATAATGGCCCACATTTTGCCAATGAAATATTCCAACACATAACTGCACTACTTGTTATTAAGCACAAGTTTGCATGCGCGTACCACCCACAGGCACATGCTGTTTGTGAACACCTCAACGGCCTCTTAAAAGAAGAGATAGCAAAGATACAGCAATCAACCAAGATAAGCTGGCTCTACTGCCTTCCCTTAGCCCTATTTGAGTTAAGAAACAGGCCAGGGTCGGATCACCACCTGACACCCCACGAGGTGGTGACCGTACGCCAAATACATCTCCCATTATCACCTCCATCAATGGCTATAACAGATTGTGACTCATCTCAGACTGTCTTTGGTGCAGAGATGTACAAATATGTATCTTCCTTGGTAACAGGTGTTGCTTTTATCTCTCAACAGCTAGAGCGGACGCAGGGCGGGTCGAAGAACACCCAACAAGAAGAAAGAGCAGAAGAAGAGCAGGAACAAGCAACACAGTGGACTGTAAGGGAGGGGGACAGTGTCCTCCTGCGAAATTTTAATCACTGGTGGAATAGCCCCTGGTTTACTGGGCCCCACCTGGTGGAAAAAACGGCTCCTAGACCCGTAAAGCTCCAAGATAAGAACGTGTGGACGCATTTGCACGACATCAAGCCCTACAAAGACCAGACCCGCCCTTGCGTTAATGACAGGGCCAACGCAGCAGCAACAGCAACAAACGACAACAAAAGTGCAGCCCCTGACCCCTCCCAAACCCTAAACACCCACACGGACTCAAGTGAACAATTGCCCATAGTTCACCCCATGGTCACAAGATCCCAGAGTAAGGAAAATAAGACCACAACAAGCCCTGACCAGACAAGCCCCGCCCAGCCACTACCCAAATAACGGACATTGCCTAACAAACTGCCAAGTTGCACCACACTATGTAGACATGTGCATGTTCTCCTTCTTTTTGTCTCGCACACGCAGGTACCGCACTGTACTGTTTTATGTGGAAGAATTGAATAGAGGGACTAATGAATACGTTTTGCCCAGAGGTAAATGCGGCCCACAGATGACAATACCCCTGAAGCACTATCAAAACAATTCATATACGCTATAAAAAGACCAAAAGAAAAGGAAAATATGTGTGTACTAAAACACGTTCATTTTGGCCATAGAGCAATCATTCCCACATCTCCACGAGCACTTACAAGCTCTGAGAGATAGGACACTAAGGTATGCGTGGGAAAAGCTTTTTGCCTGGGCATTAAACGATTACTTGATAGGGAGAGCTTGAATAATAAAAACGAACACAATTAATGCTTATTTTTAGACATTTTCAGGCGGGCATCTATATCATCAAAAGTAACAAGCTGCAGGACCGCAGCACAGGTAAGAGGAGAATGCCGGTGATATTAGCTATTGTAATAAAAATGATAGGCTTGTTGTTTATCACTGGTCTACTTGCTGCCACTGTCTGGCAGGCACACTATGCTTCCGATGTTATGGCTGCTCCTCTCACTAACAAACCCCCCACCACAGCTGCAACAGGCACGGTATCAGGTGGTACAAGTAATACAAGAGTAAAGGGTAAGAGGATTAAATGTAGCACATCTATTGATAATAATGGGGTAGACACATATCTTACAGAGTCCACACACGTCTCAAATAACATGTGGTATCAGCACATGTCCAAAATTGGTAAGGGGACAAGCAAGGACAACTGCTATGTGTGCTCATTGATCCCATATGCCATGAGCGCATCCAGAACATTTGTGGATACTGAGATACCAGCAACATCAATGGAGTGCCTGGAAGACCTGGCCCTGTTCCAAACAGAAGGACGGTTTCAAGGGAGAATGGCAATAATGCAGTGGAAGACGAGGGGCACATACCCGTATGAAAATAACTTCATCAAGACACTTCTCCTGTACAACCACTACTGGCAACTAACACAAGGGCTCCAATATGTGATGGATGGAGCAGACAAGGGGGGAATGAAGGAAATAACATTGAATTATTTACCATGTGAATGGCGTGCAAAAGATGTTCCTGGAGCACTAGGGTGTTGGGAGAGACCACTGTTAGTAATATATGGGAAGGTGTACACGAAAAAAGGATGGACAGATGGGGTTTTGGGGACAAATATGGTAACATTAACAAAAGCAACTCTGGCGAAAATGGATGAAGAAAACAACAAGTGTTACAACGAATGGATAAAGAGCGCAGGACTGGTAACATGGCTAGAGAAGGACGAGGATCCAGTAACAATACTCCCACTAACTGCACCAACACTTTGTTACCAACACAATGGAGAAGTTCATGTTGGAAGAAACAGCAATTGCAAAAGAATAGTTAGGATAACTGAGGAGAGTGCCGGTACAGCAGCTCTAATGGACCACTGTTGGGCATGTGGAGAAAAAGCATACCACTGCTTGCCTCCATCTTGGAATGGAATATGCACTATGGTACACATAAACGTACCATCCCTAGTAGTACCACAGAAACATATCAACTTGGGAAACTTCCCTAAGATGGACAAAGGGACTAAAAGGAAGAAAATGTCAGTGACGCTCTTAGGAGGACGGGTAAAGAACGGCACGACCGTATTGTCAAGAGTGAAAAGACAAGGAGAACCACTGACGGGGATCTACCTGTGGAGTAGATCAGAAACAGCTCTCAGTGACATTCCACCAGGACACAGATCAGCAGACCGGCGATGTTCTTCTCCTCTAAAATCCATCCAGGATTGCAGGCGTATGCAAATGCAAAGTGGCTCCAGATAACCAGATGGGAACTAATGATGACAACAACCGTCAGTGGATTTAACGTGATAAAAGAAGAATTGAGGGCAGTGCGGATGGTAGCACTCCAGAATAGATATGTGCTGGATCTCCTTACAGCAACGGAAGGGTGAGTTTGTGCAAAAATTGGAAGATTGTGTTGCACATTTAACCCTGCCAACGATGTAGACAATGGCATGCTTTCTGAGGCAGTATCACAACTTGCCAAGATGCACGCCAAGATGGAAGAAGAAGCGAAGGGAGTGAAGAGAGATGGTAGCTAGTTTTCATACCTATGGTCTTGGATGCCATCATGGCTATCAGATGGACTTAAGATAATAGCTGGATGCATAATATTGGGAATGGCCACCCTACTAGGTCTGTGATTGTGGAAAGCAAGGACAGCACACACAACTGATGAAATGATGGAAATGATCAGCATGCACGCCCTGATGTCAGCAGAAGATGACAAGAACACAGATATAATAATTAAGGAAAGAGAGATTGCGTAAGCAAAAATTAGAAGCAGATTTGCACCTGCCATCAGTGAAGGTGGAGAACCTGAGGAACCCGAAGAATTATGTTGGGAAGTGGGTCTACTACGAACCCGGTGGTGGATGCATGTATATGTACTGGTCATTTGACGACCAGGTGAACCAGTATGGACACCTAGCTGGAATAGCAAAGGTTTGGAGAGTAGGTGGAGACAACAGAGCGGATAATTTTGTGGTCGACAAGTCGACCAGAGGGGAGTCTGAAGTGGGAAAATGGGAAAGCACCTTTCCCCCATTCTCATCCTGACCCTGGCCTAGAGGATCACGGCGCAAGCACCCCCGCGAGAGGAGTTTGACCCATTAACTTCTTTACCTGACGACACGGTACCATGTGTCCATGGACCACACCCACGAGGAACATGCCCAGTAGCACACCCTGGCCAAGCTGATATCTGCGGCATGGACCAGCTCAACTAAAAGTAATGAACACAAAACATCAACATCGTTAGAGATGCCATGACGACATAGCCAACTGACAAGAACACATGTGCCACCATGCACACTGGTCACTCACGCACCAACCTACACGAAGAACATACTCAGTGCTATGACGTAGCGGACTGACACACCCACGGACATGGATCATTGCTATTTTTCACATAGACCTCCTATAGCACCGCAGAAACGCAAGACGCCTCAAGAGCTCGTGTATACCTGCTTGCAGATGCTTTTTCGCTACCTATCCCCATAGAGACACCATCCTATATATATCCACTGCCGCGTGTGACACTCTGTCGCCTCGTGACTCCCTATAATGGACCATATACTGCCACCCAGTGCTAGACCCGAGTAGGCCGCAAGCAAGAGTCCCCAGGCAGGAGCCTCTCAGACGAAATCCCCCGAAAATGAAGAAGCAAAGCGCGGACCACGCAGAACGAGCCTAACGTGAGCCTACAGCCAAAGGCCGCAATGTTGCAACCCACATGCCGCGCTCTCAGAGCCAAGGTTACACCTGCTGCCGCCAAGTGCCCCTCACAGCCGAAACCCAAATTAAATGCTCATAATTCTGCTCTAGCTACAGTCTCTCCACACGTGACCAAGCTGAACTGACAAAGTGCCAAGCCCATGAGACCGAAAGCCGCGGGGGTCCCACGTCTGAGACACAGGTTGCAACAACGAAGCGACAAGATGGACACCTACACTGATGGGAAAGGCGTGATCATCAGCCACTAGCAGGACCTGTCCATTGTCCACCACTAACACATAGTTACACGTTGTTGCAAACACCAGGTACATCGCGAGCTGGGAACAGCGATGGTCCCAGGCTTGGGGGCTTGTGAGGGAACCAATCAAAATATGAGGGGCTCCTCACTGACACCATTTCTGCTAGCCAATCACCAAGTGTCCCCTTGTAACCAATTTGTTGTAGCAAATGTTAGGGACAACCCAAGTGTGCCACCTGACCCGTCCTTATCCACTAATATTCCTTCATATAGGTAGCTATACTAACCCTACCACTCGGGGAGCCAACCCGAAGTGGCGATAGGTTTTGTGATGATTTTTCCCAGTTGACGTGAGTAGCACGTCATACTACGGTAAAAAGGGCCTGCGAGCCCACTAACAGTGAGAGGGTCTCCCCGGATGCATACGGGCCGAGAAGAATCCCTGCCGTTATTCTAATAAACAGCAGTGATTACTTTGCTCTTGTGTGTGCCTCCTACTCCTTTTGGGAAGCGGGAGGAGTTGGAGCCTCCCCAGCCCCGGAGGTCCGCTGACGGCTCTGCCGGCATCCAGGAAATCACCCCGACAAACTCATTGTGTGTAAAGGGTTTTTCTATGCAGAGGGCTGGAGGCCAATCACTTTCTTCAGCTGGCTCCCTCTTATGGAACAGCCTCCCCCTTTCACTTCATCTTGAGCAGGACTTCTTCAAATTCAGGATGCTCCTCAAGACTTTCCTCTTCACCCCCTCCTTCCCTTTGTCCGTCCTCTGCTAATCACACAGTTGTTGTCATTGGTGGTGAGGGCCCTTATGTATCCCTCAGGGACCTGACCTCCCTTACCTAATCACCCCAGCCTTTTCCTACCTCCCAGCACTTGCCTCGGCACCCATCGGTCTCAATCATGTAGGCATGCACTTTCTGCCCAATGCGGCTCCAGGCTGCATAGCACTTAACATACTATGCACTTCATCTTCTGCTCACTCAGGAGCACGGACATTCCAGCACTTACTTCCACTCCCACCCCCCCACTTCCCCTCTTCTCGCTGCACTTGCATGTTCTGAATACTCACAAGGCATAGTAGGTTTGTCTTTTATCTTCCAATGTATACATTGTTTCTCAATCCCAGGTCCCCTCCATGCTGCCCTGTTGGCGCTTTGAAAAAGAACAGACTTACTGTGTAAGAGCCTAACAAATGCATATTAAATAAATAAAGAAAACATAAATAGACCAACTTGGCATAAACCTCTGTGTCCAACTCTGACCCACCATCCATCCATCAGCCCAGCGACACTGCACGCAGTGCCCCATAAATCAAGGCATCACCCCTGCAAATCTGCGCAAGTTTCCCCGTAAGTAACAGCTGCACCCCTGCAAAACTGCGAGTGGTCCACCCTAAGTAAAGGTTGCAGCACTGCAAAACTGCACAAGGTCCTCCCTAAGTAACAGCTGCACCCTTGCAAATCTTCATGGGCTCCCCGTAAGTAATGGTTGCACCACTGCAAAACAGTGCAAGGTCCTCCATAAGTAACGGCTACACCCCTGCACATCTGTGTGAGGTCCCTGTAAGTAACGGCTGCAGTCCTGCAAAACTGTGCAAACTGCCCCGCAAGTAACAGCTGCACCCCTGCATAATTGCATGAGGTCCCCCATAAGTAATTGGCTGCACCCCTGCAAATCTGCGTGCGGTCACCGTAAGTAACTGATGCACTCCTGAGATACTGCGCACGGTACGTCTGGAGTAATGGCTGGACCCCTGCTAAACTGTGAGGTCCACCGAGAGTAACGGCTGAGCACCTGCAGAACTGTGTGAGGTCCCCTGTAAGTAGCGGCTGAATCTCTGCAAAACTGGAAACTACCACCACCCCTACTCCCAAGGTGCCAAAACTGTTGGCAGATACCATGTGAGATGTACTGACCCACACTGCTATGCTATGCGGCATTAAACTTCCAGTTATGGGGCTAGAAACAGCAACAATGGCGGCAAAACCCTTGTGCGTGCCAAAAACCTACAAAAACCGTGTGCCTCAGCACACAAAAAGAGGGATGCAGAACCTGCCACCCATGGTGCATGTGCAGTGGAATAGAGCACATACTGCAGAAATGTGCCAGTGGGTCCCATGACCAGCAAACAGAGTGTAGAGAGAAAAGCAGCACTTTGAAAATGAAACCCAAAAATGTGCCTACAAATTAAATTTGTTTTGTTCCCAAAAACTCCAAAATCCCTATAACACAACACTTTTCAACACTCACAATCTTGCCTGGTGCTAAAAGTCATGTTTCTAATTAAGCATTGTAAACATACAAAGTCCTGATATGAAGAACAAAATATTCATCAGAAAACTGGATTGTCTCAAAACTGACAGCCATGCCAAATCTGGGTGCAGCACCCTGGGCTGCCTGAATGACAGCTGTCAGAGGAGAACTGAAGAAGTTTCAATCTGACCTAAAACCAAACGTCTGCTGAATTAGCGAACCTACACAGGATTGTTGCCAAAAAGGAATACATATTTTAGTTGTGTTTGTGATTCCACAGATTTTAAGGCCAAGAAAGAAATGTATTTGTATTTGATGGAACAAATGTGGGTTTTACTAAGTTTAAAAAATAATTAGCTTTGCTGAAGTTGCCAGGACTTGAAAAGCATGTTTTTCTCCCAGAAGGAAGGCCTTCTGTCAGCAGGAACTCACAGGGAGGTGTTAATTGTGGGGTTCGCCAATATAAAACTCATTACCATGGCACCACCAATTCAAATACTCTGGAGTGACCAGCTCATCATTCCCTAAATAATCACACTGACCACTCCAATGAACAATCAACAAGACATACCACTGATCGGTATGAAAAGAAATTGGAGAACCATCAAAAACTCCAACCTACCTGAACTGGAACTCAGCAAACCACAAGTAAAAATTATGGAAGAAACTGACCTGGTTAACAAAGTAGCTCTAATCCACAAATGGATCACAAGAACGATCGATAAAATTGCCAAAGAAAAACCTTTCACGCCCTCACGCAAAAGAGCAATGGCAAAATGGTTCACCCCACTACTCAGCGCAATGAAAATGAAAAACCGAAAACAGGAACTAGAATGGAGGATCAAAAACGACTGGGGGAAAAAAATTACATTTCAACAACACATCCGCTCATACTAAAAGGAAATACATGAAGCTAAAAGGAAATACTACGACAACAGAATCCTCAAATCACCAAACACCCAAAAACTCTTTAAAATCATAAATGAAATAAAAAGTCCACCTGGTTGCAACAACATGCCATTACCATCGAAGTAACTATGCAATGACCTAGCAAACGATTTCCAAAACAAAATCATTTCCATCCAAAAAACCATACAAAACAGACCATTCGATGAGAATACTGAACCCACCTACCCTTACGAGGAACCCCCGAAGAAACTCTTAAGCTTCCCCGAAATATCAGTGTAGACTCTCGTAAAACTGGTAAATCAAAGCAAACAAAACAGGTTCTCCTGCGGATCCCTGCCCCCGGACATTTACAAATCAATCCTCAAACAAGGAACACCCATGGAATATTACAGGCATGTCTTCGACCTCTCAATTTCAACAGGGAAAGTGCCACAATCCTTCAAATCAGCATACATCAGGCTGCTACTCAAAGATGGATCAGGAAATGTAGTAGACCTCTCCAATTACAGACCAAACTTCAAAATCCCGTATCCAGCTAAACTGCTAGAAACATACATGTACAAAACTACCCAAGAATTTGTAGAGAGCAATGCTTACTAGACCAGGCACAAATAGGTTTCAGACCAATGAAAGTAACGGAATCAGCACTCCTCTCAATGTGCGATGACCGAAAAGCAAACACAGACTCAGACAACAGTACTGCCTTGATACTTCTAGACCTCTCTGAGGCATTCAACACAGTTAACCAATACATCCTCATCACGAGAATGGAAGGACTGGGAATTACCAACAGCACCCTACTGTGGATCAAGTCCTTCTTAACAAATAGGACAGAGACTATATGGATGAAATCTTTCAATCCAACCCAAGAGAATCGACATATGGAGTACCACAAGGATCATCTTTCTCCCCGTTACTATTCAACATCTACCTATCTCAACTAATCAAGATCATCAAAAGACATAGCCTCGCTTGCTACAACTACGCAGATGATACACAAATAGTCTACAAAATACAGGACACTCAAGAAGAAAACACAAAATTAGAGAACTGCCTCTGTGATATATACAACTGGATGAACTCGAACTACCTCAAACTCAATCCAGGCAAAGCAGAAATAATGATCATAACCAAAAACAGAGAAACCAATCCCTACATCCCTTGGATAAGGGAAATCAGGTACACTTCCAACCCCATCATCAACTGTAAAAAACCTGCGTGTGTTGGTGGACAACAAACTCGCTCTAGAGCCCCAAGTAAATGCTCTACTCAAGAAATGATTCTTTATCCTACGAGCAGTAAAAAGGATCCTACCATTTCTGTCATTCGCCAACAAAACATTTGCCGTCATCGTGCTCGTCATGTTCAGAGTAGATTACACCAATAGCCTGTACCTGGCCATGCCTGAACAACTTCTAAAAAAACTACAATGCATACAAAATGTGGCGGCCAGATTGTTCCTCAAACTACCACGAAGAGAACACATGACACCAGTGCTAAAAACACTACATTGGTTACCAATAAACAAGCAATTCAAATTTAAATCAATGTGCGTCATGCATAAAGCAATCCACAACCAAGGTGCCGAGTTCCTGAGAGACAAATCAAGCCTACATCACCCAAGAAGGACACTCAGATCAAGCAACAACACACGCTTGGAACCAAAACCCTACAACAAAAGAAAACTCAGAGGATCTTTCTCTCACCTTGCACCAAAAACCTGAAACGATTTACCAAAGAACATTTGTAACACACAAAATCACCTAATATTCAGAAAACTCCTCAAATCCTGGCTGTTCACTGCATAACTGGAATAACGCCCACAGTAGCATACACATAGCTGAAACAATGAAGTCTGACGAAACCGACCCCGGATCCCACTAAGCATCCTACTAAAAACAGAAACTAAGGAAGACACTGTACGACATACCAAACTTGCCAACTGAGCGATAGTTACAACAGGACGAAACAAAAAAATGAATACACAGCTAGACCAGGACGGAAGGACAAGGACGATTTATCAATAGCACCCTAGCCTCTAATTATGTACAAGCACCAACAGACCACAGACGGAATAGATAGCAAGAGAGTACGGGACTGCTAATCCACAGCACCAATACCAGAGTGGGGTATCAGACACTCCCTGTCCGAATACACTGAACTCAATACAACACTGCCAGGAACACACCACACCATCAATCACAATAATGTGATGAACAAGGAAAGGAAAGTGGCAATTAAGCTTGCCTGCAGGATTGCTAGATAAATAGAACAAGATCGGCAAAGACTAGAATATATAACTTACTAACCCAAACTCAAATCTCTGCGTACCTAACACACCCGAAATCAACACAACCATTTCACGCCCAGCAAACTGCACACACTTCACCACACTGCAACAACAACAAAACAAACAAGACATAAACCACACCAACAGCACACGAGGTCTCGCATCCGTCTAATACGCACACCAAAAGGTCAGCGAATTTTGAAAAATGAATTGAAGCTGCCAACAGCACACCACTTCTCTCACTTTCCTACTCCCTCTTTACCCGACTGACCTAACCCCCCCACCATCTTGCTTTACAGATCCACCTGAGTGCCTGGGGACCAATTTGGTTGGTGACTGTGCACGGTATAAATACCTTTAAAATTTAACATTAAATATAATTCTCCTGTAGGCAGGCCTCAGTTCTCTCCTGGAGGTCTTGCAGGGCGTCCATCATCCTCCTCTGCTCCTCCTCTGCATCCATGAAACCTTCCCCCATTAAGGCAGCCTGTTCCAATGTCTGCCTCACTGATACCTCTGCTGTGGCCCTTGAAATTCCTGTGTGTCTAGCCCGCTGCCTCTCTGCCATGAGCTGCAGATGGTATGTTGCATGCATACACACCAGATGACAGAGTTGCCTCCTCTCCTCCTGCCATATGCCAACAATTTCCTGCCTCATTTGCCTCCTCGGTTTTGAGTGGCCCTGCATAGAGTACCTCTGTACACTCCTCATTTACTGCTGCCTGGCTGAGTGCAATCTCTGCAGGTACCCCAGCCATCTGAATGTCACATGTCGGGGGGCACAGTGCCAGCACTGTCTTGAAGTGCCAGCTGTCCGACTGCTGCATGTCCCTGTGTCAGTGCCTGGGCAGTGACCACCTCATCTATTGCTTGCAGGTCTTCCCTTGGAGGAAGGGACATGCTCACCTCCAGACCAGGTGGTGTGGGTGGGACTGATGTGAGCTTACCAGAGGACAACTGGGGCACAGAGGAGGGAGTGGAGTAGGGGGCAAAATGAATGTGCCAGTGCACAGAGACCACCGGGCGCAGTGCACCTGCCAGCTGGATCAGGTAAAGGCACATCGACTGGTGATTCTGAGCCAGCTCCTCACGAGGAGCTGACACAGCATCACAAATTGTGGCTATCCTCCTCGCCAGACCAGCCAGCTGGGCCTGCACCAATTCTGGGGTGGTCTCCACAGGCACAAGAAGAGCTCGGTCTCGGTGGAGGCATCCATGAAGGTGGTCACTGCTGCAGCAGATAGTCCATGGACAGGTGGATGTGTATCTTCCTCCATGGTGCACTGCACGTCCTTGTGTCCCTGGCCCAGTGGTGCAGTCTGAACACCCTCCTGATGCCCCTACCAGAACCTGTGTGGTGGCTTTTACTTGCCTTCTCCTCCACCACCACCTCCATCTCCCTGAATGACTCCTGAGAGTCTTCCTCCCTTGATAGCCCCTCTCCCTCCACCCTGGCCCACAGCCACTGGGAATCAGTCCCCCACCACAACCACTTCCTGGCACTTACCCCCAGCAGCTCCGCCTGATGGAACTTTTGCTCCCCCACCCAACTCTCCCTCAGAAGTAGTTTTGTCAATGGCGGCTGGCCGGGGTGTGTGCTTGGATTGGTGGCCGGTCCCTGCCCTTCCGCTCCAAAGCAAGGCCTCCGCCCTCTTCACGAACTGCAACAACTGTGGAAAATGGGACAAAGGACATTTACATCTGTTATCAGTGTCAATGCATGTGTGGCATACATGACATTAACATCACCAATCATGTAGCATGTTGCAACTAGAAAATGACACACAGGCACACCCATGCAATATGCAGGACTACTGCCACGTGAGTGTAGTGTCAACGATGTATCACAGTCATGACACACTCACATGCCAACACAGCACATTGTCGAGAGGCCACAAAAACGTTACCGCAAACATGCAATGCCGCCATACCTTTAGTTGTTTTGGAATCCCACACTACACTTGGTCGTTCCTGCATACAAATACTTGTGGCAAATATTTAAGGCCCTCAAATATAATAATTCACCAGCTGCCACTGGTGGCTGGTACATTCGGGTGCCAGTGGCCAGGTACTGCCACCTTGTTTCTATGCTAGGTGAAAGAGTTAAGCTTTGATTAAAAAAATACATCTTTCACCTAGCGCAGAGCGCGCGTAGCCCTGCAGCAGCAAGATCATCATGGAAATTTTGCACGCACCGTCTTCCAGGCCATCCTGGAGTGTGGCGTGCCTAGTGCTTTGTGAGGAAGCTTGTTATGCCACTAGTGACATGCCCCATGAGGCCAAAATAGTGCTGACATTATTTACCATAGACTACTTAATTGTGTTGCGTGGTGTAGTTGATCACATCCATGCGGCACAGAAGCAAGTTCTGGCCACACGATATCTCTGCCTGGAAAAATGGGACACGCATTCAATCAACAGGGATTTTATGATGACAACAGCATCATTCTGAATATAAATACCACCCATCCTGGAACCCCCTAAAACAGCTATCTTTATTGCCATCTACGATTCCAGGCAATTTGACCGATGCAGTTATTATGACACATGGTTGGTTGGCATGCATGAAATTGACAAACATCTTCAACATTCATTGACACAGCTGAAATGGCATCTTCCAAACCAAAATGCGAGAATAGTTTGCCCTCCCACGGAAGCGCATCTACACATACCATACAAGGACACAGAGGACATAGGACAGTGGCAGTATAATGGGCAAGCTTCCAGGCCTGCCAGGCCCGCATACTGGGGTCTAGGTTTCATTGCCTGGTCCATTGTACTGCTACATGACACACACACAGGGTGCAAGTTCAAAGTAGCCGTAGAGTACTGCACAATATCGGGGCTGGCCTAAAAATACTGGTCAGATTTCACTTGCTCCCCAGTCCACCGAACCTGTTTGGTGCTGCCGACAGACTGGTGGACATGGGCGTGGGTGTCAGTCGTGGTCATTGTTTAATGTATGAAGTAATGGGGTGTAAATAGTTTCCTTAGATTAGCATCAGAAAGTACAATGAGAAAGCCAGCCCCACCCAAGAAGGTTTGAAGAGGTTCTCCACAAAATAATCTTTTTTTTTTTTAATTAGAGGCAAAATTGTGTTTTTTTAGTGTCATTTTCTGTGAAATTGGATATTAAAAAGGCATAGAATAACAGGCATTTCTGTAGGGGCAACATCCCAATACTCCCGATGCCAGTTCATTAACTACATATAGGAGTATTTTGCCACAGCGATCCATTCACATGCCAATACGTAAACGGTGTGGCTGAGAGAAATACTGGGACAGTTTACAAATATATTTGTGTGCCTGGACAATAAAACAGTTCTTGATACAATATGCTACTACTGCAATACAATACAAATCGGAAATCATATGCAATGGAAACTCAATTAAATGTATATTATGCCACGAGTTTTATAATGTAATGTATTTCATGCATTCTTGCCTTCCACAATAATACACATTAGCCTACTAGAATTGGGTTTGACTCCCGAAAATTGCAATGGCACAATTAAAATTAGCAATTAGGATGTTGCCCCATAACACACATTATAAGGTGAGCATAACAATGTGTTCACTGGGGAAATGATCGACATGACATTGTGTACACAAACTTTACAATTTTATGGGCAATATATACACAACTACAGTGGCTCTAGAAAATTGTAATGCCAGTCTCAAAATTCTATTGCAAGACGGAGGCAAGCATTATGCTTAACTTTCTTTATTGCCACCAATGCAGCTATTCAAATCTTTAAACATTTAAACTCACATTTTTTTGTTTGCAAATAACAACAAAACATTTCTCAGTTTAAATGGTTTAACATCCATTTTAGACTCTTTCCACTGCCTAAAACATCAATTCCCATGAGCCTCTACCCTTCCTGTAGTCCTGAGGCTATCTCTCTGCACCAATCCGGTGTCTGCCTCCTCTATAAGAGTCCCTCATGCAATGTTCCTTCCTCTTTCTTTTTGCTGCCAGTCAGTTAAGTGTTCTATGTTAATTGTTCATAATACTGTCAATAATGATATTATGCTTAGATATCACGTATATGTTATAATATATACTGGAGCACCGTGCGCATAACTATTTACATTTAGATAAGTATTCTTTCATTTAATTTCATTTAATCTTGACATAGTCCGTACAATCAACTCAGAGGCGGTAGACGCCGCGTTAGGAAGACACTCGTTGAGTGTCTGTTAGTGGAGTCAGCAAGCTGTTCCATTTCGCGTGTGTGTGCGGCCCCACGGCGGCTGCACACAAAGAGTTCTCCTCAGAGCGAGATGTGGAGGTGGGGCTGGAGCCGCGAGCGGATTAGCTGGCATGAGGCGGCCGGCCCCGTTCTACAGAGCGTTTCCTCGATCAGGAGATGCGCACTAGGACCCAGGGGAGCGGGAGGAAGGATCCTTCCCGTCGTCCCCGGGCTACTTCCTCCAGTCACACTGATTTTCAGCAGAGAGGGGACACGGAGAGCATTGCAGGAGTGCAAAAATAAAAAAAGAGGCAAAGCAGAGGAATAATTTTGCACGCTAAGAGACACTGCTACAGTAAAGGACTGGGCAACTGGCAGCAGAGGATGAGCTTAGGGTCTCTGGTGTGGCCTGTGACCAGAGCTACACCTAATAATTCAGTGAGCCTAAATTAGCCGACACTAGCAAGTTAGCACTGCTAACACAAGGAGTTATGGCTCAATATGGTGAGGAACACTCCACCACTCCGGAGTACAGTGAAGAGGAGTGGGAGGAGCAGCCCTGTCAGCATGACACTGATCTCTCTCTGAGCTTTAAAAAAGTACTGGGAGACTCCCTCTCCCAAGCTGTCAGAGAGGGCGTGCAGCCAATAGCTCATAGACTTGACATGCTAGAAGCATGGATGCAAGACAGGGAACACAGTTCCTCCAAGAAGAAGCAGGCTTTTAGCCCTGGCGAAGGCACATCGGCCATACACCCCTCGGATGGGGTTGAACAGGGGCGTACAGCTCGGAAGAGCAAAAGCTCTTTTACCCCTTTGAGCAAAGAAAGAAGAGTTGACCCCGACTCACAAGAACCAGAAGACCCTGCCTTCGAGACTGAAAAAAACTTTTCTGGCAAAGTCAACAGATCGCCAGCCCAGACCCCCTGCCCCAGGGGTGAAAAATCAAGGGGACATAGACGAGGGCTACTCGCCCGACGATGAAGGAGCGGAGGAGGAAGACATCCCTGGGCACCCTGCAACAGAGTCCCCGATACTTGAGGGAGAGGAAGACATTCAAGACATGTTTGACCCAGAGGCCATCCGACACCCGAGGTCAGAAGAATGGGCACCTTCACCCAGAATAGTGCTTTACATGGCGCAAAACATTCGAAAGCCATTGGACAAAGAGGTCTGTGCCCGCATGAGCGCAGAATGCCCTCGACCTGACCTACCCGACAAAGATGGTCACGTTTGTAACGAAAGCCTCTAGAGACGTCCGCAAGGGTGTGGACAGGGCATGGAGGGGCTGCCAGGTCAAAGTGCCCGACCTAGCAGGCCCTTTGGCTAAGATCATGGACCTTGCTGAAAAGGGAAAAAGATACCGGGACCCGATTGACCCCACCGCCCTAGCCAATTGGGCTCAGCGCACAGTTTGCTTGTTGGGAAATGCGAACTGCGCCCTGTCATCTGAGAGGAGGAGGGGATTACTCCTGAAAATAGACTAAGTTGAGTGACCTCTCGTCTTATGAACCAGGACAGGGAGCCAAAGGTCTCCTTTTTGGAGAAGCTTTTGCCAAGGAGATAGCACAGTTCGTGGGGACCTATTCAGCCCTCGAGAAAGCTCAGAATTCCATATGGCAAATCTTTTCAGGACGAGTTTTTGCAGGGACTGGACGCCAGCGGGGTCGGGTGTTCGGTCGTGCAGCCTTCCAAAGACCCCAAGGGCATCGAGCGCAATACTGGGAAGGGAGGAAGCAGGACGCCTTCTTCCCTTCCACGACAAAATTTCCCAGAGGGCGCAGGCTGAGAGGAGCCTACAGACAGCCCAGAGCCTCTGGCGGGGAGTACACGCAGTGCAGAAGTGGGAGGCAGAACCCTCCAGTTTTTGAACTCATGGTATACCTTATCCAGTGATGCATGGGTGCGAGGCGCAGTAGAAGGGTTACACATAGACTTCCTAAGAGAGCCCATTCAAGAGCGATAACCTCAGGCTATGCATATGCAAGCAGCGGAAGCAGCTCTTCTTCAGAGCGAGCTGAAAAAATTGCATCAAAAGGACGCAATAGAGCGCAAAACTCAATCAGGACTGGGCTTTATCAGCAACATGTTTCCGGTTCACAGAAAAGAAAAGGTCCAACCCGTCATCAATCTGAAGAATCTAAATAAATGGTTGAAATACAACCATTTCAAGATGGAAGGAATCCACCTTCTCAGAGACCTACTACGTTCAGGGAACTGGCTAGCTCGCCTCTACCTCAAGGACGCGTATCTGATGATACCGATAGCGAGGGCTCATCGCAGATTCCTGCGTTTTCGCTGGATCAAAGAGACTTTGCAATTCAAGTGCTTGCCGTTCGGCCTAGCCTCGGCACCTCGGGCATTCACCAAACTGATGCAGCCAGTAGCCGCTGCCATAAGGGAGAGAGGGATCCGAATCATAATATATATCTAAATGACATCCTGGTGCTGGGAGCAAACAAGTCCTCTCTAACCAACGACGTGTGTTGGATTTTCTCCCTGCTATCCTCCCTAGGTTTTCTAGTGAATCTAGACAAGTCTCATCTACAACCGGTCCAAAGGATTGAATTTCTAGGCTTTATGATAGACACCCTAAAAGCAACTCTAGAGCTACCGAATCACAAGATGAGAGTGATAAAGAAGGAACTCAGAGCAGTATTGGCGTAGAAAGTAATCTCCCTTCGAAATCTAGCCAGGATAGTGGGGCTGCATGCGGCTTCCATCCAAGCTATATTTCCAGGCCCTCTCCATTACAGAGCACTGCAGCGTCTCAAGATAAGACACCTGCAGGAGGGTCTCTCCTACCACCAACACGTAGATTTAGACGATGAAGCCACGACAGAACTCCACTGGTGGCTGGAGAACATGGAAGCCTGGATCGGTCGAGCCATTTTCAGCAACGCTCCAGACTTAGTAATAGAGTCCGACGCGAGCAGAGCAGGGTGGGGAGCGCGTTGCGAACAGTTAGAGACAGGAGGGAAATGGTCCAGGGATGAATTACAATTTCACATGAACTGTCTCGAGCTGCTAGCAGGCTCCTTTGCCATGCGAGCCTTCACCACAGGCAGAGCCAAATGCTGCGTATTGTTAAAGATGGACAACATCTCAGCAGTCCGCTACATCAACAAGCTCGGTGGTACCAGATCGAAGATGCTGGCAGAGCTAGCAAAGGACTTCTGGCATTATTGCCAACAGAATCAGATAGCAATCTCAGCAGAGTATCTTCCAGGAGCACTCAACAATGTTGCAGACTGGAACTTGCGATACCTAGCGAACACCAGCGACTGGAAACTCCTTCCCCAAATATTCCACCACCTACAAGAAATGTGTGGACCCCTAGATACTGATCTATTTGCATCCAGACTGAATACACAGACGAGCAGATATTTCAGCTGGAGGATGGACCCGGGTGCAGCTGGCACGGATGAGTTCCTCCAACCCTGGACCGGAGCAGTCCGTTTCGCCTTTCCGCCGTTCATCCTAATCACGAGAGTTCTAGCAAAAGCTCGCAGAGAGCAGGCAGACTAGTGTCGGTGGTCCCGTTCTGGAAGTCCCAACTGTGATTTCCAGTAGCGATGGAACTTTCCTCGGATTCCCCGAGGATAGTCCTGCATCACCCGGACCTCCTCCTCAGCCCAACAGGCCAGAGACACCCTCTGGTAGTGGCGGGCTCTCTACACCTGATGGCCTGCAGAATTTCAGGAAGAGATGGGAGCTGCCAGGCATTTCACAGCTTGTTGCAGAATGCATCAGACTCCTGGGCGCCTTCCACCTTCAGGAGCTATAGTTCAGCATGGAAGGCATGGGCGCAATGGTGCACTTGTCAGCAGTTGGATCCTGTTTCAGACCCAATAGTGCATATTCTTAATTTTCTGGCATCTAAATTTCAAGAGGGCAACACCTATAGAACCCAAAGGTATTCCACTGGGTGAACATCCAGCAATCCAAAGACTTTTAAGGGGAATAAAGTTGCGAAGACCGCCGGAACCCAAATACACCAACCTATGGGACGTAAGAGACATTTTGCAATTATTTATGAGATGGCCAGAGAATGTATGCCTATCTAGGACACAACTTTCAGGCAAGTTAGCAATGTTGCTTTGCCTAACGGCTTGTCGAAGAGTCTCAGATGTAAAAGCCTTAGAGATAGATAGAAAGATTTTCTATCCAGAAGGAGTGTCATAAATAATAATAATAATAATAGCCAATATTTACCATTATGCAGAGAACTAAGACGGATGCTAGAGTAATTTCTTACCCTTACTATCCCGTGAACAAGAAATTGTGTGTGGCCCAGTATATCAAAGATTACGAAGCAGAAACAGCGAGCTTTAAGCCAACAGGTATTACACAGCTGCTTATTGCGCGTAGTAAACCTCACCATGCAGTAGCTACAGCGACAATAGGCAGGTGGATGAGGGAAGTGATGCAGTGGGCAGGTATAGATTTGACCCTTTTCGGGGCGCATTCAGTAAGGGGCGCAATGGCCTTTAGGGCATTGTCAGCAGGCGTGTCCCTACAGGACATGTTGAAAGCGGCGGATTGGTCCTCAGAATCCACATTTAAGATGTTTTACTTTAAGCCTGTGTCAGATATGGCTAATAAAGTGGTGGCAAGCTTTGAACAAGCATAATGCTTGCCTCCATCTTGCAATATAATGAAGATTGCCCATGCTAGCTGCACAGGTCAGTCTTGATTCTATTAAAGATTAGGAGGCGAGCATTATATCCCACCCAACAAAATGCAAACAAAATTTACAGCAGGGATTTGCTGATGCATATTTGAATTGTGTCAGAGTGTCAGAGTGTCACATTCCCACCCTCATATTGTTTGTTTCATCTGTTGTAGGAGATGATTAGAAGCCGTCATGAGGCGTTCAGCAGCAGAAAGCCACAATTGATCTAGTTGTCCCGTTGCACCATATGAGCAGCAAGTAGAAAAAGCGGAGTTACCTAGCTGTGGAATTAAAGTAACTGTTTGGTTAAAGTTGAAATGGAATAGTTGCAGTCAAAGAAAGAGGAAGGAACCTTGCATGAGGGACTCTTATAGAGGAGGCAGACACCGGATTGGTGCAGAGAGATAGCCTCAGGACTACAGGAAGGGCAGAGGCTCATGGGACTTGATGTTTTAGGCAGTGGAAAGCCTATAAAATGGATGTTAAACCATTTAAACTGAGAAAAGCTTTGTTGTTACTAGCAAACAAAAAATATGTGAGTTTAAATGTTTAAAGATTTGAATAGCTGCATTGGTGGCAATAAAGAAAGTTAAGCATAATGCTCGCCTCCTAGAGTTTAATAGAATCAAGACTGACCTGTGCAGCTAGCATGGGCAATCTTCATTGTCATGCCAGTGTTGACCCTCTAATGCAAATCATGCTGTTATATATCTAAATTAGGATGTCAATCTCAAAAGAGCCGTACCCGTGTTCCAGCAGTACAGCACATTACCATGCTGGATTCTACACCTCTCACTGCACCCTGATTTCCCTCATATAATTCTCATTGCCCACAGAAATACACCAGGTCATGTACAACAGCCATATCACTCTCATCGCCCCAGAAAAGACGCTTAACACACTTATTTGGCCCAAGTATCTCTCTGTGTCCACAGAACTACCCCATGACATGATGTGTTAACCTTTGGTGTGTCTATGTCACTCTTGTCACCAATAAACGTATCCTATGCCATTTCCTACTGCAGCAGAGTTTCCACAGGTGGACCCCATTGCACCCCGAACAGCCCAATGGCATGTTTGTTCCATCTCGGCTCCCAAAACCGCACAGGATTTCCAAATGCCCCACCTTGAACCTCCAACTCACACACAAGCACATGCACCCAGGAGTGCATTCATAACCACATACACACAGACATTGAAAAAACATTAAATTGGTGCCCCCCTTCTGGAATGGCCTCCCTGCCCCTCTTAAAGGTGAGCCGGACCACCTGAAGTTCCGGAAGCAGCTCAAGATCTGCAGCTCTCGATCTCTCTCGATCTCTCTCTCTCGATCTCTCTCTCGATCTCTCTCTCTCTCGTTGCTTGGCTACCCTCAGGGTGTAATGGGTACCAGGAGCCTCCTGATCGGGCTCTCCTGCACTTCCTCTGCGCCTACCGCGCACTTAAGGGCTGTAACTGTTACCCACAGTCCCCTGCTTCCTTACACTTACCTAGCGTTGCGCTCCCCAGGCTGCACTTACTCAGAGTAATGCTGCCCTGATTGCAATTCCCCCTCTTCCCTTTCCATGCCACTTTCCCCCTCCTCCCTCCTGCATTTTAGGTCGTTGCACGTGCACAATCTGAATGACACAGGGCCTAGTAAGATCGTTTGTCTTATCATCCCTCTGTCCTCCCTCCCTTGTCTTGTGGCGCCTAAAAAACACACAGGTGTATAGGTGCTTTATAAATGACGTATGATATCATATTTACAATGCGCGGGACCAGGTTTGGACGAGAATGTTGCCCGTGAGCAATTCTCAGGGGCAAGGAAGCAGGGAGACCATTGGCAAGCAACCTCTCCTTTTTTTAGTGCTACCTCAGCCATAACTAGAAGACGCTGATGGGAGCCCAGCCCCAGGTATGCTCTCTTCTGTGCACACCGAGGGTGTGCATCTGAGTTACCCCAAACTAACATAGGGGCTGCTCTTACCAGTGGAACCGTGCGCTTGCAGCACCAGCAGCCCTGTTGGATCCCATTGTGTGTCAGTGCTTTCTTTGCACCCCACCACCCATGGGAGAATGTAGGCATTCACTGACACTGTAGCTACAGGGTCACTGACACCCCACTGAGAGCTTTCCAAGCCTTAGGGCCTGATTCACACAGCGTTTTCCAATGGGGTTTCACCATTATAAAACTTTTCCTTGAGTCATGCCCTTAGTGCGACATCTGATCAATTTAGCATCTGACAGAAATTCTGCATCTCGCTTTTGGCCCCTGCAGAATGCCCGGTCATCCAACATGGGCCGAAACGCCTAGGTGTCAGGCACGATCGGCAGCGAAGAATGCCACAAAAAACAGCTATGGTGTGAGCTCTGCCATGACACATTACGTACACAGCGTGCGATAGTTATGAGAGTGTCTATTGCCAAAGGGGTGTTGACATACTGTACCATTCCGGTTGGTCATCAAGAGTGCACAACTAAGTTCAATGAATGCAACCACTTATATTTCAAAAGTCCCACAAAGAACACAAAATTCGGTTTTCAAAAGCTGCATTACATGTCAGTTAAACCCCACGGAACAAACATTGTATTTGAAAGGCATCCCCATCACTCATATGGAGCACAATATGTTAAAGAAAAGCAAAATGTCAAGTTATGCAATCCCAGGAATTTATGCAACTTAAAATAGTGTTCTCAATGCTTTGTGGCATTTTATTGCCATTTACGCAGTCTAGGCACTCTTGGAGGGAGGGGTATTATGCAGTTCAAAGGATAAAATAGCTGATATTAATGACCCATTACTGCAGTACTTGATTGAGAATGTCTTATAACACTGGGGTACTATTGCACCCTGGATTTGTGACATGCAATACAAAAAATATTAGTACCCGGTGAGGGGGGTGTGGCGGCCTTCCAGCCAATTAAGAGGCTCAGAAAGGCGGCCTCCTCGGAGCAGGAGGCCGCCATCTTCCCTCGCTGGGAATCAGGCAGCTCCGTTCCTTGCACCTCCATTGCCTCCTTCCCCATCCCCAAATTTCACAGCCCCAACCTGCCCCAACCCTCCCCATTTACCTTGTGCTCCTCCGTCCCTTGCTGACGCTGGGAACACTCCCGGAAATGGCCGCCATGGAAAAGGGGGAAGGGATTACATGTAGTTCCCTTCTCCCTCTTCCATGGTGGCCATCTTGTTTTGTAGTTTTTTTCAAGTTAGGAAATCACAACCACAGTACTAATAGCAATACAACCCGCGCAGGTGGCTGGGGGGGAATTACCTTTTCCACTTTGCTTGGGCTTCTAACTTTTGATATGGGACATTACCTGACAGGTAATGCCCCTCGCTCCAGTTGTATAGCTTAAATAAGCTTTCTGCTGGTTCCTACCAAGCTAAGGGCTGGAATAATAGTTGTTATGATTACCCAATTTAATGGAACTCACTTTATTAACGTTGGAAGTATAAAGGGCTGAGTCAGCCCTGCATTATTCAAACATGAAACAGATGTCTTGGTTCAATGCTTAACTTGCTAAATTGTATTACCACCCATGCAGCATAGCCGGGAACAATATGATTAAATGCCCTGATAGTCTCCACCTGATGCACCATCTGAAGGCATACATTCCTTTGATAAATGAGGATGAGTGTGTGCCTTCCTTTCACTTATTATGTGTCAGGCTCTGCAGGCCTTTCCCCAAGTGAAGCATACTCGTGCGAGTTGTGCCCTGAAGTCCACTCAGTGTGCCCACGTTTCTTCCTTCCATGTTTGGTGCAGTCTACCCTTGGGGCCTGACTCACAGACTCCTTGTCCAGTATCCATGTACTAGTGAGCGCCCAGAGAGCATCAGACCTTACTTCATGCCATGTGAGGATTTTCCTAATTATTTACGAGATATCACGGGATTTTCTTTCTGTAAGAATATATATATATTTTTTTATAATGCGAAGCTGCTTTTCCTTACACACTTGATATTTGGAAATTACCTTCATGAGATGAAGGCCTGAGCAATTCTGTTCATAGATTTGTTTGTGTCAAAAACATCAGATCAAACATTTTAGGATCATTCAGATGCTGTAGATGAGTTTCTTTTTGTGTACAGGTAACAATTCTCACAAATGAATGGGTCACTAAGTAAGCATTGTACACATGTATGGCTCTAACAATAATTCTACAAAATCACAAGATCGTTGTGCATATAAAGTGAATTGTTTTCACACATATTCTGCTATAAGACCCATGTGGCAGCCGTACCCGATGACGGCATCACCTCGATTGTTTCATACCGTGATGACATCATGATACAGGTACGCTGAATATCTAGGAGTCTGCAAATATCTGATTTTTCCAGGGGTTCGTATCGATTTCCCAAAAGTAGACATTCACTCGATCTAGATAAGTCAACATTTGTATATGACCATTTGTTTTTTAGTAGTTCACAACCCCTTTATGTTAATACAAAGTAACCTCAGATGAGCTCACAAATATATTTCTCTACAGGTTTACACCATATTCCTTTGAGTATTTCCAGGCTGGTACTGCACATACTGGGATCATTGGAAGTTGAATGAAATATACTTTGCCATGAGTAAGGGGCAGGAGAGAAATAAACTGTTACATCTAGTATATGAATTGTCACTATTAATGTTTACCTTTGTGGAAATTACAGGAGTGAGACTTTTTTGAAATAGCAGACATTGTGAGCTGAATACCTTAAATAGACTTAACACTCAGATTGTAATATTCGTGTGTAATATTGGTTGACACATGAACTGTATGAATTTTTTTTTTTTTACTGTTATTTAGTCAAATAATCTTATTTGTGTTATACTTGTGAGTGAAAGCATCTTGGAAGCAAAGCACATTAATAAAAAAAAGACTTTACATTTTGGCAGATAAGGGATAGTGAGATATAAGGATTTGGCCGGGGACACACTGTCACGACTGCTGGCAGCTGGCGAGTCTGGCGGAGGTGGAAACTCTGACGCCATTAGACTGTTCCGCCACGTTTCCTCAAAACGCATCCCGCGGTCTAGTCTTTTTCCAACATGGCCGCCTGTCGAGTATTTCACCATTCGTTACTCGGCGGCTCAGCGTGTTGCAACTGCGCTTTCCCGTGTTGCGTGCGCTCCTTTCTGTGAATCCTTCTGCGGTCTTAGTCCGCCTTCATTTCCCTTTCCCCGCTTCCTAATTTCCTTCCTTGCCACCAGTCTACCCGTTTTACCTTGCCTCTTCTTCATGGTTCCCTGCCTCTCCACCTTCTTCTACGTTCTGCTCGTTTGTAGCAGTTGTGTTTAGCATCCTCTCACCCGTCTTTGGAGTGCTCCTGCGGAGATTTCTGGTTCAGTAACGGCAAGTTACCTCTCATCTGATCAGCCTATCGACAGTCCTCTTCGGTGCATCGTGTTTTTTTTTTTATGCCCTAGTGGCTTTTTCCCCTGAAACATATCTGGCTGTGGCGGAGAGGAGTCATTGTGAATTTCTCTATACAGAGTCACAGTGGCTTCCTTTCGAGGCAGACCGTATCTGCTCACAAAGAAGAAGACTCCAGCGCGACACCCCCGAAGAAAGAAGCTGAACTATTCTACCTCATCAGGTGAGGAGGAGGAAGGGACTCTGGGGGTGAGCAGTAATTCTAGCAGTGAGGAGGACATAGCAGATTCCATGGTCAATCCAGTAAAAAAGTCTGATAGTCTTGAGACACACAATTTTGGTTAAGTGGAGAAGCAGGGATTTGAGACCAGTCTGCAATTCAGGAACTTTAACACATATCTTCCCAGATGTAATTGGTAGAAATAATGTTTGTAAAAGGTATTTTTGAAACATTAGTTTGAAAACAACATCTGACTGCGGAAGGCATTGCAAAAATATGGTGATTGTATCTTGTTAACTGAAGTTAACTACTGTTTCTGCAGGCATTTCCCAATTGTTTTAATTTTTATTGTGGATATATTTGGCCATATTGTCCAAACTAGCAATATGCTTTTATTTCAGAAGCTACAGAAAATAATTATTTTGGCTGTCAAAAGAAATAAACTCCAAGCGAGTTCCAAGGATGTCATGTCAGAGCAGGGATTGGCCCTGGGGCAGTCGGGGCAGGTTTCGTCCACTGCAGGATTGCCTTAGAATGTGATAGGGCTTATTTATCTGAGAAGTCTTCAAATGTTAACAAAGTTAACAGGGCTCAAGTCCTTTAAAAAAAAGTGGGGTCACAGGGTTGGGGGCAAAATGATATGCATAGGCGTTAAGTACATGGGGCTGAGGGCATAGGCGTTAAGTACATAGGTGCGCCCATTCTCCTTTGCGTGCTCATCTAAATCTCTGTTGTGGCATGGTTTCTTTTTCCTGTCCTACTGGGTTCAGGCTTGGTGACATATTAGCATGCATCTTGCAAAATGAGCACCTGCTGCTCACTTCAAAATTGGAAAGGAACTTCATTGATGCACTATTTGACCTTTGATTGAAGGGGTGTGCAGGCCAAATCTGCTTTGCCGGTGTGGGAGTAGCAGGGACCCTATAGAAGAATGCTGCAAAGACAACTCAGCAGGTTAGGTAACTGTTGCTGAGATGTTATGTGTTAAGTCCTTCCATTAAATTCTATGGCTTTTTTTCTATTACTTCTGCTAAATGTGCTGTAAAATGTGTTGTTTCGATGGGTACAGCTCCCTCGTATTCCACAGTGTGGATATCTCTACCCTCATAGCAAAAATCAAAAGTTGCCACCCATTAATATATGCGCAGTAAGTGAACATATCTTAAAGTGAAATATACTAATTTAGTTCAATTCACCTTTCCCTTTAGAAGAAAGTGCACAAGACCAATGAGCATTTGCCTTTACAAAAAAGTGTAAAAATAACTTCAGAAAGGAGAATGCTGGCAAAGAATAAAAGATGCCTAGCTTTTAAACCTAACAATGCATAATGAAATATTCCATGGAACACAAAATCCAAACAGGAGATGTGTGCTTTGATCACACTTTTATATGGTAATCATCTTCACTGGAAACAAGACAACCTGGGTTGAAATTCTAGTAGCCAAACACTTGAGTAAGAAAATACTTTTTAAAGCTGGACTCAAAAACACCTAACAGGGGTTGCATACAACACCTGAAAAATGTGGGTGGATGCTGTCTACCCATATCTATCCTTGACTTGTGCCCTGAAAATCAGAACAGGGCCAGAACCAGAGAAAATAACCCCTCCAGTCTCCAGGTTTGCAACCTCTCTTGCCACATCCTGGCATATAGTAATGACTCACTTGCCCTCTGATCCTTACCCTTCTCACGCCCACGTTTGGCTTTCAACAATACTCTGTTTTATAAAGATAACTTGAAAAGTACACAAACCATAGTAAACTACTCACACAAATATATAAATCCTTATAGAAATATGCTAGGCAAAACGTTAACAATTGTGGCATTATTCCCCCACACCATGAATGGATGACTACAAATACCAAAATGCAATTCAGCAGAAAGCAAACAATGGCCTGTGGATTTAGAACATGCACTTTCAAGACTTAAACATTCATAACAAAAGTTATTGTGTGAAAAGATTACCTGTTTGTGTTTCTATGTTTAATATGGGAATTCTTCATAGCTAATGTGAGGAAAATGTTACATTTTACCGAAAAGAAAAGTTTTTGGTTTGTGAAATACGTACAAGTGAAAATAAGTATCATTTAAAACAGTTTAGTGTGCTATGTTTATTTGTCCTCAAGGAGGGCACAGCTTTTAGGCAGATAACTGGTGCTTTGCGTGTGCTTTCAAAATAAAAATGTCCCTTTGCAGCTCTTAACATAGTACCGTAACAAACGTCTTGTTCAAAACAACGGTCTCTTAAATAGGCCATAACTTGTAAATCGCTAATTTGAATGATCTGCTTTACGAAAGAAAGTGATGGCCAGTGCTTCCTAGGCCTGCAGCGTCTAGTGTGCTGCTGGAATGGGCGCATTTGTCTCAAGAGCATCGCAGCAGGAGGTTGAGAGTTGACACGTTGCTTCACTAGAACAGACAGAAAGGAAGCCGAGTCTCTTACATTGAAGTAGGACAGCCGCTTTTGAAAAATACATTTCTTTCTGTTCTGAAAGCAGGAAGCTGGTGCCTGCGGGGTACCTATGGCCGCGGGGACCAGGTCAGCCGCGCAGTCTGCCCATGCCTCGGGCCGGCCCTGCATAGTATCAAGAGACAGGGTCTGTCCCTTGATTGATTCAAGACACAGTTAAGGCAAGTGATGCATATATTTAAGATTATTTTCTATATTTCTGGGATTTCATTCACATTGGATATCCAAAATATTTAACCCATATTTCGAATTGATTGACATTTTATATATGTCCCTAAGGATGCACTGTATAATCCGAAATGCATTGGACAAAGAATAATGCCTGGGTCTGCAATGAACAACTTCTCATATTTATGTTGTGTATTACACAATTATTTCATACATATGCATTTAAAAGCAACAGAATCTCGTAAGCAGCCATTTTCCACATGGGGTAACTTAGCCTCTCACCGGACATGTGCCAGAAGATTGCATGTGGGGGTTTTCTACCATCGGCTAAGGGAGTTTGTGGTAATAAACAGGTTACAGGCAGTTATGGGGTCCCATGTCCCATCATTTACCCCTTATGCTGCTGTTAACATGTCCATTTCATCAAAAAACTGCTCATGCCATGTGCCATGCCGCAAGAACGGCACATGTAAGGTCTATCCATTTCCCCCCATGATGCCCTATTACATATCCATTGCCCCCGAATAGATAGGCCCATACCATATCGTTTACCCCTAAAACTGCCCATACAATATCCATTGTACCCAGCATTGCCCTAACAATGTTCAATACCACAGAAACTGCCCAGGCCAAGTCTTTTGCCCTCTAAACTTCATACTGCAATGTAAATCTCTGCCTAAAACATCAGGGCATGCAATTCGGCCAAGGAATTGTCAATAGCCACGCCCATTGTCCCATAAGTGGCCCTTGCCATGTCTATTGCCCCAGAACTGAACAGGTCAGGTTTACTGGCCTCCATCTTTGCTCTTGCTATGTCTATTCCCCAAACACTCCTCATGTAACATCCTTTTTCCAACATGATTTACTTTTGTTACATTCATTAACCCCTGAGCTAAACATGTCATGTCACTTTCCCCTGGAACTGTCCCTTTGCATGTCCATAACCTTAGATCTGCCCACAGCAAATCTTAAGATGCTCCTGTTACATCAAGTGCCTCCAGAATTGCCCACTTCCATATATATTCTCACAGGAATTGGCCAAACTTAGTGGTCGAATGAGGTGCAAGCAGTGCTCCTCTACTCTTTTATTACGTTGGACCATACCTATACTTTTATTTGAAAAAAAAAACATTATATAATGGTTTCATTTTAAAATAAAGCGTAGGATGAAGTTTAAACTTGCACTTTAGTGCACTGCATGTGGGTGTCACATTGCCAGAGGTATGACATTCCCTACCACACACACACTCTTATGACCCACACTTAACCCACACTCTTACGATACACACTGTGAAGACACACACTCCTATGACACATGCTCCTACGACATGTGATGGTATAACCTGCACATCTACAACACACACTCCTACAACACATGTTCCTATGACAAGCACACCTACTACACAAGTGAATACTATACATAACATGTGGATGTACAACACATGTTCTTATCACACATGTTCCACACACTCTTATGAAACACGCTCCTACTACACATGCTCCAACTACACACACACACTTCCATGTCATCCACTCCTACAACAGATCTTCTTAGAACATCCATTTTTACAACACATACTTCTACCACACAGGCACCTACAATATGTGCTGCAATAACATATGCAGAGTATGTGTTTTACAGTTTTCACATTACAAAATTAACATGTCCTGAAAACTCACAGGAAAGTCAAGTCATACGAACTGTACACATAGCATATGAGTTTTACTGCTCGCACATTACACAATTAACATCTCCTAAAAGCTCACATGAAAGGTAATTTACAGCTGACTTTGATGTCAGTTTTAAAGTGATGGAATAAATGTGCACTTGTCATATGAACTGGACACAGAGAGTTTGAGTTTTAATGTTTATTCATTATAGAATTAACATCTAAAAACTCTCATCAAAGGCAAGTGACAGCTGACTTTCATGCTACTTTTAAATTTTTGGAATAAATGTACACTTTCAATAAGAAAATGTACACTTTTCAAACGAAATGTACACTTTAGGAGGCATACAATACATGAGCAGAATGGAGAGACTTTTTATATTAAAACCTTACATGCACATTTGTGATATTAACATTGTGTATATAAACACTAATAACCTGCTCTCACATGCACCTCGGACACATGCACCCACAACACGTGAGGCTATGATACCTGCTCCTATGACACATGCTCCTACCACACACACTCTTATGACACACACTTTTTCGCACACTGTTAGAACACAGACGAATGACACACACTCCCAGGATACATGCTCATCAGACACATGCTGCTATAACATACGCATCTGCAACACACTCCTATAATCCATGTTCCAATGACAAGCACACCTACTACACATGCGCCTACTACACATAACATGTGGTTGTATGACATATGACACTCGCTCTTATGACACATGTTCCAACCGCACACAATCTTACGATGTACACTTACCACACACTCATATGACACACATTTCTACAACATGCACTCCTACAATACATGCTCCTATGATATTTGCAACTACTGCATGTGCTCCTACTGCACACACATTTCTACTACAAATGCTCCTATAACATGTGCTCCTATGAAATACACTCCTACAACACTACTGAGACACACACTCCTACCACACAGGTGTCTACAACATGTGCTGCAATCTTGAATGCTGAGCATGTGGGTTTTACAGTTGGTACATTAAAATATTAACATCTCCTGAAAAATCACATCAAAGGGAATTTATACGAACTGTATACAGAGCGTATGAGTTTTAAGGTTTGTACATTACATAATTAAAAAGTCCTAAAAACTCACATGAAAGCCAAGTCACAGCTGACTTTGATGTCATTTTTAAAGTGATGGAAGGAATACATGTTTTTCACACACAATGTACACAGAAAGTATGAGTTTTAAAGTTTATACATTACACAATTGACATATAAAAACTCACATCAAAGGAGGGTGACAGCTGACTTTGTTGGCATTTTTAAAGTGATGGCATAAATGCACACTTTCAATATGAAAATGTACACGTTTCATAAGAAAATGTACACTTTAGAAGGCATGCAATGCAGGAGTAGAAATGTCAGTTTTAAAGTGTGCGTATAAATGTACTCTTCCAATATGAAAATGTACAATTGTAAGGAAATGTGCACTTTTCATACGAAAATGTACTCTTTAGGAGACATACATTGCATGAGAAGAATGGAGGTAATGTTATATCCTATTTCCTTGTATGCATGAGTGAATGAGATCATTGAGACAATGTTGAGTGAGTGGGTGGAATGTGTACGTGTGAAGCTGGTTCCACTCCAGGCAGTTGGAGAATGCAAGCCTGGGTGGTGGGTGCCTTTGGGTCTCCTCTGGGGCTCTGCATGATGTGTTTCATCTCGAGTGAAAAATGTTAGCATAACTGTCCATAACAACAACATACTACTAGGCACTAAGTACATTTTGTGTCTGTTTGTATCCACTGCTTTGCAGTGTACCCGTACACCTAATAAAGCCACCAGGTAAGCCGGCTGGCTTTTACCACATCCTTTGCTGTCCCCATTTCATGATAGTGCCCAACATCGGCAAAGTGCTAATAAAGCGCATTTGAATAGCGAGTAGAATCAAACAAACATGGACATGGGTGCGTAATGTGTTGTAAATGTCTCTAGGGAGGGACAGATTCAATGTTCTTAAAAATGTTTTGTCATAGATAAAAGAATCTATCTCGGTAAATCCAATAGAATAGAATATTCTCCCTGTGGTGTGAGAAACCACTGCTGACCTCTCGCTAGTATGCTTCGAGTTCAAGAATGGGGAACGCGCGCGTGGCAGTGCTTGTAAAAGGTAATGTACCATTGTCATGGAGCCTGTGAGGACAGCTGGCGTTGGCCACACCGGTGGGTGTGTCCACGGCCAAGGCGCCTCGCATCCCAACCTCTCCACAAGTGGAGTGATCGGGACGTGCAGAACATATATGCCAAATATCGGTTAAAGGTACACTTCTGCTTCCGCTCCCTTGACCGCTCTGGCGGGCAGCTACTCTATGCACCCCCAGTAGTGTGCAGGACCGTTGTGGCAACATGTGTCCTGCACAATGTTTCAACACGGCAGGGCGTACCGGTGGACATGGTGGTGCCCCCACATCCCCAACCACAGGCACAGGCGCTGCCCATGGCAGGGGATAGGACACATGGCGAGGAAGACCGGAACCAGCTTGTGACCAGATTTTCCACCTACACTCCCAACCCTGCGGAGAGCACACAGGCCTGGCACATACCAGGTGACAATCGATGATGACAAAGAGACAGTCAACTGTCACAACCTTACCACCCTGAGATTGTTGCCATGGAATTGCCACATTGTGTGCATCCCTAGCTACTTAAACACAAGCAATCCTGTGTGACCAAAAGGCACACATGCAAGGTGTGAATCACACAGACCTGCAAAACAGGCCATGACTATCACTGGTATGTCACTTAAACCCTTCCAAACCACAACATGACATGGCAAGCAATAGCCATACACCAACACAGTACCAAAAAGGTACACATTGCCATGTGAAAAATGTAAATGGGCTTCAGACAATGATGCCTGACATGGAATCAGATGAAATGACTGACCAACAACCTCCCACCAAAAATAAGTCATACCCAAATGCATTCCAAAAGTTATATTTTAAACATAACAATGAATGCCTGTCCACATGCACAATGTGCATTGCAAAATCAACACTGCAGCAACTGTGTGCCGTGTCCACCTCTTGCAACACACTGCTGAGCGCACAGCACAGTGAACAGCCATTGTGTGTGATGCACATCCTGAGCATCACATCTAAGCGACAAACTACATAAAAAAAACAAAATAGGCATGTACAGGATCCACAAATGGTCATAGAACATGTGCTGCAGGGACACAGTGGGCACCATAAGGCAAACAGAGTGTACACGTGGACATGTAAGGGTGGTTGTACATGTAGTGGATCATAGTGCGAGTGTGTGAGTCAGTAGGGACATGCAATCAATTATGCATGTGAAATCAAGTGATCATCAGTGTCCTCTACACATCACATGTGAACATTAACCATGTGTATACCCCAGCATGTAAAATCACAACTAACCCCTCACACCTGAAAGTTAAACACAACACATGAACAGGCATTGATCAGCAGAATACATCATGTAAATAGGAAAGCACAATTACAATTTCAGGGTGCCCATCACACTGCAGGGCAAGGCAACAATCAACAACAAAACACCCCCCCTCCCTCACAAATCACCACGTCCCACTAAACTGCATCTGGGATATTCATCCGACATCCTTGAATTCCACCTGGCCACAGGATCAACCTTCCTTTTTGTCACCATCTCCCACCTTGTGTGTAAAAAGTTGCCAGCACCCTCAGAGTCCACCTAGATTTGCAAAAGCACAAAATCCAACAGAGCTCAAAGCAGGACAACACAGAAGCCAAGCAAATAGCCTGCAGGCAGTAAAACCAACCAGAACAGCCTCCAGTAGATGACTTGAAGTAGGAGTACGCCACAAAGGCCAAGTACTACCACAATGATATTAACAACCAAGGTAGCACAGTAAAACAATGTCACTACAGGATCTGAACCATGTGTGGCACATAACATAGAAAGATGCACCACGAACGGATGTCTACTGTCTACTGTCACAGCTCCCATGTACAGGAGCAGGAGTGGCATGAAACAACCGCCCCTACCGTGGTCTGGGTGCCTTTAAGGTCTAACGCACACAGGCCTCTGAGACCCTGGTGGGGAAGGAGGGTCAGGGATATGCAGTCGGGACAGGCATTGGCATACTGGATAACCCAAATGAGGGGCAGGAGAGGGGAGTAGGATTGACACAGGAAAGTAGGGAATGCACCAAAATGTAGTACACACATTAACACATACACAATTAGATCAAACTTGTTCACATGCACATAGCGCCAAATTACTCAAATGTAAGTCAAAGAGAAACTTATCTCTGGGGTGAGTGCTGGCCTCCTGCCTGTGCACTCTCAGGTCCGGTAACAGGAGCATTTCAATGCTGCAAAGAGAGCCACAGTTAATAATCTGTGCATGCCCAAAACACACAAACACACCACCAAATATACCACAAAGTTACATAATACACTACAAACAGATAAACCTGTGTGGATGCTTCATACCTATACGTAACATTACCCCTCTGATGGTTCATACACAGTCAATGCAGTAAATCAGGCACCAGTGGCTGCGTGGCAAATGGAACACCAATGTGTCACGATTCATGCAACATGCAATGTTCCCAGTGTAAGCAGACAGACGCATATAGCAAGGTCTGACTTCAGAACAAGTCCTGTACCACCATGACCAAAATAAAGTAGCCAGTGCATGTATCAATTTCTACTTGGAAATGAAATGCACTGCACCCGGGTCTGTCCCTTGCTGTCTGTCCCTGTGAGCTGCTTCATTCCATGTCTCAGAATGCTACATGGCTAATACAAGTGCCTCAATGGACCATGGTGGACCGCAGGGTATGTGCCACTGCCCCTGCAGGTGCCCCAGACAACTTTCACATCAACTAGCCATCAGTCCACTAACACATCTGAGCCACTTCTACACCAATATTTGGCCAAGTTCACCATCAGTGCTGCTACTAAGCATGCATGTTCAACTGGTCAGGTGGAAGGTTTGCTGTGTTGTGACCCCCCCGTGCTGCTCACCTTGCCTAGAGTCCCTTGAAACACGTCATCGATTTTCGGATGCATGATCGCAATCCCTGTGCCTCTGCTTGCGCACACATGCGCATGTCGGCAGCACCAAACGTGTCCTGATTCCAGACGTCCAATGGCCCATGTCTGCTGGCAAAGGTGGTCTTGAGGCTCATCCCCCTGCAGAAAGTGCATGAAACCCATGATTAATGCTTAATATTCATCTGTGTGTGTCTCTTCAGGCATTATATGACTGGACCATGTCAGAGACGTACATCAGAAATCACACCATCAGTCCGTCTTTCACAGCAACAGTGTGGAACACACTATCTACGGCATGATTTGCAACAAGCACATGTTCATTAAAGATAAGAAACATACTACACAATGCATAGCAATGAATGTACACATGAATCATTAAACACCCCATCTAGCAAAAGAAGAACAGTGGACAATTACACCCCAATCATCCCCACTAGGTGTGTTAACACAAGTTCCACAGCAGCAGACATGCCACAGGTATGACAGTCCATTGCCCTTGTGTAATAGGCTGTTACACCGAACCATCCTTGCAAGCCCATGGATAAGGGAAGCAGGAGTGGCATATGTGAGTCAAGGACCCCAAGCAGCAAACACATACACAAGACAAGCTTGAAGGGCCCAGCTGGAACAGACAGTGGATGCTTTCAAAAGCCACAAAGCACTACACCGTCACATGAAAGCACAATATACTAGCAATTTTAAACTATATTAACTAATTACACTAACTATTAAAAACCTACTTTACCTATTTAAATTAACTATCAAACAGAAACTTAACTAACTAAACTAAAAGAAAAATCAAAAATGGCCACATACGACCCGGCGGGGAGGGGGGCACCCAGGAGGTAGGAGGTACAGGGTGCTGCTCAACACCCACATGCGATGATGCTGAGGAAAAAAAAACCTCCATGGGCTCAACGCCTGCAAAGCCCGACCTATGTGGGAGATAGATTGTCGTCTGAGTCTGGCTCTTCCTGGAAAGGAGGACGTGGCACAGGAGCATGACCACGCCTAGCTGCAGCTTGCCCCTAGTTGGCAGCAGGTCTGCCGGACGGGAGAGCCTGGTTCTGTGTGGTGATGACATGTAGGTCTGCATGCAGAACCTCCCGTGATACACGTGCTTCCTCTTGCAAGGTAGCACGTGTAACACGGAGTTCCTCCTGCAAGGCCTGGCTTGACAACCGCTGCACCTCCCGGCAAGCATGTAGCTCAGCCGAGATGGTACGCTCAAGCTGTGCAAACCTCTCTTCTGCCCGCTCCCTCTGTGACATCAGAAGGACACCCAGAGTGGATCTGAGGGAAGCAAACTCCTCCCTCAGGGCCTCCATGTGTGCCTCTGCGTAAGCAGCAATTGCTTCATGCAGAGACAACATTTCAGCCTGGCGTGCCCTGTCAGAGGCCGCCATGCCCAGCCTGAGCAAGCGGGCCGTGGACCGTGCCGCCTACTGCTGGAGAAGCACCTGCCTAGCAGGGGGGAGCACAGATCAGGCCTCACGCTCCATGCTCTCAGCGATGTTCTCCATTGCTGCCCACTGGCGTTTAGAATTGGGAGCCACGTCTTGCTCCCACTCAGTATACAGCGGTTGCGTGCGGCGACCGCGTTGCTGGGCTTGACCCCTGCGGGACACAAGGACTGGGTGTCCTCGTTGTGTTGGCACCGCCCGCGGCTGCACGACTACATGCCCCCGTCGGCATGATGTCCCAGGCACATCAGTGACTGGTGTGGAGGGTGACCCTGCATCCCGATCCACCACGGGCGGAGGTTCCAAGGCTGTCTGACCCCTCAGTGCAGGTGTCACGGACAGAGGAGTGTCCACATCAGAATCACTCACCCCTGACATATGGACCTGATGCTCATCCAACTCGACATGGTCTTCAGAGTGTTCATCAGGGCTGGACTCATAGGCAGCCAGAGACAAGATGGACTGTAGTACTTGGTGCTTTTCGTGGCCTACCACCCCACGACCCCCACTTGTGCTCGCTTGATGTAGTGATAACAACCCTGTGCCTGGCATGACAACACCATCCTCCGGCTCCATTGCATCATCACCTGAATAATAGAGAGGAAAAAGGTCACTACACATGTTAGAAGCACACTACACGCACACACACCGACACCAAACACATCAGGCAGACATGTGACACACAAAATAGAACCTGGCATGCATGCTGGGTAAACTTGAAATTGCTTCTGTGATTAGACCTGTGGAAACGTGGCAGTGTGCACTGAAGTGGGTCTATGCAGTGTAGCAAATATGTATGTTACTATCTACATGTACAAGGACTTCATGGTGTGTGTCAGAAAATGTGAAGGCAGTGCAAGGTCAACTTCAGGCATCACGTGCAATGTGCATTCAATGGGTAGCATATCTACAAGCAAACCACCCCTCCCCCCAAGTGCAAAAGCAGGGATGCATAGCATGGTATCAAAAGGCTGACCATAGACCTGTGTACTGACAGACAGTGTTGACTAGCATCAACAGCATCATGCGAGTCAAGTGACAACACAGCAAATGATGATGGGACCGTAAGCAGGTCACCTCTGTAGTACACCCACGTGTGAAGAAGACACTACACCAGTTGGGCAGAGTCATTGGCCATTAAACAGGCTGAGGCCTGTGACCCACACAGATTGTCAGACCTTAAACATGTGTGCAATACAGTACTGAGCCACAGTTGACATGGGAAGGCAGATGAAATGCCATGCAATTTGGGTCATCATGGATTTGTGTAACAGTGATCATCCAGTCATGGACACATATGGGCATGCGTGAAATGCACATGGAGCATGAATGGGCACTCATGTCCCTACGGGGCATCTGACCTCTGCACATTCCAAGTGAGACACCCTGCATCAAGTACTAAGGATGTACCTCAATGGATATGTCTGGCAGATTGGCCGCTGGATGTTGGAATGTACACAGGAGGCATGATCTGGGAAGTAACCAAGGGCAATATTGTAGCAGAGCAGTGCTAAAATGGAATTGGGGTGCAGAGCAGGGGGTTGAGGGGCAAGGGAGCATGCCTACATTGGCTACCCCCTTGCAGGCAGAGGACACATGCACGTCAGTCATGCTATGCATAGTTCCTGGGCTGAGAGGAAGTTCACCCCATGCTACATGCAGAAGTGCAAGTGAGCTGGAACATGGACCGGAGGGGCATACTGGTAACCAGCATATGACTAGGGTACAAAAGTGGTGTTGTGGACAGTCCCCGTCTGCTCCACATGTCCACCATCCAGCAGAGTAGACATGCATCAGGGAAGCATTGCATTACTCGCACATCATAACCATGTATATGTGACATGTAGTGGCAGTCATGCACAACACATCACACGTAAAACACACACGTCCTCCACAAACACGCATCAACACTCACTGGACTGGGCATCAAAGTCCAGCATCTCTCCCACTCCTTCGACCAATTCAGATGGTATGAACTCTGCAACGAGTGACTCATGTGGAGTGAGGTCTTCCTCCTCCGGTGCAGGCCCACCGCCAGTCACCAGAGTCAAGTTGTAATTTGAAGCACACTTAGACTTAGCGCTGCGTTTGGGGTCATTCCAACGCTTTTTGCACTATTGCGCCGTGCGCACCTCATGGCCAAATGCACTCCCATGTTCCGCAACTTGCTTCCAGTGGGTATCACGGTGGGCAGCCGTAGTCTGACAATTAGCACCCACTAGCATGTCACGGCTGTGTTTCTGCACGTAGCCCACAAGGAAGTCCAGTTCCTGTTTGCAGAAAGGCTTCTTCCTTGACGTGCAGGAGGTCGTGGCTGTGTGTGGGGTCCCAGCCTGTGCTGCAGGTATAACCTTCCTCCTCTTGGATTGTGGCGCAGACCCTGGCTGGCTAATGCCACCCTGATCAGTATGGCCAGTGGGTTCGGTGGATTGAGCCAAGGGAGTGGCAGGTGGAGGGACAACCAAAGGCCTAACTTGTGTCAGTGGCAGCTGGGTGCCCTCTAATAGACCCTGCGCAGCAACATCCGTTGTGGCAGGGTCATTGACCGCAACTGTACTGGTTGGCAGACTCACAACCGGGGTGTTGTTGGGTGCATCTGCCCCTGCACTTGCAAACACCCGGCTGTTCGGGCAGCAGATGACATAACTGCCCCAGGAACACGTGTCTTGGTCTGCCTCCTGGCCTGTTGGAAATCTTCCAAGGGCTCTTCAAGTGCCAACGCAGCCTGCGCTGTCAGACCCTGAGCCTGGGTGGTGGTGTCCACAGCTGCACCTGCAGCTACCACTACCCTTGGGCCCATGGCAGTCGATGAAACGGACTGCCGGGTCACACGGGCTCCAGTGCCAGGTGCAGAAACTGCATCTCCCGGAACCACAGGGGGTGGTGGCATAACTGCACCGACACATGGCACAACATCGTGCTCAAGTGGCGCACCCCTGCCTCTTCCCCCTCTGCGGCCACCCTGGACAACCTGGAGTCCCCCTACTCCCTGGTCAACCCTGCCATGTCCCCGACCACGCCCGCCACGATGAGGACGCCCAGCTGAGGCGCCCCTCACCTTTGGTGGCCCCCCAACCATGGCATAGATGTAGTAGTGCCGGGACAGATGGAGTAGTGCCAATGGGAGGTGTACACCACAATTGACCTGGGCAAATGGGATGAAGGGGGTGGGATGTAAGATGTTAACAGCCCCCCTGCACCTGCAAGGCTGTATGTGACCCCGGTGATGTAGTGATGGGTCACGCAACGCTCAGGCACCCCAAAACTGCAGTAAAATTGTGCACGCAACCCTGCAGCCTACGTGCGTGGAATCAACCTCCCGCAGTACGCGGTGGCACCCAGTAACACAAAAAATGTGTACGCGTGGGACACGCAGGCTACTATGACCTAGAAAACGGGTGCGATACACAGGGGCACCCGCAATGGGAAAAATAGCGTGCGCGACTCACCGTCTAACGTGATGCAGAAAAACACACGTAGCCAATACTCCCACCAAAAGAAGAGATATGTCCTTGATAGCTGTGAAGTTGTGATGGCGCGCGAAACAACACGAAGCAGGAACACACGTCGGTCTCCACGAAAGGCACGTACAGCGAACTGCTGGCCCTGCTCACCTTTAACCCGTGCTGAGGGAAACTCCCGCGCGCGTCACGTCACTTACACGCGTATGCCCTTTCCTCGGATTACACGCATTCACACGCTGACATGCAGTTTTTTCACGCGCGCTGAACCGCTATGCCCACGTCAGGAGAAAAACGCACGCGCGCGTAACGTCACAGAAGCGCTTACGCGCTAAGGGCCTTTGGTCCAATGAAATCGTGTACGTGTGCTGACGCGCTTACGCGCTAAGGGCCTTTCCTCCAATTACACGCTGACGTGCAATTTATTCACGTGCCAAATCACTCCGTATAAAGCTGGCCACGCAATAACACATCGAAGACCACGCTCCTGCCCAGAAGGCCAAATTACTGCACCCCAGAACCACGAGCACGCTCTCACCTGCCATCTGCTGCTGCCTGCCTGCCTGCTGCCCACGTGCCCTGCTATTTGGTGCCTGCACGTCAGCCAGGGTTCCAGTTGCTGTGTCCACCCCTGCTGGAACAGAAGGCTCCCGACTGGGATACCATCGCTCCACAGCCCAGAACCCCAGGACCCAGTTGCCCACCCACGCCTGCCTCGGGGGTTGCCATGTCAGGGCAAACACCATCTGAGACCACTGGTGACCCCCAGTCAGAGAGGCAGTGGGCCACCAGCTTCAGTGTGAAGGAAGTTGGTGTCCTGGTGGAGCATGTCTTGGGGCATTTTGATGCCCTCTTTGGAACATCATGCGCCAACAAGGAAGGACGGGAGAGGATCTGGGACAGCGTAGTGGTTGCCATCAACGCGGAGGGGGTGGCAACCCGCAACATCAAGCACGTCAAGAAGCGCTTGGAGGACTTGAGGTCCAGGACCCTCTACAAGGCCCAGCGCCTCGCGGAGGTGGGCCGGGTCAGCATGAGTGACATCCAGATGACGGTCCTGGAACGCATAGGCCCAGCACTCCACGCCCAGATCTTGCCGAGGAAAACCCATCTGGAGTTGAGCGGTAAGTGGCCAAGCATTGGTGTGTGAGACAGGGCATTTTGCAGTGTGCTGGTAGTCTGATACTTATATGTGACATAGGCCATGTATAGATGTGTGTGTGCAGGGACATCATGGTCATGCATGTGAGACCAGTAATGTGTGAACCACATGGTTGGTGCATGAGTTACAATGCAACATGGGTAGCTGTATGGCAAATGCACACTTGAAAGCATGCCAGTGTCTGTTCTTGCACATGGTGGGGGTGTGAGGGATGGGTGCTGCTGTGATGTACATGTATGGTGCACATGTTTGTGACTTCGGCACGCCATGGATTCATGACACATGTCTGTGATGAGGTGTACATTCACTCATGCAGTGCGGTCACCATTGTATGCACTGTGTCTATCCACTGTGTCTGTGGTGTGCAAGGCATGATGCATGACCCTCCGGAGATGTGTGTGCATGGGATCAGTGTGAGCCATGATGCATGTGAGTTTGAAGGCAAGATTTTGGTTAATAGAGGCCATTGTACATGGATGCTGATGTTGATTGCATGTGCCGTGCCTGTTCATGCATGTGTGTTGCGTGCATTCACCCATGTGTTGTGGAGGGACAGGATGGAAGTGACGTTAGAAACTGCAACTCATGTGTTATTTCTTCCTGTCTAGGGGAATGTTGTACTGTACGCTGATGCTTGTGTTCTATGTCTCCCTCCATGCAGCGTCAAGTGAAGAAGAGGGCGGAGACGGCGCTGTGGAGCCAAGTGGCGGGGATGCCTCCACCGGGCAGCGACGCAAGACCCAGCCACCCTCCCAGGACTTGCCATCATCCGGGAGCAAGGGGGCTGGTGCCGCGTCTGCCACTACGGCTGTGGCAGACGGGCCGGGTGAGCCCCCACAGGGGCTTGCAATGGCGGAAGATGGTAAGGAGACATCCAGGTTGGTGGTCTCCACAGAGGAGGAGGAGCCCGCTACTGAGCTGCACATGGGGCCTGGTGGGGGTAGTACCACTGGTGCAAGTGGTGCAGTCCAGGGCCAGGGTCAGGATGCAGCTCAGGTCACCGCGGAGGGGCCTGTGCATGTCCCTGTCCTTGACCCTGTGACTGCACCACCATGCACCAGCAGGGATGCCCCGTCCCAGGCCCGTCCGCAGGTAGGGGAGAGTGCCATGTCATCTGCCTCTCCACTACCTGCAGACGAGGGGTCCCATGAACGTATGGGCTCTGTCCTGATTGGTGTCGCGTTAAGCACGTGTGACATTCGTGATGATGTGCATTCTTAATGGGGAGAGAACGCACGCCATCACGAAGAGCAGCATCGTGACGTGGCACTGTTGGGATGGGCCCTGGTTGGTGGGTTCCTACATGTGACGTGCACTCTGGCGGACCTCTCCTTCTCTGTGGAGACTATGCGCCAGTCATTCTCCCTGGCGTCTTCCGGCCCAGATTCCACCAGGGCCCCCTGTGGACCTGGCCTGACCAACACAGCAAGCTTGGTGGAGATCCCATCCCTGCCACAGTCGGGAGTAGGCGGTCCAGCAGGGGTGGACACCACAACTGGAGACCAGCTGATGGAGGATGTGCAGGCATCATTGGACAGGGCACATGGACAGCAGCAGCAGGAGCAGGCTCTAGGTGGGAGCAATGATGGCTCGGGACCATCAACATCAGGGGGACTCGGCCAGAGGTCAGGAGGACCCTAAATGGATATGTATTCCGTGTGGCTGTGGTTGGGCCAGCGTATAGGTGCGGAGCGCGGCGGGCAGAAGAGGCGCGGCTCACCATGGTCAGGGCAGAGTTCTCCATGCATCGGGCGTGGAGGCGGGCAGAGTGCCACGAGGCGACTCGCAGGGAGTTGGAACAGGCCATGAGTGCCTCCATGCGAGAACTCGGAACCAGGACAGATGCCCTGGCCGAAAACATCAATGAGTGAGCCGCAGAACTTGCCCGTCGCCATTGTAAATAATTTAAAGTGTTAGGTTTCCTTTTTTTTTATTTTGGGGCTTTTGGACTATGCCCCACACTTTTGTAAGTAGTTTTTTTGTTAGGTAGGTTATTAGATAGGTTTTGTTTGTTTTGTTGGGCTCATGGACCTTTGAAAATTGTATTGTACATAGTTGGACGTTGGATTTATTTGGACATTTTAATTTCATTTCACCATGGATCAATGGATTTACCTTTTTGTGTTTCATTTGGATTTGGTTTGGTGGACAGAGAGTTTTGGCCATTTTTCTTTTGGATTACTTGTATTTTTTTGAGGATTTTTTTTCTTTTTATTTGGACATGCATTTTATTTCATGTTTGCCATTATTTTATGCTTTAAGTACTTTCAATTGGTTTTCATGTTAATACATTTTGATCTTTTACTTCAATATGTGTGATTCACTCATTGGGTTCATGCATGTTGACATGTGCGTTTACTCAATCAATGGCAACCTGTGTGTGTGTGTGTGTGTGTGTGACGGACATGTGTTGATGTACATAGTTGACTTTTGGTTTGTGTCATGAGATGGGCATGTCACTGCTGGATGGGTGAGTGGGTGGGGGGACATGAGTGGGGGCCTGCTGGCAGGTGCCCCTCACTGCTAGGGGGTGGGGGTGCAGGGGGACATGTGTGGGGGCCTGCTGGCAGGTGCCCCTCACTGCTGGGGGATGGGGGTGCAGGGGGACATGTGTGGGACATGTGTGGGGGCCTGCTGGTAGGTGCCCCTCACTGCTGGGGGGTGGGGGTGCAGGGGGACATGTGTGGGACATGGGTGGGGGCCTGCTGCAGGTGCCCATCACTGCTGGGGGGTGGGGGTGCAGGGGGACATGTGTGGGGGCCTGCTGGTAGGTGCCCCTCACTGCTGGGGGGTGGGGGGTGCAGGGGGACATGTGTGGGACATGAGTGGGGGCCTGCTGGCAGGTGCCCCTCACTGCTGGGGAGTGGGGGTGCAGGGGGACATGTGTGGGGGCCTGCTGGCAGGTGCCCCTCACTGCTGGGGGGTGGGGGTGCAGGGGGACATGTGTGGTACATGAGTGGAGGCCTGCTGGCAGGTGCCCCTCACTGGTGGGGGGTGGGGTGCAGGGGGACATGTGTGGGCGCCTGCTGGCAGGTGCCCCTCACTGCTGGGGGGTAGGGGTGCAGGGGAACATGGGTTGGTGATCATATTTCAAGGTGATATGTGGCTTGGCGGGGGGGCATGCCCATGGTGGATGGGCTGCCTGCGGGACATGACCAGGGGTGCAGGGTAGTCCCCTGTGGTTTGGGCTGCCGGCAGGGGTCGTGGAGGGGGTAGAGGGGACACCTGGGAGGACCCACACTGCCAATTCACGTGTAGGACTCCCCACGCACCACACTGGATACAGTACCCCGCTCTGACAGCAAAATCGTGTGTGAAACTTCCCGCAAACCCCAGTAATACACGTACCCCGCTCGCACAGGCCCTTTCGCGTGTGAAACTTCCCACAAACCCCAGCAATACACGTACCCCACTCCCACAGGGCCTATCGCGTGTGAAACTTCCCGCGAACCCCTGTAATACACGTTCCCCACTCGCACAGGCCCTTTTGCGTGTGAAACTTCCCGCGAACCCCAGTAATACACGTACCCCATTCGCACAGGCCTTTTCGCATGTGAAACTTCCCGTGAACCCCAGTAATACACATTCCCCGCTCGCACAGCCCCTTTTGCGTGTGAAACTTCCCGCGAACCCCAGTAATACACGTACCCTACTCGCACAGGCCTTTTCGCGTGTGAAACTTCCCGCAAACCCCAGTAATACACGTACCCCACTCGCACAGGCCCTTTCACGTGTGAAACTTCCCGCAAACCCCAATAATACACGTACCCCACTCGCACAGGCTCTTTCACGTGTGAAACTTCCCGCAAACCCCAGCAATACACGTACCCCACTCGCACAGGGCCTATCGCGTGTGAAACTTCCCGCAAACCCCAGTAATACATGTACCCCACTCGCACAGGGCCAAGCACGTGTGAAACTTCCCGCGAACCCCAGTAATACACGTTCCCCACTCACACAGGCCCTTTCGCGTGTGAAACTTTCCACGAACCCCAGTAATACACTTACCTCACTTGCACAGGCCCTTTCGCGTGTGAAACTTCCCGCGAACCCCAGTAATACATGTACCCCACTCGTACATGCCCTTTCGTGTGTGAAACTTCCCGTGAACCTCAGTAATACACGTTCCCCACTCACACAGGCCCTTTCGCGTGTGAAATTTCCCGCGAACCCCAGTAATACACATACCCCGCTCGCACAGGCTCTTTCACGTGTGAAAATTCCCGCAAACCCCAGTAATACACGTACCGCACTCGCACAGGCCCTTTCGCGTGTGAAACTTTCCGTGAACCCCAGTAATACACGTACCCCACTCGCACAGGGCCAATAGCGTGTGAAACTTCCCGCAAACCCCAGTTATACACGTACCCCACTCGCACAGGCCCTTTCGTGTGTGAAACGTCCCACGAACCCCAGTAATACACTTACCCCACTCGAACAGGCTCTTGCGCGTGTTAAACTTCCCGCGAACCCCAGTAATACACTTACCCCACTCGCACAGGCCCTTTCGCGTGTGAAACTTCCCGCGAACCCCAGTAATACACATACCCCACTCGCACAGGCCCTTTCGCGTGTCAAACTTCCCGCAAACCCCAGTAATACACGTACACCACTCGCACAGGCCCTTTCGCATGTGAAACTTCCCATGAACCCCAGTAATACACGTTCCCTACTCGCACAGGCCGTTTTGCGTGTATACCTTCCCACGAACCCCAGTAACACACGTACCCCACTCGCACAGGCCCTTTCGCGTGTGAAACTTCCCGCAAACCCCAGTAATACACGTACCCCACTCGCACAGGCCCTTTTGCGTGTGAAACTTCCCGCAAACCCCAGTAATACACGTACCCCACTCGCACAGGCCCTTTTGCGTGTGAAATCTCCCGCAAACCCCAGTAATACACTTAACCCACTCGAACAGGCTCTTGCGCGTGTTAAACTTCCCGCGAACCCCAGTAATACACGTACCCCACTTGCACAGGCCCTTTCGCATGTGAAACTTCCTGCGAACCCCAGTAATACACGTAACCCACTCACACAGGGCCAATTGCGTGAGAAACTTCCCGCGAACCCCAGTAATACACGTACCCCGCTCGCACAGGCCCTTGCGTGTGTGAAACTTCCCGCGAACCCCAGTAATACACGTACCCCACCCGCACAGGCCCTTTCGCGTGTGAAACTTGCCACGAACCCCAGTAATACATGTACCCCGCTCGCACATGCCCTTTCGCGTGTGAAACTTCCCGCGAACCCCAGTAATACACGTACCCCACTCGCACAGGCCCTTTCGCGTGTGAAACTTCCCGCGAACCCCAGTAATACATGTACCCCACTCGTACATGCCCTTTCGTGTGTGAAACTTCCCGTGAACCTCAGTAATACACGTACCCCACTCGCACAGGCCCTTTCGCGTGTGAAACTTGCCACGAACCCCAGTAATACATGTACCCCGCTCGCACAGGCTCTTTCACGTGTGAAAATTCCCGCAAACCCCAGTAATACACGTAGCGCACTCGCACAGGCCCTTTCGTGTGTGAAACGTCCCACGAACCCCAGTAATACACTTACCCCACTCGAACAGGCTTTTGCGCGTGTTAAACTTCCCGCGAACCCCAGTAATACACGTACCCCACTCGCACAGGGCCAATTGCGTGTGAAACTTCCCGCGAACCCCAGTAATACACGTACACCGCTCGCACAGGCCCTTTCGTGTGTGAAACTTCCCACAAACCCCAGTAATACATGTACCCCACTCGCACAGGCCCTTTCGCATGTGAAACTTCCCATGAACCCCAGTAATACACGTACCCCACTCGCAAAGGCCCTTTCGCGTGTGAAACTTCCCACGAACCCCAGTAATACACGAACCCCACTCGCACAGGCCCTTTCACGTGTGAAACTTCCCGCGAACCCCAGTAATACACGTACCCCACTCGCACAGGCCATTTCGTGTGTCAAACTTCCTGCGAACCCCAGTAATACACGTACCCCACTTGCACTGGGCCAATAGCGTGTGAAACGTCCCGCAAACCCCAGTAATACATGTACCCCACTCGAACAGGCTTTTGCGCGTGTTAAACTTCCCGCGAACCCCAGTAATACACGTACCCCACTCGCACAGGGCCAATTGCGTGTGAAACTTCCCGCGAACCCCAGTAATACACGTACACCGCTCGCACAGGCCCTTTCGTGTGTGAAACTTCCCACAAACCCCAGTAATACATGTACCCCACTCGCACAGGCCCTTTCGCATGTGAAACTTCCCATGAACCCCAGTAATACACGTACCCCACTCGCAAAGGCCCTTTCGCGTGTGAAACTTCCCACGAACCCCAGTAATACACGAACCCCACTCGCACAGGCCCTTTCACGTGTGAAACTTCCCGCGAACCCCAGTAATACACGTACCCCACTCGCACAGGCCATTTCGTGTGTCAAACTTCCTGCGAACCCCAGTAATACACGTACCCCACTTGCACTGGGCCAATAGCGTGTGAAACGTCCCGCAAACCCCAGTAATACATGTACCCCACTCGCACAGGCTCTTTCGCATGTGAAACTTCCCGCAAACCCCAGTAATTCACGTACCCCACTCGTACAGGGCCAATTGCGTGTGAAACTTCCCGCGAACCCCAGTAATACACGTATCCCACTCGCACAGGGCCAATAGCGTGTGAAACTTCCCGCAAACACCAGTAATACACGTACCCCACTCACACAGGCCCTTTCGCGTGTGAAACTTCCCGCAAACCCCAGTAATTCACGTACCCCACTCGTACAGGGCCAATCGTGTGTGAAACTTCCCGCGAACCCCAGTAATACACGTACCCCACTCGCACAGGCCCTTTCGCGTGTGAAACGTCCCACGAACCCCAGTAATACACTTACCCCACTCGAACAGGCCCTTGCGCGTGTGAAACTTCCCGCAAACCCTAGTAATACACGTACCCCACTCGCACAGGCCCTTTCGCGTGTCAAACTTCCCGCGAACCCCAGTAATACACGTACCCCACTCGCACAGGCCCTTTCGCGTGTAAAACTTCCCGCGAACCCCAGTAATACACATACCCCACTCGCACAGGCCCTTTCGCGTGTAAAACTTCCCGCGAACCCCAGTAATACACATACCCCACTCGCACAGGCCCTTTCACGTGTGAAACTTCCTGCGAACCCCAGTAATAGAAGTGCCCTGCTCACACAGGCCCTTTCGCGTGTGAAACTTCCCGCGAACCCCAGTAATACACGTACACCACTCGCACAGGCCCTTTCGTGTGTGAAACTTCCCACGAACCCCAGTAATACATGTACCCCACTCGCACAGGCCCTTTCGCATGTGAAACTTCCCATGAACCTCAGTAATACACGTTTCCTACTCGCACAGTCCCTTTCGCGTGTATACCTTCCCACGAACCCCAGTAACACACGTACCCCACTCACACAGGCCCTTTTAGCATGTGAAACTTCCCGTGAACCCCAGTAATACAAGTACCCCACTCGCACAGTCCCTTTCGCATGTGAAACTTCCTGTGAACCCCAGTAATACACGTACTTCACTCGCACAGGGCCAATTGCGTGTGAAACTTCCCGCGAACCCCAGTAATCACGTACCCCACTCGCACAGGCCCTTTCGCGTGTGAAACTTCCCGCAAACCCCAGTAATACACGTACCCCACTCGCACAGGCCTTTTCATGTGTCAAACTTCCTGCGAACCCCAGTAATACACGTACCCCACTCGCACAGGGCCAATAGCGTGTGAAATGTCCCGCAAACCCCAGTAATACACGTACCCCACTCGCACAGGCCCTTTCGTGTATGAAACTTCCCGCGATCCCTAGTAATTCACATACCCCACTCGCGAAGGGTCAATCGCGTGTGAAACTTCCCGCGAACCCCAGTAATACACGTACCCCGCTCGCACAGGCCCTTTCACGTGTGAAACTTCCCGCGAACCCCAGTAATACCCGTAACACACTCGCACAGGTCCTTTCGCGTGTGAAACTTCCCTCAAACCCCAGTAATACCCGTAACCCACTCGCACAGGTCCTTTCGCGTGTGAAACTTCCTGCAAACACCAGTAATACACGTACCCCACTCACAAAGGCCCTTTCGCGTGTGAAACTTCCCGCAAACCCCAGTAATTCACGTACCCCACTCGTACAGGGCCAATCGTGTGTGAAACTTCCCGCGAACCCCAGTAATACACATACCCCACTCGCACAGGCCCTTTCGCGTGTGAAACGTCCCACGAACCCCAGTAATACACTTACCCCACTCGAACAGGCCCTTGCGCGTGTGAAACTTCCCGCAAACCCTAGTAATACACGTACCCCACAAGCACAGGCCCTTTCGCGTGTCAAACTTCCCGCGAACCCCAGTAATACACGTACCCCACTCGCACAGGCCCTTTCGCGAGTAAAACTTCCCGCAAACCCCAGTAATACACATAGCCCACTTGCACAGGCCCTTTCACGTGTCAAACTTCCCGCGAACCCCAGTAATACACGTACCCCACTCGCACAGGCCCTTTCACGTGTGAAACTTCCTGCGAACCCCAGTAATAGAAGTGCCCTGCTCACAGAGGCCCTTTCGCGTGTGAAACTTCCCGCGAACCCCAGTAATACACGTACACCACTCGCACAGGCCCTTTCGTGTGTGAAACTTCCCACGAACCCCAGTAATACATGTACCCCACTCGCACAGGCCCTTTCACATGTGAAACTTCCCATGAACCTCAGTAATACACATTCCCTACTCGCACAGTCCCTTTCGCGTGTATACCTTCCCACGAACCCCAGTAACACACGTACCCCACTCACAGGCCCTTTCGCATGTGAAACTTCCCGTGAACCCCAGTAATACAAGTACCCCACTCGCACAGTCCCTTTCGCATGTGAAACTTCCCGTGAACCCCAGTAATACACGTACCTCACTTGCACAGGGCCAATTGCGTGTGAAACTTCCCGCGAACCCCAGTAATCACGTACCCCACTCGCACAGGCCCTTTCGCGTGTGAAACTTCCCGCAAACCCCAGTAATACACGTACCCCACTCGCACAGGCCCTTTCGCGTGTGAAACTTCCCGCAAACCCCAGTAATACACGTACCCCACTCGCACAGGCCTTTTCGTGTGTCAAACTTCCTGCGAACCCCAGTAATACACGTACCCCACTCGCACAGGGCCAATAGCGTGTGAAACGTCCCGCAAACCCCAGTAATACACGTACCCCACTCGCACAGGCCCTTTCGCGTATAAAACTTCCCGCGAACCCTAGTAATTCACGTACCCCACTCGCGAAGGGCCAATCGCGTGTGAAACTTCCCGCGAACCCCAGTAATACACGTACCCCGCTCGCACAGGCCCTTTCGCGTGTGAAACTTCTCGCAAACCCCAGTAATACACGTACCCCACTCGCACAGGCCCTTTCGTGTGTCAAACTTCCTGGAAACCCCAGTAATACACGTACCCCACTCGCACAGGGCCAATAGCATGTGAAACGTCCCGCAAACCCCAGTAATACACGTACCCCACTCACACAGGCCCCTTCGCGTGTGAAACTTCCCACGAACCCCAGTAATACACGTTCCCCACTCGCACAGGCCCTTTCCCGTGTGAAACTTCCCACGAACCCCAATAATACACGTACCCCACTCGCACAGGGCCAATAGCATGTGAAACGTCCCGCAAACCCCAGTAATACACGTACCCCACTCGCACAGGCCCTTTCGTGTATGAAACTTCCCGCGAACCCTAGTAATTCACGTACCCCACTCGCGAAGGGCCAATCGCGTGTGAAACTTCCCGCGAACCCCAGTAATACACGTACCCCACTCGCACAGGGCCAATAGCGTGTGAAACGTCCCGCAAACCCCAGTAATACACGTACCCCACTCACACAGGCCCTTTCGCGTGTGAAACTTCCCACGAACCCCAGTAATACACGTTCCCCACTCGCACAGGCCCTTTCCCGTGTGAAACTTCCCACGAACCCCAGTAATACACGTACCCCACTCACACAGGCCCTTTCGCGTATGAAACTGCCCGCGAACCCTAGTAATTCACGTACCCCACTCGCGAAGGGCCAATCGTGTGTGAAACTTCCCGCGAACCTCAGTAATACACGTACCCCGCTCGCACAGGCCCTTTCGCGTGTAAAGCTTCCCACGAACCCCAGTAACACACGTACCCCACTCACACAGGCCCTTTCGCGTGTGAAGCTTCCCACGAACCCCAGTAATACACGTTCCCCACTCGCACAGGCCCTTTCCCGTGTGAAACTTCCCACGAACCCCAATAATACACGTACCCCACTCGCACAGGCCCTTTCACGTGTGAAACTTCCTGCGAACTCCAGTAATACACGTACCCCACTCGCACAGGCCCTTTCGCGTGTGAAACTTCCCACGAACCCCAGTAATACACGTACCCCACTCGCACAGGCCCTTTCACGTGTGAAACTTCCCGCGAACCCCAGTAATACACATACCCCACTCACACAGGCTATTTCGTGTGTCAAACTTCCCACAAACCCCAGTAATACACGTACCCCACTCGCAAATGCCCTTTCGCGTATGAAACTTCCCGCGAACCCTAGTAATTCACGTACCCCACTCGCGAAGGGCCAATCGCGTGTGAAACTTCCCGCGAACCCCAGTAATACACGTACCCCACTCGCACAGGGCCAATAGCGTGTGAAATGTCCCGCAAACCCCAGTAATACACGTACCCCACTCGCACATGCCCTTTCGCGTATGAATCTTCCCGCGAACCCTAGTAATTCACGTACCCCACTCGCGAAGGGCCAATCGCGTGTGAAACTTCCCGCAAACCCCAGTAATACACGTACCCCACTCGCACAGGCCCTTTCGCGTGTGAAACTTCCCGCGAACCCCAGTAGTACACGTATCCCGCTCGCACAGGCCCTTTCACGTGTGAAACTTCCCGCAAACCCCAGTAATACACGTACACCACTCGCACAGGGCCAATAGCGTGTGAAACGTCCCGCAAACCCCAGTAATACACATACCCCACTCGCACAGGGCCAATAGCATGTGAAACGTCCCGCAAACCCCAATAATACACGTACCCCACTCGCACAGGCCCTTTCCCGTGTGAAACTTCCCACGAACCCCAGTAATACACGTACCCCACTCTCACAGGCCCTTTCGCATGTGAAACTTCCCGCGAACCCCAGTAATACACGTACCCCACTCGCACAGGGCCAATCGCGTGTGAAACTTCCCGCGAACCCAGGTAATACATGTACCCCACTCACACAGGCCCTTTCGCGTGTGAAGCTTCCCACGAACCCCAGTAATACACGTACCCCACTCGCACAGGCCCTTTCGCGTGTGAAACTTCCCACGAACCCCAGTAATACACGTTCCCCACTCGCACAGGCCCTTTCGCGTGTGAAACTTCCCACGAACCCCAGTAAGACACGTACCCCACTCACACAGGCCCTTTCGGGTGTGAAACTTCCTGCGAACCCCAGTAATACACGTACCCCACTCGCACAGGCCCTTTCGCATGTGAAACTTCCTGCGAACCCCAGTAATACACGTACCCCACTCGCACAGGCCCTGTCGCGTGTGAAACTTCCCGTGAACCCCAGTAATACACGTACCCCACTCGCACAGGCCCTTTCGCGTGTGAAACTTCCGGCGAACCCCAGTAATACACATACCCCACTCGCACAGGCCCTTTCGCGTGTGAAACTTCCGGCGAACCCCAGTAATACACATACCCCACTCGCACAGGCCCTTTCGCGTGTGAAATTTCCCGCGAACCCCAGTAATACACGTACCCCACTTGCACAGGCCCTTTCGCGTGTGAAACTTCCTGCGAACCCCAGTAATACACGTACCCCACTCGTACAGGGCCAATAGCGTGTGAAAATTCCCGCAAACCCCAGTAATACACATACCCCACTCGCACAGGCCCTTTCGCGTGTCAAACTTCCCGCGAACCCCAGTAATACACGTACCACACTCGCACAGGGCCTTTCGCCTGTGAAACTTCCCACGAAACCCAGTAATACACGTACCCCGCTCGCACAGGCCCTTTCGCGTGTGAAACTTCCCGCGAACCCCAGTAATACAGGTACACCACTCGCACAGGCCCTTTCGTGTGTGAAACTTCCCACGAACCCCAGTAATACATGTACCCCACTCGCACAGGCCCTTTCGCATGTGAAACTTCCCATGAATGCCAGCAATACACGTTCCCTACTCGCACAGGCCCTTTCGCGTGTATACCTTCCCATGAACCCCAGTAACACACGTACCCCACTCGCACAGTCCCTTTCGCATGTGAAACTTCCTGTGAACCCCAGTAATACACGTTCCCCACTCGCACAGGCCCTTTCGCGTGTGAAACTTCCCACGAACCCCAGTAATACATGTACCCCACTCACACAGGCCCTTTCGCGTCTGAAGCTTCCCACGAACCCCAGTAATACATGTACCCCACTCGCACAGGCCCTTTCGCGTGTGAAACTTCCCACGAACCCCAGTAATACACGTACCCCACTCGCATAGGCCCTTTCACGTGTGAAAATTCACGCGAACCCCAGTAATACACGAACCCCACTCGCACAGGACCTTTCGCATGTGAAACTTCCCACGAACCCCAGTAATACACGAACCCCACTCGCACAGGCCCTTTCGGATGTGAAACTTCCGGCGAACTCCAGTAATACACATACCCCACTCGCACAGGCCCTTTCGCGTGTGAAACTTCCCGCGAACCCCAGTAATACACGTACCCCACTCGCACAGGCCCTTTCGCATGTGAAACTTCCCGCGAACCCCAGTAATACACGTACCCCACTTGCACAAGCCCTTTCGCGTGTGAAACTTCCTGCGAACCCCAGTAATACACGTACCCCACTCGTACAGGGCCAATAGCGTGTGAAAATTCCCGCAAACCCCAGTAATACACGTACCGCACTCGCATAGGGCCAATAGCGTGTGAAACGTCCCACAAACCCCAGTAATACACGTACCCCACTCGCACAGGCCCTTTCGCGTATGAAACTTCCCGCGAACCCTAGTAATTCACGTACCCCACTCGCGAAGTGCCAATCGCGTGTGAAACTTCCCGCGAACCCCAGTAATACACGTACCCCGCTCACACAGGCCCTTTCGCGTGTAAAGCTTCCCACGAACCCCAGTAACACACGTACCCCACTCACACAGGCCCTTTCGCGTGTGAAGCTTCCCACGAACCCCAGTAATACATGTTCCCCACTCGCACAGGCCCTTTCCAGTGTGAAACTTCCCACGAACCCCAATAATACACATACCCCACTCGCACAGGCCCTTTCACATGTGAAACTTCCCGCGAACCTCAGTAATACACGTACCCCACTCGCACAGTTCCTTTCGCGTGTGAAACTTCCCACGAACCCCAGTAATACACGTACCCCACTCGCAAAGGCCCTTTCACGTGTGAAACTTCCTGCGAACCCCAGTAATACACGTACCCCACTCGCACAGGGCCAATAGCGTGTGAAACGTCCCGCAAACCCCAGTAATACACGTACCCCACTCGCACAGGCCCTTTCGCGTATGAAACTTCCCGCGAACCCTAGTAATTCACGTACCCCACTCGCAAAGGGCCAATCGCGTGTGAAACTTCCCACGAACCCCAGTAATACACGTACCCCGCTCGCACAGGCCCTTTCACGTGTGAAACTTCCCGCAAACCCCAGTAATACACGTACCCCACTCGCACAGGGCCAATAGCGTGTGAAACGTCCCGCAAACCCCAGTAATACACGTACCCCACTCGCACAGGGCCAATAGCGTGTGAAACGTCCCGCAAACCCCAATAATACATGTACCCCACTTGCACAGGCCCTTTCACGTGTGAAACTTCCCACGAACCCCAGTAATACACATACCCCACTCGCACAGGCCCTTTCGCATGTGAAACTTCCCGCGAACCCCAGTAATACACGTACCGCACTCGCACAGGGCCAATCGCGTGTGAAACTTCCCGCGAACCCCAGTAATACACGTACCCCACTCGCACAGGCCCTTTCGCGTGTGAAACTTCCCACGAACCCCAGTAATACACGTACCCCACTCGCACAGGCCCTTTCACGTGTGAAACGTCCCGCGAACCCCAGTAATACACGTACCCCACTTGCACAGGCCCTTTCACATGTGAAACTTCCCACGAACCCCAGTAATACACGTACCCCACTCGCACAGGCCCTTTCGCATGTGAAACTTCCCACGAACCCCAGTAATACACGTACCCCACTTGCACATGCCCTTTCGCATGTGAAACTTCCCGCGAACCCCAGTAATACACGTACCCCACTCGCACAGGCCCTTTCGCGTGTGAAACTTCCCACGAACCCCAGTAATACACGTACCCCACTCGCACAGGCCCTTTCGCGTGTGAAACTTCCGGCGAACCCGAGTAATACACATACCCCACTCGCACAGGCCCTTTCGCGTGTGAAACTTCCCGCGAACCCCAGTAATACACGTACCCAACTTGCACAGGCCCTTTCGTGTGTGAAACTTCCCGCGAACCCCAGTAATACACGTACCCCACTTGCACAGGCCCTTACGCGTGTGAAACTTCCTGCGAACCCCAGTAATACACGTACCCCACTCGTACAGGGCCAATAGCATGTGAAAATTCGCGCAAACCCCAGTAATACACATACCCCACTCGCACAGGCCCTTTCGCGTGTCAAACTTCCCGCGAACCCCAGTAATACACGTACCCCACTCGCACAGGGCCAATAGCGTGTGAAACTTCCCGCAAACCCCAGTAATACACGTACCCCACTCACACAGGCCCTTTCGCGTGTGAAACCTCCCGCGAACCCCAGTAATACATGTACACCACTCGCACAGGCCCTTTCGCGTGTGAAACTACCCACGAACCCCAGTAATACATGTTCCCCACTCGCACAGGCCCTTTCCAGTGTGAAACTTCCCACGAACCCCAATAATACACATACCCCACTCGCACAGGCCCTTTCACATGTGAAACTTCCCGCGAACCTCAGTAATACACGTACCCCGCTCGCACAGGCCCTTTCGCGTGTAAAGCTTCCCACGAACCCCAGTAACACACGTACCCCACTCACACAGGCCCTTTCGCGTGTGAAGCTTCCCACGAACCCCAGTAATACACGTTCCCCACTCGCACAGGCCCTTTCCCGTGTGAAACTTCCCGCGAACCCTAGTAATTCACGTACCCCACTCGCGAAGTGCCAATCGCGTGTGAAACTTCCCGCGAACCCCAGTAATACACGTACCCCGCTCACACAGGCCCTTTCGCGTGTAAAGCTTCCCACGAACCCCAGTAACACACGTACCCCACTCACACAGGCCCTTTCGCGTGTGAAGCTTCCCACGAACCCCAGTAATACATGTTCCCCACTCGCACAGGCCCTTTCCAGTGTGAAACTTCCCACGAACCCCAATAATACACATACCCCACTCGCACAGGCCCTTTCACATGTGAAACTTCCCGCGAACCTCAGTAATACACGTACCCCACTCGCACAGTTCCTTTCGCGTGTGAAACTTCCCACGAACCCCAGTAATACACGTACCCCACTCGCAAAGGCCCTTTCACGTGTGAAACTTCCTGCGAACCCCAGTAATACACGTACCCCACTCGCACAGGGCCAATAGCGTGTGAAACGTCCCGCAAACCCCAGTAATACACGTACCCCACTCGCACAGGCCCTTTCGCGTATGAAACTTCCCGCGAACCCTAGTAATTCACGTACCCCACTCGCGAAGGGCCAATCGCGTGTGAAACTTCCCACGAACCCCAGTAATACACGTACCCCGCTCGCACAGGCCCTTTCACGTGTGAAACTTCCCGCAAACCCCAGTAATACACGTACCCCACTCGCACAGGGCCAATAGCGTGTGAAACGTCCCGCAAACCCCAGTAATACACGTACCCCACTCGCACAGGGCCAATAGCGTGTGAAACGTCCCGCAAACCCCAATAATACACGTACCCCACTTGCACAGGCCCTTTCACGTGTGAAACTTCCCACGAACCCCAGTAATACACGTACCCCACTCGCACAGGCCCTTTCGCATGTGAAACTTCCCGCGAACCCCAGTAATACACGTACCGCACTCGCACAGGGCCAATCGCGTGTGAAACTTCCCGCGAACCCCAGTAATACACGTACCCCACTCGCACAGGGCCTTTCGCGTGTGAAGCTTCCCACGAACCCCAGTAATACACATACCCCACTCGCACAGGCCCTTTCGCGTGTGAAACTTCCTGTGAACCCAGGAATACACGTTCCCCACTCGCACAGGCCCTTTCGCGTGTGAAACTTCCCACGAACCCCAGTAATACACGTACCCCACTCGCACAGGCCCTTTCACGTGTGAAACTTCCTGTGAACCCCAGTAATACACGTTCCCCACTCGCACAGGCCCTTTCGCGTGTGAAACTTCCCACAAACCCCAGTAATATACGAACCCCACTCGCACAGGCCCTTCCGCGTGTGAAACTTCCCGCGAACCCCAGTAATACATGTACCCCACTCACACAGGCCCTTTCGCGTGTGAAGCTTCCCACGAACCCCAGTAATACACGTACCCCACTCGCACAGGCCCTTTTGCGTGTGAAACTTCCTGTGAACCCCAGTAATACACGTTCCCCACTCGCACAGGCCCTTTCGCGTGTGAACCTTCCCACGAACCCCAGTTAGACATATACCCCACTCGCAAGGCCCTTTCACGTGTGAAACATCCCGCGAACCCCAGTAATACACATACCCCACTCACACAGGCCCTTTCGCGTGTGAAACTTCCTGCGAACCCCAGTAATACACGTACCTCACTCGCACAGGCCCTTTCGCATGTGAAACTTCCGGCGAACCCCAGTAATATACATACCCCACTCGCACAGGCCCTTTCGCGTGTGAACCTTCCTGCGAACCCCAGTAATACACGTACCCCACTCGCACAGGCCCTTTCGCGTGTGAAACTTCCCGCGAACCTCAGTAATACACGTACCCCACTCGCACAGTTCCTTTCGCGTGTGAAACTTCCCACGAACCCCAGTAATACACGTACCCCACTCGCAAAGGCCCTTTCACGTGTGAAACTTCCTGCGAACCCCAGTAATACACGTACCCCACTCGCACAGGGCCAATAGCGTGTGAAACGTCCAGCAAACCCCAGTAATACACGTACCCCACTCGCACAGGCCCTTTCGCGTATGAAACTTCCCGCGAACCCTAGTAATTCACGTACCCCACTCGCGAAGGGCCAATCGCGTGTGAAACTTCCCACGAACCCCAGTAATACACGTACCCCGCTCGCACAGGCCCTTTCACGTGTGAAACTTCCCGCAAACCCCAGTAATACACGTACCCCACTCGCACAGGGCCAATAGCGTGTGAAACGTCCCGCAAACCCCAGTAATACACGTACCCCACTCGCACAGGGCCAATAGCGTGTGAAACGTCCCGCAAACCCCAATAATACACGTACCCCACTTGCACAGGCCCTTTCACGTGTGAAACTTCCCACGAACCCCAGTAATACACGTACCCCACTCGCACAGGCCCTTTCGCATGTGAAACTTCCCGCGAACCCCAGTAATACACGTACCGCACTCGCACAGGGCCAATCGCGTGTGAAACTTCCCGCGAACCCCAGTAATACACGTACCCCACTCGCACAGGGCCTTTCGCGTGTGAAGCTTCCCACGAACCCCAGTAATACACATACCCCACTCGCACAGGCCCTTTCGCGTGTGAAACTTCCTGTGAACCCAGGAATACACGTTCCCCACTCGCACAGGCCCTTTCGCGTGTGAAACTTCCCACGAACCCCAGTAATACACGTACCCCACTCGCACAGGCCCTTTCACGTGTGAAACTTCCTGTGAACCCCAGTAATACACGTTCCCCACTCGCACAGGCCCTTTCGCGTGTGAAACTTCCCACAAACCCCAGTAATATACGAACCCCACTCGCACAGGCCCTTCCGCGTGTGAAACTTCCCGCGAACCCCAGTAATACACATACCCCACTCGCACAGGCCCTTTCGCGTGTGAAACTTCCTGTGAACCCAGGAATACACGTACCCCACTCGCACAGGCCCTTTCGCGTGTGAAGCTTCCCACGAACCCCAGTAATACACGTACCCCACTCGCACAGGCCCTTTTGCGTGTGAAACTTCCTGTGAACCCCAGTAATACACGTTCCCCACTCGCACAGGCCCTTTCGCGTGTGAACCTTCCCACGAACCCCAGTTAGACATATACCCCACTCGCAAGGCCCTTTCACGTGTGAAACATCCCGCGAACCCCAGTAATACACATACCCCACTCACACAGGCCCTTTCGCGTGTGAAACTTCCTGCGAACCCCAGTAATACACGTACCCCACTCGCACAGGCCCTTTTGCGTGTGAAACTTCCTGTGAACCCCAGTAATACACGTTCCCCACTCGCACAGGCCCTTTCGCGTGTGAACCTTCCCACGAACCCCAGTTAGACATATACCCCACTCGCAAGGCCCTTTCACGTGTGAAACATCCCGCGAACCCCAGTAATACACATACCCCACTCACACAGGCCCTTTCGCGTGTGAAACTTCCTGCGAACCCCAGTAATACACATACCCCACTCGCACAGGCCCTTTCGCGTGTGAAACTTCCTGTGAACCCAGGAATACACGTTCCCCACTCGCACAGGCCCTTTCGCGTGTGAAACTTCCCACGAACCCCAGTAATACACGTACCCCACTCGCACAGGCCCTTTCGCGTGTGAAACTTCCTGCGAACCCCAGTAATACACGTACCCCACTCGTACAGGGCCAATAGCGTGTGAAAATTCCCACAAACCCCAGTAATACACGTACCGCACTCGCACAGGCCCTTTCGTGTGTGAAAATTCCCACGAACCCCAGTAATACACATACCCCACTCGCACAGGGCCAATAGCGTGTGAAACTTCCTGCAAACCCCAGTAATACACGTACCCCACTCACACAGGCCCTTTCGCGTGTGAAACTTCCCGCAAACCCCAGTAATTCACGTAGTCCACTCGTACAGGGCCAATCGCGTGTGAAACTTCCCTTGAACCCCAGTAATAGACGTACCCCACTCGCACAGGCCCTTTCACGTGTGAAACGTCCCACGAACCCCAGTAATACACTTACCCCACTCGAACAGGCCCTTGCGCTTCTTAAACTTCCCGGGAACCCCAGTAATACACGTAACCCACTCGCACAGGGCCAATTGCGTGTGAAACTTCCCGCGAACCCCAGTAATACACGTACCCCGCTCGCACAGGTCCTTTCGCGTGTGAAACTTCCCACGAACCCCAGTAATACACATACCCCACTCGCACAGGCCCTTTCACGTGTCAAACTTCCCGCGAACCCCAGTAATACACGTACCCCACTCGCACAGGCCCTTTCGCGTGTATACCTTCCCATGAACCCCAGTAACACACGTTCCCTACTCGCACAGGCCCTTTCGCGTGTCAAAATTCCTGCAAACCCCAGTAATTCACGTACCAAACTCGCACAGGGCCAATAGCGTGTGAAACTTCCCGCAAACCCCAGTAATACACGTACCCCACTCGCACAGGCCCTTTCGCATGTGAAACTTCCCATGAACCCCCGTAATACACGTTCCCTACTCGCACAGGCCCTTTCGCGTGTATACCTTCCCATGAACCCCAGTAACACATGTACCCCACTCACACAGGCCCTTTCGCATGTGAAACTTCCCATGAACCCCAGTAATACACGTTCCCTACTCGCACAGGCCCTTTCGCGTGTATACCTTCCCACGAACCCCAGTAATACACGTACCCCACTTGCACAGGGCCAATTGCGTGTGAAACTTCCCACGAACCCCAGTAATACACGTACCCCGCTCGCACAGGCCCTTTCGCATGTGAAACTTCCCGCAAACCCCAGTAATACACTTACCCCACTCGCACAGGCCCTTTTGTGTGTCAAACTTCCTGCAAACCCCAGTAATGCATGTACCCCACTCGCACAGGGCCAATAGCATGTGAAATGTCCACCAAACCCCAGTAATACACGTACCCCACTTGCACAGGCCCTTTCGCGTATGAAACTTCCCGCGAATCCTAGTAATTCACGTACCCCACTCATGAAGGGCCAATCGCGTGTGAAACTTCCCGCGATCCCCAGTAATACACGTACCCCACTCACACAGGGCCAATAGCGTGTGAAACGTCCCGCAAACCCCAGTAATACACGTACCCCACTCGCACAGGCCCTTTCACGTGTAAAACTTCCCGCGAACCCCAGTAATACACGTACCCCACTCGCACAGGCCCTTTTGCATGTGAAACTTCCCGCGAACCCCAGTAATACACGTACCCCACTCGCACAGGGCCAATCGCGTGTGAAACTTCCCGCGAACCCCAGTAATACACGTACCCCACTCGCACAGGGCCTTTCGTGTGTGAAACTTCCCGCGAACCCCAGTAATAGATGTACCCCACTCGCGAAGGGCCAATCGCATGTGAAACTTCCCGCGAACCCCAGTAATACACGTACCCCGCTCGCACAGGCCCTTTCCCGTGTGAAACTTCCCACGAACCCCAATAATACACGTACCCCACTCGCACAGGCCCTTTCGCATGTGAAACTTCCCGCAAACCCCAGTAATACACGTACCCCACTCGCACAGGCCCTTTCGCGTATGAAACTTCCCGCGAACCCTAGTAATTCACGTACCCCACTCGCGAAGGGTCAATCGCGTGTGAAACTTCACGCGAACCCCAGTAAAACACGTACCCCGCTCGCACAGGCCCTTTCGCGTGTGAAGCTTCCCATGAACCCCAGTAATACACGTACCCCGCTCGCACAGGCCCTTTCGCGTGTGAAGCTTCCCACGAACCCCAGTAATACACGTACCCCACTTGCACAGGGCCATTTGCGTGTGAAGCTTCCCACGAACCCCAGTAATACACGTTCCCCACTCGCACAGGCCCTTTCCCGTGTGAAACTTCCCACGAACCCCAATAATACACGTACCCCATTCGCACAGGCCCTTTCGCGTGTGAAACTTCCCGCGAACCCCAGTAATACACGTACCCCACTCGCACAGGCCCTTTCGCATGTGAAACTTCCCGCGAACCCCAGTAATACACGTACCCCACTCGCACAGGGCCAATCGCGTGTGAAGCTTCCCACGAACCCCAGTAATACATGTACCCCACTCGCACAGGGCCTTTCGCATGTGAAACTTCCTGTGAACACCAGTAATACATGTTCCCCACTCGCACAGGCCCTTTCGCGTGAGAAACTTCCCACTAACCCCAGTAATACACGTACCCCACTCGCACAGGCCCTTTCACGTGTGAACCTTCCCGCGAACCCCAGTAATACACGTACCCCACTCGCACAGGCCCTTTCGCGTGTGAAACTTCCCACGAACCCCAGTAATACACGTACCCCACTCGCACAGGCCCTTTCACGTGTGAAACTTCCCGCGAACCCCAGTAATACACGTACCCCACTCGCACAGGCCCTTTCGCGTGTAAAACTTCCCGCAAACCCCAGTAATACACATACCCCACTCGCACAGGCCCTTTCGCATGTGAAACTTTCTGCGAACCCCAGTAATACACGTACCCCACTCACACAGGCCCTTTCGCATGTGAAACTTCCCGCGAACTCCAGTAATACACGTACTCCACTCGCACAGGCCCTTTCGCGTGTGAAACTTCCTGCGAACCCCAGTAATACACGTACCCCACTCGCACAGGGCCAATCGCGTGTGAAACTTCCCACGCACCCGAGTACTACACGTTCCCCGCTTGCCCTGTGCTGTGTGGCGGCCATGTATACTGGTACAGGGTTACTGCTGCCCTTTGCGCTGGATTGGGTATTTTGATGGCTTTTCCCTGCCCGAGGGGCGTTCTTGGGGGCGTAACTGGCGCTGCTGCAGGGTCGCAGCGCCACTGTGCGCCACGGCTGGTTTTGGTAGCTAAAATCCATGAATAAACTATGCGTGGAATTGGATTTTAGCGCACGCGGCTGGCATAGACAATCGCACACGCACACTGTTCGCCAGCCGCATGCTCCACAAGTGCGCTAAATTCTATGAATTACCCCCCAAGTCTCTAGCTCTCAATGTGCTCAGCTCATATGTACCTACTCTCAAATTACAGAAAGCCGGAGGCAGTAGTTTCCCTGCAATAGCCGCTAGACACTGGAACACTCTACCAGCCAAACTAAGGTCTGAAGACTCATTCTGGGCCTTCCGAAAACAATTGAAAACATGGCTTTTCTCACAAGAAATACGAATCTAACTCATGCTCAGCAATTACCAAACCCGCTACACTTGCAACACCATATATATTATTAAGTAACAAATATTTTGTTACAGCCTAGCTCGTATCATGATTCTATCTGTCATACCTATGTGTAATTATGTAACCTATGTATGTATGAACTTTTAATCCTGCATATGTGTAACTATGTAACTACCGTATTAACTTTTGTCCACTTCTGTAAGAACAGCGCATAGATGCCTCTGGGTTTGGTGCACTATAAAAATGACAAAAGTTTAAGGTCATTAAAACATTCACCTCACACTTATTAATTAAACCATAACATACTATGTGTTCGTCATTTATACAGTAAAAAAAAAGAAAAACGATATTATAGGCAAACCACTTTCTCACAGGCTCTGGGTACACTTTCAAGCTCATACAAGTTGTCCTTGAAAAATTGCATCAGTGCTATTACCATCTTCACATGTTCTCCCATGTGAAATAACATGCACCAATCTTCTAAACTATTAATTTTACACTTTTCAAAAATGTCAGTCCCTTACAAGTCAACAAAATGAGATGCAAAGTTTTGTTAGCACCTTCAATATTACAGTACCTACAACTCTGATCAGCTCTATCCCTCTGCCTTCTGAATTTTAAGACCTCTTTTGTCAAACATGCATTTAAACTAAAACATAAGAAATTAATTCTAAAAAAGCCACACGAAAATTCTCTAAGATTTTTTGGCAGAGTATTATATGCTCTATTTTCCATTAAGTTGGATTCTATGTCAAGACCGGAGGCTCACATTATGCTCCTCTTTCTTTTAATTATTTATATAAAGAAAACTCAGCAACAAGGTATTTTATGCATTTAATATAACAAAGGTCATTCTAAAGTGCATAGTGCTCCAAAGGTCATCAGTGTCTTTGGTCACGTGGCACTGTCCCTCCAATGGATACTCAGGTGGTCCCATAAACAGTGTCGGGTGTCTTGACCCACGTTTGAAATATTAGGCTACAACATTTGGTGCTGTGGGCTTAGAAAATCCAAGATGGCAAAAAAGCCCACATTGTGCCAGAATCCAGGAAAACCATGCAGTTTTTGCACACACCAAAATGGTCGCCTAACCTGCCACCCACCAGTGCCAGCGTGGTGGGCCAGAAGCGCCATGAGTGAAACGTGGTGCCAAAGGAAAAACAGCAGTGCCTGTTAGCTCAAAAAGCGCTTTGAAATCCCCTTTGTTTCTCTGAAATGCAAGCTAAAAATGCCTATTTTAAACATTGCAAGATATTCAAAAATCTCACTGAACACCAGCAGACATTTGGCAGAATGTAGTCTTGTGTGCATACAAAATCTGGAAAGATGAAAAGCCCAAAGCAATGTTTATAACAAAACTGGCTGAGCTGTGGATGTCAGCAGCTTAACTGAAATTGGATTTAAAACCACTATAATCGAAATGTTTAAAATAAATGAGTGACCTACTTTTGAGTGTCACATAGGTTGCAACTGTTTAAAGGTCATAGTTTTGAACTTAGAATCAGCGTTCTAGCTGCATGTGTAAAAATTGTAAGTTTGATTTGAATTAAGAAAACTGGAACAAAAGTGACATTTAGCGGAAGCCTGGCTTGAAGAGATTGAATTGTGCCCGGCAACTACCCCCGACAGGAGTTGAAACTTGCCCAGCAACTGCATTTGCAGGCTGTGAGAGACGGGCCTCAACGACCGGTGGGGGGTGTCTGTACTTCCGCTCCCTATATGGTGGAGGAGAGGCACAGGAGACCCCAGCCAAGATTCTCTATTCGGTAGCAATGGTCGAGCAATCAAGGCCTAGCTTCTCAGGAGGTGATGCAGGCTGGTTCTTAAGTACAGTGTATCCCCAAGCCCCCCACAAAGGAATATCCACACTCTGTATTGGTTAGAACACAGTCTTTATATAATCAAAAGTTAAGGTTATGTACATTTATCATGATAACTCACTTTGTACTCTGGCAAAATCTACAATGACAAATATTTACAATCCTAAAGTGGTACCACCCTAGATCTCATTGAAGTGCATGAACAATACTGTACAATGTCACACAGACCAATAGAGTGAAACCAGCAATAGAGAGGAGAGAAAATAAGATGGTTGAGCAATAGGCAGAATACTGGTCCCTACCACTGGGCACAGTTCTGTGTGGAGATCCCCCCCACCTGGGCAACCTGTAAAAAAAGATATAGCACAAGCCCAGTCCATATATTGCTCTGCAAGTCTTATTCTCTCCTATAATGTTTTTACCCCCCCAATGTACCTGGTGGAGTCGAGCTGCTCGAAGAGGCGTCGACAAACGTCGAGGAACTCGCTGTTCGGCGACGGGGAATCGACGGCCCTTCTTGAATGCCTTCCCTTTCAAGCGGGAGGCACGGGGCGTCGAACATCCGTCGACAAACGAGGTAGAACGATGTCGAAGAGGCGGCAGCTTCGTCCGAGCGGTGCTCGTCGGCGTCGGGGCGTCGGCATCCTGCAAGGCGGAGGTGTGCGGGGCACCTCGATGACAATAGTTCTGGACCGCAAAGATTGTAGAGACGGGAGCCCAGCAAGGGCGTCGGGTCGTCCGAGTCTTTGAGGTCGTTGGGTGGCGGGAAACCCACCGGCAGGTTTCTCCTCGGCTCGTTGGTCGGCCTCGACTTTCTCCGGCAGGATAAGCGGTCGACGATGCGGTCGAGAGAGTCCTTCGATTGAATGTTCTTAGGCAAAGGAGCGGACGGCTCCAGTCGTTGGCGGCACGGCGTCAAGTGGTTCCCACGGCTGGGCAACACAACTTCGACGGGCCTCCAGCGGTTTCACAAACCTGCGAACCCTGGTCGACAGCAATGGACTTCGACGGCGTCGATGTCCGGGTGCTTCACTTCGATCTCCTCAGCGGTCCCGTCTCGGGTCGACAGCCTTTCGAGGGTCTGTCTTCCAGGGCGCTTCGGCGAAGATGGAGCGGTGCTCGATGGTCCCTCGGAGCACGGGAAGAGGGCGCCTTGCCAGGTCCTCTCTCGGGTCAGCCCTCGACGATCTCGTCAGCCTTCAGATCGGTCGAAGCAAATGCCACAGAAAGTCTTCTTCTTCCAGCTGGACGTCGAGGATCAGCAGTTCCAGTTACTCGTAGAGTGGAGACTCAGCTCCCTGGCTGCTTCAGGAGCACAATGGTCGCTTCTCAACCAAAGGTCCCTTCTGAACACTTTTCCAGTGGTGAGAGGTCCCCAGATATACTATCCTCCCTCTCATCCACGCTGCTGGCACACACTCAGCAGCCAATCATACTGCAGGGCATTCATGCAGTCAGTCAGCCATTCAGGCACACAGTGCATTCAGGCCACACTCCTCCCTTCCAGACACTCACAACAAGAAATGTGGATTGGGACAAGTACCCAGCCATTCAACACTACACACTGCATTCAGGCCAGTTTCGGGCAGGGCTGTCTCAGTCTTTGTCTCTCATGCCAGAAACCAGACAACCACAACAAGAAGTGTATATTGGTCACACACTCCATTCACCCAGGACCCACCCACAGGAGGTACCCACAACATACAGTCACTGGGAAGGCTCCAGTCAGTCTAGCTGGGCCTTCACAACAATACCATACATGGAACTTTCACCCAACAGCCAGTCAGGGGGAAGGGATAGAGACAGGGCTTCCCAGGACTTCGGGAAAACAAGATAACAGGCAATAGAAAGCAAGAGGCCACAGGGGCCATCTTGTTTCCTATCAGGAATCAACAGATCCCAATGGCAGGGCAGGGGTATCCCAAAATGGAGGACACCCGGAGCACCTGTCAAAATCAGCACGGAGCTGCCACCAGCCTATACCCTGCTCTGGGGTCACCCACAGGTACCCAAAAACATACACTAGGGGCACAGGGTTGTACCCCTACCCATGGGTGCCATAAGGGTATCCCATGGGTCTGTTCACCAAACCAAAAGAGAGAGCTGCACTGCCAGGAGTCCCACATGGACTCCGGGGCAGAAAACATGACAGAACACATGGTAAAAACAGTAAAAGGACAAGGATTCAGAGGCCCTGTCCCTCAGATGCATTTCCAGCATCACAGTCGCCCCCCCCAGACTGAGGTGGAGGGTGTCTAATCTCCCACGGGATAGACACCCTCATCCAGACGGTCAACATACCTTCTGGAAAGGCCATCTGCATTATCGTGACTCTTCCCTGGTCTGTGCTCTATGGTGAAGTCTAGCCCTTGCAGGCTAATGGACCACCTGAGCAATTTCGGGTTCTCACCCTTCATCTGCATAAGCCACTTCATGGGCTTATGATCTGTTTGGACCTTGAAGGTAGACCCCGTAAGGCAGGGCCTAAAACGCCTAAGGCTCCAAACTATACTAAAACACCCCTTTTCAACAGTAGCCCACCTAAGTTCTCTACCCTTGAGTTGTCTACTGATGAATATGATAGGGTGTTCTCTCCCATTGTCATCTAACTGGGACAAGACAGCTCCAATTCCGGTGTCGCAGGCATCCGTCTGGACAATAAAGAGTCGGCTGTAGTCAGGCGCACTCAACACAGGTGCCCTACACAGACTTTCTTTCAAGCCATCAAAGGCCCTCTGACAGTCTTCGGTCCAAGTAACCTTCCTAGGCTGCTTGGGTGACGTTAGAGCTGTCAAAGGTGCAGCTATGGTCCCATAGTCTGCCATGAAATTGCGATAGTACCCAGTGAGGCCCAAAAAGGCTCTCACCTGGGTTTGAGTAGTGGGAGTCTCCCAGTTCTGTACATCCTGTACTTTACTGGCGAGAGGTTGGATTTGACCCCCTCCTACCTCATGACCAAGATAGGTAACTTTCCCCTGAGCTATCTGGCACTTGGTGGCCTTGATAGTGAGGTTAGCCCTTTTCAAGGCCTGCAACACCCTATCCAGATGTGTCAAATGCTCTTCCCAGGTGGAACTGTAGACGGCAATGTCGTCTAGGTAAGCCACACAAAAGGCTTCCAGCCCACTGAGCGCATGATTGACCAATCTCTGGAAGGTGGCAGGGGCATTCTTCAACCCAAAAGGCATGACCCTAAACTGGTAGAGTCCCTCAGGTGTTGAGAAGGCCGTCTTTTCCTTGGCATGGTCCGTCAGAGCTATTTGCCAATAGCCTGAAGTAAGGTCAAAGGTGCTCACAAACTTGGCAGCACCGATGGTGTCCACGAGCTCATCAGCCCTGGGCAATGGGTGCGCGTCAGTCTTGGTGATGGCATTGACTCCTCGGTAGTCCACACAGAACCTCCAATCCTTGGTACCCGCCTGGGAACTTGCCTTGGGGACAAGGACCACTGGACTGGACCAGGGACTGGTTGAGGGTTCAATAACACCCAGATCCAACATCTTGGCGACCTCAGCCTGGATGTGGTTCTTAACGGTATATGACATACGGTAGCACCTGCTTTTGACAGGCACACTGTCACCAGTGTCAATTTCGTGCTTACACCACGGTGTAAGGCCTGGCTTCAGTGAAAACAGAGAGGCATACTGTTGGAGCAAAGCCCTACAGGCCCTCTGTTGCTCGGTTGTCAAATCTGGAGAGAGATGTACTCCCTCCACTGAGCCATCCTGAGGGTTGCTATGCAGCAAATCAGGAAGGGGCTCACTCTCACCCTCTTCTTGCCCAGAAGCTAGCAAGAGACATGAGACTTCCGCTCGCCGGTGGAAAGGCTTGAGCCTGTTGACATGGAATGGCTGAGGGGCTACCCCAGGGGCTCCCATGTCAACCAGATAATTGACTTCGCCCATCTTGGAGATGATCCTGAAGAGTCCAGTCCACTTGTCTGCCAAAGCCCTAGGCTTGGTAGGCTCCATCACAAGGATTTCCTGTCCCGGAGTCCAATCCACTTGCGAGGCTTTAAGGTCATGCCAGTACTTATTCAATTCCTGGCTGGCCTTGAGATTTGCTGTTGCCTGACCCATCATCTGTGTCATCCTCCGTCTGAGGCCTAACACATAGTCCCCCACTTGCTTGGCGGGACCCGGAGGGGTGGCTTCCAAGCCTTCCCTGATCAAGGCGAGGGGCCCCCTTACGGGATGTCCAAAGAGTAACTCAAAGGGGCTGAAACCAACACCCTCTTGAGGTACCTCCCTGTAAGCAAACAGCAGGCATGGCAGGAGGAGAGCCCATTTCCTCCTTAGGGGTTCTTCCAAAGCCCCTAGCATGCCCTTGAGAGTTTTATTAAATCTCTCAACCAGACCATTGGTCTGGGGGTGTTAAGAGGTGGAGAACTTGTAGGTTACCCCGCACTCTTTCCACATGGTTTTCATGTAACTCGACATGAAGTTGGACCCTCTGTCAGAGACAACCTCCTTGGGGAATCCAACACGGGTGAAAATGCCCAGGAGCGCCCGGGTAACCACCTTGGCCGTAACCGTCCGAAGGGGTATCGCCTCAGAGTACCTGGTGGCATGATCTACCAAGACCAGGATGAACCGATGTCCACCTGAAGTGGGAGCGTCAAGGGGACCGACGATGTCGATGCCCACCCTCTCAAATGGGGTGCCAACCACTGGCAACGGCTGCAGTGGGGCAATGACACTGCCTCCAGTCTTGCCAGACAACTGACAAGTTGGGCAGGTCCTGCAGTGGGACTCCACCTCTACTCCCATCCGTAGCCAGTAGAAATGGGCAGAGAGCCTCTGCTTAGTCTTCTTGGTCCCAAGATGACCAGCCAAGGGCAGCTCATGCGCCAACTGCAGTAGGAAGGGCCTGTAAACCTGGGGTACCACCAACCTCTTGCGGGCACCAGGTTCAGGCTTAGTGGGCTCACTAACAAGGAGCTCATCCTCCCAATAAATCCGGAAATTCCTAGGCACCTCTCCTTGTGCCTGGGCCAGGGCCTGTTTCCTCAGTCCCTCGAGAGAGTGGCACTCTCTCTGTCCCTTACAGAAGTCCGCCCGGGAGGGTCCCCCTTCAGCTAACAAGCATTGAAGGTCGGGATGATCCTCCGGGTTGAGAACCTCTCCCACAGGAGAGTCTTCTGCCTCTTCTCCCAAAGGAGTTGAGTTTGGGTTTTCCACTGGACCCAGCCCGTCCGGAGCATGGATCCCAATGGGTGCAGCAGGAAGAGAAGGTGCTCCCTCCACAGAGGTGGCCTTCTTGGTCTTCCTCCTTCTTGCCTTAGGCCTCGCCTTTGGCTCGGGTACCTGACCCACAGCCAGACCCGGTGTCACCTGTGATCTAGTGACGGCAGCAGCAGTCATGGGAAGACCATCCGAGATCAACCCCAACTCTACTAGATCATTCCCTAACAAAATGTTAGCAGGGACATTGTCCTGAAGCAGGACAGGAAGCTTCGCTGTCTTGTCGCCAATCATGAGTGTGACTAAGGCTACAGGTGATAATTTGGGAGGCCCACCAGCTAACCTGGTGGTTTGCAGAGGAGCACCTTCATAGTCCTCTGGCCTGAGCAGGGTCCTGTCCACCACTGTCATGCTTGCCCCAGTGTCTCTCAAACCAGTAGAAGGCTGGCCATTCAAGAGGACACTTCTCAAAAATCTACGGGTGTTCTGTGGGATAGTCGCCAGTACTTCCGCGTACTGGTCCCAGGCCCCAAGGGACACTAAGGAAATATCCACCGGAGCACCAAATGTGATTCCGGCAGAGGAGGGGAGGACAGTGGCCTCCACCTCAGACACGGGGTAAGGGTAGGTCAGGCTGACAGCCTGTACTCCAAGTGCCTTACCTTTACACTTGGGGTCACCCCTTTTGTGATCCAGAGCCCCACAGTCCCAACAAGCACCAGGAGTGCGGGGTACGGTACTGGAACCACTGGGAGCCTGCTTTGCAGCAGGTGGACCACTACTCTTATTCCCACCCCCAGATGACATATCCCCACTAGATTTTTGGGTCTTAGGAGAGGAAGGTTTTGGTTTACCCGACTGACTGCTTGGGGGACTCCTCAGCTTTCTGAGAGGCCCCCTTCTCTTTGGCCTTGTCCTTCCCACTGGAGTCCTTAGGGGACACCCGGTGGGAGACCCACTTGTCAGCCAACCTAGCCAGCTTAAAGGGGTCCAAAATGTTCTGGTCAGCCACATACTGACGCAGCTCTGGTGAACAGGCTTCAGAGAAATGCTCAAAAAACAAGAGGTGGGACAATTCAACAAAAGTCTTAACCTTGTATCCATCGATCCACCCCATCATGTTCATGTGCGCAGCACTCACCCAGTCAACCCAAGACATATTCTCCTTTTTCTTAAAATCCCTGAACCTTCTAAGGTATTGGGTAGGTGTCTTGCCGAACTTGGCAATCAAAGCAGACTTCATACACTCGTACTGACCCCTTTCTTCCACACTCAGCTTCAGAATACAGTCATACCCGGTTTGAGGCACTCTGCTTAACAAACACTTCGCCCAATCTCTTTTATCCTCATCATGAATCTCACAAGCCATTTCAAACTCTTCAATCCATTGGAGGATATCCGAACCCTCCACAAATACACCCACCAAATCTTTCATAAACTTGGTGGCTGGGGATCTGACACTCTCACTGGATCTAGCTGAAGTCTCCACTCTAGCTTTCTCTAGCTGGATCCTCTGACATTCAGTGTCCTGGCTCTTGAGTTCAAGGTCCTTATTTTTGAGTGCAGCTTGTTGAGCCAACTCCTCTTTCTTAAGCTCAGCATCTATTTCCAACTTGCGGTATTCAAAGGCCAATTTCATCCTTAATAACTCAAGCTCTAAGGAATTGCTGGAGTTTGGAACAGAGGCAGCAGGAATGGCGGCACTCCCAGAAATAGATTCAGCAGAAACCCCAGGGGCAGAGTCCTCATTGGTTGCATTCCCCCCTTCATCAAGAGTTTCACTATCAGTCTGGTAGTCCACCAGGGCAGCTATCAGCTCAGCCCTAGACTTATCCACAAAGTCTAACTCCCTAGCTTCACAAGCACTCTGGAGAGCCTCCAAGCTCATCCGAGTTAATTTGCCATTCGCAATAGACTCCATTGTTTGTAATACAGTTACCTTGTACACAACTAAACCTTAATTCAATAAAGGGCAAATATCCTTTGTAAGTGGCACGGTTATACACTGATTCTTAAAACCATAAGCATCCCACCGCTGCCACCAGTGTGAGAGACGGGCCTCAACGACCGGTGGGGGGTGTCTGTACTTCCGCTCCCTATATGGTGGAGGAGAGGCACAGGAGACCCCAGCCAAGATTCTCTATTCGGTAGCAATGGTCGAGCAATCAAGGCCTAGCTTCTCAGGAGGTGATGCAGGCTGGTTCTTAAGTACAGTGTATCCCCAAACCCCCCACAAAGGAATATCCACACTCTGTATTGGTTAGAACACAGTCTTTATATAATCAAAAGTTAAGGTTATGTACATTTATCATGATAACTCACTTTGTACTCTGGCAAAATCTACAATGACAAATATTTACAATCCTAAAGTGGTACCACCCTAGATCTCATTGAAGTGCATGAACAATACTGTACAATGTCACACAGACCAATAGAGTGAAACCAGCAATAGAGAGGAGAGAAAATAAGATGGTTGAGCAATAGGCAGAATACTGGTCCCTACCACTGGGCACAGTTCTGTGTGGAGATCCCCCCACCTGGGCAACCTGTAAAAAAAGATATAGCACAAGCCCAGTCCATATATTGCTCTGCAAGTCTTATTCTCTCCTATAATGTTTTTACCCCCCCAATGTACCTGGTGGAGTCGAGCTCCTCGAAGAGGCGTCGACAAACGTCGAGGAACTCGCTGTTCGGCGACGGGGAATCGACGGCCCTTCTTGAATGCCTTCCCTTTCAAGCGGAAGGCACGGGGCGTCGAACGTCCGTCGACAAACGAGGTAGAACGATGTCGAAGAGGCGGCAGCTTCGTCCGAGCGGTGCTCGTCGGCGTCGGGGCGTCGGCGTCCTGCAAGGCGGAGGTGTGCGGGGCACCTCGATGACAATAGTTCTGGACCGCAAAGATTGTAAAGACGGGAGCCCAGCAAGGGCGTCGGGTCGTCCGAGTCTTTGAGGTCATTGGGTGGCGGGAAACCCACCGGCAGGTTTCTCCTCGGCGCGTTGGTCGGCCTCGACTTTCTCCGGCAGGATAAGCGGTCAACGATGCGGTCGAGAGAGTCCTTCGATTGAATGTTCTTAGGCAAAGGAGCGGACGGCTCCAGTCGTTGGCGGCACGGCGTCAAGTGGTTCCCACGGCTGGGCAACACAACTTCGACGGGCCTCCAGCGGTTTCACAAACCTGCGAACCCTGGTCGACGGCAATGGACTTCGACGGCGTCGATGTCCGGGTGCTTCACTTCGATCTCCTCAGCGGTCCCATCTCGGGTCGACAGCCTTTCGAGGGTCTGTCTTCCAGGGCGCTTCAGCGAAGGTGGAGCGGTGCTTGATGGTCCCTCGGAGCACGGGAAGAGGGCGCCTTACCAGGTCCTCTCTCGGGTCAGCCCTCGACGATCTCGTCAGCCTTCAGATCGGTCGAAGCAAATGCCACAGCAAGTCTTCTTCTTCCAGCTGGACGTCGAGGATCAGCAGTTCCAGTTACTCGTAGAGTGGAGACTCAGCTCCCTGGCTGCTTCAGGAGCACAATGGTCGCTTCTCAACCAAAGGTCCCTTCTGAACACTTTTCCAGTGGTGAGAGGTCCCCAGATATACTATCCTCTCTCTCATCCACGCTGCTGGCACACACTCAGCAGCCAATCATACTGCAGGGCATTCATGCAGTCAGTCAACCAATCAGGCACACAGTGCATTCAGGCCACACTCCTCCCTTCCAGACACTCACAACAAGAAATGTGGATTGGGACAAGTACCCAGCCATTCAACACTACACACTGCATTCAGGCCAGTTTCGGGCAGGGCTGTCTCAGTCTTTGTCTCTCATGCCAGAAACCAGACAACCACAACAAGAAGTGTATATTGGTCACACACTCCATTCACCCAGGTCCCACCCACAGGAGGTACCCACAACATACAGTCACTGGGAAGGCTCCAGTCAGTCTAGCTGGGCCTTCACAACAATACCATACATGGAACTTCCACCCAACAGCCATTCAGGGGGAAGGGATAGAGACAGGGCTTCCCAGGACTTCGGGAAAACAAGATAACAGGCAATAGAAAGCAAGAGGCCACAGGGGCCATCTTGTTTCCTATCAGGAATCAACAGATCCCAATGGCAGGGCCGGGGTATCCCAAAATGGAGGACACCCGGAGCACCTGTCAAAATCAGCACGGAGCTGCCACCAGCCTATACCCTGCTCTGGGGTCACCCACAGGTACCCAAAAACATACACTAGGGGCACAGGGTTGTACCCCTACCCATGGGTGCCATAAGGGTATCCCATGGGTCTGTTCACCAAACCAAAAGAGAGAGCTGCACTGCCAGGAGTCCCACATGGACTCCGGGGCAGAAAACATGACAGAACACACGGTAAAAACAGTAAAAGGACAAGGATTCAGAGGCCCTGTCCCTCAGATGCATTTCCAGCTTCACACAGGCCTGGCTGCCTTTTGCTGTTCCCACCAAAAGGAGATTACACCTTTCTGATTGAATCAGGGGAGGAGCACCCGTGAGCAGGGAAACAGAACAATGAGCTTTCCTTGGCTCAGGAAAATGTTAAATTAGGGGGGGGTCGTAAATGGCTTCCTCTTGGAAGAAACTGGGAGGTGCAGTGCCTCTGTGAGCAACCTGAGTTGGAGGAAGTGGACAAACCAGAAATATCACCATGTGCTTTAGGAAACCACACCCCTCTGGGCCAGAGCATAATTTTAAAAAGATGGATAATTCATAGTACGGACTTGTCAAAATTATATAATTAATATCATTATTCTTGTGATTTTTCTGTGCACATTTTAAGAGGTGTTAGGACTCTGTGGTATGTTCTGGGGGTAGTAGCGGAAAATAAGGTATTACTATATTCCTTGTGCATGTTTGTGTAAATTCTGGAAAAATTTAGATGTTGTGTTCTTGATGAAAAGGGCAGAATTCTGTCATAAGTGGACACAACATCTTACAAAGACAGGGATCGGATGGTTTGGTGCTACAGAAAATATGTTAACTGGACATATAATATTAGAAAAATGGTACATAGATAAATATGTATTTGGATTAAAAATAGATTATGTGTGCAAAGTGACAAGGGGAGTGTTCTTTCTGTATGCCATAAAATTGATGCCTGATAACACTCTATTCCTTCCCCAAATCAAGGGAGAGAGGAGAGCTTGGCCAATGATAAGTTGGTAGGGGCAGGCTTAGTTATGCCCACGCACACACCCATTTTCTAAAGACATAAAAGGAACACTGAAACCCAGGTAGAGACTTCACTTTCCCCTTTCTTGCGAAGCGCTTTGCCGGACCAGACAATATCAGAAGGACCATTTCCAGAACTTAGAATCCAGACTTCAGAACTTGTAGCAGAGAGGCCTGAACCACCAGCTGGATCCTTTTTCAGCAGGCCTCAAAATCTTTTGCAAATTATTCAAACAACCGGGCTGAGCTTTTTTGATTCTGACTAGAACCCTGTGCCAGTACCCAGAAAGCAGTGCTGTATCCAAATCCACTTGATACAGACAAGCAGAACCAGAGATCCAGACCACTGTGCAGTGCCGAGTGCCAGACCAGACCAGCAGAGCAAAGCTGACCCAGAGAGCTGTGACTTCAGAACCACCCGCCAGGAGTCCAGTCCAAACCTGACCTTGCGCTTGACGGCCTATTTCAAATTTATAGTGTGAGCACTCAGCTAGAACTGTGCCAGAACCAATCTCTGTAAAATAATCTGATTCAAACCATTTTAACCTGTCCAGAACTGCATCATAGGAATCGTGTGTTCATTCTGTCATTTCAAAGCTGTAAAAGTGTCATTTTATCATTCTGAAGTTTACTTTAATTTCAAGAAACTACCTCCACAAAATCATCCCTATCTTTTGATTTCTTATAGTTATTCCGTAATCGCGCTCGACGCACGCGACTAAATTGCCGCGAATTGAAAAATTAGCTCCTGTCAAAAATAGCCGTCTTTTGCTCGCAACTGCTGAAATCTGTTTTCCCTCTGATAATCATTCCTGAATCATTGCCAGTGTGACTTGAACTAATCTTAAATAGCTATCACCTACCCTGAACCTCCTACAGGGAATTAAAATCATTTTTAGCATATTTTTCCCTTCTTTGCATACCACATTTAAAAGTACTTTTGCCTGTGTTTAAAACCATCCCTGTTTCTCTAAGCTTGCTAGGTGAGAACTGAAATTTGTATTGTATTGTGATTGTATTCCTGAAAACTGTGTGCTTTACTTCCATCTCCTTATATTGCATTGGGGGGGGAGTGAATTGCCACAGGGGGAAAAGTTAACATATTGTCTCTTGTGAAACCCTATCAGTTTATTTCTGTACTGCATTTTTATTCATCATTGAATTTCCTTGAAATCATAAAAGTATTCTCAGCTACCTTATCCTCCCTATACTAACTCCTAAGTAATTAAATCAGTGTGCTATTGTAACATCATCCATTGTTGATCACTGTCATATGGCTAAGTGTGCTATCAAATATTAATTTATTCATAAAAGTGTGATATGTATATATATTGTTTACTTTCTCAATAAACCTTTTAAAATGCAAAACAAACCTACTTCTTGGCTCAGTGAGGTCAGGGGGATTCAAAGAGAGGGGCATTATATAAGGGTTTATCATCCAGATTATAACTTGTCATAAAAATATATAAATAAGGGTTTAACAGATTGGGGGCTCGAGCCGGGGATTCTGGATTAGAGCTATTACTTGTGCAGCTTGATACAGTGTGATAACTGATAGGATACATAAATCCTGTTGGATCACCATGCTGTGTTACACCTTAAAAACACCCCTCAAAGGAACGCTCTAAGGAAACGGTCTGTTTTGCAAAATAAAATACAAACTTCTGTAAGTCAGGAAGGAAATCAATTTCCAGAATGACAACCTTGGTAGATATCAAAATAGCCAGAGAACACCTCTTATATAAGCTATTTGTGAGAGGTGAGTGGGCTCCTCAGGACCAGGCGGTCTGGTGGCAGGCAATCGCACCCCAGATCACTGCAACAGGGTCAGATAAATGGAGAGATCAGGGTCCATTACATGTGGCCCTGAGTGAACTATATATGTCCCCTAAAGCCAAAGATGAGCACACGATTGCCAGGGTAGCGGCGTATTTATATTTATATATGGGAGCCATACAGGACAAATGTGCTGAAGGCCAACATCTGGCAAATAGGCAAAAGAGGGCATTAGAGAAGGTCCAATCTGACCTGGTTTCTTCCGAGCCAGGAGTCAGAAAATGATAGTAGGCAGTATATCATTAAAATAAAAGAGGATATGGGTATCCTGCAACAGGAAAAGTCTGACCAGGATACCAGATTCCTGGCCTTGCAGAATGAGTACCAAGAAGGTTTAGACACCGTACTGCAGAGCCAGAAAAAGCTGGAGCAACAGATAGATTTCAACAGGGCATGCACAAAGCAGGTAGCCACCCTGCAAAGCAAACTGGATAGAGAAAAAGAGGAGAGCAATAAACTGATTCTGAAAGACCTGGACACCCAGACAGAATTTGAGGAAGAGCGACAGAAAGCTGGTGCCTTCCAAAGGCAAAGGGACGACCTGGTGGCACAGATGCAGGCTCTTAGTCAGGAAAGGGACACCTTAGGAGAGGAATTCTGCCAATTAAAACAAAAAATTGAAGAAAATCACCTGGCCCTCCAGGGGCTGGGTGACCTCCAAAAAGAGCATCAGGACTTGCTAGAGCACACCAGGAGGGTGGAAGATGCTCTGGCAAGAAAGGAACAGGCCTGTAGGGATGGGACTCAGGAGGCAACCCTCCTGCAGCAAAGACTGGCCCAGTATTCCAGGACCAACCAGGAGGCACAGAGAGAGAATGAGGCTCTCTGTCAGCACAGTGATAGGCTCCAGCAACAGGTAGCCATGCAGGAGAGACTGAGAGTGTCTAGTAAGGCCTTAACTGAGGAACTGAAAGCGCAGGCTCTTGCATTGCAACAGGGAGCAGGGGCTGACAGAGATGAAGTTCGCTGGGAAAGGGAAACACCTGAGCATAACCTCAGGAGCCCTAGTACCAGAGGCCTTCATCTCTCCCAGTTCTTGGACTCTGCAACCCCCATTTCCCATGGTGCACATGAGCCCAGGGCCACAGGGATGGCAGATTACTATCCAGCCAAAAGTATGGGGTTCGTAGGCCAGTACCTCCCAGGAATGGATGGGCGGGCATCCGGGTATGGGCACCCAAGCACAGTGCAATTCAGTGGGGAACCCCAGGAGAGTAGGCCCACTAAGGGCATCCTAAAAACCTCTGCCCAGTTAGGTCAGTGGGGGGGGTACTCATCAAATCCTGGCAGCAAGAAGGGATCTGAAGACTCCTCTAAGTGGGCCAGGACACAGGAGACTAGGTCCCCACATTCTGCCAGCCATTCCCAGGCTCGCAGAATCCGGGAGAGCCTGGAAGATCAGACGGGCACCTCTGGGAGCAGTGCTTCTGAATCAGAGGATGAATGGACCAGGGTTACCCGAACCAAAAAGGTCAATAAGGCAAAAAAGGGCCTTGCTTAAGGACCCCTTAAAACAGATTAAGGCGATAAGGAGTGTCATCACGCCTTATCACAAGAATGACAAGTATTCTGTTTGGGAACACTTGGAGCTTTATGAGCAAATGATGGAGACTTTCCATTTGAAAGACAGCAGTAGCTGCATTCAGTATGTCAAATGGACATTCTCAACAGAATACTCCAGTTTCTTTGCGGGGCTGGAGGACCAAAATCATTCAAGATGGTCCACCTACAGGGCGGCCATCTTGAAACATTTTTCTGTTCACAGAAATCCCCAAGGGGCTCGCAAGGCAGCCTACAATTTGCAATGTGGGGAGGATCAGGCCCCACAAGAATTTGTGCAGGAATTGAAGCATGCTTTTGCACAGACTACAAAAAGGGTGCGCACGGACAGTAAATAATTTGTTAATACGTTTTTCCATGCCTTACCCAAATACATAATGACCCAGCTCGTGAGAGATTTTCACGAGAAAAGATCTTTAGACTGGGTCATTGAGCAAGCCACCCGCATCTATGAGGTGCAGAAACCGGTGGAAAATAAAAATAACGCCCAGAAAAGCCCCAAATCAACCAGCACACCTGCTGCTGCCAAGGTGGTAGAGGTAAATGTTGCCCACATTTTAGATTTGGAGATGGGGGGCCCTAAAAACCTGCTTGCACCGAATAATTCAAAGCCCAGAAGGCCCTCGGGCCAGTCACAGACAGGGAGTCAAGGAGGTAGTCCCACAAATGGGGTCCCATACTCCCCTGATTATGTAAGTCCTCGCTACAAGGGAAACCGACCCATCCTGGGTTATGTGTGGACTCCTCCAGCCCAAGGGGGGGTATCCAGCCAAGCACCTGACCCAGGGAATTTCCCTCCTAACTTCCCACAGGAAGGCAGAATTCCCCAAATCCTTGGCAGAACTTGTTCCCCAGGTATCCACCCAACTTCCAGCCCCAAAATCATCCATCCTTCTTTCCCCACTTCCCTGAGCCCAGACCACCTAATCTGGGAGAGGGGAGGCCAAGGGTGGAGGGGTACCCAAATCTTCCCAACCCGGGGTACTACCAGAGAAGGGATAGCTACCCTTCCCAGGATCAGCCCAGGGGAGAAAACAGAACCCGGTTTCAGCCTGAGCGGGTTTTCCAACTTGAGCGCCAGGTCCAAAATATGGCACAGGATCTGGGTCGCGTGCTAAGGGCTCAGCAGAACCCTCAGATGGGTATGCCGGCACAGAATGCACCAAACTCTGGGCCTGGTGCTCCAGAACAATGACGGGGGCAGCACCCCGATAACCCACCGGTTCCCACGGAGGAGGCACAAGGGGAAGGGGGGTGTAAAGCCTTGGAGTAAGCTTCCTTCCCCACTTGTGAACAGGCCCTGGAAACCCAGAAACTGGAAACAAAATCTCCTACCCCTGAAAGTCTGCCACCGAAGGAGCAGAGAGGAGGTAAGAGAAACAAAGGACCCAAACAGACCCATTTTGTGGAGGAGGTACAAGTCTTCTAATTTGAGGGCACTCCTCCCAAGGAAACATGGGTGCCAAGGGATTCCAACCCAGACTGGGTAGATGTGAGGATTGAGCTGTCACCGCCCATCATTCTATCCCAGAACCAACAATACCGAAAACCCCTGGTTCAAACCCATCCTGGTAACTGCCTCCTAAAAGGGGGGGCGGCCCAGAACCGGAACCAGGGGAACCCAAAACTGCATCAATATCTAATTGCCAACTTTTTCTTTCAGATTCCCAAAACTCCCTGCCGGCCGTACTCTGCCCAAATCTCTTCTCTCTCAATGTCCAAAACCAGAAAATTAGCCCACTAGTTGTCCAAAAATGTGCATTATCTGTGCCCCCTTGAGGAGAAGGAGGGAAGATACTATGCCCCGGGGCATACAGGGGAAGGGTACAATTTTGGCACTGGTGGACACTAGACACTAGAAGCTACCCTTCTGTCCAAAAGGGCCTTTGATGAACTAAATGCAGGAAGGGGGGAGAATTACCGTATTCCTCTCACCTCTCTTCCTGGACATCTTCAGAACTTTGACGGGAAGGAAATTCCCATCGAGGGGACTGCAGATTTGGACATCAAAATTGGGCGACACAAGGTGAAACACCCGGTCATAGTAGTGACTCCAGAGGGCACCCCTTGTTTACTAGGGAATGACCTGCTGAGAAGGTTGTCACCCCTAATAGATTGCGTAAACAAGGTCCTCTGGACCCTGACTAGCCGACCAATGAAATTAAAACAGAGCGTCAACCATGTTAGTTTAAATGGCACCTGCCACATGGTTGAACAAAAATCTGACCAAGTAGAATTTCACTTCCAGAACAACCAAATTCCAGACGTGACAGTAATGGCAGTCGGACAACAGACTGGTGATGGGGGGTCCTCTCTATTTCTGAAAATCAACCTTCCTTCCAGTTTAAGGTGGTATTCCACACTGGAAGGAAGCACTCTGAAATTCTTTACTAATCCACAATCAGACATTCCCACTCCAATAGTCCAGAAATATGTGAAATCAGCTCAGAGCCTGGCTGATATTCAGCAAACTGGCGAACAGTTGTTCATCCCTGCTCAGTTAAATGATGGGAAGGACTCTGTTCTCGTCCGAGTGTGTGTGAACAACGGTAAGAGCTTCATCAGCGAAGCCATGTTCCGCAAACTCCCAAAAGATCCAGCCATTCCCACATTCAAACTGATAGACAAATGGGAAATGGATCTGGAAACACCCAATTCCAAACATCTCCTGCCAAGCAGGTGTATGCTCAAAATCTCCATTGGCAACAAGAGCATAGTCCATAATTGTTGGGTTGTGCGAGACGTCACTGCCGCCTTTTACTTAGGCAGTGACATTCTCAATCGCTTTGCCATTAGTTTGGACCTAATAAACTTCAAAGCTTGGTCCCGATTAGCGGATAATCCCATGGGCTTTGATGATCCAGAAAAAGCATTTAGGTCAGCTCAATTGCTACCTTATGCAGTTGAAATTCAGACTAAAGAGGAAGTCACCATCCCAGAAAAGACCCGACAATTCTCCCTGGAAGTGAAAGTTAAAAGAGGACAAAAATTGAAAAACCCTGATGCTTATATTCATCTAAATGCTTCTCTCCAACAGCAAGGGTTGGGGGTAAACCCAACACCATTAGTCAACATAGAACATGACACCATTCCAATAGAGGTGGATAACAGCGACTTAAAGAGTATTACTCTAGCTGCAGGCACCATTATTGGAATGGCGGTTGATGACCGACATTTCTCCATTGATTTAGGAAATGAACAGTTAGGACCAACCCCCAAGGACTGTTTTGACAGTGATGACAATACAACACCAGACAGGCTCTTTACCCAGCATGTGGGGAACTTCCTGGTGTACACTTCCTGCCCTTATGGTAAGGAAGATGTGACTTGTGACTTCAGGAGGGATGAGGTGATTTTCCAGGTCCATGAGGGCTGCCTTTCCCACCTGAAGCCTCCAGTCCAAATCAACACTCTGACCAGGGACATCTCCACCCAGCTGGAGGAGGCCACTGAGATAGCAAAACCAGAAGTCTTCCCAGGCTTCGGGCAGATGGTGGAAGAGAGAGTCAACCTAGCTGATGCCTGTGTGACTCTGGAACAGAAGCAAAAGTTGAAACAAGTTTTCTTGGATTTCCAAGATCTCTTTGCGGTAGACTCATATGACTGTGGTCGCACCGACATCCACACAACAGCAATTCCCACAGACCCTGGCATGACTCCAGTGTTTGTGAAGCAATATCGCTTGCCTCTCGCATCAATGGAGTCCCTTACTGAAATAATTAAGAAGAGTACCAGGGGATAATCCGTCCAGTTCACAGCACCTTCAATAATCCGGTGCTGGGAATATTGAAGCCAAACGGCCAGTGGAGACTCTTTACCAACCTTAGGGAGCTCAACAAACGGGTCCATACTTCCCGATGGCCTCTTCCTTACATTGACCAAGGGCTGGCCCAGATCCAGGGGTCACAGGTATTCACTGCAATAGACCAGACCAATGGATACTGGACCGTGCCGGTCAGTAGGGAGGACCAATACAAACTGGCTTTTACCTGTGGGGGCCAGCAGTACACATGGACCCGGACTCCCTTCGGATACCTCAACTCCGGCAATGAATTCAACATTTTCCTACATAAGGCCATGCCCGACCTGGGTGCAAGGGGTAACCTGGCTTATGTAGATGATGTCCTCATCAAAAGTTCATCTGTGGAGGAACACATAGCGGAGATCCATTATGTTCTGATACAGTTGAGGGCCGCCGGAACAAATCTTTCCTTTCAGAAAGCATAGTGGTGTAGAACCCGTGTTAATTTCTTGGGGAATGGGATTACTCCTCAGGGTCTCTGTCCCCAAGAAAAGAAAGTGGAAGCACTTCAGAAACTGAAAGACCCCACAACGCTGCGAGAACTAAGGAGCCTCCTTGGACTGACTAATTACAGCAGAAAGTTCATTGAGGGCTACGCAGAGATCACCAGACCCCTGATTCATCTCTTGAAGGGGGGGGTCAAGTGGGAATGGGGTCCAGAACTATGCGAGGCAGTAAGACAGCTCAAAAGAAGCCTCTCACAAGCGCCCTGCCTAGCTTACCCTGTCAGAAACAAGGAGTTTTTCCTGGAGACAGGGTTCTCTAATACGTGCTTGACGGCAGTACTATACCAAAAGCATGACAAGGTCAATAAAGTAATCTCCTATGCGAGCAAATCTTTATCCTCTGTGGAGGAAAAATTCAACGATTGTGAGAAGGCACTCCTGGCAACGGTGTGGGCATTGAAGAATTACCACCCGTTCATCCAGGGGGAACACATCATAGTGGAGACTCCACACCAGCCTCTGCAATATCTCCAAAGTGACAGAATCCGGTTGGAAATGTGAGTAATTCCTGAATTACTTCCTGGATTCTGTCAATGCAAGGCTTTCCTGTGGAGGTCAGATATGGCCAAAACAAGAAGAGTACACTTGTGCAAGGTCTGGCTGACTTGCATGATTGTGCCAGAGAAAATTGTCTCGAGGACAAAAGCCTAAAAATCAAGGACAACATGGAGGCATACCTCAATTCCCCACACAAAGTCTTTGAAGAAGACAAGTGTGAGGGAAAAGCCCACTGTCTATGTGGATGGATGCTCTTACCATGTCGACAACAACGGGGAGAAAGAACTGGTGGCCGGTGTAGGGAATGCATGGGTGAAGGAGTTTCCAGAACCCTCCGCTGGATACAAAATTGGTCCCCGAAGTAGTCAGGTGGCAGAATTGATGGCTGTGTATCAAGCCATCCTCACTGCTGTCCAACATCAACTTCATGAACTGGTCATAGTCACAGATTCAGATTATGTACGGAACGGGTTTGTGGAACACCTTGTTAATTGGAAAACCAGAGGCAACAAACCATTGAAACATGGGAAGTTAATTCAAAACATTGATGATCTTGTCACAGTGAATGGGATGACCATCTACTGGAAAAAGATCCAGGGTCATTCCAAAGTAGAGGGACTAGACAAAACTGGAAATGACTTAGCTGATCAGCTGGCCAAAACTGGGGCCATCCAAGGGGATCTAATAGAGATTGAGTCCCTGTTGGGGGAAATCCAGGTCACTGCTATCACTAGGTGCCAGACAAATGCTCACAATGATCTTTCAACTGCACAATGGAGTAAGGAGACCCCAGATGCTGATTTGATTACGGCTCAGAAGGGGGATCCAATAATTGGGAAGTTTTACCAACACATTGAGGACCCGGTGAACTTTCCCCTGACGGATACCGATTACATTGGGAAAGAGGACCTTAGAGTGTTGATGAAATGTCCAAAAATGTTCCGAATCCAAGACGGTTTGTTGGTAAGGAAATCCCAAGCTGGCCATGGATAGGTGGTCATGGATAGGTGGTCCCCACCTCATTCCGAAGCCTGATGTTAAGTCAACCCCATGATGCGGCCACTGCCGGTCATAGGAGGTTTCACACAACAATTGAGATCTTAAGAGAGGTTGCATACTGGCCACACATGGGGCAGGACCTCGACCAATACTTGAAGGGGTGTCTTGTGTGTGCACAATTTTAGCAAACATCCCTCACACACCGAGCACCTTTCCAAAAGAGGGGTATGACATTGCCATGGTCAGATTTGCAAGTCGACTTCTTAGGCCCCGTGATTCGCTCCTCTAGGGGAAATAAGTTCATGTTGACGGTGACATGCTTATTTACTAAATGGATGGAATGTCTCCCGGCCCCAAACTGCAAGGCAGAAACAGCAACTGCCCTGATGATTAACCACATCTTTTCCTGATTTGGTCTACCTCAAAGGATTGAGTCAGACAGAGGTAGCCATTTCACCAGTGAAGTAACGAAAAAGATGTGGGAGATACTGGGGGTTAAAAGGAAGCTACACATTGCTTACCGACCGGCCTCTTCTGGAGCAGTGGTGAGATACAACCGAAACATTGTGAGCATCTTAAAAACGTTTGTGGCAGATTCTGGGCGAAGTTGGGATATCCGATTACCGCTTGTCTTAATGGCCATCAGATCTACCCCTTCATCTGCAACTAAAATGTCACCATTTGAGCTGATGACTGGGCGCAAGATGGTGCTTCCCCAGCATTTGCTCTACAGGACCCAAGAGCAGACATTAATCAATGCCTCCACAACACATGAGTATATTGAGTATTTGAGGAAACACCTTCAACATGCTTTTGCCTATGCTCAGCGGAATCTAGAAAGATCAGCTGAGAGTATGAAAACTACCATGAAAGAATACAATGTGGGAGACCGTGTCTATCTGTACAATTTCCAGAGGAACCAGGCCAAACAGTGAAAATTTCTGCCTACATGGAAGGGACCTTTTGAAATTGTAGACAAGAACTTCCCAGTCGCCTACAAGATCCGCATCCCCAAAGGCAGTTTGGCGGAAGGGGAAGACAAGTGGGTCCATAATAATCAGCTAAAGTGTTGCCATCCCAGGCACACTCTGCAGCAACTGGAGGAGTCCTCTGCAATACCAGAGGGGGCCGCTCCAGTGTAATTCAGTTCCAACCCTAAAATATCCCACATATAGTCTCTAAAATATTATGATTCTTGAATGCAAATGTCTCCTGATTATATCTTGTTTTTTTTAAATGAGAATGCAAATGTCTCTTGATTTATAAAATGTATATGCCGCCCCACTATATCGATAGTGGGGGAGAAATGTCTACGAATAGGTATTGCCGCTTTGCTTTGTCATCCTAGGAGAGATAAACCATGGAGACTGACCAAGGAGGACGACCCGGGGACTGGGAGCAAAGATCCAAGGGGTCCGGGGTACCGCCCAATATTCCCATCAGGACCGGCGAGGAGAACCGATCGATCAACCCTGATGGAGGAAAAAATGCTGCACTTTGGCATCTACGGAATCGGAAGAAGATGATGCGGACATCCGAGCGCGTGGATCAAAACATCCTTTGCACCCGACTCGAAATCAAAGTTCAGTCGGGCGGGGGGGCTTGTCGGGTGTCTTGACCCACGTTTGAATTATTAGGCTACAACATTTGGTGCTGTGGGCTTAGAAAATCCAAGATGGCAAAAAAGCCCACATTGCGTCAGAATCCAGGAAAACCATGCAGTTTTTGCACACACCAAAACCTTCCACCCACCAGTGCGAGCATGGTGGGTCAGAAGCACCATGAGTGAAACGTGGTGCCAAAGGAAAAACAGCAGTGCCTGTTTCTCTGAAATGCAAGCTAAAAATGCCTATTTTAAACATTGTAAGATATTCAAAAATCTCACTGAACACCAGCAGACATTTGGCAGAATGTAGTCTTGTGTGCATACAAAATCTGGAAAGATGAAGAGCCCAAAGCAATGTTTATAACAAAACTGGCTGAGCTGTGGATGTCAGCAGCTTAACTGAAATTGGATTTAAAACCACTAAAATTGAAATGTTTAAAATAAATGAGTGACCTACTTTTGAGTGTCACATAGGTTGCAACTGTTTAAAGGTCATAGTTGTGAACTTAGAATCAGCGATCTAGCTGCATGTGTAAACATTGTAAGTTTGATTTGAATGAAGAAAACTGGAACAAAAGTGACATTTAGCGGAAGCCTGGCTTGAAGAGATTGAATTCTGCCCGGCAACTACCCCCGACAGGAGTTGAAACTTGCCCAGCAACTGCATTTGCAGGCCTGGCTGCCTTCTGCTGTTCCCACCAAAAGGAGATTACACCTCTCTGATTGAATCAGGGGAGGAGCACCTGGGAGCAGGGAAACAGAACAATGAGCTTTCCCTGGCTCAGGCAAATGTTAAATTAGGGGGGTCGTAAATGGCTTCCTCTTGGAAGAATCTGGGAGGGGCAGTGCCTCTGTGAGCAACCTGAGTTGGAGGAAGTGGACAAACCAGTAATTCCACCATGTGCTTTGGGAAACCACACCCCTCTGAGCCACAGCATAATTTTAAAAAGATGGATAATTCATAGTACGGACTTGTCAAAAAGTATATAATTAATATCATTATTCTTGTGATTTTTCTGTGCACATTTTAAGAGGTTTTAGGACTCTGTGGTATGTTCTGGGGGTAGTAGCAGAAAATAAGGTATTACTCCGAATGTCTGTATGTTAAAAATCTGACACTTTATCATCTGATGCCCATATTCCTTGTGCATGTTTGTGTAAATTCTGGAAAAGTTTAGAGGTTGTGTTCTTGATGAAAAGGGCAGAATTCTGTCATAAGTGGACACAACATCTTGCAAAGACATGGATCGGTGGGTTTGGTGCTACCGAAAATATTTTAACTGGACATATAATATTAGAAAAATGGTACATATATAAATATGTATTTGGATCAAAAATAGATTTGTGTGCAAAATGACAAGGGGAGTGTTCTTTCTGTATGCCATAAAATTGATGCCTGATGACACTCCATTCCTTCCCACCATCAAGGGAGAGAGGAGAGCTTGGCCAATGATAAGTTGTGAGGGGCAGGCTTAGTTATGCCCACGCACACACCCATTTTCTAAATACATAAAAGGAACACAGGTTGAGCCTTCACTTCCCCCTTTCTTGTGAAGCGCTTTGCCGTACCAGACAATATCCAGAAGGACCATCTCCAGAACTTAGAATCCAGACTTCAGAACTTGTAGCAGAGAGGCCTGAACCACCAGCTAAATCCTTTTTCAGTAGGCCTCAAAATCTTTTGCAAATTATTCAAACAGCCGGGCTGAGCTGTTTTGATTCTGGCTAGAACCCTGTGCCAGTACCCAGAAAGCAGTGCTGTATCCAGAATCCACTTGATCCAGACCAGCAGAACCAGAGATCCAGACTGCCATGCAGTGCCGAGTGCCAGACCAGCAGAGCAGAGCTGACCCAAAGAGCTGGGACTTCAGAACCACCCGCCAGGAGTCCAGTCCAAACCTGACCAGACCTTGACGGCCTATTTCAAATTTATAGTGTGAGCACTCAGCTAGAACTGTGCCAGAACCAATCTCTTAGTCTATAATAATCTGATTCAAACCATTTTAACCTGTCCAGAACTGCATCATAGGAATCGTGTGTTCTTTCTGTCATTTCAAAGCTGTAAAAGTGTCATTTTTGTCATTCTTAAGTTTACTTTAATTTCGAGAAACTACCTCCACAAAATCGTCCGTATCTTTTAATCTGTACGTGCTAGGAACGGGATTCTATTTTAAAGCTAAGATTCTAAGCTTTCTGACAAGCCTAAAACTTTCTATTCCTTATAGTTATTCCGTAATCACGCTCTACACACACAACTAAATTGGCACGAATTGAAAAATTAGCGCCTGTCAAAAATAGCCGTCTTTTTCTCGCAACTGCTGAAATCCGTTTTCCCTCTGATAATCATTCCTGAATCATTGCCAGTGTGACCTGAACTAATATTAAATAGCTATCACCTACCCTGAACCTCCTACAGGGAATTAAAATCATTTTTAGCATATTTTTCACTCCTTTGCATACCCCATTTAAAAGTACTTTTGCCTGTGTTTAAAACCATCCCTGTTTCTCTAAGCTTGCTAGGAGGGAACTGAAATTCGTATTGCATTGTGATTGTATTCCTGAAAACTGTGTGCTTTACTTCCATCTCCTTATATTGCATAGGGGGGAGTGAATTGCCACAAGGGGAAAAGTGAACATTATCTCTTGTGAAACCCTATCAGTTTATTTCTGTACTGCATTTTTATTCATCATTGAATTTCCTTGAAATCATAAAAGTATTCTCAGCTACCTTATCCTCCCTATACTAACTCCTAAGTAATTAAATCAGTGTGCTATTGTAACATCATCCATTGTTGATCACTGTCATATGGCTAAGTGTGCTATCAAATATTAATTTATTCATAAAAGTGTGATATATATATATATATATATATATATATATATTGTTTACTTTCTCAATAAACCTTTTAAAGTGCAAAACAAACCTACTTCTTGGCTCATTGAGGTCAGGGGGATTCAAAGAGAGGGGCGTTATATAAGGGTTTATCATCCAGATTATAACTTGTCATAAAAATATATAAAAAGGGCTTCCCTTGGGCGTCCCAGATGAGGCACTGACTTAGTGGGATTGCTGAATTGAAGTCACTTAACAACAGTCTTGAACAAGAAATAACTTCCTCTTTCTTTGCTGCTCACAGCAAGAGATAAGTAATTTCTTGTTCAGAAGTGTTTATTTGCAGTGTTGGTTGATATTAGCATAACGCTGTTTGTACGAGCGTTTGTTGTGGTGTGTGTAGTATTAATGCTTGTGTATAATTTGCCTTGCGAATGATTCAAGCCGTTTTTTCTTGTGATATCCCCCTTCGTTGTTCACCGACTTCCTGCTGGCGTCGGTGTCAACAGAGATAACACAATCGTTACTTTTCACAGATCGTGATCTGTTAATTCGCAGCAGCGAGGAGAGGCAGCGCCACGATCATTTTACATTTTTTATTCGCCTCCCCGGCCCGGTATTAGTCGCAGGAGGAATACGTGCCTCCTTTTCTCTAGCTCCGACGCTGCACGAGCATTTCCGTTGCGAGAGGAACGATTAATGCGAGTGTGAGCGCCGGAGCAAGAGGAGCCTAGTGAATGACACAATCAATATCAATATCAATTCTAAAAAAAAAAAAAAGAGGAAAGCTAGCAGTATCCATAGCATATAGCTTGGCCTGCTGGTAACTAGTATGATCCTGCCAATACAGCTGCGCCTGGAAGATATGGAAGAGCGCATGAGGGAGCTTTCTCCTAAGGGAGGAAAGAGGACACAGAAAAGGAAACACCTTACTCAAGGGGGAAGTAGTCCGGCTTGTAAGGGCAAAAGCTCTCTGACCCCCCCGAGCCAATCGATTCCTGCCACAGCTGCCCTATCTGACGCCTTCTCCAGGCTGAAACAAGCCTTCATGACAAGGAAGGTAACCCCTTCCTTGGAAAGCCCCTCTACGCCACAGGAAGGAAACAGGGGTGTTAGACCCTCAAGCCCGGAGGTAGAAAATCAGGGCATTGTAGATGGAGTAAATCCGAGAACATATGATGATGAATCATCACACTCTTCTTCAGAAGATGATACAGAGAATTGGGATTCTAAACCCTCAACCTCGGGGAGTGCGGCAGTCCCGATCCCCAAGGGAATTTCCGGGGAACAGCACCCTACCGAGGGGATGTTCGACCCGGAAGATTTTATACATCCCAGGTCCACGGACTGGGAACCATCAGTCATTACAATGGACTATATGTTTAACAGGCTGCATAAGCCTCTAGAAAAAGAGATCTGAGCAAGGCTCAGAGCGGAATGTCCATGCCCTGGAATACCACACAAAGTGGCTATGACACCAGAATCGGACTCAAAAATGATCATATTCATAGCGAAACATGTGAAAGACCCTAGAAAGTGTATAGATAGAGCCTGGAAATCCTGCCAGGATAACCTATTGGATGTGGCTGGGCCTCTCACAAAAATATTGGACCTGGCAGAGGGAGCCTCCACCTCCTCAACTTCGATCGATCCAGCTATTCTCTCTGGTTGGGCCCAAAGAGCCATTTGCCTACTGGGAAATCCATGCTGCGCTATTTCCACTAAGCGCAGGAACGGCATACTATTGAAGATTTATGCAAAGCTGGCGAAATTAGCAAAAACGGAATCCGGTGCCGTTGTGCAGGGGCTACTATTTGGCGATCCTTTTATGAAGGAGATGTCCAAGTTTGTTGGCACTTTCACTGCACTGGATAAAGACCAGGCCTCTATCAAGAGGGTTTTCTCCACTAAGGTTTTCTACAGGGCCGGTTGAGGGCGAGGTCACTCTTCCAGACGTTATGCATTCAACAGAAGACCTCATTACCAGCAACAGAACACCTGGCAAGATCGTACCGGTACCTTTTTCCCCTCCAGACGACGTAACAGAGGCCGCTACTGGAGGAGAGGACCGAGGAACGGAGCACAACAACCTGCAGGTCAGTCTAATGATTCCAGTGCCAGCGCCACTCACACCCATTGGGGGGAGGCTAACATTCTTTTCAGAAGCCTCAGATGGTTTGTCAGGAGACGCCTGGGTCAGAGATGCAGCGCGCGGACTGCGACTGGAATTCTTTGAAAAACCTTTCCAGTTCAGTCCTCCTGTTCCGATAATAATGTCAGAGCTAGATCAGAGAGGACTAGACAGCGAGATTCACAGTCTATTCCAGAAGCGAGCAAATCGATCTTGCTCGACCCCAGGAGGTTTTTTCAGCCCAATCTTTCTAGTGCGCAGAAAAGAGAAGGTAAGGCCCGTGATAAACTTGAAAGCGCTCAACAAGTTCATAGTCTACCGCCATTTCAAGATGGAAGGCATCCACATGCTCAGGGATCTTCTCATGCCAAACGATTGCCTGGTACGTTTAGATCTCAAAGACGCTTACCTCGCGGTGCCAATTCATCCGGAACATGTAAGCTATCTAAGATTTTCTTGGAATCACAAAGATTGGGAGTTTACGAGTTTACCATTCGGTCTCTCTTCAGCTCCCTGGGCATTTACCAAGCTGTTAAGACCCGTAGTAGCTCCCTTAAGAGAACGAGGCATCCGCCTGATAATTTACCTGGACGACATTATTATCATGGCTCAATCTCAAGAGCGAGTGCAAGAGCAAACCAGGCTGGCAATAAATTTGCTTCACAGTCTTGGCTTCCTCATCAAATGGGAGAAGTTGATTCTTTGTCCTTCCAGGAATCTAGAATTTCTCAGGTTCATCGTAGACACCCAGAGTTTGCATCTTCGCCTTCCAGCTGCCAAGATACATTCGACCAAAAGAGAAATTCGCAGGCTCCTTCAGAGGGACTTAATCTCGCTATGAGAGCTAGCAAGAGTAATAGGCCTTCTGTCCTGATCCATTCAAGCAATCTTTCCGGGTCCCTTACATTATCAGGAATTGCAAAGATTGAAAGGCCAACACCTGAGACGCAGTCTTTCCTATTCTCAACGATTGACACTGTCACTTCAAGCGAGGACAGAACTGAATTGGTGGCTATCGCACATGGAGGCTTGGCACGGCAGAGCCATCTTCGGTTCCACTCCAGATATCATCATAGAATCAGATGCCAGTCGTTCAGGATGGGGAGCAAGATGTGGCACAGCAGCCACAGGAGGGACTAGGTCTCCACAGGAGCTGGAGATGCACATCAATTGCCTAGAACTTCTCACAGGTTCTTTCGCAGTACGCTCTTTTGCCAGAGACAAAGTGAGCTGCTGCATTCTGCTAAAGATGGACAATGTATCTGCCGTAAGATACATCAATCATCTAGGCGGTACCAGGTCTCGTCCACTAGCAGAGCTCGCAAAAGATTTTTGGCATTTCAGCTTGAATCATCAGATTTCAGTCACAGCAGAATACCTGCCAGGTCTCAAGAACGTAGTAGCGGAATGGCACTCCCGCCATTACTCCGATTCCAGTGATTGGAGTCTAGACAAGAACATATTCCTCCATTTACAGCAGTACTGGGGCCCGCTGTCCATAGACCTTTTTGCGTCTCGGCTCAACACTGTTTTACAGCTGGAGACCAGACACGGCAGCCTCAGCGACAGACACATTCCTGCAGCCTTTGACACAGGGGATTCTCTACGCGTTTCCCCCCTTCTCCATGATAGCGAGGACCCTGGCGAAGGTCTGTCAGGACAAAGCAGAACTGGTCCTCATAGCCCCAATATGGCCTTCTCAGACTTGGTATCCAGTCATTCTGGAACTTCCCATGGATTCTCTAATCCTTCTACCCCAGTATCAGGATCTCCTATTAGATCCGTGGGGTCAAGCTCACCCCCTGCTTGTTTCTGGGTCAATGACACTAGTAGCTTGGAGGATTTCAGGGCAAGATGGAGAACACCAGGAATGTCCACCAAAGCAATTAATCTCATTGAGGAAAGGTGGGCCCCGGCTACACGCAAACAATATTACAATTCCTTCAATACATGGAGAGCATGGTGTCAGGACAGGAACTTGCATCCAGTTTCAGCCTCTAGAAGAAATTCTAAATTTGTTAGCTTCCCTAGTAGAAAGAGGCCTTGCTTACAGAACAGTAAACGCATATCGATCAGCGATCTCCGCAGGCCACAATTTCATACAAGGGGCTCCAGTTGGAGAACATCACCTAGTTTGCAGATTGTTGAAAGTACCTCCTCCGTCCAGTTATTACAAACTTTGGGACGTTAATAAAGTACTCAATCTTTTGCCAGCTAACGAAGAGTTATCGCGTACGGCACTCTCCGTCAAGCTTACTACATTGCTTTGTCTCGTCTCTTGCAGGAGAGTATCGGACATTAGAGCTCTAGATCTAGACGGAAGGTCCTTTTCCCCTGACGGTATCGTTTTTCATATAAAAAGAAGAACTAAATGCGATTCAAGAGTGATCTCGTACCCAGCCTTTAGAGAACAACCCAAACTATGCGTGGTTCTGTGTTTAAAGGCATATGAAGAAGTGACAGCTCCGCTCAGATCCACTCCGGACGGGTAACTTCTCATAGCTATTCGCAAACCACACAAGGCAGTCTCAACCCCTACCTTAGCCCGCTGGGTGCGCTGGATGTTAACCGAAGCTGGGATCGATACACTCCACTTCGGAGCTCATTCAGTCAGAGGCGCCATGGCCTCAAAAGCCTTTCAGATTGGCATTCGTCTGGAAGACATCATGAGGATGGCCGATTGGGCAGGTGAATCGGTCTTTAAAGAATTCTACTTAAAACCAGTGGAACAACCTGCCTCGATAGTGGTAAGTAAGCTTTGAACAAGCATAATATGAGCCTCCGGTCTTGAAGTAGAATAAAGATTTTCCATAATAACTTACTAAAAATTCTTGATTCTATTAAAGACATGGAGGTGAGCATTATCCCACCCATCCAAGAAAAGCATATTGCATGCTGCTTAAGAATAACTCTGACATTGTTTCAATCTGTCGAGCTAACTTCATATATTGTGTAACAATAATAAGATGCTTTTTTCTCCCACCCCCTTAAGGGAGCTAGGGTTGTCATACGCAAGAGTTATTATATTTTTATTTTTCTTTGACAGCATCTACAGACAAGTCCACCTGATGTGCGTGCCAACAGATCCTTTCATCTGGTTAAATGAAGTTTAGATCTCTATTATCAAAATCAGCAAGTTTGCAGCCTCGAAAGAGGAAGTTATTTCTTGTTCAGGACTGTTTATGGGACCATCTGAGTATCCATTGGAGGGACAGTACCACGTGACCAAAGACACAGATGACCTTTGAAGCATCATGGGACTTGAAGTTTTTCACGTTATTGTGTTAATATTGTGAACTTTTTATGTATTTTGAACAAGTTTTATGTTACATATTTTACCTATACACTTTAAAATGACCTTTGTTATATTAAGTGCATTGAAGGGCCTAGCCAGGGATGAATCCATACATTTTCTATAGAAGGAAAGAGAGTTCCATGTCACCCTAGCATATAACGATATGAGAGCTAGCTTGTATCTTATATCATACATCGAGGCCCCTGTGGTAGGCACAAGATTCTCCTCCAGAAAAGGCCTTCAAGCTTTGACCAAACCGAAAATGCTGTTGCAAAGAAAGCTTCAGAGCAATAGGTGAGAATGGCCACTGTTTTTATTTTTATAAATGTCAACTAGCAGCTTTAAAGAAAAATAACAATACCTTTTGAGTATGATTGGGACGTGCACAGCCAAGCTTTTAGTTTTCATCCTCAACTGTGTAATTCTCAGTGCATTGTTCATACTAATGTTCAGCAACATACCCAAATAGGTAAACGTATGTACAACATCAATTGACTCACCTCACCCAAGTTTCTGTTTTCAAATGATTGACTTGCACCCTTTGCAATATCATAATCTTAGTCTTTGAGATATTAATCTTGAAATAATTGTCATCTAAGTATGTAAGGAAAGTTTCCAATTTCTGCTGTAGGCCTATTGGAGTCTGGCTAATCAAGACCAGATTATCAGCAAAGAGCAAACTACCATTCAGACTTGGCGGAAATGTGCGGGGCTTCTCCAAGAATAGAGAAATATCTGATAGGAAGAGGTTAGAAAGTGCTGGTGCTAAAAGACATACTTGTTTTGAACCCCTCATCGTTATGCTAGTTTTTTTATCTTGATTCCCCCGCCCCTGTTTAGCCGTACCCTCAGAGAGGGCTCAGTGTAGAAAGCCTATATTGCTTGTAGCAATTCAGGCAGGCAACCCCATTTTCTTAGTTTAGACTGTAATAAGACCCTATCAACAGAATAGAACACCTGCTCCGGGTCCATGAATGCCAGATAGTTCTTCCCCTTTCTCATTATCGAATTAAAGATGTTTAATATAAACGCGTTCGACTCATCCCAATTCCCCTAACAAACCCTGACTGGAAAAAGTCATAATGACCAGTACTGGAAGCCCAGTCCGTCAATCTTGACAACAACAAATTTGCAAAGATGTTTCCCACAATATCAAAAAGAAGAGTGATAGGGTGGTAGTTCTTTGGATTCTCCCTAGCACCATTCTTGAAGACAGGGACCACAATCTAAACCTTCTACAAGGCCGGTATAACTCTTACTTTAACAATCCGTGTAAACAACAGGAATACAAACTCCACCCATTCGTTAATATGTGCCTTGAGCATCATGTTTGTAATACCATCTGGACCTGGGGCCCCTGTAGTGCTAGCCCTTCCTATTAGATCGTACAATCTCTCCCTGTTGAAATTACATTCCCACTGGGGATTTGACTCCCCACATTGATACGAACATTTGGGCAGTCGAACAAAGCTGAGAAGTGACTAACCAATTTTTCTTCCACCACTGCATTAATCAATAGAGCTTCTCTTGGAGTCCCCACTGCATTAAAAAGCTGCCAATCTTGCGCACATTTTTGCTCTGCATTTTTGACAGCATAGTTTGTGCCTCATTTAGAAGGATAGCATGCTTAAACCTCTTGAGACAATTTTTGTATTTCTACCTCCTCATTTTCAAAAGAGTGTGCATGCTACCCCCTCCCACTTGTTGATTTATTTTAAAATCAACCTGAAGGCGTTTCTTTTGCAAGACTGCCTCATAATGATATGTTTGTTTATGAGCGTACCCAATACGCTTACCCCAACCCTTGTGGAAACAAAGTCAGTTAGTAGAAGTGACTAGTCAATAAAGGGGCAGCAATTATACATTGATTGATAATGTATTGTTCTAGTTAGCCTTTGATTTAGTTTAAACATAGTCTGTGCTGGGATAAAAAGGTGATGACAGCCTTGATTGATGTCCAAAGCAAACATATTAACTGGTGGCGGGCAAATATTAGAAATGGACCAAGTCAATTGCAATATGTCATGGTCACTATTAGATGTTGGGAGGACCTCAAATTGAGTGACCTGGGGTAAGAAGTTGCTGCTAACGAAGATGTAGTCCATAATCACACTTTTATTACCAGACTTCCATGTCGTGTGGCTTGGAATATCACCTGTGATTTTTCCATTTAACATGTGTAAATTCATGTTCAACGCAACTTCCCCCATAATACTTTTCTTTTGTGCAGAGACCTCTGCCTTGTGGACCCCCCACTTTCTAAATTGATTGTCTCCTCTAAACCAGGAATATTGAAGTCACCACAGACTATTGTAGAAAAATCTTGTAAAGAATCACAACAATCAATCTATGTATTGATAAGAGCATATATTCAATCCTGATCCTTAACCCTCTTTGGTTTACAATAAAAGTTACATAAAACCAAAGGCCTGTGTGTTGGTTGCCCTTCTGATTTCCTTGCCATAATCAATATCTGTACAAACGGATTAGGACATATTTCCTCCACTACCCAAAGTTCAACCTCGATTTTTACAGCTATCGTACGATGAAGGTCGCCGCCTCACCCATTGGGGAACCTTATTCATGTAGATAGAATAGGCTTCTAGTAGGGCTGGCGTCACCTGCCAAGTTTCCTGTAGGCATACACTCCCAAAATATTCAAACAGGAGGTCACCCCTCATGAAAAGATGAAGTAAACTTCTACAGTTCGTTGACGCCAACTTAAAATCCACTTGGTTTGAGGGATCCTCCAGTTAATTCTCCCACCGGTTTGGGACTAGTGCCCCAGGTAACCAAGCTCATGAACCACACTGGTCGTTGAGGTCAGTTTCCTATTCCATACACTCAACTCTCCTTCTTGTGTCGTTCCTCCCATCTTTGACTCGGGAGAATAGCTCAGGGGCAATGTGCTCGCCTTGGAAACAAGACAACACGGAGCAACACAGACTCGATCCCCTGATGCGCGCGTATTAAGCACGTTATAAATAACCTATCATATCATATAGTTATTTTATAAGATGAGGTTTTAGGTGCCATGTGGATCTGTTTTAAATTTGGACCTGTGACCCTCCCATTATGTGATTTGTGTGTATTGCTTAACCAATTGAGCATGCATACTGGTTTTGTGAATGCCTTTTATCTGCTTGGAGCAGAGTGTCAAGGGCTTAGGTGGTTTGAGTGAATGTTTTGCTGGCGTGAGTGTTGAGGTTTTTTTTCCTTGCAATTGATTTTTGACTAATCTATTTTAGTAATTTCGATCCATGTGTTAAGTGTTGTTTTGTGTAAGTTGGGACACCTCTTGCACTCTTGTTATGTTCATTTTACAGCATGTTTTATAGATTTTCCGTAAATTGCAGAATATGTTTCTGGAATTAATGCAGGTAGTGCAGAAATGATATTTTTCCCACATGCAGGTTCATCTCTGATTTTCATGAGCTGATCTGTAGTGGGGAAGTCAGGGCTAAAGTGAGTTTTCAAAGAGGAATTGCCATAGCATTTCGGTCCTGGACTGCCCATGTGGGCGGGACAAAGACTGATATGCAAATGGATATTTCCCATCTGTGAAAAGTACAGTGAGCAAAAAGTGTGTGCTGCAAACTCTCATCTCAGAACAGGTTATCATGCCATGTTCTTTCTGGAGAGGAGCGCCTGCTAACTTTTTTGAAATACTTGGCTGGTTGATCACCCTGAGTTACCTGGAGGCAACCAGACGTGGACTCCCTGCTCACTGTGCTCAGAGAGGCACGGCTTCACCTCACTGATGAGGCTCAACAAGGCTGAAAAACGTGTATGGGGTTGCTGTTGGTACTCTTGTTCAGAGAGGAATTGCCATAGCATTTCGGTGCTGGGCTGCCCATGTGGGCGGGACAAAGACTGATATGCAAATGGATATTTCCCATCTGTGAAAAGTACAGTGATCAAAAAGCGTGTGCTGCAAACTCTCATCTCAGAACAGGTTATCATGCCATGTTCTTTCTGGGGAGGAGCGCCTGCTACCTTTTTTGAAATATTTGCAAGGAACTTGGGGTTGGTCACCCTGAGTTACCTGGGGGCAACCAGATGTGGACTCCCTGCTCACTGTGCTCAGAGAGGTACAGCTTCACCTCACTGATGAGGCCTAACAAGGCTGAAACACATGTATGGGGTTGCTGTTGGTACTCTTGTTCAGAGAGGAATTGCCATAGCATTTTGGTGCTGGACTGCCCATGTGGGCGGGACAAAGACTGATATGCAAAGGGATATTTCCCATCTGTGAAAAGTACAGTGAGCAAGAAGCGTGTGCTGCAAACTCTCACCTCAGAACAGGAAATCATGCCATGTTCTTCATGGAGAGGAGCGCCTGCTACCTTTTTTGAACTAAAGTGAGTTTTGGTTGTGTCAATAGGAAGGTGTGGTTCATTATAAACGCTAACCATTGTATAGAGACAAGCCTGGTAACATTCGGGCTCCTGTTCGGACCTTAACAGGGACACAAATAAGACTCAGCCCAAAAGGGCATGATAATAATAGCAACAGAAAAGATTGGCAAAAGCTGGAAGAATATTTATAAACAACCGCAGAAACACTCGGTACCCAAGGTAAGCTGACTTGCTTACACCTTATTAACAGAGCGTTCAGCTAAAACCACATCTCAACTGCATGGTGTTCCTCCTGTGCGCCAGCAGCTTAGACTAACTATACCTCTCCCATCCTTAACTCCTCAGATCCACAGAAGTTTACTCATTCGAAAACAAGAAGTAAGAAAAAATGTGTGTAAATAGCTAAAAGCAGAATGCAAAATATGTGTGTCCTAACTATAAAATGTATACACTAAGATGTGAAATGTGATACAAATTCGACACACAATCCAAAGTAAAGAAAGTGCCTTGAAAAAGCCCAAGGAAGGGGCGAAACCATAGCATGTGCAAAGAAATGGTGGCACAAAGGTTTTTTTATATATTAAAAAAATAACATCTCTCACTGGCACAAATGCTCTATAAAGAATAACACATTTTTCACCAGAAAAAAATCACCACTAATAACAAAAGGAAATACAAAAAGTGAATTAACTTGTGTCTCTATGTTGAATGTGGAACAAACTGAACAAACACTAGGTGAAGTAATTTGTGTTTATAATATGAATGTGGAACAAAATGAATAAAGTGCAATTACTGTAGGAAAAACACTAACAAGTGTGTACCTCAAAATTATTACATGATTTGGGAACCTGTAGGGACAGTTGAATTTAAAAGCGCTAAAGCTCGCATAGGAAAACACCTCCACCTATGTTAAGGTAAAGGCCTGTTTTTGCGGGTATCATTTAAAGTAGGCACATTTTGCCTCTGTGGATAGTTAGAGTGGGATTCTCTCCTGTGGAAGGAACATTTGAATGTTTGGTGCTGAAGAAGGGTGGTTGGAGAGAGAGCATTTATATACAGTGTGCCCGCTTAAAGAATTGGTTTGTTGGGTTGTTTGTATCGTACGCTTTTAGTGACACTTTGTTGGATTCTAGGCTACATGGCCTGTAGTTTGGGATGGGATTTTGAAGATGGTGTTCCCTCTGAAACATCAAGTGTGATTCTTTGGTGGAGTGGTACATCTCACTTGTATGCCTGAGCTTTTCTTAGTTTTCCCAGAATCTCTGTTTCCTTTTTGTGCAATGGGGAGCTGTGTGTGTGTGTGTGCTGTTGATGTGGGATGCATGTTGGTGAATGGTTTTCCTTGTGGTATGTGTTGCTAAGTGGTTGGTTGAACTGAACTTGGTTCAAATTGGGTTCCATTCTTTGCAGCTGTTTGTTGTCCATTTCTGTCACTCCAGTGGGGCACGTGGTCGGGGTATGTCCGCCCTGATGTTTGGTTTTGTGATCGAGAGTGGCAGACTCAAGACCTGGAGTGGCGGACCAGGTAAAAGGTTTTCTGTACTGTTTATGAGGGTTCAGTGTATTGTGTTTGTAGCCCACTGTTGCAGCGGGTAGTGTTTGGGTGTGGCAGGCCTACTCTCAGAGAGTGGCAGCATCAGACGGGAGGTTCCTTGTTCCCTGAGTTGGTGCAAGAAGTTGGTTTTTCTATGTGGACATGCTGGTGCTTTCTTATTTTTGGTCATGAGATATTCTTTGGTGCTTGCTTCAGGTTTTTTGTTGAAAAGAGGGAGATGTTTTATATCCTCTTTCCCTGTATGTATGAGTGAATTAGGTCACTAAGAGAATGTTGAGTGAGAGGTTGTAATGTGTACGTGTGAAGCTGGTTCCACTCCAGGTAGTTGGAGAATGTAAGCCTGGGTGGTGGGTTCCCTCTGGGGCTCTGGGTCTCTGTCCCTTATGTAAGCTCCTCCCTTTTACGCCTGCTCCACTTCATCCCCGGGCTCCATGCGCCACGCATCCCTGATGTGCGTGGCCCTTCGCATACTTCATGGCGCTGCCTCCACACCCTCCATGCCCCTTCCATCCCTGTAGGTTGATCTGCGTGTTCTCAACTTGTGTGGCCCCTTGCACTCTCGTAAGTGTGTGTGCTTCTGCCCCTCCATCCTTGGCATGCCCCTCTTTTGCGTGGTCCCATGTGATCTGCGATTGCATGGTTCATTCATTCCACTCCTTGAGCTTTCTCGTACCACGTGTGCCTCCGCGTTCCTTCTGCTCACTGCCTGCCCACCCACTATGCATCCTCAGCTTGCATTGTCCCTCACAATCCATGCCCGTGAGATCCAGCACCTCCTACGCCCTCGGCCACCTTGCGCCAGCGTGTCCTAGTCCAGGGTTCCCACACGATCCTTGTTTGCATTGGATCCTCACACCCTTCATCCTTGATGGCTAGCCTGCTCCTCACAGCGATAGTACTTGATTGCTGGTCTGATCCACACTGTGTTGGGCTCTGACTGCTGGCCTGCTCCACACTCGGATGGCATTGTTATCACTGGCCTGCCCCACACTGTTAAAATTGTCATCACTGGCCTGCTCCACACTGTGATAGCTTGACTGCTAGGCTAGCACCCCTCCGATACCCACCCTACTGAGTCCTAAACCATCCGACAACCAAACGCCCATCGCCCCCCCCCCCACCCTCCTAGACACCCTGGACAGTGCGTAGGTTAAGGAAACACCTAACCCATTGCATCAACAAAAGGACAAACAGCACCCGAAAGCACCCTAATATAATCATTAGAGGAAGCACCAATACTCTCCTAGCACTAGACACCACTGATGACCACTTTCCCTGTTAACTCTGCACCGAGAACCAAAATGCCATGACTCGGAAATGGACGTTGACAAAGAGAGCTGGATCATGCAACAATAAGCACAGACAAACAAACCCAACTGTCCCAAGTAGAAGCGACATCGAATACAGGAAACACCCCGCCAACCAACACTACCATCAGAACAAACACTGTAAGAGAAAAATCCTTATATCTTACACCTTACCTCACGACAACCACAGAGTCTCGATACCTCAACGACACTGATACCTTGAGACAAATAAAGAATCACCCCAAATGACTGGAAAAAATACGGGAGTACCCTAGAAGAGAGTGGGAAGACTCCAACCCCCTCACTCCATTCATCACAAGAACAGAAGAGAACTATTGATATCCACAACAGACAACACAAGACGATGAATCTCTAGTAAACAACAACCCAACCGCTAACCTAACAGACCAATTCAATGAAGAAGATGTGTTCGCTCAACCAATCGGCATTACTAGAGAAGCACTGCGATCGAACAGCCAAGCTACCAATCTAGCAAACCCCCTCAATGAAGAAGCAGCCTTCACTGATCTTCATCTTCATCCAATAAACATCAACAGAGAAACACCCAGACTGAACAATTATAAACCAAAACAAAGAACTAATAAACAAAACCACACCCAAAAGATCCACTGCAACCTAATCAATGCGAGGTCGATGTCCAAACATGCCACCAAAATCTATGACCTACTATGTGACGGGGTATAGACATCCCATTTATAACAAACATGGCTAGATGACAATTACAAGATCACCCCCAACCACTGCCTGCCTGATAACTTCAAATGCGTCCAAACAAACAGAAAAACCAAAAAAGAGGGGGGACTGGAAATCATCCACAAGGAACACCTGGCTATCAAATTGGAAGATCCATTAAACATTGATAAATGTGAATCCTTAGTCCTAAGCCGAACAGTAAACCCCAAAACAAACCTGAAATTCATAATGATATACAGATCGCCAACATTTGATGCAACCTTCGTGGACGCCTTCACAGAAGCAAGCACAACCCTAGCCATCGAGCACAATCATCTGATCGCCCTTGGAGATTTCAATATCTGGCTCGATGAAGAAACCACAACCACACAAAAATCTCTAACCAACCGACTAGCAGCAATGAATCTACAACAACTAGTCAAAGGAGCAACCCACTCGACTAGGCACACACGCAATTTTTGCCAATAGAAAAATCATTACCACAGCACCCACAATCCAAATATTCTGGAGCGACCACCTCATCATTCCCTTCGTAATCACACTAACCAGCCCGATAAACAAGCGACAAGACAAACAGACCATGTGATCATACTACTGTGCACCAGGACCCCCAACCAGCCCATAGAGCTGGAGATTGCCCAATTGCACTTTAAGATGGAATAGCAGCACTGTGAGATGGATGGGGATGCAGATTAATACTCAAGCATCAAATCAATAATGACAACTCAACGGTTTGGCAAAGGGAGTCAGTTTAATGACAAGTACAAAAAACGGGGAGTTTCATGAATATCAGCGGATGCATGATCTTCCCTCTCCTTCACAACTCCAACGAACTTCATAAGAAATACATCGTCATCACTGATGTTTCACGCTTAAAAGTTGGCATGCAATTCTATTGGTTCTAGGAAGGTAACTTTAATATAGTTACTATATCTGTATATGGTAACGGAGTGAGGGGATTGGGTAAACACTGTCAGGTGTGGCATCTAAGTCCTTCCTTCAAAAATGGCTACTGTAGACGTCACTAAAAGTACGACATCCTATTGGTTCTACTAACTATAGGACCCTAGGTTACTTGGTCCACTATTATTGGGTTGGTACCAACCCCACTCATACTTTTCCACTTTGTCTAGCAGCACGTAGAACGGTCGGCCAGGTGCAGGGTGCCCCCCAGCTCCCTCGGCATTCCTCCAATTATTGTTACAATCAATCATCACTTTAGTGGCCATGAGTTACACTCACCTGGCTCCCACAGGGGCGTCGGTCGGACCCGGACAGCTGCGGTCTCCACCCACGTGATGCGTAGTGCAGCGATGACTGACTGGATCTGCCCTCCTAATCTTGTCTGCTTAACCCTTAGAAATATTCTCCTGCAAGTTGAGAGATGATTTAGCCACTTGTGGATTCAAGTGATGGCACCCCCACAGTCCTCCCCAACTAAGCACCTCCAAAATGCCCTCACAGCAATCTCACCTTATATTCTTGAAAGATGAGCTCTCCATTCTGCGTGGATTTGAAGGCGCGCGTCGATTCCAGTTACTTCACTGGTTTAAAGGCTCGGGAGAGTTCCGGAGAGTATTGACTCTGAGGTTCCTGGTGAGGACCAGTAAGTATTAAGTTCATAGAGTTCAATAAGTCTGATGTTCACTCTTGTTCCCCCCTTCCTTTATTGTCTTGCAGCTGGCTTGTGAAAAGATGCTCTTGTGGCAGCTGTTGGCGCTCAGGTAAGAGTCTGTATTAACCGGCGCTGTCCGGTAAATGTTGCACGAGGAAAACGTGTGTTTTGTCTCTCTTTACAGATGCGGCACATGAAAATATGGAGAGGCACAAAAGGATGCCTCCAGTGGTAAATCAGGTAAGTCTATGGTGGTACGAATTATATTTGTTGGTTCCCTCGGCTCACCTTGTGGTTTTCTTTTGTCTCCTAGGTGCTGAAATTCGGCGAAGAAATGATGGAGGCAGCGCCGACCCAAAGGATGCTGTGAAGACTGGTGAGTATGGCGCGGCGCTGCAGTTGGAGGTGCGGCGCGTGCAGAAATGATGTTATTTACAGGTCCGGAGACAAAATGGATCCAGAATCAAGTGTGGTATAGAAATAAGTATGTTTTCTAACCTTGTTCCTTTCTTTCCTCTTTGTTTTAGGCGGTCCGGATTCGAGGCAGGCTTGGCAGAAGACTGGATGCAGGCTGCAGGCACGGTGAGTGTTACGCTGCTGGATGCAGAATAACGCGAAGCATGTGTTGCTGGTCGGGTGTGGTTTAAATAGCCTCAAAAGTAGTTCCAGGTAAGAAGTCCCTAGAACCACACCCGAGTAAAAAATAGTCCCTGTACAAAAATAGTCCCTTTCAGGCTTCATGTTGGATTGGAGTCATTTGCAGCATGGTCTGCCTGAGGTAAGTAATGACTATGAGTCTGGCGCCTTAGGTGCCAGACTGATTCCTACTATGAGCCTGGCGCCTAAGGCGCCAGGACTGAACCCAGATAGCCCCTAGCCGGGGCTGCTGAGGTTTTATTAAATGTCTAGATGCCTGCTCCTGGGGCTGATGGGCTTGGTCTGGATGCCTGGGGGTAGGCATCATGACACCATGTGTCAATTATTTCACTGTGGTTGGCCTCGAGACTGCATCTCCTGTCTGGAAAAGTTCTGATATCTTCGCCTGGCCAACTGCATGCATAGGTGTGAAGGTCTCACTTCTTCTCGCTCTGCTGGACACGTGATTCAGACACCGTGACATCGCCTTCTCCTCCCCGTAATTTGTGTATTTGATTTTCATTTTGCCCACCACCTGCCTTCTGTTTCTTATCTTGACCTTTCTGAGCAGGATATTCTGTTCCTTGCTTCATTAATTGTAGCTCTTGCACATCTTTTTCAGCTGATATGACCTCGGCTTTTTGGCACGATTTGTCTCTGCTGAGCTTCGTTTCAGCCTTTTATTCTTGATTTGTCAAATATGAGCTCTCTTCATGTGGCCTCTAGTAACCTTTGGTTGATTTTGCTTCTTATGCATAGAGGAAGTATACTTATATAACGTGCTTCTTTTGAGGTAGATGTATATAGGTGGCGCTTGCCTCAATGTATCTTACTACTAAGCATAGCAAGCCACACAATTGTCATAGCTTTCTTGCCGTTCCAAGCATATGTACATGCGTAAATCGGTCGAATATCTTTGTTATGTTCATTGTATAAGCTTCTCTCATTTGACATCGTCCTTTCACTCTAGGTTCACAATGTCCCTTATCCATGGTGTTTCGTCTCTTTACGTCATTCTCAGGTCGGCATCGCTTCTATATGTGAGTCAGTCCGGGTTCTTGTGACATCACCATTCGTCTTCCATTAAGAACTTTTTGGCTTCTTCAGGGACTGTACTCAAACGATCTTCATTTCGTTTCATTTGTTGATATGGTTTTCTCAATGGGTACCTTACTGTCCATGTTTTCTTTGGTGTCGGTACTTCAATAGGTGCCGTTCATCTGATAGGTGCTGGACAGAGCCCCACTGCGGCTCTGTGCTGGTTTATTTGCTCACCATATGTCACATACTTTGGCGTAATCGTTCCTGGTACTTCAAAATGGACAGTTGGAGTGTGGGCCATATTTGGGACCTCCTCTACACTACGGAACCCACCGACCCTAACGAAGAACGCCTGAACAAACCACAAAACTTCCCCAAAATATCAGTGGAGACTTTCATCAAACTGGTAAATCAAAGCAACAAAACAGGTTCTCCTGAGGAACCTTGCCCACCGGACATTTACAAATCAATCCTCACATTAGGAACTCCCATGGAATACCACAGGAATGTCCTCAACCTTTCAATCTCAACAGGGTAAGTTCCACAATCCTTCAAATCAGCGTACATCAGACCGCTACTACAAGACACAGCTAGAAATATAGAGGGCCTTTCCAACTACAGACCCATCTCCAACATCCCCTATACAGCCAAATTGCTCGAAAGGTACATATGCAAAACAACCCAAGATTTCATAGAAGAGCACTGCCTACTAGAGCAGGCAAAAGTTAGTTTCAGACCAATGAGAGGAATGGAATCGACTCTCCTCCATTGGTTTCAGACCAATGAGAGGAACAGAATCAGCTCTCCTCTCAATATGGGATGACCTAAAAGTAAACACAGACAACAGTACGGCCATGATACTTCTTGACCTCTCGGCAGCATTCAACACAGTTAACCACGACATCCTCATCACAAGAGTAAAACAATTGGGAATAAAAGACACTGCCCTACTCTGGATCAAATCCTTCCTAACAAACAGACCAGAAACTATATGGATGAAGCCTTTCAAATCCAACACAGGAGAATCCACATGCGGCATACCACAATGATCATCATTCTCCCCATTATTATTCAACTTCTACATTTCCCTGCTGATCAAAATCATAAAAAGACACAGCCTCACCTGCTACAACGATACACAAATAGTATTCAAAATACAAGACCCTCAAGAAGAAAACACAACTCCTTCATGATGTATTCAATTGGATGAACTCTAACTACATTAAACTCAACCCAGGGACGACAGAAATAATGTTCATCACAAAAAACGGAGGAGACAAACAATACATCCACTGGCCAAGTGAACTCAGTACAACCCCAGCCCTATCGTCGACTGGAAAAAACCTGGGAGTCCTGATGGACAACAACTTACCCTAGAGCCACAAGTAAACTCTATACTCAAGAAATGCCTCTTACTACTGTGAGTGGCAAAAAGACTCCTACCGTTTCTATCGTTTGCCAACAAAACACTAACCATCATCGCTCTCTCCATGTCCAGAGTAGATTACACCAATAGCCTATACCTGGGTATGCCGGAATGACATCTAAAAAAACTACAGCGCATACAAAATATGGCAGCCAGACTGTTCCTCAAACGTCCCCAAAGAGAACACATTACACCTGTGCTAAAAACACTACATTGGCTACCAATAAAACAACAAATCAAATGCAAATCAATGTGCACACAGAGCAATCCAGAACCAAGGCGCAGAATTCCTGAGAGACAAATTACACCTACATCACCCAACAAGAACGCTCAGATCAAGCAACGACATTTGGCTGGAACTGAAACCCTACAACAAGAGAAAACTTAGCAGATCCTCTTTCTCTCACCTCGCACCAAAAATATGGAACGACTTACCGAAAGAATATACGCAACACAAGAAACCACCAACTATTCAGGAAACTGCTCAAATCCTGGCTTTTCACTGCATAACTAGAAGAACACCCACAGGGGCACACACATACCTGCTAACAATGATGAGTGAAGACACCGATCCAGGACCCCAGCAATCTATCAACTACAAACAGATTCTAAGGAAGACATTCTACGACGTATCAAACTACATACTGAGAGATAGCCATAACAGGAGGACACTAATGACCAAATACATAGTTAGACCGAGACAGAAGGTCAAGATGATACATCAATAACACCCTGGGCCCGAATCACACCCAAACCCAGCAGACCACCATCAACATAGACAGCGAGGGAATAGGGGGCGGACAACCCACAGCACTAACACCAGAAGGGGGGACTAGACATAACCAGCCTGCCAACCTAAGACACATACAACACAACTGGGAACATGCCTTGTCATCTAACTTAACAGATAGATGGCCAAGAAATGTAACCAGCTACTAAGTGTACCCACAGAAATGCTATTCAAATAGAACAAGATCGGCTAGAACCAGGACATACAAACCACTAACCCAACTTCAAATCTCTGCATACATAATTCACCCGAAAACCCACACAAGCATTTCTCACCCAGCCACCTGCACACACTTAACCACAACGCAACAACAACAAACATCACATCACATAAACTGCATACGAGGTCTCACTCTGATCCAATACTTAAACCAAAGCTCAGCGCACTGGGACACGGTGGAAACCGAAATGAAGCCGCCAACAGCACACCACTTCTCTCTCTCTCCTACTCCATCTTTACCAGACTAAACTAATTCACCCGCCCACTTGTTACAGATTTGCCTGAGCGCCTGGTGACCAACTCCATTGGTGACGGTTCACAATATAAATACCTTTAACATTAACATTAACATCCTTGTGCACACTCTGTGTCCTTTGCCCGTACGTTCCTTCGCAATCCTGAGTTACTGTTAGCCTCGTGCCCTTAGTATTGCTGTCGGACATGCACTGCTCTGTATTCTGCCTTGTTTTTCTCCCCTTCTAGGTTCTTCTTCCATAGTCGTTTGTTCTGTTGTTGCTGCAAATTGTGTCTTGTAATGCTGTACTCTTGCTTCCTCTAGGTTTCTCTTTCTTTGACTGCTCTGTTGCCCTGCTAACCTGGTTTTGTGCATCATAATGCATGTGTTATTTGTGCTTCTGTGAATTGTCCTTTTGTACTGCTATGCTCTTCCCTCCTCTAGGTTCCCTTCTTTGACCACTCTGGTCTTGTTGCCCTGCTCACCTGGTTGTTGTTCTTCATACTGATTTGTGCTTTTGTGCTCTTACCTGAGCCCTCCATCTAGCACAGTTAGTTTTTCTACTTATCACGTGTTTTTGTATCACTTGTCTCTTCTGCTTGCACCCCCGTGTTCTCCTGCAGCCTTGTGCAGCCTGTTATGTGCCTTAAGCAATGACAGCATAGCTTAACTAAAAGTAATACAGAATAGTGCCGTGCAAGTGGTGGAAAGTCTCGGAGGAAGAGATTACATCCCTCATTTCAGGCATGCACTCCATTGGTTGCCAGTGGAAGCTCGGACAACTTTCTGATTTCTATGTATCACGCACAAATGCTTATATGGCAACAGCCCTAGCTATTTATCGGAAAGGATTTAAGGACTATCTGCACATAGAACACTAAGCTAAAACACTACCAACCTGTTGACCATGCTGAGGAGAAACCTGGTATCATGTGGACAGTGTGCTTTTCGACTTTGCGGCTCCTCAGCTCTGGAATAATCTGCCACCTGATTTGTGGGGTTGTTGTTCCCTAAATTCTTTCAAGCAAGCCTCCAAAACATACCTTTTTGCTTGATTAGTTTCCGGTAGCTAGCACCACCCCTTCAGACCATCTTTATCCATATCAGGTTGTATTTTCTTGCTTCTTCCTTGTCTATGTTGTGTGTTTTTGTTTATGTTTGTGAGTGCCCCGATGCCTACAAGCTCATTTGGCGCTATAATAATAATAATAATAATAATAATAATAATAATAATAATAATAATAATAATAATAATAATAATAATTAAATAAATATGATATGTGCTCTTAAGATACATGTTCCAACAACACACACTCTTATGATGCACACTTGCCAGACAATCTTACGACACACCCTCCTGCAACATACACCCCTACTACACGTGCTCCTATGACACTTGCAGCTACTACACATGCTCCTACTACAGGCACAAACATGCTTCTAGGATACATGAACCTACAACCTGTGCTCCTTCAACATAGACTCCTACAACAGATGTTTATACGACACACATTCTTACAACACATACTCCTACCACACAGGCGCATACAACATGCACTGCAATCGCCTGCACAGAGAATATGTGTTTTATAGTTGGCACATTACAAAATTAACATCTATTGAACACTTTCATCAAAGGCAAGTCATACACACTGTGTGTGGCTGGAGACACAAAGGCAAGTCACAGCTAACTGTCAGTTTTAAAGTGGTGCAATATATGTACACTTTTAATTACAAAATATACACTGTTCATACGAAAATGTTCAATTTAGGAGGCATACAAATTATGAGCAGAATGGAGGTACATTTTATATTAACACCCTTCATGTACATTTGTGATATTAACATTGTGTATATAAACACTAATAACATGCTCCTATGACACATGCACCCAATACACACGTGCTTACTACAATACTCGTAACATGTAGATGTACAAGTGCTCCCACATTCACCTAGAATACATGCACCTAGGACCCATGTACCTACAACATATATACCTACATGCATGCTCCTACCACACATGCTCCTACCACACATGCTCCTACCACACAAACTCTTACAACACACTTACTGCACACTCTTCGAACATATTCTAACACACATTCCTATGACATGTGCTTCTATGACACGTGAGGCTATAATATGCACTTCTAAAACACAGTTTCGTATAATATATGTTCCAATGACAAGCACACCTACTACACACATTCCTACTACACATAACATGTGGATGTACAACATGCACCCTTACGAGACATGTTCCTACCACACACACTCTTCTGATGCACACTTATCACACACTCTAAGACACACACTCCTACAACATGCGCTCCTACAACACATGCTCCTATGACACACATGCACGCTCCTCCAAAACATACTCCCACAAAATGCATTCCTGCCAGGTGTTCATACAGCTCATCGTGCTACAAGACACATTCTCATTCAACATGAGCTGCAATAAAATACAGTTTGTTCGCGTTTTAAAGTTGTAACATTCCAAAATGAACATCTCCCGAAACCTCACATAAAAGGCAAGTCATACCAACTGTACACAGAGTGTATACGTTTTACTGTTCATACATTACACAATTAACACGTCCTAAATCTCATATGAAAGGCAAGTCACAGCTGACTTTGATGTCAGTTTTAAAGTGATGGAATAAATGTACACTTTTCATACAAACTTCAGAGAGTATGAGTTTTAAAGTTTATACATCACACAATTAGCATCTAAAAACCCACATCAATGGCATCAGACAGCTGAATTTGATGTCAGTTTTAAGGTGATGGAATAAATGTACACTTTCAGTACACAAATGTTCACTTTTTATACAAACATGTGCCCTTTGAGAGGCATACAATGCATGAGCAGATGGGAAGTGCATTTCATATTAAAACCCTACCCGTACATTTGTATTATTAACATTATATATATTTACCGTACTAATGTGCTCCTATGACATGCGCAGCTAATACACAGATGTTTATTACACATAGTATGTAGACTTACAAGTGCTTTCACATGCACCCATGACACATGCCATGCACACCTACAACACATGCTCCTACAACACATGCTCCTATGACACAAGCTACTACCACACACTTACAACACACACTTACCGTGCACTCTTACAACACACACTCTAATGACACACACTCCTATGACACGTGCTTCGATGACACACACTGCTGTAACATGCACTCCTACAACACACACACACATATAAATAAACCAGGTACCTAGTCAGCTAGTCCTACCCCACACCATGACCATTGCATTTACAACTACCCAGGGCATGTGCATTGCCCTAAAGTGTCCCTTTCTCTAACTGCCTATGTGATGTCCAAAGTCCCCAGTTTTCCACTTTTTATGCATTTTGCCCCAGAAATGCCGATGTTATGTCGATTGCCCTAAAAATAGTCTCAGTATTTTCTTCACCCCAGAACTTCCCAAGTTATTCTCCCCTGCCATGACCTTTGCTGCCAGAACAAGAGAATCTTCTTGCTATGTCCATTTTTATCAGATCTAGGCAAGCTATTAACATTTTCCTCAGAAGGGGCGATGGCAAGTCCATTTCCCCACCATTTCCTCTGCAATATTCATGGCCACCAGAACTTCCCATGTCAAGTACCTTGCCTGCATAACCGCCCCTTTCCATGTCAAATGCTGTCTATAACTGCGTATGGCATGTCATTTAATGCAGAACTGCGCCCTACAATACCCATTGCCACATAATTGTCCATGTCAGTTCCATTGACCCAATGCAGATTGCCCCTGGCCATTTCTATTGCCCCACAACCTCTCATGTCACAATATTTACTTTAGAATCGACCCGTACCATATCCAAGACAACCAGAACTATATATGCCATGTCCTTTGCCCCTGGAACAGTACCTTGCCATGACCATGGCCCTTGTAACTTTGCATAGCACATTATTGGCTCCATAACTGCTTATTGTTGTTCTTGTTGAAAACCTTTATTCAGCGACAGCGATCAGGTTAAATAAAACATACGTAAAACACGTGAATACAAGACCAATATAGGATTCCATAAAAGGACAAGTTAAAAGTGAAAGGTTCTAGTGCAAAAGACAGTTAAAATTAAAATGTATTAAATTAACACATTTTTCCTCTTATGTGCATAGCACCCCTAAATGTTCTCACCTCAATGAGGATGAACAATGGAACCAGATATGTTGTCCAAAACGCCTTCAGGACCGGACAAAAATTCACAACATCACAAATTGGGCAAACTTTCTTCTGATTTTTATCCCAACTGGCGGTAAAAGACCTCAGCGGCAGAGTGCCCAGATGAAACCTAATAAACATTGCCCGAGTGTAGAGTGGAGCTATAACGTCCAGGTAATCCTCATAGCCTGCCAGCAGTTTATAACTCAAATACTCAGATCCACTAGCCAGTGCAGAGCTAGTTAAGGTGGCTTTATTTCATCTCTGTGTTAGATAAGCCGTTTTTACCAAGAATTTGGCTGTCGAAGGCATAGTTTAGTGGTTGTTCGCAGAATATACTTAAACCCAGCACAGAAAGCCATTTCTTTACATGGACAACTGGGGCAATTTGTGAGGTCCCCTAAGGGACAAAACATAAATGACAGTGTCTCGATACTTAGCCAGGACTGAATGGAAGACATTGGTCAATATCGGTACCCAAATTACAGGTTCGTCTTTAGTCTATCTGGATGTTATCAGGGCCTGAGACCTCAATGCCTCTTCTATCTCCCCCAGAATAAATACCAGATTGGTCATCCCCAAAGGTTCATCAATGGTCAGAGATGCCAGCTCTTCACTATCACTTGCACGTGGAGAATGATAAAGAACCTCAAAATGTTTGTACCACACATCAAGGGAAATACAGGCTTGTACTGTAACGTCACCGTTCAGATCTCTATCTGTGACAGACAACCAGAATTGCCTTAGCATATTCCATCATCAAAGCTCATTTCGCCTTCATGTATACCTGTTTCTGACTCTAACAGGATTTTATACTTCATCAGACAAGAAGATGCACCCTATCTAGTTGTTCTTTGGACCTAAAATAGGTCAGCAATGTGTGTTTAGCATCTCTACAGGCTAAATCAAACCATGGCTCCCTCTATTCACATGACTGGGGCTTAATGTTCTTTTAACAATAATAACCGGCTGGATTTCTTTGATAATTTTCCCAAATTCGCAAATAATGTATTATCCACACAGTCTCCAGAGCACAACTGCTTGATTTTGCCCATTATTAAACAATAAATCCTAACAATAAGATATCTTTGCAGCAAAGTGGCCCATTTCACAGCGTGCTGTGGGCGTCCAGTGATCGCAGTTTCAGCAAGAATGGTAGAACACCTGGTTTCCCCCCTGGTTGGGCCCATCAAGGAGAAAACCAGGGACCTGTGGTCACTCTCCGAGCATGTGGCAACCTCAAACCCAAGGACTTGTCGCCAGTCCTAGACGAGTACCAGGACATGATTGATTCTTGAGCTCCCATTCAGGCCATGATAAGTCTTTAGAGGGCTGCTCTGCTGTAAACCGCCCATTGCATGTCCAAGCTATATATGGTTAGCAAGGACTCCATTGCATTTTATTGAGTTCTAGTCAGTGAGTTTGCAACTACTTGAAGAATATCTAATGCAGCATCCCGGTCTTCCCAGAGTCCCTCAAGTTCTTTTATAGGTTCCAGCTGCATTCTGAAATCCTCCATGATAACAAACTCATAGTGATAACCACCATTCTGTTCGCAGTTGGTCATGCATTCTTAAAGCTTCACTGCAGCGTTTAGTTGCAATCTCTTTGTCTGCCTACTATAGAGGTTAAACAATAACATGCGGCTGTTATCAGGCCTGCTGATTGCCAACTGCTGCAAGTCAGGGGAACCTGTGCTAATCTCTGTCGCCTCAGAGTTCATGCAAGCCTTTAACTAGTCCCCCGTGTACCCTTCCCTTCATGCCCTTTTTAGCTCTAACATTGAATGAAGCATACCCCTGGATAGTTATCTCATCCACAGCCCATGTCAGGCAGTCAATCGATGTCATCCAGGACCTTTTGTGCTACTGGATGACTGATAGGAGTTTTAACTTCACTTAGGCCAAAACCAGGCCCTTGGAGCCTAGCGATTTGATGGTGCATGATGTTTATGGTTAAGGATGATTCTGTGGGGGCCCCCCATCAGCCATGGCGGAGTCGCTCATAGGGCAATATTGGTACCCAAGTGAGGGTGAGACAGGGATTCAATCGCTAAGAGCCTCTGTACCAGCTGATCGTGCCTCGAGGCAATCGCAATACAATCCACCATGCTATTTGGTTGACTAAATCGTCTACAGGCCACAATGTTCTCCCGAATAACGGAAACGCAGCCCCTAGCAAATTCAATGTCTACGTTTGTTGATGAGTGCCTCTTGATTTTCGAAAGACTCCTTTGTTAGCTTTGGAACATTATTCAAACATACAGATGGAAGTCTATGTCCCCGTTGAGCCTTTTCCACTAAATTAGGTACTCTTGGTCTTCTCATAAAGTCACTGGGATGGACGTTGGACATTGTGGCCATAGATCTCCACAGGTGCAACTTTAGGTGATTGAGGGGGCTCAATACATAACAATGTGTTCTGGCCAGTAGGGCCTCTACCAGCTTGCCTCCCGATAACCTTGGTAAGGACCTTGTGGGACCTTGTGGGACCTTGGTAATGTGGGACCTTTATCAGCTGTTAGTCTCTGACTTGCTCCTTCAGTGTTTGATTGGAGATTCCCAAAAATATTCTGGTGATCCACTTTTGGATACAGTGGTAGCACCTTTGGCATAGGGATTAGGGGTCCTGCATGCTGGGTCGTAATGTTTTCTGTCAATGGGATCCCCTGTAGTATATGTAGTAAACCCTGGCTTTAACTCACCACTTCCTCCAAGATATTACTCATAATCACCTTGAAATTTGCCACATCCACCACAACTTATCCCATAATATATTCCATAGACTTGCCAGGGGATCTGGGTTCTCCCTTCCTCACATTTGCCAGCTTTGGTGTTTTATGTATACTCCGCTGTGTGACCCTCGGAAACTTTACTAGAGGTGTTTTGGACCCGATCTTCAATCTTTGTTTCGTTCGTTTTGCTCCCATGCCTCCAGGTTCGTCCAAACAGATGCAGACTCCTGCCCCAAGATCATAAATCTGTTTGAGGTCGTGACTGCAATTTCAACCACCTCATCCTGTCCATCAGTGACAGCAGCCACCTGGGATACCTCGGAAGTCATCAACGGGATTATGTGATAGTGGTAAAAGCAATAATGAATCTTGATGGCATGGAGGGATATATTCAATTATGCACTATGGCACCTGTCCATCCACAGCTGTTTTACTCACGGGGGATATCATTTGTACCACTCTCCTGTCCTACTTTGAGCCCTACTTCAAAACTACATAAGGTTTTGTTGCGCATGCCCCCTGATTTTCCTGTCGTTGGGCCATTGGGTGGGCACAGCGTTGTAGAGTACCTTGATCGTTCACTATGGACTGTAAGTCCTCAGATTCCCCCTCTACCACAAGGTTTGATTTTAATGCCCTCTTCCCACCTCCCTCATCGATCCATTCTATGTCACTCAGCAGGCCCTTTATTTCTGTAATCAATACATTTACTTCATTTATGGGTTTGAACATTTTAAAAAGCTTACTGTGAGATTGCTTTCCTTTTAGAAATTTTGTTTATGCGACGTACACACCCCTATAAAATCAGTTACTGATGGGGTAAAAAAAACATGCTAGGCACAAGAGTGAGAGCCTGGTATCCCTTTTTAGAGCAACATTTCAGCGAACTACTATTTTAATTCACAGACAACGCTCTAAGCTAAAAATCACAACAAATGCAATCAAAGCAATTATTAAACTACGCTATCATGGTCTGTCGCTGATTTGATACACAAGGGATTCTAAAACATTCAAATGTTCATTCTAGGGTCAAATATGAACATTGTGCAAAAATATAAAACTCATATAAATGCCAACTTAGTCCTGCCACTAGGCAAGTTTGACAGATATAAAAGATACAATTTAAAATAAATATCTATCAAACATAAGCAAATTATCTGAGAAATAGCAATCACAAATACTTTCAAAATAGTGCTCTCTTGCAAGGTCAAAGTTCATCATGCGTTGGGCTTAAATCCTTGTGCAGTTCAATTTAGAAAAAGGCAGAAAGGGAGGACTAAAACGACCTTGTGCTTGGCCGAGGAACACTGGACTAGCTCGTGGTGCACCCCTACTGCAACTCCCACCCTCAGCCCTCAGCACGGTTGTTCAATCGACGACTCAACAGTAGTTCCCAGTGATCACTCGACCGTAGAAGAACCGCCTCCAAACCCCATATGCACTTTAAGATGTTAAAAACCAACCGGTTAAACGTTATTATTTCTGAAGCTGCTCGGGGGCAAACATAGGTGGTTAATTCTTCAGGTTTATAGCTCGTCTGCTTTAGAGCGCTCCTGTGCAGCGGGCAGACTTCACCTTGCTTTGGTGGGGAAGTGCGATCAAATCCCTTGACACAGAAGCATCAAAAAAAGCAATGCGTACCTCTCTATTTCGATCTCTCGCTAAAAGACAAGAGTTCAAGTCAATTGCAGTTCATTATTTTTTTTTTAAATAAAAGTTGTTTATTAGTTTGATTAACAAACTTTTTTGCAGTTCACTATAACAAGCCCAGAGGCAAATAGGAGAACCACCCCAGTGTAGCAAACTCACCATGACAATGTTCCAGTATTTAAAACAAATGCATGAGGTAGTAATCCAGAGTGTGTCAGGCCTTCCTGTCAGTCTGGGTCATAGGAGCCGGACTGGGGCCACTGTTGGGGTTTGAAGGCCGGACTATGGAGCCGTAGGGCCAAAGTAGGTGAAAGTAAATAAAGTAAACGCGGCACAACACAGCGCTGCTTTTCTAATCTAGCACAACCACTGGAGCCCTCGGGTTCCATGCCCTCCCTGCTGGCCGCGCACGCCCTGCTGGCCGCGCACACCCTGTGGGCAACTGACTCCCTCTGCCCTTGACGTCCAGCAGGCTTCACCATGGTGGGAAGAGGCCCATGGTTTTATAGTGATTTTTTCACATGTAATTTCCTTTGCCCCTGCCTTTGCCCCTCCCTGAACTGATCTTTGCCATGACAGTTGCCCCAGAAATGGCAATGCACATCCTTTACCAGAACTGCTTCTGACATTCCCATTGTCTCCAAACTGCCCTTATTGTGAATTGACCCCAGAACTGCACATCTCACTTTCATTGTGTGGCAGGTCAGATCAGAAACTGCCATTCCATTTGAGGTCTGCATCCATTAAGGCATATTATTAAAAGTGATACTTGCTAAATTATGGAGACAGACACCCAAGATTTATTTTGGAGAAATCTAGCTTGGAAAGACAACATACCTCAGAATAGGCCATCTACACAAGTCATGCACATACAGAATGGTTTATAGCGATAATATGACAAGTCATGCTCAGAGAAGAGGGTTCATATGAATAAAATGTTTACTGGTAGAAGATGGTTGGGACGGAAAACTGCACTAGGCAGCCTCTCAGGACTCAGAGTGTCTTTAGGTTATGGATGTGATAGCCTTGAAATATCAGCAGTTTCTTTGTACCTGCCCTATATCCTTAGGCCTATAGTGAACACAGCCAGAGACAAAATGACAGTGCAGTTGCAAAAGAGGGAAACTGGAGAGAGGGTCCCTGGAATGCCGCCTCTTGACACCTATAAAAATGACAACCCAAGAGTCAGAGATGCAAGATGCCAGTTGCTGTTTGGACAGCCCCCAGGATGGTTAGTGACAAGTATGAATGCAAACAGATATTCTCTCAGACAGCCATTCAAACCTTATCCAGATAACGTCTTCTTCTTAATCAAGCCAAGGAAAATTCCTTCCAAGCACATATTCACTCCCAGAGTACTTCTCCTAAACATCTTTCTTCATCTATCAAATAAACTGCTTGTCCTCCCTTCTGCTAACCCCTCTAACATCTATTCTCTTATCTCTGATGACTTTTCTAACTTCTTTTTTCTATAATGGAGAATATCAGACTTTCTCCCCCACCCTCCTTTTACTTCGGTTGTGGATTTTTCTAAGCCTATCACTGCATCCAATTCTGACTGCCCTCCTTTTTCTTTTAGCGCCATCTCTGAGAAGGATTTTGCTACTTCTGTGCCTCGGCCACATCTCACTGCTGCTCCTTCTAACTCTCTTCCTTCACCTCTTATTAAACCCATTCTTCCTACCTTTGTCTCCATCTTAACTTCTTGTTTAGCTCTTTCTCATCTTCTGGCTATTTTCCTTCTTCCTTTAAACTTGCTTCTGTAATGCCTATTCTCAAAATCATTTTTTGGATCCTAACTAACCTTCTAGTTTCCGCTGAATGTCTCTACTCCCTTATATAATCTTCTCCAGTCTCATAAATCTGGTTTCCACTCTGGTTTCTCTACTGAAACTCCTTTTCTTTTTGCATCAGATTCCATTCTACATGCCTGCCACCGTAAACTGTCCCCTATTCTTGTTCTACTTGATCTTAGAGCAGACTTTGACATGGTGGATCATTCAATATGTGTCTCTATCCTTTCATCCTTAGGGTTTTCTGATACTTTTCTCCAATGGTTTATTTCCTATCTTTCTGATCATTCATTTACAGTTTCCTGGAAGGGGTCTACCACTCAGTCACATCATCTTCCTTATGGTTTTCCACAGGGCTCTGTTCTAGGTCGTCTCTTATGTGTACTTTATACATCACCTTCAGCCACTCTGGTTCTTGATTTTGGTTTTCTTTCAATTGACAACTCTATTCATCAACAACTTTCTTCCTGCTGTTAAATCATGGATGTCTTCTCGGTTTCAGTTCTTTCCTGCTTCTTTTCCTATTTCCCCTTCCCTGGCCATTTCTTTTCCTCCTCTCCAGCTTCCTGTCAGTCATCAACACATAAACTTGGATTTATTTTTGACTGCGCCTTCTCACTCCAACCTCAAATTGCAACTGTTGTTCAATTTTGTTAGTTACCGCTTTTCAATATTAATATGATTCGACAATTACTAACTTTTGCCTCTATCAAAATAAATCTGCAAACAATCTTCTTATCCCATCTTAACTACTGATGCTCTATATTTCTGTCTTCCTAATTATGCTATTGTTCCTTTGCCTTCAAATCTACATCATGCAGTGAGTGTTTTGTTTAGTTTATCCTTTAATATAGCATTTTTGGCCTCTTTTCACTGGCTTCCAATAAAACAACGGTTTGAGATTCAGTTTCTCTGCTTAGTTTTTAAGAGTATCCATGCTTTTCCCCTCTTACTTATTGCTCCTTGATCATCCAGTATCATCCCCCCAGAGAACTTGGTTATGCATTCCAGTGTCTTCTCTCGGTTCTGCGCTACTTCTTGATGCTTTTCCTTCCATCTTCTTGCCCCTTATCTTTGGAACATCTTTCCATTGGAGATAAGCTCTCGTCTTACTCTTAACCAGTTCAAGAAGCATTACAATTTGTTACATTCTGTGACTTCCCAAATAGATTTTTTGCTTCAGAGGTTTTATGTGTCATGCTATCATCTTTGTATTCATTCACTGATTTTCCAAGTGCTCAGCATTTTGGATAAAAGTGCTGCCTACACATTGATAATAATGCTCTTGATGACGGTGCTAGAGCATATTTGGCTTTTGTGTAGTATGGCTTCATCGTAGATGCTAATATAATCCATTAGTACCAGTGTGACAAAGACGTACCTGTCAACGTTCACCGCTCCGCGTCCCTCAGACTTCCATAGCTTTCTTCGTTAGGCCACCATGGAAAGGGAGAAAGTACTATGCCCCATCGCCATGATCCATGGTGGCCATATTCTTTGTTTTCTTTTTTTCACTGTTTTTAATGTCCAAATGGAAAGGGGGAAGGGTCTACATGTAGTCCTGTCTCCCCAATCCATGGCAGCCAATTTATTTAATTTTATTCTTCAGTTGAGAAATGTCTTTCATGCTGGTAATGCCCTTGCCCTCCTAGGGTTCTATTTCATTATTAACCATGTACTGTAATGGAGTGTTGTGTTCCATCATATCTCCGTAGATCCCTTGTCATCTGCTTACCTCGCCCTGTACTTGCTTTATGACTTGTAAAGCACTATGCTGCTTCCTGAAACAAGGTACATGCTCAGGAAATATCATAATAATAATAAATAATAATAATGTGCTAAAGTGCAGTTGCTTTCACTATGCCTGGCCATATGCTTCAGTAGTTATCAACTTTCACCCCATGACATGAATGTCTTTACTTTCCTTCTCGGTAGGTTCCTCTGAAGAGGCTGGGGTACCATGCTGTCTTCTGACCATTGTAACAATCATGATATTGGCCCTTGCTTGTCCCTTTATAACCTGCAGGTCTTGTGGTGGCGGTTTGCAGTTCTTTTCAACTCTGGAATCGACATACCTTGTGGAGGCTGATGCTTGCTTGGCATGTTGAATTTTTTTTGAATTTGTGTTATTAGTGGTATTGCATTGAAGATTGACTTTTGCTTTTCTAATGCCTCTTTTAGTAGTCTTCAACTTCCTCTATTTCAAGTGAAGGCACGCCCCTAAATGCTCACACCAGAAAAAATACAACCCGCTATTGAAAAAGGCCCAAGAAACTCTTGCAAGGCTAACAGGTTTTATTTATTTCTACAAAAATAGGTGCACCAGCAAAGAACTCTGCTGCCATGGAGTGCTCTGGGGAAAAATAAGGGTGCAAGCAGAAGCTTCAAAGGGGACACAGCATCATAGGCTGCATCATTTGTATACAGTGGAAACCGTTGTTGCTGGTTGGTGCTACCCTATACATGGTCAGCCTAATCCATAGGGGATGCCAGGCCACAGGTCCCAGCCCAGTCCATCTGTCTTCCTTGACGTGGGGTCTGCTGGGCTCATCGTCTCCAGGAAACCAATGCCAAAGAAGCAATCAGTTACATTTGCGAATAGTGCTACTCTATCCTTATACAGTGCACCTGGTATGCTCAAAGACTGGCACAGGGGGAGTTTTGAGGTCACACTAACCCAAACATACTTCACTCATCCCGATCGCATCTCTCAGCCTCCAATGCTTCCAACCTCACTTTTGAACTATAATTTATCCCACCCTGTACCTCACATTGCAAATCATGTCATTATGAAATAAAAGTGGGACACCATGCTCTTAGATCTTTTATGGTTGATTGGTTTATGGTCGGTGGGCTGGGTCAACTGGTATCTCAGAATTCAGGGGTCTTGGGTCTGGGGCAGTTGTATTGGGTATAACTCTTAGTTGACTGGGTGGGGGCCGGAGACCTGCTCTGGCCTGTTTGTGATAACCCATTCACCAAGGTGCCCAGTACTGTGTTGGGGCCTTCCAGGGCACATTCTTTCTTAGAAAAAATATATTGGCAACAACTTTTGAACAAAGAAGAGTTTCTCTGGAAGTTGGCAATGTGGGCCTCTCTCATCAGCACTTGGGTCTGCTCAGATTTCCACTTTGACCATTCCTGATTAATACTTGCAAAATGGCATCTGCTCATATCTGCGCACTATCTTTAAACATCTAAATTGCATATAAGAGGTCTTTTAAAGGTCTTCCAATGGGGTTCACCTCATCCTAAAGCACCTAGGGGATGGGATGGGTTTGCTCCCTTCCCAACACTAGTGAGAAGGGCATTGGTGGCACCTGATCATCTGGCGCATCCATGTCATAGTAATCCTAGATGCTATCGTCTTCTTCATGATTATGTTCGTCCTCCTCAGGGAAGTAGTCATCTTCCTTAACAACATTACAAGATGTTTCACAGAATCTTGGAATTTTGTAATGGACAGTAGTTATCAGCACTGCTGCCTTCTGCTTTCCCCTTCTTCAGTCTGTACCTTATAATAATATTATCTACCTCATCCATTACCTCTTGAAATTACTTGTTTCCTATGTTTATCCTTACAGGACTGAAGGAATTCTTTAATGTGTATGTCTAGTTGGATTAGAAAATCATATCCACTCCCCTAGATTCCTCCTCCAAGTCCTGAGTCTGTTTTGAAGATGAATTATGTGTTTCTGATGATCTACCACTCTCCCTTGCTCCCCCAACTAACACTTCATCTAAGAAGGAATGAGGCAGTCTGCCTTAAATAGAAAGGTGTGTGTATAGACCTAAATAAATAATTTGTGTGGCGGTGGATACAGATAGAATGAGAGCTGCCTCCCTGAGTGAGGTATCAGATATTAGGAAGCTAGGTAAATGGAGAGAGGATATCAGAGCATTGGGCCATTCCTATTCGCTATCTTTATGAAGGAGTAACTCAGAAGATAAGACTACAAGTGAAACAGAGTCAGAACACTATTAGGGGTAGGTGGATATTGGGAAAGGAAGAGGATAAAATACCCTTTCCCCAACCAAGGCTACCCCAATAAGAGTGCTGCTCACTGGCTGCTGTACTGGTGCTTACAACACTGACGTCAAGCTGTGGCTTGTGCTGCATCAATAGTTGAAGGCATGAGGAGGGTTTGTGGACCCAAGATGTCCATGATATTGTTTACAGAGATCTCACCCTGCACACTGACATTGCTGAGTGAGGCCAGTAGTTTGTGATGCTGTTTCTGATGGGACTAATTTTTGGGTTGCAGGATATTTAAATTATGACAAGAATGTAGTGCTGGCTTTGCACACAATTCCATCTCACCTGATGCTGGTGACCCTCCCAATTCAAGAACTCCTTACACCTCTTCCTGCTACTACTGGACTTCTCACCTCTCTCAGGGCGCATCAGAGTATCATGATCAGACTTCAGTACCATGGAGTGTGTTCCTCTCATGGAACTAGACTGTTCCAAGATCTTGCCCCATAATCAACTAGACTGTTCCAAGATTTTGCCCCATAATCCAGAGTTACATGAGGTGAGGTTCTTTGTTACCTAGCCCGTACTCTTAAGGGGGGGGTCTTAGATGTGTGCAGTGATTCCTTATGCGTAGGGGGGATGGGTATTGAGTGATAAATGTCTTGTTCATTTAAGTGAATTCGCCCCAAATATTCAGCACCCAACTCCTGTGTACTGAAAGGTACTTACTGGTTTAACATTAGCTTCTTACTATATATTAAGTTGTACAAAGTTCATTCATCTACAGTGTTTTCATCAATGTTTTTTTGCTAAATTTGTTTCCTCAAAAAAACTCATTTGAAAATATAGGAGGTTGTGGGTAAGGGTATATAAGGAGATCGGGAATAGTCAAAAATTAATAGGGGATAGGGGTTGTGGAGGGCACCTCCCAACAACAAATACTGTTCAGAGTGAAAATAGAACCATATTAAGGATTATCACAGCCTATTGTGAGACTTTTAAGCCGGGTGGTGATATTTAATCAGCATCCCCAGTCTCTATAGCTACATATTTACGTTTCGGGAGAGAGTTGAGATCATTCTGTCACTTTGAGAATGTCCTCTGTGGGTGGAGGCACAAACAGTAGACAGTGGTGAAGCATTCCTCATTCAGGTTGTCCTTTCTGGGCATTAGATGCAGGTGGCAGCAAAATGACTCTCCTTTGGGACTGCTCTATGGACATGAAATAAATGAGGAAGATGTTTCCATAAAACCTTTGGGCATTGCTCTGCATGTCGGTGTTAAATTGTTAGGTGTTTGCCATGTTATGCTAGGAAGTGCTTCATAGGTGCAGAAAATAGAGTAAAGAGGCTACCACTTTTTGTATAGATTGCGTAGTGTTTTTCTTCCAAATGTTAGCAAACCACTTGTCAAATTATTCATAAAAAGGTTTTTGCAAAAAAACAATCTTATCCATACATACATGTGCAGGAACACACCAACAGGCAACACAATCTTAAGAATGAAAAGCACTCATTTCCAACATACCATAAACCGCATTGCTTATAGCAGATTTTGCATGTAGAGAAAGTGCAAGGAGTTCTATTGGAAACAAAGAGAAAGGCCTATCACACTCTTGTACACTATATTTAAATCTGAACACCCCAACATTTCTTAGAAAATAATATATTATCAAATAACAACATCACATTTAAGCTGTATTATTAAGAAAAGAAATCAGAATTAAACAACCAATTACTGAATACAAGCTATATAATACGCTTGTGATTTTTCAATAGCTTTAAAGAATCCAGACATAGATGAGAATTTCAAAACAGACATTTTTTGGGAAGTTCTATTATCAAAGGCAATTGTATGGTGGCCAAATACAATTGATTTTCGAATGATCCAGTAATGTCATAGATAATGCTATTATGTCAGATAAGGATGTCTAATTGTAAGCTTGTAGATTAAGATGAAAATAAATCAATATTAAAAGAATCCATAAGGATATTGACAAAGACTAATTATTGAATACACGTTCTGTACAAAGTTGCTGTTTTTTTTATTTTTTTTTTAAATAAAGCATATTTTATAAAGAATTCCACAATTGGTTTATGTCTCATTTGGGAAAACCGTGCTACACTATCTATAAACCACATTTCATTTTCACTTTTTTAAGTCTGAGCAGGCTGTGTAGATTGAGAGTAACTACACTTAAAGGGAATACATATTTCTCCATTGTTTGAAACATTTGGGAGTACTAGACAGGTGTACACTATGCTGTGAAGAAATGACCATCCCACCTTTGGGAGTAGTGCTTTCTAAATCTGGTATAAAATACCATGCTAGGCGGTATCCTCCGGGCGTAATGATAGTGCCGCAGATGTTACATACCACCTTCAGGTATTTTTTTCATTTGCACTCAGAAGTGCAAAACAAAGTTTTAAAAGTAAGCACGTAGGCCTTTATGCCTTCGTTTTTGCACTTTGCAGTGCAAATAGAGTAAACGCTGCCTACCATGTGCAATGGCAGGCAAAATTCACAATGGATTCTATGGAATACGTTTGATATTTAGTGGCTTAAAAAAGCAGGCGATTTCAACAGGAATCTATTGGTTTTCCACAAGCATAAACATGTTATGCTGGCGTAAAACCAAGTTTTTTTTTTTAAATGGCAGAGGGGAAAAGAAACGCAGAAACGTATTTCCCATTCGGTCGCGCCATCCACCTTAAAAAAACTCAAAAATCCCACAGAGCGTAAATAAAGGGGTTAAGAAAGGCACCTTAATTTACAGTCTTGAGTCTAGAAATTTGAGCGCCCGTGTGTTTTAGTGTATCTAGCGAATGGAACTTTTAAGTTAGACTCCTTTGGCCAGTACTCTCTAGTTGTCGATTCCCCGGGTGTGAGCACCACAGAATAAAGAGATTAGACCACAACATTCAGGAGTGTTCTCTGGCATCGCGTGCAGGGGGTGGAATCGTTCTATAACAAATCTGGGTTAATTCTGTTTGTGTTGGGCACAGAGGGTGGATAACTTGCCATGCCACCTATTTGAGAGTACATAAGGCATGGGGTGTGAACGGGTACTGTGCCACATTTGGGAGATTAAAATGCACCCTTTGGCAGTGGTCTCTAATGTCGGGTAGAGGATATGTGGATGTCATGTTACCATCAAATGCGTTCTGCTTCTGTGGTCCACAGAGAGGGTAGCATCTTCTATTTTGGGAATGCTGTCATATTGTAGGCTTCTGAGAATATCACTGTTACAAAAGCACCTGTTGGTCGTGCTCTCTGGCAAGGGGTGTGGCGGAGCTATTGCTGTATCACATTTTACAGGGCTAGTTAGGTTATGATATCTCGTTCTGGGCAGGCTTATGTGCACATTTTACCAGGGATTAGAAGTTGCCACAACACCTTTGTGTGAGAACTCGGTCAATGCGACAGATACTGTTGCACCACCTTTGTGTGTGATCACTGGGTGGGGAGGGTAATATGCAACATCTGGGACTAAAAACGGTAGGGAGCATAAAATGTCATTACCTTCAAGCGTGGTCTCTGGGTGCATGTTACAAAGGGTGGTGAGGGTGCAATACCACCTCTGAGGGTGCTCCTTAGATTCAAGTTAGAGATAGCAGTGAGGACAGAATGCGTCTTTTGGGAGCGTTCTGTGTGTGCACTTGTATTGTATTGTATGAGGATTTATAAAGCGCAGCAATGACCCAAAGGCATCAAGGCGCTGAGGGGAATAAAAAACACCGGAGAGGTGAGCAACACATGTTAAAACAACCAAGTCTTTAGCTGCTTGCGGAAGATGGACAGGGCTTGGGTGCTCCTGATATGCAAAGGAAGAGCATTCCACAAAGTCGGGGCCAGTATAGAAAAAGATGTGCCTCCCGCCCGAGAGCATTGGAAACAGGGGACAGTCAACAGAAACTGGTTGGCTGAATGGAGAGTTCTCTTGGGTTGGTAGAGAGAGAACTTCGACTGTAAGAACTTGGCACCCATAGAGTGGATTGCGTGATGACCCGTGCATAGGACAATGAACTTCACCCGAGTTCTGACAGGCAGCCAATGAAGACGGTAAAGTAGGTCCTCAGAATGCGATAGTCTAGGGGCGCTAAGCACTAACCTGGCTGCCACATTCTGGAGGGTCTGAAGTTGTTGGAGCAGTACTTCTGGCTGGCCCAGATACACACTGTTGCAATAGTCAATTGCACCCATTATAGAAGCGGTGACAATTTTGTTCTTAGCCTTATTGGGGAGAAACAGGAGCACTTTCTTCAGAACCCTGATTTTCACAAAGCCACTCCTGCAAACCGCTGAAATTTGCACATTTCTAGAGCCTGATGTCATGATCTTAATACCAAGGCTTTTGACCACAGTAGATTTTTTTTTGGACAAGGTCCTAAGCATACAGGCCAGTAGTCAGAGGTCCATCTATTGCGTGCCTGACCAATCACTAAAATCTCGGTCTTTTCCCCATTCATCTTAAGCCAATTTTCGTACATCCAGTAGCACACCACTGAGAGACAATGGGCCTCATTACGACCCTGGTGCTAATGGGTTAACGGTGCCGTAAAAGGCTGCGGCGCCGTTAACCCATTAGCACCTGATTACGAGGTCCCTTTGCGGGACCCGACCTTAACGGCTGGTCTACACCAGCCGTTAAAGTAGGGACACGCAAAGGGACCTTGGTGCTAAGTACGGTACCACAATTTGCGGTACCGCGTACTTAGCGCCTTCCCCATTCCCATAGAGCCCTATGGGGCGAAAATGGGAGTGGGGAAGGGCCATGGTTCAATGGGGAATTACTGCCCCGCTAACCTTGGAATGGGGTGGTAATTCCCCATTGAATCATGGCGGACCCGTTACAACACCGGCACCAACCATGGTGCTAATAGCGCCATGGTTTAGCGCCGGTGTTGTAATGAGGCCCAATCTCTGAGAAGTTCGAAAGGGCTTTCTTTAGGGGAACTGAGACAAAAAAGATCTGAGTATCGTCTGTTTACATGAAGAAATGCACACCAAAGCTGACAATAAGCCTAGCAAGGGCAACCATTTATACATTAAAAAGCAAGGGGGTGAGCGCAGAGCCCTGAGGGACTCCACAGTCAACCACCATAGGGGGGGGAATTAAAAGGAGGGAGGGGCACTGCTTGAGTGCAACCAGACAAAAAGGAGGAGAACCATTCCAAAGGCATTCCCAAGACAGCAGTTTCCGATAGACACTCTAACAATTAAAAAGGGAGTGAGGAGTGAGAGTCGCATAGGGTGGTAGTGATAGAATACCAGGTTAGGACTGCTTTCTACTGGTTCTTTGATGCATATGGGGCCTCATTACAAGGTAGGCGGAGGTAAGGGTTTACCGGTAAGGTGCACCGGTAAACCCTTACCGCCTTACTACGAGGTCCCTTTGCGGGACCCGACCTTAACGGCTGGTATAGACCAGCCGTTAAGTTGGGACCGGCAAAGGGACCTTGGTGCTAATTACAGTACCGCATTTTGCGGTACCGTAATTAGCTCCTTCCCCATTCACATTGAGCCCTATGGGGCAAAAATGGGAATGGGGAAGGGCCATGGAGAAAGGGGGAATTACCGCCCCGCCAACCTTGGAATGGGGTGGTAATTCCCCTTTTCTCCATGGTGGTACCGGTATAGTACCGGCGGCAACCATGGTGCTAATAGCACCATGGTTTGCCGCATAACGTGTAATGAGGCCCATGTGGTGTGGTATGGATGGTAGTTTGTTTCCTGCACACTCTTTAGGCGAAGGTTTCTGGCTAAATCTTCCCAGAAATAAAACCATGTGCAATACAACCAAAGTGTAAATTCTGCTGCACACAAACGCTGAGAAAGTCAGCACCAAGATGAAAAAATGTTCAGTGCCACAAAAATAAGCATTTCACTAAGCACAGCCCTGTTGATTTCCCAAAATGCCCCGTGGCGTATGTTTCCACGGCAGGCGGAGGAAGGCACTGCTGTGAACATTAACACACAACCTTTCCCCCTGGTAACATTCAACACAAGAGGCATCATTACCATTGGCGGATTATTACAGCCATTTTTCTTGACTGTATTTGCAGATAGCATAACCGAACTATAATCGCTTGTATCATGAGACAGGACCCTTGACATTTCAACTGCGATTGGCTGCTTCAATGAGGGATCACTCAGAGTGTTAGAGCACGCAATAAGGCACAGGGTGAAATGGCTGGTTGGCGCCTTCCAGAGGGTCTGGTGCCTCTTGTAACTTTGCAGGCTCTTGCCAAGGAAATGTTTATTAAAGTGACTAATTGGCCGTCAGCAACCCGAGTTCCCGTTGAATATTTCCAATTATCACATGGACATGTTATTAACCTCCTCTCAGACATTCAGAATGTTTACAGTGCAGTCAATAAATACAGGTATTGACTGCATTCATACTATTCTTTCTTCAGAAGCAGACAGGGAAACACCAATGCAATTTCCAGACAAAATTTTGTTTCAACAAGACAATGGGCCTCATTACGAGGTGGGCGGTAAGGGATTACCGGCACCGGTAAGGGCACCGGTGCCGGTAACCCCTATCTCCCTACTACGAGTTCCCTTTGCGGGTCCTTCCTTAACGCCTGGTTTTTGCAGGAGTTAAGGACGGGACCCGCAAAGGGACTCTAGAGATAATAACGGTACCGCAATTTGAGGTACCGTTATTAGCGCCTTCCCCATTCCCATTGAGCCCTATGGGGGCTCAAATCGGAATGGGGAATGGCCCTGGTGAATGGGGAATTACTGGTCCCTCCGACCTCGGAATGGACCGGTAATTGCTCCAACCGCGTAATGGGGTCCTATGCCTTTCTTGGAGGACCTTTTTTTTTTGCTGCTGCATGAAATTTAATACACGGAAAAAAAGATAGAACATTGGAAAATGCTTTCATTATCTTGGACTAGGGTCCACTGATGGCGTTCACCTACAGCGCTTTAAGGCAGTGACGTCGCTAGGGAGGGAATGGGGGGGCGCCTTCCCTCTGAAATCCTGGGGCCTCCCTTGCCCCCCCCCCCCCCACCTCAGATGGGCTGCTCTCACTGCACTCACTGTCAATGCAACACAACACCGGAGTTGAACAACAGGATAGTGTACCTTTGTGCAGAAGTCGATACTGAACTCAGGCTGTCATAATTCTTCATAAGCACTCGGCTTGACTCATAAGCACAACAATCAAAACAGTTCAGTTCCCTTGGCAGCTTAGACCAGCCCCTCCAATCAGAATGTATCGCACAAAATTGCTAATGATGCGCCATTAGTCACTGAATGGTTTTGCGCCTGCATTCTGATGGGAGGCGAGGTGCAGTGTGGTGTGGGTAGTTGGAATGCACAAAAGCCTCTCTGCAGGAGTGTTTGTGACATTGCACATTATGTTTCATGGGTGGCCCCCCTATTTTGTCTTTTGCCCCCTCTGTGCCCCTCCTAAATTTGATTCATGGCGAAGCCACTGCTTTGAGGCCATACCCATTGGAAAAGGCTCTATACAAAAGCAAATTACATTGAGAAGCTGTTTACTTTTACAAGCCACCTAGTGCAAGATCATGTTAAACCTGTTCCAGTTCAATACGTTGCCATATTAGACAACCATGTTATTTAAATTCTAAAAAAAAAAAAAACATTTAATGTACCAACTCACTTTGTTTATTTACTTTACTCACTCTTAAGCAGCATTTTTAACTTCATCACGAAAACTCCAATACACGTATTGCTAACACCACCATGTGCTAATAGCCATTTAGACCTCGGGAGGGGTCATTATCGTTTGGGATATTGACCTTTCCCCAACCTATGGCCCTCGGCTTTACCTCGGACAATAACTTAGTTGTGGGTCATTATCCTGTGATAACAACCTCTCCTCAGTCTATAATGCAATATAAGATGCAGGGAAGTTCTGGGTAGTGGGAAAAATAAAAAAGCGCAATCATCAGATGCCCTATTAAATAGGTGCAATGTTTTCACATGTTACTGATCACAAAAGAGCCAGGCTGACCTGTAAGGAAAATTGTTGATTTACCAGGTTTATAACCCTGAAAGCTAGGAGGGACTATGTTTGATGGCGAGAAGACCTGCAGTAAATTGCCCATCCAAAACAGTGCATAGTAAAACACGTTTCAATAACACACGATCATTTGCAAAAAAATGATTGAGTCAAAGAAAACACTAACACATGGCCTAGAGTGAAAGAGAGCGCTGCCAGCTTTATATAGAAAAGTATACAATCACTGACAACGATTTCCGGCTTGTCATATGAGTTACATTGTTTTTCTTTTATGCATACAATATGCTCACACGGAGTACACATTGTCAGACAAAAACACAAATTAACGCGAATGGCAAGTGAATATTTCACCTGGAGCATTTTGCCACTGCTTTGTGCAGTATTTCCCTGTGCAATTTACCAGCAGTGAAGCAAAAGTAACACAGAAATGCTTTTTAGCACACCCTTTTTGCTTGCACTACCCAATGCCAGTTGTGTACGCCATAATTTGGACTTTATATTTTACTGAAACAAGAATTGAGAAAATGTCTCACAGGGTGAGTTGCAACCTGCTCGGGCCGGACTAGGGTCTAGGAATTGTGCACCCCATACGATCAATGCTTTCGCGTCTCTATCTTGTCCAACTGAATTGCTCACACATTAAGCACTGAACTATGATATAGGGCCAGAATGCACAGCACAATTTCGAAACCCTGGCAAGGCAGACTCCTGACACATCCAGAGATTCCGTCTCTTCTCACCAATTGGGGCCACCCCCTTTGGGACTAAGGAGGTGAGGCAACAATGCAAAACACTCTCTAGGGGAAAGGGCAAGCAGGATCTACCTAGGGGTGCCAGATCCCCTTAGAGGACAAGGCATCCCCAAACATAGCTGAAACCATACTTCCCTGTTATTCGGACTCCCAAGTATTGGTTGGATATATGGCAATTAAGCAGTAGTCCAATGTTCATGGCCCTTTAAATGAAGCCAATGGCATTTCCTCTTGTGTTCCAGGAAGGAACTTTAAAGAGTTGGGCCCAATCAGAGTGGGAGAGATCCAGCCGGGCGGTGAAACCCAGCTATCTGCTCTGGAGTGCAGGGGAGGGGCTGTCTCCCTTCCAGTACCCTGGAGGTAGGACAACGTTGGAGAGGTGGTGGGTGGAGAGCCCCTTCAATGCTGGAGACTCCGGGTAGAAGGAGGAGAGTCCAGAGGCACCTAAATGATGGAAGTCAAAACTGGAGGGGCTGACAGTCAGAATACCCCAGGAGGGGGTGAAAGCACACCAAGAAAGCAACGGACTGAAGAGCCAGACAGCTCAACATGAGCTACCAGATATAAAGACAGTGCCAGACCTGGGTTTCAAGCATTATTTCTTAGTTTAAAGGAAAATGCTCTCTCTTCCTTCATCCTGTCAGTCAGAAATGACAGTGGCGGCTGGTCAATGTCTTAATTTGGTAGGGTGTACATTTTTTCAATGAAAGTGGTGAGCGGCGATCTTAGTGAGATAGCCCAAACCAATCAAATTTCAGGGGGATTGAAAAATTAGATGAAAAGCGAAAGGATTGACAATAATGTGTATAGGGTAACACATGAACAAATGAAATAGATGTCAGATCACTAACACTACACAAAGGCATTTTCCAACAAATTTTTCCTGATTCATTGGCTACGTAATGTAGGCCAGTATTCTGCCTCAAGACATTTTCATGCTGGCTTTGCTAACTTATGTTGGTTTTGCCCATAATATGCTAATGACACTGTAACAATGTAAACTCACGCATATACTTCCTGTATTGCCACTGTAAAAAAAACATGTCTACACGTCTATACCAGATGAACCCATATATGCCAGTATTCACACATGAGAATGCATGCACAACATATTGACTTTCCTATTTTTTGCAACTAATGGCACTGTAATCGAATAGTTCCATGCTGACTGTTACAATATATGCCAGTTTTCCAATTAGGACCACACTCATGTTGCATTTGCCTGTAAGTTTAGTAACACCACTGTAGGAAAACATGTCCATGCTGGCTCTGCTCCAATATGACAGTATTCCCATGTAAGAGAACATGTTCTCACTCATGTTGGCTTTGCTCACAATGCCACTGTAAAAAGAGATGTCTGTTCTGGAGAATTCTCCAGAATGGCTAATTTCCCTTACCTATTTTTTTAAACAAAGGTGTGCCTGAACCTTGGTCCTAGAGGCTAACAACCATAGTAAAACAGAGAAAGGGACCAGTGGGATAGGGAATGGTGTATATCAAACACTTATCTTTTAATAAATAACAATAATTATAGTTTTTGAATTCAAATTGTATTTTATTAACATAGAAACATATAAAATATCAATTCTTAAAAAACATATTACCATGATTCAACTCACACACACTCATTCACTCCTACCATCCATTCACTATCTTAAAACATGTACTAATCATACTTGGTGTGTTGACTACCTAAGTCAACATACAGTTTAATTTACAATACAAAAGTCCTCCACATCAATAGCTGATGAAACTATCTGTGTTTATTCAATTCCACAGATTGATAAAGTCTACATATGTTTCGGTTGACTATTTGGACTGACGTCAATTCGTCCTCTCGATAAAGCAACCTTCTTCAGAACCAAATATGGGAATTTAGTAATTCCCATTAAACCATGTAGGGTGAGTTATGTTGGGTGTCCTGACCCACGTTTAAGCTATCATGCCACAACATTTGGTGCTGTGGGCTTAGAAAATTCAAGATGGCGGAAAACCCACATGTGCGCCGAAATCCAGGAAAGCTGCGCAGTTTGTGCGCACACCGAAATGGTTGCCTCACTTGCCACCCACCAGTGCGAGAATGAAAGGCCGGGTTGCCATGAGGGAAATGGGTTGCCAAAGGAAAAACAGTAGCGCCGGTTAGCCTCAAAGCGCTTTAAAATCACCCTTGGACTACCCGCACAGTAGTCTGAAACCATTGGGAATGGCAATGCTGATTGCCAAATGCAACCTAGAATTGTTGGGAATTCATTTTCTTAAATCCCAAAAATGGGTGCAGTACCAGTACTCACCACTATCCAAAAGCCGGCAGTTTAAAACCACCCTGTGTTTCTCTGAAGGCAGGCTCAAACTGTCTATTTTAAACATTGCAACACATCTAAAAACTCACTGGACACCAGCAGACATTTGGTAGAATGGAGTGTTGTGTGCCTACAAAATCTGGGAAATGAAGAGCCCAGAACAATGCTTATAACAAAACTGGCTGAGCTATGGAGTCAGCAGTTTAAGTTGCACTGGATTTAAAGACACTAAAATCGAAAATGTTTAGATTAAATAAGTGACCTATGTTTGGTGTCACATGCCTTTGTAACTGTTGAAATGTCATAGTTTTGCACTTAGAATCAGCATTCTAGCTGCATATGTAAAAATGTTTAGTTTTATTTGAATGCAGGAACTGGGGAACAAAAAGTGACATTTTATCCGAAACCTGGCTTAAGGAACTGAATTCTGCCTGGCAACTACCCCCATCAGGAGTAAAACTTGAGTCACAGCTGTGTTCCCAGGCCCAGCTGCCCTTTTGCTGCTCACACTAAGGATATGCCATCTATCTGATAATTGAATTACCTGTGCTCTGCAGGAAAGTGAACAAAGCCCTGTCCTGGCTCAGGCAAAGGTTTTATTGGCAGGAGTCGTAAATGGTCGTAAAAAGTGGCTTCCTCCTGAGGAAAGGGGAGGGGCACTGCCTGTGAGAGCAAGCTGGCTTGGCAGAACTGGAAAAACCAGTATTTCTACCTTGTGCTGAGAGGAAACCACACCCCTTTGGAGCCAGAACATAACTTTAAAAAGATGGATCACTCATAGTACGGACATGTGAAAATTTTATAAATGACACCATAATTCTTGTGATTTTTCTGCCCACATTTTAAGAGGTTTTTCGACCCGGTGGCATGTTCAGGGGGGGTTTAGCGGAAAAGTGGATATTACTCTAAATGTATGCATGTTAAAAGTCTGAAACTTCATCAGTTAATGTCCATACTCCCCGCGCACATGTATGTAAAGTTGGGTCAATGTCAGAAATTGAAAAATCAGTTAAAAAGTCAATTATCTGCCATTTCTGAATGCAAGCTCTTAGAAACAGCAGATTAGGACAGAGACATGGCTAAATTCAGCCACACCATGTATATGTAATTTCAAGCAACTGTGTAACTGTGAAATATGTCTTTTATTATCAAATATAGAATGTGTGCAATCTGACAGAGGAGTGTCCTATCTGCAAGCCATAAAATGACATCCCTCTGACTCACAGTTCATTCCCCAATCAAATGATAAATGGAAGTTTGACCAATTAGAAGCTGAGAGAGAGGTAGGGTCAGTGATGCTAGAACACACCCACATTCTAAACACATAAAAGCAGAGAGTCAGGACAGATAGGGACCTTCAATTCCATTTGCTGCAACGCGCTCTGCCGGACCATACAACATCCAGAGATCCAGACTTCAAATTCATCAAACCTCCAGAGAGCCAAACTAGAGACTTCAATCTATCCAGAACTAGAGACCCAGACCAGAGAACCAGAGAGAGCTGACCCAGATCACTGTGAAGTGCAGAGACCAGAGGCGAGTTTAAAACCTGACCAGATCCGTGATGAGGCCCATTTCACTCAAGAATATAGTGTGAGTACCTAGAAAACTGTGCAGAACCAATCTCCTAGTTAAAATAATATAATTCAATCTATTTAATCTAAGTAGAACTGCCTCCTAACTGTCACCTGTCATTTGTAAAGCTGTCACTTGTCATTTCCTAGTTGCAAGCTGCACTTGTCTTTTTGAACTTTAAAATTTCAAATCTGAAAAACGACCTTCACAAAATCGCTCATATCTCTGAACCTAGAACCGCATTCCTACCCCTTATAGTTTTACCGCAATCGCGGAACACGCATTCGCGAATTTTACCGCGATTTGCAAATTTCTTCACATGTAAAAACTGCTGCTGCTTGCCTTCCATTTGCCAGAAATTCGTTTAACCTGCTAACTATCCCTGCCTCATTGCTAGTGTGAGCCTGGACTAATATTAACTAGATACCACTCACCCTGAACCTCTGAAAGGGAATTAAAAGCATTTCCAGCATATTTCTCATCCATTGCCAGCACCTATCAAAGCATTTGGGCCTGTGTTTTCAAAACTCCTATCTGTTTTCTGTAAGCGTGCTTGGGGGGATTGAACTGAATTACATTGATTGCATTTCTGAGAACTGTGTGCTTTCCTCCCATTTCCTTGCATTGCATAAAGAGGGGGGGAGTGGATTGCCAGAGAAAAGTGATTACATTGTTTGGTTGAAATCATATTGAGTATTTTCTGTACTGCATTCATTGAATATTGCATCCACCTGAGCTTACATAAAGCATTCTCTACCACATTATACTTCTGTACCTATTTACCAGTGTGCTACCTTATCCATTTCATGTCAACTCCTTATTGATTATAGAGAAGCGTGTTAGTGCCAGATTCTCCGTTGTTAATCTTTATCATATCAGATTCAGTGTGCTATTCAATTATTAATTTATTATAAAGTGTGATATATATATATTTTAAATTATCAAATAAACCTTTTAAACTTGCAAAATAGAACTACTTCTTGGCTCAGTGGGGTCAGGGGGATTCCAAGAGAGGGGTGTTATATAGGGGTAGTCATCCAGAACGCATGAACTGGACATAAAGATATATCAATAAGGGTTTTCATTCGGTATTCTAGACTAGGCGTTAACTTAGCTGTAGTGCTGAATTGAATCCTCTTACAAATTGGGGGCTCGAGCCGAGACGTTGGGTTAGATTTACCACTTGTGCAGCTTAATACAATGTGCTAACTGACGGGATACATACACCCGGTCGGATCACCACGCTGCATTACGCTGTGAAGCATTCCTCAAAAGGGACACTCCAAGAAAAGTTCTGTTCTGCAAAAATAAAATACAAACTTCTGTAAGTCAGGACAGAGACCAATCTCTAGAATGACGACCTTAGTAGACATGAAAATAGCCAGAGAGCACCTCTTGCATAAGCTATTTGTGAGAGGTGAATGGACCGAACAGGGCCAGGATGTGTGGTTGCAGGCCATCACACAACAGGTCACTGAAACAGGGTCAGATATATATAGAGATCAGGGTCCCTTACATGTGGCCCTGAGTGAACTATATATGGCTCCTAAAGCCAAAGAGGAACACAATAAGATTGCCAGGATAGCGGCATACCTGTACCTATATATGGGAGACATGCAGGATAGATGTGCTGAAAGCCAAAATCTGGCAAATAGGCAACAGATGGCGTTAGAGAAGGTCCAATCTGACCTGGTCTCTTCTGAGCAGAGGCTGCAGAGGAGCCAGGAGTCAGAAGATGATAGTAGGCAGCACATCATTAAAATAAAGAAGGATATGGATGTGCTGCAACAGGAAAAGGTAGAACAGGATACCAGATTTCTGGCCTTGCAGAAGGAATACCAAGAAGGTTTGGACTCCCTACTGCAAAACCAGAAAAAGCTGGAGCAACAACTGGACTTCAACAGGGTATGTGCTGAGCAGGTAGTCACCCTGCAAGGCCACCTAGATAGAGTGAAGACAGAGAGCAACAAACTAATTCTGAAAGACCTGGATACCCAGGCAGAGTTTGATCAGGAGCGCCAGAATGCTGGTGCCTTCCAAAGGCAAAGGGACGACCTGGCGGCACAGATGCAGGCTCTTAGTCAGGAAAGGGATACCTTAGGCCAGGAAGTCTGCCATTTAAAAAGAAAAATGGAAGAAAATCACCTGGCCCACCAGGGACTGGGTGACCTCCAAAAAGAACACCAGAACTTGCTAGAGCACACCAGGAGGGTGGAGGATGCTCTAGCAAGAAAGGAGCAGGCCAATAGGGACACAGCTCAGGAGGTAACCCTCCTGCAGCAAAGACTGGCCCAGTTCTCCAGGACCAACCAGGAAGTACAGAGGGAAAATGAGGCTCTCTGCCAGCACAATGAGAGGCTCCAGCAACAGGTAGCGATGCAGGAGAAACTGATAGAGTCGAGTAAGCCCTTAACAGAGGAACTGAAAGCACAAATGCAGGCTCTTGCATTGCAACAGGGAGCAGGGGCGGATAGAGATGAGGTCCGCTGGGAAAGAGAGACTCCTGACCATAACCGCAGGAGCCCTAACACCAGGGGCCTTCATCTCCCCCAGTCCCTGGACTCTACCACCCACATGTCCCCTGGCGCACATGAGCACAGGGCCGCAGGGATGGCAGATTACTATCCAGCTAAGAGTATGGGGCTCATAGGCCAGTACCACTCAGGAATGGAGGGGTGGGCATCCGGGTATGGGCACCCAAGTACAGTACAGTTCAATGGGGAACCCCAGGAGAGTAGGCCCATTAAGGGCATCCTGAAAACCTCTGCCCAGTTAGGTCAGTGGAGGGGGTACCCATCAAATCCTGGCAGCAAGGAGGAATCTGAAGACTCCTCTGAACTACGCAGGACACAGGAGACCAGGTCCCCACATTCTGCCAGCCATTCCCAGGCTCGCAGAATCCGGGAAAACCTGGAAGAACAGACGGGAACCTCTGGGAGCAGTGCCTCTGAGTCCGAGGAAGAATGGACAAGGGTTACCCGAACCAAAAAGGCCAATAAGGCAAAAAGGGCCTTGCTTAAGGACCCCTTAAAGCAGATTAAAGCGATCAGGAGCGTCATCACGCCTTACCATAAGAACGCTAAGTATTCTGTTTGGGAGCACTTAGAGTTGTTTGAGCAAATGATGGAGACTTTCCATTTGAAGGACAGCCAAAGCTGTATTCAATATGTAAAGTGGACCTTCTCCCCGGAATACTCCAGTTTCTTTGCGGGGCTGGAGGACCAAAATCATTTAAGATGGTCCACCTATAAGGCGGCCATCTTGAAACATTTTTCTGTTCACAGAAATCCTCAAGAGGCTCGCAAGGCAGCCTACAATTTGCAATGTGGGGAGGATCAGGCCCCACAAGAATTTGTGCAGGAGTTAAAGCGTGCTTTTGCACAGACCACAAGAAGGGTGCGCACGGATAGCAGGGAATTTATTAATACGTTTTTCCATGCCTTGCCCAAATATATCATGACCCAGCTGGTGAGGGATTTTCACGAGAAAAGATCTTTAGACTGGGTCATTGAACAGGCTACCCGGATCTATGAGGTGCAGAAACCGGTAGATAGCAAAAGTAATGCCCAGAAAAACCCCAAAGCCAACAGCACCCCTGCTGCTGCCAAGGTGGCAGAGGTAAAGGTCACCCCCGTTTTGGATTTGGAGACGGGGGGGCCTAAAAACCTACCTGCACCTAATAATGCTAGGCCCAGGAGGTCCTCGGGTCAGTCACAGACAGGGAGCCAAGGAGGCAGCCCCACAAATGGGGTCCCTCGCTCTCCTGATTATGTAAGTCCCCGTTACAAGGGAAATCGACCCATCCTGGGTTATGTGTGGACTCCTCCAGCCCAAGGGGGGGGATCCAGCCAAGCACCTAACCCAGGGAACTTCCCTCCGAACTTCCCACAGGAGGGCAGAAATTTACCAAACCCTGGGCAGAACTTTTTCCCCAGATATCCACCCGACTTTCAGCCCCAAAACCATCCATCCTTCTTTCCCCAATTCCCTGAGCCCAGACCACTGAATCCGGGAGAGGGGAGGCCAAGGGTGGAGGGGTACCCAAATCTTCCCAACCCGGGGTATTACCAGAGGAGGGAAAGCTACCCTTCCCGGGATCAGCCCAGGGGAGAAAACAGGGCCCCGTATCAGCCTGAGCGGGTTTCCCAGTTAGAGCGCCAGGTTCAAAACATGGCGCGGGATCTGGGTCACATACTGAGGGCCCAGCAGAACCCTCAGATGGGCGTGCCGGCGCAGAACGCACCCAACTCTGGACCTAGTGCTCCAGAACAATGACGGGGGCAGCACCCCGATAACTCACCGGTTCCCAGGGAGGAGGCACAAGGGGAAGGGGGGTGTAAAGCCTTGGAGGAAGCTTCCTTCCTCACTTGTACACAGCCCCTGGAAACCCAGGAACCGGAAACAAAATCTCTTGCCCCTGAAAGTCTGCCTCCTAAGGAGCAGAGGGGGGGTAGGAGAAACAAAAGACCCAAACAGACTCAGTTTGAGGAGGAGGTACAGATCTTCCAATTTAAGGGAGAGGGATCCTCAGAGGATCCTGGGAAAAGGATCTTCTCCTTCAGAGAGGGGGGAACTCCTCCCAAAGAAAAATGGGTCCCTAGGGATGCAAATCCAGACTGGGGAGAGGTGGAGACTGAGCTACCGCCGCCCACTGTCTCATCCCAGAACCAACCGCAAGAAAATCCCCTAGTTCAAACCCATCCTGGTGACTGCCTCCAAAAAGGGGGGGGCGGCCCAGAACCGGAGCCAGGGGAACCCACAATGGCTCTGATCTCCAGTTGCCAACTTTTTCTTTCAGATTCCCAAGGCTCTCCACAGAATTCTGCCCAAATCTCTTCGCTAGCGATGTCCAAAACCAGAAAATTAGCCCACCAGTTGTCCAAAAATGTACATTATCTGTGCCCCCTTGAGGAGAAGGAGGGAAGATATTATGCCTCGGTACAAGTACAGGGACAGGGTACAATTTTGGCACTGGTGGACACTGGATCTCAAGCTACCCTTCTGTCCAGAAGGGCCTTTGACGAACTGAATGCAGGAAGGGGAGAGAATTACCAAATTCCTCTCACCTCTCTTCCGGGACAACTACAGAACTTTGACGGGAAGGAAATTCCCGTTGAGGGGACTGCAGACTTGGACATTAAAATTGGGCGACATAAGTTGAAACACCCGGTCATAGTTGTGACCCCGGAGGGCACCCCTTGTTTACTAGGGAATGACCTCCTGAGAAGGTTGTCACCCCTAATAGATTGCGTAAACAAGGTCCTCTGGACCCAGACTAGCCGACCAATAAAATTAAAACAGAGTGTCAACCATGTTAGTTTAAACGGCACCTGCCACATGGTTGAACAAAAATCTGACCAAGTAGAATTTCACTTCCAGAATAGCCAAATTCCAGACGTGACAGTAATAGCAGTAGGACAAGAGACTGGTGGTGGAGGGTCCTCTCTATTTCTGAAAATCAACCTTCCTTCCAGTCTAAAGTGGTACTCCACGCTGGAAGGAAACACTCTGAAATTCTATACTAATCCACAATCAGAAACTCCCACTCCTATAGTCCAGAAAGATGTGAAATCAGCTCAGAGCCTGGCTGATATTCAGCAAATTGGAGAGCAGTTGTTCATCCCTGTTCAGTTAAATGATGGGAAGGACTCTGTTCTCGCTCGAGTGTGTGTGAACAACGGTAAGAGCTTCATCAGCGAAGCCATGTTCTGCCAACTCCCAAAAGATCCAGCCATTCCCACCTTCAAACTGATAGACAAATGGGAAATGGACCTGGAAGCACCTGATTCCAAACATCTCCTGCCAAGCAGGTGTATGCTCAAAATCTCCATTGGCAACAAGAGCATAGTCCACAATTGTTGGGTCGTGCGAGACGTCCCTGCCGCCTTTTACTTAGGCAGTGACATTCTCAATCGCTTTGCCATTAGTTTGGACCTAATAAACTTCAAAGCTTGGTCCCGATTAGCGGATAATCCCATGGGCTTTGATGATCCAGAAAAAGCATTTAGGTCAGCTCAATTGATCCTTATGCAGTTGAAATTCAGGTTAAAGAGGAAGTCACCATCCCAGAAAGGACCCGACAATTCTCCCTGGAAGTGAAAGTTAAAAGGGGACAAGAGTTGAAAAACCCTGATGCTTACATACATCTAAATGCTTCGCTCCAACAGCAAGGGTTGGGGGTAAACCCAACACCATTAGTCAACATAGAACATGACACCATTCTAATAGAGGTGGATAACAGCGACTTAAAGAGTATTACTCTAGCCGCAGGCACCATTATTGGAATGGCGGTTGATGACCGACATTTTTCCATCGACTTAGTAAATGAACTGTTAGGACCAATCCCCAAGGACTGTTTTGACAGTGACAGTGAGGACAATACAACACCAGACAGGATTTTTACCCGGCATGGGGGGAACTTCCTGGTGTACACTTCCTGCCCTTATGGTAAGGAAGATGTGACTTGTGAATTCAGGAGGGATGAGGTGATTTTCCAGGTTCATGAAGGCTGCCTTGCCCACCTGAAGCCTCCGGTCCAAATCAGCACTCTGACCAGGGACTTCTCCACCCAGCTGGAGGAGGCCGCGGAGATAGCCAAACCAGAAGTCTTTCCAGGCTTCAGGCAGATGGTGGAAGAGAGAGTCAACCTAGCTGATGCCTGTGTGACTCTGGAACAAAAGCAAAAGTTGAAACAAGTTTTCTTGGATTTCCAAGATCTCTTTGCGGTAGACTCATATGACTGTGGTCGCACTGACATCCACACAACAACAATCCCCACGGACCCTGGCATGACTCCTGTGTTTGTGAAGCAATATCGCTTGCCTCTCGCATCAATGGAGTCCCTTACTGAAATAATTAAGAACCTTGAGTCCCGGGGAATAATCCGTCCAGTCCACAGCACCTTCAATAATCCGGTGCTGGGAATATTGAAACCGAACGGCCAGTGGAGACTCTGCGCCGACCTTAGGGAGCTCAACAAACGGGTCCATACTTCCCGATGGCCTCTGCCCTACATTGACCAAGGGCTGGCCCAGATCCAGGGGTCACAGGTATTCACTGCAATAGACCTGACCAATGGGTACTGGACCGTGCCTGTCAGTAGGGAGGACCAATACAAACTGGCTTTTACCTTTGGGGGCCAGCAGTACACATGGACCCGGACTCCCTTCGGATACCTCAACTCCGGCAATGAATTCAACATTTTTCTACACAAGGCCATGCCCGACTTGGGTGCAAGGGGTAACCTGGCTTATGTAGATGATGTCCTCATCAAAAGTTCATCTGTGGAGGAACACATAGCGGAGATCCGTTATGTTCTGACACAGTTGAGGGCCGCCGGAGCAAAACTTTCCTTTCAGAAAGCACAGTGGTGTAGAACCAGTGTTAATTTCTTGGGGCATGAGATTACTCCTCAGGGCCTCTGTCCCCAAGAAAAGAAAGTGGAAGCACTTCAGAAACTGAAAGACCCCACAACTCTGCGGGAACTAAGGAGCCTCCTTGGACTGACTAATTACAGCAGAAAGTTCATTGAGGGCTACGCAGAGATCACCAGACCCCTGATTCATCTCCTGAAGGGGGGGGGTCAAGTGGGAATGGGGTCCAGAACAAGCCGAGGCGGTAAAACAACTCAAAAGAAGCCTCTCACAAGCGCCTTGCCTAGCTTACCCTGTCAGAAACAAGGAGTTCTTCCTGGAGACAGGGTTCTCTAATACGTGCTTGACGGCCGTATTATACCAAAAGCATGACAAGGTCAATAAAGTAATCTCCTATGCGAGTAAAACTTTATCCTCTGTGGAGGAAAAATTCCACGATTGTGAGAAGGCACTCCTGGCAACGGTGTGGGCATTGAAGAATTACCGCCCGTTTATCCAGGGGGAACACATCATAGTGGAGACTCCACACCAGCCTCTGCAATATCTCCAAAGTGACAGAATCCGGGCCGGAAATGTGAGTAATTCCCGAATTACTTCCTGGATTCTGTCAATGCAAGGCTTTCCTGTGGAGGTCCGATATGGCCAAAACAAGAAGAGTCCCCTCGCGCAAGGTCTGGCTGACTTGCATGATTGTGCCAGAGAAAACTGTCTCGAGGACGAAAGTCTAAAAATAAAGGACAACATGGAGGCATACCTTAATTCCCCCCACAAAGTCTTTGAAGAGGACAAGTGTGAGGGAATGCCCACTGTCTGTGGATGGATGCTCTTACCATGTTGACAACGACGGGGAGAAAGAACTGGTGGCCGGCGTAGGGAATGCCTGGGTGAATGAGTCCCCAGAACCCTCCGCTGGATACAAAATTGGTCCCCGAAGTAGTCAGGTGGCAGAATTGATGGCTGTGCATCAGGCCATCCTCACTGCTGTCCAGCATCAACTCCACGAACTGGTCATAATCACAGATTCGGATTATGTACGGAACGGGTTCGTGGAGCACCTGGTTAATTGGAAAACCAGAGGCATGTTATGTGCTAACAACAAACCCTTGAAACATGGGAAGTTGATCCAAAACATTGATGATCTGGTCACCTCGAAGGGGATGACCATCTATTGGAAGAAGATCAGGGGTCATTCCAAAGTAGAGGGACCAGACAAAACTGGAAATGACTTAGCTGATCAGCTGGCCAAAACTGGGGCCATCCAAGGGGATCTAATTGAGATTGAGTCCCTGTTGGGGGAAATCCAGGTCACTGCTATCACTAGGTCCCAGACAAATGCTCACAACGACCTTTCAATTGCACAATGGAGTAAGGAGACCCCTGATGCTGATTTGATTACAGCTCAGAAGGGGGATCCAATAATTGGTAAATTTTACCAGCACCTTGAGGACCCTGAGAACTTTCCCCTGACGGATACCGATTACATTGGGAAAGAGGACCTAAGAGTGTTGATGAAATGTCCAAAAATGTTCCGAATACAAGACGGTTTGCTGGTAAGGAAATCCAAAGCTGGCCACGATCAGTGGGTGGTTCCTACCTCATTCCGAAGCCTGATGTTAAGTCACGCCCATGATGCGGCCACTGCCGGTCATAGGGGGTTTCACACAACATTGGAAATCTTAAGAGAGGTTGCATACTGGCCACACATGGGGCAGGACCTCGACCAATACTTGAAGGGGTGTCTTGTGTGTGCACAATTTCAGCCATCATCCCTCACGCATCGTGCACCTCTCCAAAAGAGGGGGATGACACTGCCATGGTCAGATTTACAAATCGACTTTGTAGGCCCTGTGATTCGCTCGGCTAGGGGGAATAAGTACATGTTGACTGTGACATGCTTGTTTACCAAGTGGGTGGAATGTCTCCCAGCCCCAAACTGCAAGGCAGAAACTGCAGCTGCCTTGATGATTAACCACATCTTTTCCCGTTTTGGTCTACCTCAAAGGATTGAGTCAGATAGAGGTAGCCACTTCACCAGTGAAGTAATGACAAAGATGTGGGAGATACTGGGGGTCAAGAGAAAGCTGCATATTGCTTATAGACCAGCTTCTTCTGGGGCAGTAGAGAGATATAACCGGACAATTGTGAGCATATTAAAGAAGTTTGTGGCAGATTCTGGGCCAAGTTGGGATATCCGATTACCTCTGGTCCTAATGGCTATCAGATCTACCCCTTCATCTGCAACCAAAATGTCACCATTTGAGTTGATGACTGGGCGCAAGATGGTGCTTCCTCAGCATTTGCTCTACAGGACCCAAGAGCAGACACTGATAAATGCCTCCACTACTCATGAGTATGTGGAGAATTTAAGGAAACACCTTCAACATGCTTTTGCTTATGCTCAGCGGAATCTAGAAAGATCGGCTGATAGCATGAAGACCCATTATGACCTGAAAACTTCCAGGAAGGAATATCAGGTGGGAGACCGGGTCTATCTATACAACTTCCAAAGGAACCAGGCCACGCAGCGCAAATTTTTGCCTACATGGAAAGGACCCTTTGAGATCATCGACAAGATCTCACCTGTGGCCTACAAAATCCACATCCCCAAAGGCGGTTCGGCAGAGGGGGAAGACAAGTGGGTCCACATAAACCAGTTGAAATGTTGCCATCCCAGGCACACTCTGCAACAACTGGAGGAATCCTCTGGAATCCTAGCGGGTACTGTCTCAGACTAATTCAGTTCCAACCATAAAACATACCACATCTAGTCTCTAAAATATTGTGATTTGCATGAAACTGTCTTAGTTATACTGTTTTTATTTTTTCAAAACAAGAATGTAATGTTTCGTGATGATGAAATGCATATGCTGCCCCACTATCTCAACAGTGGTGGAAAAAGTCTATGAGGAGGTATTGCCGCTCTTCCTTTGTCGTCCTAGGAGAAAGAAAACCTGAAGACGGGCCAAGGAGGATGATACGGAGACCGGGAACGAAGATCCAATGGGCCCAGTGGACCGCCCAATATTCCCATCAGGACCGGCGAGGAGAACTGATCGATCAGTACCGGATGGAGAAGAAGATGCTGAACTATGCCATCTACAGAAGAGGAAGAAGATTATGCGGACAGACCGGTGCGTGGGTCAAAACCCTTGGGCACGCGACTCCCCATCGACTCAAATTCAAAGTGCAGTCGCGTGGGGGGGCTTGTTGGGTGTCCTGACCCACGTTTAAGCTATCATGCCACAACATTTGGTGCTGTGGGCTTAGAAAATTCAAGATGGCGGAAAACCCACATGTGCGCCGAAATCCAGGAAAGCTGCGCAGTTTGTGCGCACACCGAAATGGTTGCCTCACTTGCCACCCACCAGTGCGAGAATGAAAGGCCGGGTTGCCATGAGGGAAATGGGTTGCCAAAGGAAAAACAGTAGCGCCGGTTAGCCTCAAAGCGCTTTAAAATCACCCTTGGACTACCCGCACAGTAGTCTGAAACCATTGGGAATGGCAATGCTGATTGCCAAATGCAACCTAGAATTGTTGGGAATTCATTTTCTTAAATCCCAAAAATGGGTGCAGTACCAGTACTCACCACTATCCAAAAGCCGGCAGTTTAAAACCACCCTGTGTTTCTCTGAAGGCAGGCTCAAACTGTCTATTTTAAACATTGCAACACATCTAAAAACTCACTGGACACCAGCAGACATTTGGTAGAATGGAGTGTTGTGTGCCTACAAAATCTGGGAAATGAAGAGCCCAGAACAATGCTTATAACAAAACTGGCTGAGCTATGGAGTCAGCAGTTTAAGTTGCACTGGATTTAAAGACACTAAAATCGAAAATGTTTAGATTAAATGAGTGACCTATGTTTGGTGTCACATGCCTTTGTAACTGTTGAAATGTCATAGTTTTGCACTTTGAATAAGCATTATAACTGCATATGTAAAAATGTTTAGTTTTATTTGAATGCAGGAACTGGGGAACAAAACGTGACATTTTATCCGAAACCTGGCTTAAGGAACTGAATTCTGCCTGGCAACTACCCCCATCAGGAGTAAAACTTGAGTCACAGCTGTGTTCCCAGGCCCAGCTGCCCTTTTGCTGCTCACACTAAGGATATGCCATCTATCTGATAATTGAATTACCTGTGCTCTGCAGGAAAGTGAACAAAGCCCTGTCCTGGCTCAGGCAAAGGTTTTATTGGCAGGAGTCGTAAATGGTCGTAAAAAGTGGCTTCCTCCTGAGGAAAGGGGAGGGGCACTGCCTGTGAGAGCAAGCTGGCTTGGCAGAACTGGAAAAACCAGTATTTCTACCTTGTGCTGAGAGGAAACCACACCCCTTTGGAGCCAGAACATAACTTTAAAAAGATGGATCACTCATAGTACGGACATGTGAAAATTTTATAAATGACACCATAATTCTTGTGATTTTTCTGCCCACATTTTAAGAGGTTTTTCGACCCGGTGGCATGTTCAGGGGGGTTTTAGCGGAAAAGTGGATATTACTCTAAATGTATGCATGTTAAAAGTCTGAAACTTCATCAGTTAATGTCCATACTCCCCGCGCACATGTATGTAAAGTTGGGTCAATGTCAGAAATTGAAAAATCAGTTAAAAAGTCAATTATCTGCCATTTCTGAATGCAAGCTCTTAGAAACAGCAGATTAGGACAGAGACATGGCTAAATTCAGCCACACCATGTATATGTAATTTCAAGCAACTGTGTAACTGTGAAATATGTCTTTTATTATCAAATATAGAATGTGTGCAATCTGACAGAGGAGTGTCCTATCTGCAAGCCATAAAATGACATCCCTCTGACTCACAGTTCATTCCCCAATCAAATGATAAATGGAAGTTTGACCAATTAGAAGCTGAGAGAGAGGTAGGGTCAGTGATGCTAGAACACACCCACATTCTAAACACATAAAAGCAGAGAGTCAGGACAGATAGGGACCTTCAATTCCATTTGCTGCAACGCGCTCTGCCGGACCATACAACATCCAGAGATCCAGACTTCAAATTCATCAAACCTCCAGAGAGCCAAACTAGAGACTTCAATCTATCCAGAACTAGAGACCCAGACCAGAGAACCAGAGAGAGCTGACCCAGATCACTGTGAAGTGCAGAGACCAGAGGCGAGTTTAAAACCTGACCAGATCCGTGATGAGGCCCATTTCACTCAAGAATATAGTGTGAGTACCTAGAAAACTGTGCAGAACCAATCTCCTAGTTAAAATAATATAATTCAATCTATTTAATCTAAGTAGAACTGCCTCCTAACTGTCACCTGTCATTTGTAAAGCTGTCACTTGTCATTTCCTAGTTGCAAGCTGCACTTGTCTTTTTGAACTTTAAAATTTCAAATCTGAAAAACGACCTTCACAAAATCGCTCATATCTCCGCAACCGTTTGTGCTAGAGACTTGCAATAACTTTCATCTGAAAGGTTAGAATCGTGGCTTTCCTACGAACCTAGAACCGCATTCATACCCCTTATAGTTTTACCGCAATCGCGGAACACGCATTCGCGAATTTTACCGCGATTTGCAAATTTCTTCACATGTAAAAACTGCTGCTGCTTGCCTTCCATTTGCCAGAAATTCGTTTAACCTGCTAACTATCCCTGCCTCATTGCTAGTGTGAGCCTGGACTAATATTAACTAGATACCACTCACCCTGAACCTCTGAAAGGGAATTAAAAGCATTTCCAGCATATTTCTCATCCATTGCCAGCACCTATCAAAGCATTTGGGCCTGTGTTTTCAAAACTCCTATCTGTTTTCTGTAAGCGTGCTTGGGGGGATTGAACTGAATTACATTGATTGCATTTCTGAGAACTGTGTGCTTTCCTCCCATTTCCTTGCATTGCATAAAGAGGGGGGGAGTGGATTGCCAGAGAAAAGTGATTACATTGTTTGGTTGAAATCATATTGAGTATTTTCTGTACTGCATTCATTGAATATTGCATCCACCTGAGCTTACATAAAGCATTCTCTACCACATTATACTTCTGTACCTATTTACCAGTGTGCTACCTTATCCATTTCATGTCAACTCCTTATTGATTATAGAGAAGCGTGTTAGTGCCAGATTCTCCGTTGTTAATCTTTATCATATCAGATTCAGTGTGCTATTCAATTATTAATTTATTATAAAGTGTGATATATATATATTTTAAATTATCAAATAAACCTTTTAAACTTGCAAAATAGAACTACTTCTTGGCTCAGTGGGGTCAGGGGGATTCCAAGAGAGGGGTGTTATATAGGGGTAGTCATCCAGAACGCATGAACTGGTCATAAAGATATATCAATAAGGGTTTTCATTCGGTATTCTAGACTAGGCGTTAACTTAGCTGTAGTGCTGAATTGAATCCTTTTACAGTTACAACACCTAAAAAACAAATACACTGTATTAAAAACTATACCATTCCCAATTTGTTTGATTTGTACTATTAATGTAAATATACATGATTCTAATAAGTAATCATTACCAGTCTATCTCTGGATGTAGTATCTATACATACCAGAGAGAAAGACATATTTTGGATCAATCCTATTTGCACTTCAAAGCTAGGAATCAACCTGCCTCATCCCACTTAAAGCAATGCAAAAAAAACAGCATAGTAACTTTTTATTTACTTACACTTTTAGCTCTTTTCAAATGTCTAAAAATCCAGATACTTACTCGTAGACATAGATCGTGACAATTCTACTGTCTATGTCGAGTCGTTCCAGAATATCCTTAACGATTATGAGAGGGGTTCTCCACATCCCAATAAATTCTTAGCACTCAGCATAGTGCCACCATCTTCTCATATATCACTCAAAGTCCTGCAATAAGGGTAATATATCAGCACAGTTTTTTACTACGGACACCCTCACTAGTGGTCTCAGTGACATAGCAATAAGAGTACTTAGAAATATGCTCCTTCGCATTAACACGCATCAGATCACATGCTGCCTTATATTCACGTGCAGCCTTAGAAATATTCTTGGCTTACAGAGTGCATCCTCTATGATGGGATAGTAAACCTGTGATGACATAGATAACATGTCCACAAAGTTAAAGATATCTCCTACGCTTTCAATCCAAAAAAAACCTACCCTTAGAAAGAGCAATTTTATTTGGGCGAGCAACCAATGTATTAGTTCATATTATACATATTCGAGTAATGAATCCCGCGTCACGTAGTGTATGCATTTCATAAACACCGTGTGTGAAGGCTAAACAATGAATGCCTGCACAATAAATACACACTCAATCAATATTACAAAGAAACATCACTTGTTTCACCATAGGCATTCTAAGATTATAACGCAAATTTGATTGAGCGCACCCGCTCGTAAGCATTGCTTATCACTTGTTTCACCATAGGCGTTCTAAGATTATAACGCAAGTTATCTTGAGCACACTCACTTATAAGCATTAGTGCCACAATTTTCTAGCATTATTCAAAGCCCCGTAACGGCGCTTAAAAACCTAGTTTTTCTATCGTACATGTGTTCTTCCACTCACCTTTACACAAAAGGATTTCCACGGAACGTCTCTCCTCGACCTGTATTCATTAGCAAAGCCGTCGCGTATGAATTACACAGAAAATGCCTCACCGCTCAGTAATTTTATACCTGCATTTATGGAAACAGAAAGAGGACTAAAAAGTCAACTCTTACTCCAAGAGTCAGCTCGTACCACAAACGCCATAAAGTATGTGATCCATGTAACGTTGCTCTAACTGGGTGACTTAGATAAATGTGCCTGTATTTAGAATTTATACTATATATATCATTCTTAAAAAAGCCTAAAGTAACCGATTGCAGGCTAATTGCAGATACATACGGCAGCCTAATACTTTATAGTTAATTCTGTAGGAAATCCTAAAACGACCTATTTAATGGAAAAATGCGGATACTAGTGCAATGTCAAATTACACTTTTGTCCAATGCGTGGTATTTCTTATAGGCACACAAAATATCAAATGGATGTATGTTGCAACAATTCAGATGGTTCTAAGCTATTAAAGCCAATAGAACAGTAACATGTGTTGAGGTAAACAAAAGTTTTTTATTCATCCTTTTCACATATGCATTTTCTTATAATCTATATATTGTATGAAATGGTCTACTAGTGGTTTGTCTGCCACCTTATTATGCATACAACTACAATGTTCTCCTATACGTTGTCTGACTTCTCATGTGGTTTTACCTACGTAGATTAATTTACACGGACACTGACTTATATAAATGACATTCTTGGTGCGACAGTTGGAATGAGTTCGCATTTTCCATTTAATGTCTCCGTAATTAAATTCAAGGCGTGTCTCCGTCAAAGGGCAGGACACACAATTCCCACATTTGTAATGTTCCACTACAGGCAGTAGTCCCCATTGGTTGAGGACCGTCTGTTCATGGTTTTTGTCAATATATGTATGTACCAATTGTTGCTACAAGTTGGAATTCTTTTTGAAAGCAAACATTAGTTTCTGTAGGAGAGTGCCTGGCTACTTAATCAGATCCCAAATGCGATTCACTATCCTCTTATTGTCATTACTTACTGGGTTAAACGTAGTCACACAGACTAATCTCTCTTGTTTGGGTTTAACCCGTGGAGCCAGACAGAGTTCTCTGTCCGTGTTTGCTGCCTTTTTAAAATGATCTTTGACCAGTTTTTTAGGGTATCCCCTATCCAAGAGTCTATCCTTCAAAATGCCCTTGCGTATATTAAATTTGTCCCTTGTGGTACAATTTCTACGAATCCGCAGAAACTGCCCATAGGGTAAATTTTGTCGCAAACTCACTGGGTGGAAACTGGAAAAAATGGAGCAGTGTATTCTTTTCAGTTGGTTTTCGATAGAGCATCGTTACCAACTTATTGTTGGACTTCAAAATTAGCAAATCTAAAAAACATACCTATGTGTGGTGCCATTCCATTGTGAACTTCATATGCCCATCACAGGCATTCAGCCACTGTTGAAAACGTAAAAGTGCCTCACTAGACCCTCTCCAAACAATAAAATCATCGGTGGACCATGGTGCTATTAGCACCATGGTCCATGCCGGATTCCGCCATGGTGGATGGCGGAATAATCGCCCCATTCCAAGGTGAGTGGGGCGGTAATTCCCCATTCACCATTTGCCCTTCCCCATTCCCATTTTTGCCCCATAGGGCATAATGGGGATGGGGAAGGCGCTAATTACGGCACTGTAAATTACGGTGCCGTAATTAGCACCAAGGTCGCTTAGCGCCTTGGACTTTAACGCCTGCAAAAAGCAGGCGTTAAAGTGTGAATCAGGCGTTAAGGGTTTAACGGCGCCGACGCTCTTTACGGCGCCGTTAACCCCTTAACGCCTGACTTGTAATGAGGGCCAATATACTTGTACCAGGCCCTTATGCTTGGGCACAGGTCATGTTTATATGTTAATAAAATACAATTTGAATTCAAAAACTACATTTATTGGTATTTATGAAAAGATAAGTGTTTGATATATACCATTCCCTATCCCACTGGTCCCCTTCTCTGTTTTACTAATTTCCCTTACCTACTGAGTCCCTCAGCAACTTTGCTGGATTTCTAGAATTTATTTTTTTCACCTGGTAAGAGTGTGAGCCTTTTTTCCCACTCTTACATGTGTTTTGGTGTGTGTTTTACATTTTTGTGTTCATAGACTATGGAGCTTCACCTTTAGTGCAGTGGCACAGGGTTGTCTTTTTCAGACTTCCCACTTTAAACTCTCTTTTCTGGGACTACTCCTGTCTCCCAGAACATGTAAAGTTGCCATTGACTTTATTAGTCTTTTTAAATTCACAGACCCAGTGCAAACTATATTCCATAGAGTACTGGAAAGGGTTAATAGCTATCACCTTTTGTCTGTCTCTCATGGAACATTATTTTGTTCCCCTTTCTTTAAGATTTGGCTGGTGGCAGTGGTATCTACCATATTTTCCCTACTGCTGTCTATGAAAATAGCCTAGGTACTGTTTTAGTCTATGTTAGTATCCTCAAACTTTAATCTTCTGGACCCATTTACTTTTATTTGGTTCTGGCTGGGTTTATTCGCCATTTCTTTTTGTAAAGGTCTTTCTCGTGTTTACTCTGCGTGCCAAACCAGGCTTTGTTCCTTTGTTCGCTGTCCTTTGGTGGGTTTCTGCACAGAAGCCCTACTTAGGCGCCTGAGAGTCTGGGTAGACAGGATGTGAGGGAGGGGTTTTAGGACCCCTGCAGAGGGTCTCCTTGGAGATCCAAGTCACACTCTTGTTTGATTGGCTAGGTGACTGTCCTGCCAGGACAGCCACCCTGCTGTGTGATTGAGAGCCAGGCTGTGTTAATGGGGGAAAACTGCATAAAAAGCATGTCTCTGGGACTTGGAAGGCAGAGTCGCCACTGGATCAAGAAAACCGAAGAGAAACTGAAGGAAGAGGACTGCTGCAACTATTGAACCTCCCGGTGAAGCCCTGCCACGGGTCCGAATCTCCTACATTTCGACAACACCTCTTCCTTTGAGATGGTGGGACCAACCAGTTCGCCAAACACCAAGCATGGCCTCCCTCCCCTGGTCGAATTTGGTGTGCATCGCTGCAGTGAACTGGATAGCCAGGAGGACCGGACCCTGTTTGGGTTTTAATGAGCGCACCTTTTATTCGTTGCTTTGCTCTGCTGCTGGTTTCTTACCTGGGCAGCTCAGGACACTCCAGTCTTCCTCCTTTGTGTCAGTCTGACAGTCGCTTCAGGAACCGTGAGCCTGCAGGATCTGCCAGGAACTTCTGCCGCAGCTACAGCATTCTTCTTCTAAGGCACTGTTCAAACCCGGTTGTTCGTTCCGTCCGACTGTAGTGAAAGTGTTTTAAATCTTTCCCCAATCCGAGGGCTTGTCCTTCTCTACTCTTTTAAATAACTTTTCCTTCGACTAACTTCGTTTCAAGCTCTTGGCAAAGACTTAACCGCAAACTACCCTGAACTGTGTGATCCTCTGCAAAGACTCTGAACAATTAACATTGGCCCAAGCCTATTGATTTGAATCCTCATTGTAGCAAGCCTTTTCTAGATTGCCCTGCCTGCTTACTTGTTGGTGCTGTTTGGTTTCGTATAACCTTGTCTGTCCCTCCATTTTTAAATTGATGGAGTGTCAATTTGCTCACACTACACTTTGAGCTTAACCTGTCCAGAATTGATTGGGTGTTGTGTACTATATTAAGATTGTGATTCTTCTGCTGCTTTACTTAGTGAACTGTTTTATAAATGAATGTGTCAATAAATGTATATTCCTTTACTCAGAAACCTTGAGTCAGTGTTTGTTTGAACCATAGCAATTGCTGTCCTTTGTGTAACTTCTGATACTGCTCACTTTATTCTTGAGATTAATCTGGCTGCACAGCCATTGCTACCACTTTACTGTGTAGTAAAGGTTTGTACCAAAGGTGAATTTATACTGGCACCTGTAGTATTAATTGTGTGTGGTGTTCCCAAAGGGCCCTGCACATGATTCTGCCTAACAATGTCCATGCTGGCTTGGTTAATATATTCAAGTATTCCACATGAAATTACACTGAAGTTGTTGGCATTTCCCTTAAAGCCAGTATTGCCACCGTAAGAAAACATGCCCATGCTTGCTGCACCAAAATATAACAGTTTGCCATAAAAGAAGACATTCATGTTGGTTTTCCCCATAACGTCAGTAATTAAACTTTATGAAGACAGTCCATTCAGGCTGTACTTAACTACCCCATTCAGCCTGCACCGGATCCTCTATCAACCTCACACCATGGCCGGGACCGATGTAGACTTACTCACATATCCACACAAATTCACACAAAACTCAAAGCACAGTCCTGCATCTGGCACCTCATCTCTGCTCCTTCTTCCAACATCCCACGCAGAACCAGGAAGCAGGAACCAGGGAAGGAAGTTGAATAACATGTTGCTCCCTTAGCCCTGCCTCCTGCATGGACCATTAAGAGGGGAACATCCCAATTAGATGTCTTCATGACCTTCCACAAGGTGTGATGCCAGGTGACATCTACTGGCTGCATGGGAAGAATACTTGTAGTCTTCTGCCTGGGACAGTGCCCGAAAGGAGCAAAATCATACCGCCATGCTCAACAATCATGCAATGGTGTGCTTTCCATGGCAGAAAGGCTGACAACTGGTGCACAATGGGAGGTATTGCACGCCAGCCTCCATTATGCACCAGTTGCCACTGATCAAAGAAAGTAAATTAAGATATAATCCACTCAGATGCTGCATATTTATATACATTTATCAAAAATAGGCGGGTGACCTGGGGTTGGCTGAGATGTAATGCAGGATTGAAAAGGAGCGTTGGAGCCCCTCTACTGAGAATGAACATGGTTCAAATACCCTGTGGTATAGAATTTCTTCCACTCAGCAGGGTCTACAACCACGTTTTAGCTAAAAGCACCCTTCTCAGAGGGGAACTATACATTTGCATATCAGCCTTTGTCCCATCTACAAGGGCAGTCCAGAACAGAAATGCTAGGCAATTCTTTGAAGAAGAGTACCATCAGCAATCCCACACACATGTTTCAGCCTTGTTGGGCCTCGTCAGTGAGGTGAAGAGGAGAATCTCTAAGGTACAGTGAGCAATGGGTCCACGTCTGGATTACCCTTGGTTACTTAGGGTGAAATCCAGCTTTTGCAAAATTGAAAAGGAGTGTGGGATCCTCTATACTGAGAATGAATATGGTACAAATACCATGTTCTATGGAATTTCTTATACTCGGGAGGGTCTACAAACACGTTTTGCCTCACTGCACCCTTCACAGAGAAGACTGGACTGCCCAAGTGGCTGGGACTAGACTGATATGCAAATTGATATTTCTCCTGTGTGAAAGGTACAGTGAGCTAAAACGTGGTTGTAGACCCTGCCGAGTGGGCACCTTCCCAGAGAACAGGTTATTTGGCCATGTTCGTTCTCAGTAGAGGGGCTCCAGAATTTATTTCTTTTTTTAGATGTAATGTGGGAACTGTTTTTATAGCTCACATCATTCTGCATTTTTGCATGTCAATAATTGTATTTCCTTCTAAAAGCACAGCAATACAAGTACCAAAATGCAATGTGTTGGAGTCCTAAAGGCAGGTCTGGCTGAGAATCACACTCTTAACAAGGGTCAATTTGTTGGGAAGGGGACGACCCCCAGCCCCAGGCACATTAAAGTGAGGCAAGATGCATTCAAGGCAGTGTGATGGGTGTGGGGGAGGGGTAACAGGGAAAGGGACACCTTCCCGTTAACCAGGACCCCTTTTTAATATAATCAAAGAAAGTCTAACTGCATGGTGTGGCACAAGGCGCGAGCTGCATCGCTCTTTTGCCTAGGTATTAGTAACCATAGGTAGAAGGGAAGGCACGCATAAGGACAGCTCACACCCCCAACCGCCACAACATCTATTCATTATTCCAAAAGTGTTGCAAAGATGTGTTTTTCACCCAAGAGGAATGTGCCCTACAAGGCCTTGATCAGAGACCGGCGCCTGGTGTGCATGTTATCTCACACTGGCCAAAGCATGAACCGGCTCATTCCCGGGTGACCATGAATTATAGGCCATATAACTGACTAAACCCGAAGACCCCAGAATTCCATGGCACCAGGTGCCCTTCGACCACCAACCCGAAGGTAAAAAGTCCTGAAATGTTCAAAGAGGACGGACGGGGCATACCAGCAAAGTGACGATCATGTGATTTATATTGCGAGGTGCTCGGAGGGATAAATAATAGTTCATGAGGGTGGCGACCTGGGAGCCAGATGGCACAAAGGGAGTGAGTGAAATGTGTGTGTGAAGGTAAAAGTGCCCCAGAAACTCCTTTGGGTCCATCTTAACGCCAGCCAAGTGCACAGTATGAGTGATAAAACAAGCTGTATAGTAGGAGTATAATTCATTTGTTTTCTGACCTTCGACATGAGAAGGAGATGAGCCCTGCAGCACCGACATGCTGGAAGACGACGGACTGGGCTGGGACCAATAAACTGCCATCCCTTATGGACAAAGGTGGTACATGTATAGGGTCTATTCAATTAAGCTGCATGAATTTTTACTGTATGTTGTCGCGTCATCATGACGCTGTGTACCTTCAAAGGTTTCAGCTTGTACCTCTTTTTGGCAGAATGTTCTTATCAGCAGAGTTCTTTGCTGTTGCTCTCATCTGCATGTGAGGTGTGCGCACACCTACAAAAAACATGTGTTTCGAGTGGTTTAGCAGGAGCCATTTTAAGAAAAGTCCTCTCTGCTCTTTGATGTGGGGGGCTGCTCAGAGGAAAGTGCAGGCCGGTATCAGAACCCTGTGATGGAGGAGTTCAGGTGGGCATGCACATGTGAGTAGACTCTTGTAAGAGATGACAAGTAAGGGACAGATGCATAGGGAAGTGTGAAAGGTGTGAGTATGTGCAGAATGAGGTCATCAATGTGATGTGGATGAGGTCAGGGTGATTTGTTGTTTAAATGTGTATTATGAATGGAGTGTTTCGGTAAAGTATTATAAGGTAAGGCATTATAAGGTAAGGCAAAGGTAAGGCAGGGAGCCCCTCCTTGGAAGGGGAGGGAAGGTGGTGCCATAAGGCAGCATATTATTTAAAGGAGGTATATGGGAATAAAAAGTAGTGATCTCGTATAAGTAGTATGCATGGACAAGTAGTGGTTGGTAGTTTAGTGTGTTATTTTAGTATATTGTGGTTGTGCTTTTTAGGTGAAGAACAGGCCCTAGAAGGGAAGGTAACTGTGTGTGTTACAGTGTGGTGGGACAGTGGGGCGGGGGCAACAGTACCACGGCCCACAGTGGCTGCAAGAGGGCCCAAAGCAAGTAAGAGGGGGACTTCAAGGAGTAAGGGGGGGTGGTTTGGACCATGTGGGGGTGGGTTCGGACAAACTCAATGTTGGAATTGTTTAAGGTAGGGGCATTTTGCAAGGGAATGCAGATGCAGATCTGCAGTGGGGTGGCAGTGGGTTATTATTATGGGCCACAGCAACAAGGCCAAGGGATCTAATGGCCCCAACGACCCTAAGGACCAGGCTATCCGCAACAGAGTCAATGGTATCAGAATCATGAGTACCCACGGGGGCAGATTCAAACCTATAATCAGCAGTCCCAAGCACCGGATATTCAATCATGGCACCTGCCACAACAACAGCAGGGCGCTGCTGCCCCGGTGAACAGGGTACCAGGTGGGGTTCCCGCTCCCTTTGGTGGAGCAGCATTGGTAGGAGGTAGCCCCTTCTCATTCCCTGGAACAAACACATATCCTGATTAGGATAGCCCACAGAGAGCACTAGCGTGTCCAGTCTTGTTGACAACTAATCACACTGAAGAGGAACCTTTGGTGGGGGCATAGATAGGAAATAAGCAATTCATATTGATGGTGGGCAACAAAATCATGTGTCATGGAGGGAAACTTTCCACTATCATGATAATGAGGCCGATTCATGGAATTAATGTGCGCTGAAATTTTCAGCGCAAGCGTTCAAAAGCGTGCAAAAGTGTGAGAATCGCAGTGCCAGTGCGAAAATCGCAGCGAAACCCGCACACAGCGATTCATGGAAGTCCCTGCGTGTGTAAATCCCAGGATGTGCGCCAAAATTCTGCGTGGCGCACTCTGGCGCACACGTCTCCAAACAGCGTGCGCTATGCGCACAGCGAAATCGCACATAGCGCGGCGCACACAACAAAAGTAGGAGGAACAGAGGGCGTGACACCCGGAATGGGGAACAACGGGTGAAAATGTGGGCGTCACTAGGGAAGTACAAGAGGCAAATGCGCGGAACGCCCCACGCACGTTCAAAACACGTATTCATGTATTCGAACGGGGCTAACGCGTGCGCCAAAAAAGATACGCTAATCCGGGAATACGTACGCCAGCAGGAAGCAGACGTATGCGGACCCGCGCAGCATAAATGTGCGCGCAAACAACAAACAAGCTCAGACGCCAGGATGAATATACCGTTCCTAGCAGCAGTGGTCATGGGATACCGCAGGAGGAGGATAGTCAGGCCCACAATTTTCACACCCAGAACCAGCCTTTTTGGGATGCATGATGACCAGGTGTATGGGAGGTACAGGTTTCCACCTCACATAATACTCGACCTGGTCAGTGAGTGGGAGGATGACCTCACATCACCCACCCTCCCAAGCACTCAGCCCCTGGAGAAGGTCCTCAATGTACTGCACTTTTTGGCCACTGGATTATTTCAGCGGACAAGTGCTATAGTGGGGGGGGTGTCACAGGCCACGCAGTCACGCTGCTGCCTACAACAGGTCTTGGCCATCATAATTGCACGCCCATCGTCCGCAGGCACATATCACTGCCCAGAACACCTGCAGAAAGGCAGGCAGCCGTCCAGGATTTCTACGGGGTGGCACAATTCCCCAAAGTCCTAGGTGCCATTGATTGCACCCATGTGGCTCTACGTCCCCCCAGGGCATCAGAGCACATCTATAGAAACCGCAAGCACTGGCATTCCATAACGCCCAGGTAGTATGTGATGCCAAGGGAATCATCACCTCAGTATATGCCACTATCCAGGGTCGACCCACGACAGTTTTATTTACAGAATGTCAACCCTAAACAGGGACCTAGAAGCTGGGCGGCATGGCGATACATGGCTGCTCGGTGAGTATAAATGCCACAGCACATGCATGCATGTTAGATACTGAGTAATGTCACAACCCCACTAATGATACCCATCACCACCTCCCCAGGGGACAGTGCCTACCCTCTGAGCACCCACATGATGACGCCAATTTGGAACCCCACCATGCCACCCGAGGTAAGATACAACACAGCCCACATTGCAACCCGGGGCATAGTGGAGCGCACATTTGGAGTGCTCAAGTCACGCTTTCGCTCCCTTGACCGTTCTGGCGGGCAGCTGTTATACGCTCCCCAAGTACTTTGCAGGATCACAGTGGCAGCATGTGTCCTGCACAACGTTGCAACATGCCGGGGCCTGCCCGTGGACATGGTGGTGCCACCACATCCCCAACCACATGCACGGCCGCTGCTCATGGGAGGGGAAAGGGCACGGGGTGAGGCAGCCCGTACGAAGCTGGTGGCTAATTAATTCACCTAAAATCACACCCCTGTGGAGTGCACACAGCCCTGGCATGTACCATATGACAATCAATGATGATGACATAAGGGACAGTCAACTGTCACAACCATACCAGCCTGAGATTGGTCACCTGGAAGTGTTACATTGTGTGCATCCCTACCTACACAAACACCAACAATGCTGTGTCATCAAAAGACACACTTCTATGCTGCTAAACCCCTTGCAAAATACAACATGACAACAGTGCCATGTCACCCAACCCCTCCCCATGCCCGCCACCCAACACACCATGGCATGTCATGCTATGTGAGAGCAAACAAAGCAATCCCCAAAACATGACACAAGTGTCATAAAGTACAGTGTACCTAATGGAAACTGGCCACACACAATATGCTCCCAGTAATGTAGAAGTAACAACACACATGACTTACCAACAATACAATGCAGCTACACAACCTCAAACATAGCATAAACATGACAGTACTACGTTAAAGTAGTGGTAGTCTTACAACCTGATTATGCCAGCACATCGACCACTTCCAACTGTACAGTGCTGCTGCCACGCAAATGTGTAAGTGCACTGCTTACAACATGAACTCCATCTCCAAAGTAGACGGCCTTGTGAAGACTTGAGGAATGAACCTGCAAATTAGGAGGAAGACATGGATGCACAATCACATATCAATACACCATGTAGTGTACAATACAACAACAATATCCACTAGGAATGTATAGACAGTATTGACTACAGACTGCCGACACAGCTCATGGGAGTCCAACGTCACTGTGTAAGTCACTGTCACTTGGGCACACCCTTTGCAAGCCCATGGAAACGGGAAGCAGGAGGGGTGTGTGTCTCACGAACCCAAGCATCTAACCCAAACTCAGGACATGCCTGCATGTGCCCAGCCGGAATACAGTGGATGCCCACGGGAGCCACACAAGGCAACACACTGTAAAAAAAAATCAAAGATCAAAAATGGCCATGTGGGGGTTAGGGGGGGGGGAGTCCACCCAGGAGATCCGAGGACAGGATGCCCACCAACAGCCACCTGTGTGGGTGTTGGGAAAATAAAACACCTGCATGGGCTTATGGCCTGCACGGTGATGCCAATGTGGGAGAACTGCGGCTGTCGCTCTCATCACCCTCTGCTGCTGCCACAGGAGGTAGTGGTGCTATGGGAGGCAGCCCACGCAAAGCCCTGGTATGGTCCTCCATGGCAGCAAGCATGCGGGTGTGGAAGGTCTCGTTCTGGAGGATTATAGTGCGGAGATCCCCATGCACAACCTAATGTGATGCCCGGATCTCCTCCCGAGTTGCCTGCATCTCAGCTGAGAGCTAACGTGTGAGCCGCTCCAGCTGCTGTTTTGTCCTCAAGTTAGTGGAAGCCTCAAGGGCAACAAGAGTCTCCCTGAGGTGATGGAGTTCTACCCTCAGGGCTTCCCTGTGGCCCTGGGACTCTATTGATATCGATTGACGTAGAGTCTCCAGTGCGGCCCATCTGTCCCTGTTGGACGCCAACATGTCCTCCCTGTGTGATTGGCAAATGGAGTCTGTTGCCTGCTGTAGTTGCTCCATCTGCCTTTCAGGGGGGGCAATGGAAGTGGCCACCCTCTCCATTGCTTGAGCAATCACCTCAACTGATGCTGCATGTTGGGTTGCCATACTGTACATGGATTGTTCCCATGCGGTATTGCCTGGTGTCGTACGGCCACTGCGTCAGCGGGCACCACACCTGTTTGGGGCAAGGCGATCTGTGCCTTGCTGTGCCGGCACTGCCTGAGGCTGCAGGACTGCATTCCCCCTCTGATCTGCTGGCCCAGGAACAGGATCAGAGGTTGTGGAGTGTGACCCTGCATCCGTAACTGCCAAAGGCAGACTTACCAACACTGACATCCCCATAGAGGGTTCTACCCCTGGTGCAGGTGGGTTGGACAGAACAGAATCCCTGCCAGAAACACTTACCTTCAACGCCACATAGGTCTCAACATATGAATCAGCACCTGAATAGCGGTCTGGGGAGGTGCATCCAGAGTCACACCTGGACAGAATGGTCTGAAGCATGATTGGGTTCTCACCCACCACCACACCACGTCCCCCACTGGTGCCCGGTCATGCCTGAGATCCCTCCTGGGTCTGCACCATCTCCTCAACCTCAACAGCATCAAGTGCGTCATCCCCTGCAAAAACATGAAACACAAAAAATGGAAACAGGCATTAGCACCATAGCACACAAATAGGCCTGACAAGCTAGAGAACCAGTACATGATTTACACATGTCCCACATGACTATAACCCTTACATGCATGCACTGTCACTGAGTTGGAAGGGGAGGCAAAAGGCAGACACTTCCAAGATGGAAGAGCAACTCATTTGCTGCATGCTGGGTAGCACTGCCAGCACACATTGGCCTGTGAGTGCCATGTCCAATACACACACATGACACATGCCATCACACAGATGGCATGTACCATAGCCATGGTACATTCCACAAGTACATCCATATGTCAGTGAATGAATACTGTCAGCCATCCATGTGAGATGGACATGATGAGATGAAAATGCTATATAGTGTGACAAAATAGGCATGTGCCACACACTGCAACACATCCAGTGTACAAAAATACATGATTGCAGGCCGATGCACACATCAATGGGTGTGCACTTCAACATGACAGGAAACAACTATCATGTTCCACATTCAAACAGGCCCCAAAAATTCATGTGATCAGGCCAATACTCAATCAGCCTGAATGGCCAAATCATTCACCTAACAAGGTAACACATGTGGGCCAATGTGGGGTTCATCAATGACATAAGCATGTCACAAATGTGACAATAGGGCTGAGGAATGCGTAGCAAAAGTGGGAGAATTGAAACAATCAGCCTGAACGAACACTGAAAAATACAAACAATGTTGTTGCAAGATGCTACTTCAAGGGCAACCGCCGTAATGTTGTGCTAAATTACTACTGTGGGCAGAAGGGATACTGTCACACCCAAATCCAAGGCCTCTGAATGTTTTGGATGAAGCACATGCGTGACCCATACCACTGAGGCAAACACACCTTCACCTGGCACTCAATCAGAACCCGTCACCCAAACAACATACACATGCATTACACACACATGCATTGGCACTCACCGGACAATGCATCATAATCAGGTAGTCCTCCCACACCTTGGATCTGTTCCTCTGTGACGAAGGCCCCAGCAACAGATTCAGTGAGTTTGTTGTCCTCTTGTGGAGACCCACTGCCAGTCACCAGAGTAGCGGCATGATTTGAGGTCAGCTTGTTATTTGCTCTGCGTTTCAGGTCATTCCACTGCTTGTAGCAATCATCAGCTATGCGCCTCACAAATCCAAGGGCACTTATGCGGTATGCGATGGTCTGCCAGTGTGCCCTACGTTGACCAGGTGTGGTCTTGCACCCTGCAGTCACCACCATTTCGCGGCTATGTGCTGACACATAGGCCACAAGTGCATCAAGTTCCAGATCATTAAAGCAAGGCTTCCTTGAGGTACCGGAGTGTGTAGCCGTGTCTGGGGTCTCAGCCTGTCGTGCCAGAGCACCCTTCTTCCTCTTCTTTAAAGGTGGAGCAGAGCCAGAGTGGCTTACGCCGCTCTGGTCAGTAGGGGCAGAATCACCGGTGGACTGGGCAGTAGGAGAGTTGGAATGCACAATGACCATAGGTCTTGATGCAGGCATTGGTTGCAGGGTAATGTTTTGGGGGAACGTCAGTTTGATGGACCTGTACTGACACTGTCCTGGCTGGGAGAGTCAGAGCTGCCGGCGGATGGAGCTGCAGCTGCCCCTGCAGCCTCCCCACCCTGCATACTTGGGGCAGCAGAGGGCATAGCAACTTGCATAACAACTTGCACCGCCATACGTGGCCTAGACTTGCTGACCTGGAAGTCAGCCAGGGAGTCATCCTGTGCCAGGTCAGGTGCCACAATGGGCTGGTCCAACAGGGGCTGAGCTGGGATGGTGTCAGCCACGTTTCCCTCAACTATGGGGGGGGGCATGGGTGTCCCTGATTGTTCCTCCACACATGGGGGTATAGGGGCACCCTGCAAATCCCGGCCACATCCCCTACCGCACCCACCACACCCACCTTTTGAAGTTCGGCCACCTTTGCCTCCCTTACCTCTTGGTTGCCTCCCAACCATGACACTGATGTTGTTGTGCGTATGGGAGTTGCAGTTAACTATTGTCCTGGGCAATTGGGGGTCAAAGGGGTAGGATACCAGATGGAATTCGTACCCTAGTGCTCTAACAAGTCTGTCTGTGACCCCTGGGGTAAGATGACGGGGCACAGGCAGCCCAAAATCAAAAATTAACGTGCATGCAACCCCTCGTAGACCATGTGCGTGAAAAAATGAACCTGCACTACGCTGTGGCACCCAGAAACACAAAAATAAGCGTACGCATAATACACGCAGCCTACAATGACCTCTGAAGAGGAACGCGACACACGGGGCAAACACAGTTGCTAAGTACGTGCGGAACTCACTGTCTGCCTGGAAAAAGAACGTGAAAAATATGCGCGTGTGCGCGTTGGCAACACCCCCGCCAGAAGAAGAATTGTACGCTGTCTGAGGAGACAGGACAAAAGGAGAAGTGAACTCTGTTTGAGGAAACAGGCCCAACAAAAATTCAGAAAAGAGCTGTCACAGGTAACAGGGACTACGAACTAGAAACGCTGTGAACTAATCGCGTGTGAAACGACAAGAAGTACAGATTTCACCCACTCACTCTCCACGAAAAGCACGTACAAGGAAATGGCGTCCCACACGTAGCTTTTAAACCGGCCCATGCGTACATGTCAGATACGCGTGTACGCGGGCGCTTTCCTCCAATTATACACGATGACACTCGGACGTGCAGTTTTTCCACGTGTGCTCTGTCATCACGTGCTATGAGGCAAACGCCTGTGTGCGTAATGTAATTCACGCACTTACGCGCTAAGGGCCTTTGGTCCAATGAAATCGCGTGCATGTGCTGACGCGCTTACGCGCTAAGGCCCTTTCCTCAAATTATACGCTGACGTGCAATTGTTTCACGTGCCAAATTACTCCGTATCAAGCTGGCCACGCGAAAACACACGGAAGACCACGCTCCTGTCCAGTAGGCCGAATTACTGCCCCCCAGAGCCCCGAGCATGCTCCCACCTGCCTGCTGCCCACGTGCTGTGCCATTTGCTGCCTGCACGTCGGCCAGGGGTATAGTTGCTGTGACCACCCCTGCTGGAACCGAAGACTCCCGACTGGGATTCCACAGCCCAGCCCCAGGACCCAGTTGCCCACCCAGTTCTGCCTCTGGGGTTGCCATGTCCAGTACAACACCATCTGGCAGCACCGGCAACCCCCGGCCAGAGAGGCAGAGGGCCACCAGCTTCACTGCCACCGAAGTTGGTGTCCTGGTGGAGCAAGTCCTGGGGCAGTATGATGCCCTCTTTGTAAGTTCGCGTGCCGACAATGAAGGACAGACCAGGATCTGGGTGGACATTGTGACTGCCATCAACGCGGAGGGGGTGGCAGTCCGCAACTTACATCATGTCAAGAAGCGCTGGGAGGACTTCAGGTCCAGGACTCTCAACAAGGCCTGGCGCCTCGCTACGGCAGTGGATGCAAAGGGGCGCTGGGGCCAGCTGTCGAACCATCAAATGAGGGTCCTGGAACGCATATGCCCAGTGCTCTACGTCCAGAACCTTGAGAGGCAGACCCGTCTGGAGTCGAGCGGTAAGTGTACATGCATGTTGATAGTACGCTGTGCGTGTCGTGGTGTGCCAGTAGTGTGCAGGTTGCACATGTGTTTATGTAGGGCCATGTAGGGATGTGTATGAACATGGGTATGAGGCTGCCACATGTGAGTCCTCTCAGTTGTGAGACACATGGATGGTGTATGTGTTGGTAAGCATGCTGGGCAAATGCAGGTGTGGGAGCACACATGTTTGAATTTCTGTGTATGTACATTGGAATGGTTGTGGCATGGATGGTGGTTCATAATGCATGTATCTGCACTGTGTACATGTGCATGTATGTGTATTTGTAAGTGTAAGTGTGCAACTTTGATGCAACATGGATGCACGTGACACTGATATGTAGAAAGATGAATGGCAGATGTGACATGTATGGTGATCTCATCACTGCAACAGTTGGAGGAGATGTAGACATGCATGTAAGTATGGTGGCGTGTGTGCATGTCTAGTGCACTCCTTATGTTTCATGTGATGTCAGGCTCAGCTTTGGCTGTTCATGCTGTTGTATGTGTATGGATGGTGCTGCCTGGTGCAATATTGCTTTTGAAATGTTCATGTGTGTGAGTTAAAAATTACATGTGTGTCGTGGAGTGTGATGCCGTGTCTGTAGTTAAACAATGCCACTCATGTGCAACTGTCATGTGTGTAACAGTCCATTCTACAGTACCCTGATGACTGTGTTTTATCTCTCCCTGTCTGCAACGTCAACTGAAGAAGAGGGCGGAGAGGGTGCTGTGGAGCACAAAGGAAGGGATCATCCTGCCAGCCGGAGACGCAAGGCCCGGCTCTCCTCCCAGGTTGTCATCTTGTCGGGGAGTGAGGAGTCCGGTGCCGCGACCCAGGCCGCAGCTGCCGAGGGAAGGTCCAAGAGGCGGAGGTCGGAGTTGGACTCCTCGGCAGCAGAAGGGGCAGCTGAGACCCCACAAGGTGCGACGGATGAAGAGGGCACAGAGTCATCCAGGTTGGTGGGGGGTTTGGTGGAGGAGGAGGCCGTGCAAGGGACAGACACGGGGTCTGGAGGTGGGGATCCCACTGGTGCTAGTGGTGCAGTGCAGGGGCAGGGACAGGAGGCAGCACAGGCCACCGCAGAGGTACCTGTGTGTAATCCTGTCCCCGATCCTGTGACTGCATCATCCTGCACCAGCAGGGATGCCTAAGTCCAGACCTGTTTTCAGGGAGGGGATCCCCTTACAACAACTGCCCTTCCTCTCCCTGCGGATTTGGCTATCCGGGACCGGGTTGAGCTTGTCCTGGGTGGGGTGGGTGCGGCAACGGGCCATGCGAGGTGACCTGCAGTCTTTTCATGCGGAGACTCCAGGTCTTCTTGAATGGCTCGTTGACGGCGTTGACCTACTGGGACAGCTCACCAGGGCTGGATTCCTCCGTTTTCTGGACCTTGTTCCTACCCCCTCCACAACTGAGCCCCCTCTGCCCCAGTCGTCCTCCATGCCATCTTCCCACCCATGTATCACCTGGGTACCCTGTGGAGCTGCCTCTGACCCTGCGGCCAAGCTGGTGGAGGACACATCCCTGCCACAGTCGGGAGTCGGACATCCAGCAGGGGTGGCCACCTCAACAACTGCACCCCAGCCGGAGGAGGATGTGCAGGCAGCAAGAGCCAGGGCACAGGCAGAGGCACAGCAGCAGCAGCAACAAGGTGGGAGCCATCATGGCTCGGGGCCTTCGACATCGGCAGGGCAGACATCGGCCTGAGGGCAGGAGGACCCAGGACTGGAAGTGTCTTCCGTGAGGCAGCGGTTAGGCCATGCTATAGATGCGGAGCGGCAGCGGGCAGAAGAGGCACGGCTAACGATGGTCAGGGCAGAGAACTCCATGCGGAGGGCCCTGAGGCGGGCCGAGTGACTCGAGGCAATTCGCAGGGCGTTGGAGGAGAACATGTCGTCGTCCCTGCGAACCCTTGGGGCCATGGAAGAGGACCGCCTCCAGGACATTGAGCAGCAGTTCGATGATGCCCTGGCCCGGGACATCCAAAAGTGAGCCGTCGGACTAGCCTGCTGCCCTTGTAAATAGTTTTTAGAGTTAGGTTTCCTTTTCGTTTTCCTTTTATTTGTGGTCAATGGACAATGCCACACAAATTTGTATATAGTTATATTTTTAGGTAGTTAGTTAGGTAGGTTTCATTTGTTTGGTTGGGATCATGGACCCTTTACATCCTTGGACAATAGTTTCATCATGTTTGAATTTTTGTTTTTTTTTGCATTATGGACATCGAGCAATGGATTTTTCTTTTCTGGACAACGGTTTGTAAATAGTTGGACTATGGATTGATTTCTCTTTTTTTTTTATTATGAACATGAAGCAATGGAGATTTTTTTTTACATTTCCTTTGGATTTGCGTTGTTGGAGTCTCACACGCGATTTCAGCAGGGTACATGTATTATGGGGTTCACGTAAAGTTTCACACGTGAAAGGGCCCTGTGTGAGCGGGGTACGTGTATTCCTGGGATTCCCGGGAAGTCTCACACGCGATTTCAGCAGGCTACGTGTATTTCGGGGGTGCAGAGGAGTCCTGCACGTGAATTGGCAGTGTGGGTCCTCCCAGGTGTTCCCTCTACACCCTCCACGGCCCCTGCAGGCAGCCCACACCACAGGGGACTACCCTGCACCCCTGGACATGTCCTGCAGGCAGCCCATCCACCATGGGCATGCCCCCCAGCCAAGCCACATGTCACCTTGCACTACTGATCACCAACTCATGTCCCCTTGCACCCCCACCCCCCAGCATTGTGGGGAACCTGCCAGCAGGCCCCAACTCATGTCCCCTGCACCCCCAGCCCCCAGCAATGAAGGGCACCTGCCTGCAGGCCCCCACACATGTCCCACTCATGTCCACCTGCACCCCCACCCCCCAGCACTGAGGGGCACCTGGCAGCAGGCCCCCACTCATGTCCCCTTGCACCCCCACCCCCCAGCAGTGCAGGACACCTGCCAGCAGGCCCCCAACCATGTCCCCTTGCACCCCCACCCAGCAGCAGTGCAGGGAACCTGCCAGCAGGCCCCCACTCATGTCCCACTCATGTCCCCTTGCACTCCCACCCCCAGCAGTGCAGGGCAGCTGCCAGCAGGCCCCCACTCATGTCCCACTCATGTCCCCTTGCACCCCCACCCCCCAGAAGTGCCGGGTACCTGCCAGCAGGCCCCAGTCATGTCCCCTTGCGCCCCCACCGTCCAGCAGTGCAGGGCACATGCCAGCAGGCCCCCACTCATGTCCCACTCATGTCCCCTTCCAACCCCACCCCCCAGCAGTGCAGGGCACCTGGCAGTAGGCCCCCACTCATGTCCCCCTGCACCACCACCCCCCAGCATGGCAGGGCACCTGCCAGCAGGCCCCCACTCATGTCCCCTTGCACCCCCACTCCCCAGCAGTACAGGGCACCTGCCAGCAGGCCCCCACTCATGTCCCACTCATGTCCCCTTGCACCCCCACCCCCCAGCAGTGCAGGGCACCTGGCAGCAGGCCCCCACTCATGTCCCACTCATGTCCCCCTGCATCCCCACCCCCCAGCAGTACAGGGCACCTGCCAGCAGGCCCCCTCTCATGTCCCCCTGCCCCCATGTCATGACAATCCTCAATCGTGGCCCTTATGGCCAGCCTCCCCAGCCCAAAGACCCAACCAAGTATTGCATCCACCCACATAGAAAAGGCAATTACATGATACAACCCCAATGGCAAGTATGTAAATGAACACATGTCCGTCACACACACACAATGGGTGCAAATGAATGTGAAAACCCATATCATGACATGCATGAAACCAATGAGATAATAACACACATCGAAGTATGAAGAAAAAATGTATTAAACACAACATGAATGTTATCAAAATCCAACACACAACAATGGGAATGATAAAAGAAAAGCTGCATGTCTGTAAAAGAATAAAAAAAAAGAAAATCATAATCAAAAGAAATCCAGAAGAAATGGTGTCCAAAGTCACAGTACAACAAAGCAAATCCAAGGGAAAAAAGAATGTGAAAACCATTGCTCCATGTGAAAATAAAAAAAGAAGAGAACAATCCAATGGTGAACTATGTACAGATGGACAATCCTGGGTCCATGAGCCCAACTGATGAAATGAAACCTATCAAAAATACTACCTAATAAAAAACTTTATACAAAAACGTGGTGCATTGTCCAAGCGCAACCAAAATAAAGAAAAAACGAAAGGAAACCTAACACTATCTAACTATATACAATGGCGGCGGGCAAGTACAGCGGCTCACTCTATGGTTTCCCAGGCCAGGGCATCATCGAACTTCATGTCTATTTGCCGGAGGTGGCCCTCTGTCCTGGCCCTGAGGTCTCACAGGGAGGCACTCCAGGCCTGTTCCAACTCCCTGCGAGTTGCCTCGAGGCACTCTGCCCGCCTCAAAGCCTGACGCATGGAGAACTCCGCCCTGACCATGGTGAGCCGCGCCTCTTCCGCCCGCCGCCGCTCTGCACCTATCTGCTGGCCCAACCAGTGCCACACGGAAGACACTCCCATTCCTGGGTCCTCCTGCTCTCTGGCCGATGCCTGCCACTCTGATGTTGATGTCCCCGAGCCATCATTGCTCCCACCTAGAGCCTGCTCCTGCTGCTGCTGTCCATGTGCCGTGTCTGATGGTGCCTGCACATCCTCCATCAGCTGGTCTCCAGTTGTGGTGTCCACCCCTGCTGGGCCGCCGACTCCCGACTGTGGCAGGGATGTGAGCTCCACCAAGCTGGCTGTGTTGGTCGGGCAAGGTCCACAGGGGGCCCTGGTGGAATCTGGGCCGGAAGACGGTGTGGAGACGACTGGCGCATAGTCTCCAGGGTAGAGGAGAGGTCCGCCAGAGTGCGTGACACATGTAGGAACCCACCAACCAGGGCCCCTCCCAGCAGTGCCACATCACGACGCTGCTCTCCGTGATAGCGTGCGTTCTCCGCCCAGGAAGAACGCACGTCATCACGAATGACACGCGTGCGCAACGGGACACCAACCAGGACAGAGCCCATACGTTCGTGGGACCCCTCGTCCGCAGGTAGTGGAGAGGCAGATGACATGGCACTCTCCCCTACCTGCGGACGGGCCTGGGACGGGGCCTCCCTGCTGGTGCATGGTGGTGCAGTCACAGTGTCAGGGACAGCAACATGCACAGGCCCCTCCGCGGTGACCTGTGCTGCCTCCTGACCCTGGCCTTGGACTGCACCACTTGCACCAGTGGTACTACCCCCACCAGGCCTCATGTGCGGCTCAGTAGCAGGCTCCTCCTCCTTTGTGCAGACCACCAACCTGGATGTCTCCACACCATCTTCCGCCATTGGAAGCCGTCGTGGCAGACGCAGCACCAGCCCCCTCGGTCCCGGATGATGGTAATTCCTGGAAGGGTGGCTGGGACTTGCGTCGCCGCACAGTGGAGGCATCCCTGCCGCTTGGCTCCACAGCGCCGTCTCCGCCCTCTTCTTTACTTGACGCTGCGTAGAGGGAGACTTAGAACACAAGCATCAGGGTAGAGTACAAAATACCCTAGACATGAAGCAATAACACATGAGTGGCACTGTCAAATGTCACTTCCATCCTGTCATTCCACAACACATGGGTGAATTCACACAACACACATGCAGAAACAGTCCTGGCGCCTGCAATCAACATCAACATCCATGTAGAAGGGCCCCTGTAAACCAAGATGTTGCCTTCAAAGTCACATGCATCCATGGTGTTCAAAGTCAAACACACACTTCTCAGGCACACACACACACATGTGCACCATACATGTACATGACATCAGCACCCATTCCTCACCCCCCCTTTCATGTCCAGGAACAGAGACAGCCATGCTTTCATGGGTGCATTCCGCATAGAGCTCCCCATGTTGCATTAAAACACATGCACCAACCAGGTGGTTCACACATAACTGGTCTCACATGCATGACTATGATGTCCCTGCACACACACATCCATACATGGCCTATGTCACACATACAGGCAAGCATCAGACTACCAGCAGACTGCAACATGCCCTGTCTCACAGAGCAATGCTTGGCCACTTACCGCTCAACTCCAGACGGGTCTGCCTCCGAAGGATCTGGGCATAGAGCGCTGGGCCTACGCGTTCCAGGATCCTCATCTAGATGTTACTAATGCATGCCCGGCCCCCTCCACCAGGCGCCGGGTCTTGTGGAGGGTCCTGGACCTGAAGTCCTCCCAGCGCTTCTTGACATGCTTGATGTCGCGGGTTGCCACCCCCTCCACGTTGATGGCAACTACTACGTCGTCCCAGATCCTCTTCCGTCCTTCCTTGTTGGCACATGATGTTCCGAAGAGGGCATCATAATGCCCCAGGATATGCTCCACCAGGATGCCAACTTCGGTGGCAGTGAAGCTGGTGGCCCTCTGCCTCTCTGGCTGGGGGTTGCCAGTGGTGCCAGATGGAGATGTGCCCGACATGGCAACCCCAGAGGCAGGAGTGGGTGGGCAACTGGGTCCTGGGCTGGGCTGTGGAGCGATGGTATCCCAGTCGGTAGTCTTCTGTTCCAGCAGGGGTGGACACAGGAACTGGACCCCTGCAGATGGCTGATGTGCAGGCACCAAATAGCAGGGCACGTGGGCAGCAGACAGTCAAGCAGCAGCAGATCGCAGGTGGGAACGTGTTTGGGGCTCTGGGGGGCAGGACAATGGCCTTCAGGGCAGGAGCGTGGTCTTCTGTGTGTGTATGCGTGGCCAGCTTGATACGGAGTGATTTGACATGTGAAAAATGTGCACGTCAGCATGTAATTCGAGGAAAGGCCCTTAGCGCGTAAGCGGGTCAGCACACGTATGCGATTTCATTGGACCAAAGGCCCTTAGCGCGTAAGCGCTTCTGTGACGTATCGCGCATGGGCGTTGCCCTTTCGCGTGTAAAACTTCACGCGAACCCCAGGAATACACATACCCCACTCACACAGGGCCCTTTCACGTGTAAAACTTCACGGGAACCCCAGGAATACACGTACCCCACTCGCACAGGCTCTTTCGCGTGTGAAACTTCCCGCGCACCCCCGAAATACAAGTACCTCGATCCAATTGAGTGTGAGACTTCCTGCGAGCCCCCCTAATACACGTACCCTGCTGAACTCGCGTGTGAAGCTTCCCGCAAACCCCAGTTATACACGTACCCCACTCGCACAGGCCCTTTCGCGTGTGAGACTTCCTGCGCACCCCCGAAATACACATACCCTGCTGAAATCGCATGTGAAACTTCCCGCGAACCCCAGTTATACACGTACCCCACTCACATGGGCCCTTTCGCGTGTGAAACTTCCCGCGCACACCCGAAATACACGTCCTCGGATCCAATAGCATGTGAGACTTCCCGCGAACCCCAGTTATACACGTACCCCACTCGCACAGGCCCTTTCACGTGTGAGACTTCCCGCGCACCCCTGAAATACACGTACCCGGATCCAATCGCATGTGAGACATCCCACGAACCCCAGTTATACACGTACCCCACTTGCACAGGCCCTTTCATGTGTGAGACTTCCCGCACACCCCTGAAATACACATACCCGGATCCAATCGCGTGTGAAACTTCACGCGAACCGCAGTAATACACGTTCCCCGCTTGGCGTTTGCTGTTTGGCAGCCCTGTAAACTGGTCCAGGGTTAGCACAGCCCTTTGCGCTGGATTGGGGATTTTGATGGCTTTTCCTTGCGCGAGGGCGTTCTTGGGGGTATAACTGGCGCTGCTGCAGGGTCGCTGCGCCACTCTGCGTAACGGCTGGTTTTGGAGGCTAAAATCCATGAATACGCTGTGCGCGAAAATCGATTTTAGTGCACACAGCTGGCGCAGACATTCGCACGCGCACACTGTGCGCCAGACGCGTGCGCCACTTTTGTACGAAATTCTATGTATTACCCTGAATATCTTGACGCACAGGGATTCTCTGGGCCTATTTCCAAGGTTCCATACACTGAGGAGTTAAATGTAAAGGTGGAAGGGAAGGTAGTATGTGAGCCCTTATTATATTCCGATAGTTCCACAGTCAATTTACTGTGTAGGGACCTGCCCAGCAAGTTAAGCATGACTATATCCTTTACAGATCATCAGATAGCATGTTCCACGCCTGGGATGTGCACTGTAAGGCGATGTTGATAATAAATACAATGACAAAGTAGTTTGTGGGATTCCCGTAAATCCAGGCATGTTTATTTATGGTATTATAGTGCTTGTAAAGGCGATGCCCCAGATTGCCAAACAGTGTTGACGAGTGCCCATCGGTATCACCTGAGGTGGTAGCAGGAACAATATTATCACTGGATTTACAGGGGTTGTCGGTGTCGGACAAGAGGGTTGTCCTCTTGGGAATGGACAGGGAAGGGTGTGAGTGGTGCACAGTGCTCTTTGTAGATCCAATAGTGCAGCTTAAAGAGATGAAGGATGACAAATTGTTTGAAAATAATGACAAAAAGGGGGAAATAATCCTAGAGATCTGCATCCTATGTGGCATAATGATACAGTATCAAAGAGTGCAATGTCCCTTAATGGTATCATTAACTCCACCTCCATTTTTTGATGAAGATTTACAAGATTTACAAATCTCTCAGCAGCATTTGGCACAGTCAACTGTAACATCCTCATCAGGAGATTGGAAGAAATAGAAATCACTGACCTAGCCTAACACTGGATTAAATCTATCCTAATAGATAGAACAGAAACTGTCTGGATCAAACCCTTCAAATCCACCCCAAGGCAATCCACCTGCAGAGTACCACAAGGATCATCCCTATCTCCGCTGCTCTTAAACATATACCTGGCTTCACCAATCAAGCTCATTAAAAGACATGGCCTCACATGCTACAACTATGCCAAAGACACACAGATCATCTACAAAGTACAAAACACACACAAAGAAAACACAAACCTACAAGAATGCCTACAAGAACTCTATGGCTGGATGAACACCAACAACCTCAAACTCAACCCTGGCAAAATTGAAATATTGGTTATAACCAAACACAGCACTACATCCCATGGCGAACAGAAACATAATCAATAAAATGCTTCTTCCTCCTGCACACAGTAAAAAGGATCCTACCGTTCCTCTCCTTCACCCACAAAACAATGACCATCATCGCACTCATCATGTCCAGAGTAGTCTACGCCAACAGCCTATACCTAGGAATGCCAGAACGCCTACTAAAGAAACTTCAGCGTATCCAAAATGCAGTGGCCAGACTCCTGCTCAAACTACCAAAAAGAGAACACATTAGCCCAGCACTGAAATTACTACACTGAAAAAAACTCAAATATGGTTAAAACAATGTGCATAATGCACAGAGCAATCCACGGCGAGGAGCAGAGTTTCTAAAGAAGAACATAACCATCTACCATCCAGCAAGACAGATCAGATCAAGCTACGACATTCGTCTAGAACTAAAACATACAATAAAAGAAAATTTGCAGGAGCATCTTTCTCACACCTGGCTCCTAAAACATGGAATTCCCTGGCAAAAAACATACGCAATACAATGGATCATCTGGAATTCAGAAAACAACTAAAAACCTGGCTCTTCACCCCAGAATCAGAAGGGAACGAGTAGAAATCATACATTTTGGCAGAAACAGGGAGCCCAGGGAGGGACCTACAATCCATTGCGTAAACATCCCCAACTGGTGAGTATAGGGAGGACATTTTGGACCTCTCATGCACACACACAACAAAGCTTACAGAGGAATTCCACAGTAGGCAGGGACGCGACCCTATAAGTCAAGGGAGCGACCCATAACTTTCCTAACCTAACCATTTCTAACCCTAGGGCGGGGGGGCACACCTCCATGACCCATGTCCACATACCACTAGACTTCTACAGAGAATAATTACCAAACCGCAATTTACCTACCGACTAGGATACCAAACAATATCAAAGCACACAGGATGATCATAAATGCTGTTCACAGAAACCAAAGCAAAGAGGTAAACCCCCCCCTGCTGTAACGCTTAACTGGACTCCACGGGAGCATAATACCTTCCCAGACCTTGGAGCCTTTAGGATTCTCTTTCTGTTTAAGCAGACAAATCACAACAATGGAAATGCTATAACATTTATTAATTTGAGATAATACTACATGAGATGTGTATTCCCTTAAATCACTCCCTTCTAACTCTTGGGCTGAATTCCCTTCTCAACTGTGTTTTATGTTTGTGGAGCTTTCCATCCTGCTTTTCTACAGGGCGTGTTGAGATGGTGAAACAATGGTAGCTTGGGTTTCTGATGAACTCTATAACTGCTTGCCTTGAAATGTCTATTCTTTTAAGAATGAGTCTTTGGGTAAGTAAGCAGGTGAAGATACTGTAATCTTTAAGGGCTTGAATTGATTCCTAGGTTCTAGGAATTCAGGAAAAGAAGTATGGCTGAGGATTGCTGCAGAGTTACTCAGGATTATACAATACGGAGTAACTGCAGCCTTCAATGTGGAGCATGGTACCAACTGTGAGGTGAAAACTTGAAGAGCCTTCATGTACGTAAACGCTAATAAGACGTCTTCTCTGTTAAACTGTTAAGTTTGTTTTTTAATTAAATATCTCTTGTGTTGTCTGCAGGTTTTCTGAAAGCTGAGGAAAAAACCTTCAGAAGATGCAGGGGCTGAGGAAGAAACTTCTGACTGAAGATGCTGAAGACTGAAGAGGCTGCGGCTGCGAGCGAAAAACTGCTGACTGAAGATTATGCTCTGTGAGTGAAACTTCTGACTGAAGATTCTGCGACTGCGAGCGAGTAAATGTTCTTAACTGAAGATAAGTGTCATAGATAAAGTCTCTTCTGTGAACTATGGTACTCTGTAGCTTTTCGTAAAACTAATGTCTCTATTATCTCCTTTTTTTCACAAGTTCTGTGAGGGGAAACGCTGGTAGTGTTACCCGCTGTCAGCAGAGCAGAGTTGAAGCGTGCGTTCCAGCGGAGGTGGGACTTAAGTAGCTCCTCTGCAAATATGAATGGAACCGTGCTGCTACTTGGAAATGGGTTTTGCGGTGGCCATTTAAGTGTATGAAATTACCATTGAACATCACAGAGTCTATGTAAATGCCGTATGTGCAAGGCTAACACTCACCTTTGACCTGCTGATTGATATAATATTCCCTCCCTAGCCTGAATGCTTGAATGAGGACTATGCTCACTGACTGGGATCATGATACCTGCTAACCCAACACTAAAACCTAGTCTTTCTGCAAACTCTTCTCCTACAGAAACTCAGACAACCATATCTCTGCACAGCAAACCACACGTACTTCATCACAGGGGAACAAAATACAAACAACACATAAGCATGTACAATAGCACATGGGAATCACTCAGACTTGACAATCGCACCTGAGCTCAGCAAACGGTGCAAACCGAACTGAAGCTGCCAACAGAACATCATATCTCACTTTCCAATTCCCACTGCACCCTACTAACCACTTGCATAGCCTCCCTGTTTCACACCGTCCTTTTTCAGATCCGCCAGAGCGCCAGGGCCCACTCCAGTGGTGATAGTGCGCAGTACAAGTAACCTTTAACATTAACATTAACAGCATGTGCATTTACAGTTGTGGACTACAAATCCACATGATGTAGGATTATTGAAAGATGTAACACCTATGTTTATAACATTGAAGTCAGGTGCGGTGCTGCCCAGGGTAAGACAATATTCACTATCAAGGGAGGCGGAAGACGGAATTAGTAAAAACAATTCAGGCCCTACTAGACCAGGGTATTATTGTGCCATCTACGTCCCCGTGTAACACAGCAATATACCCTGTTAAAAAATCAATGGGGGGCAATTGGAGAATGATTCAGGACTAGCGCCCCTAAATGATGTGGTGCAGAAAGAACTTCCAGTCGTTCCCAGTCCTGTGACAATTTTATGTAGCATCCCCAAAGAAGCCACATATTTTACTGGCATGGATTAGAAAAATGCATTTTTCTCGATTCCACTCCATCCAGAGTCGAGGTACCTCACAGCATTTACACAGGGCCAGATGCGGTTTGAACACACTAGATTACCTCAGGGGTACTGCGAGAGCCCGTGCATATTGAAGAGAATACTGCATGGCGATCTTGGGAATATTCAGGTGCCTAGCATGATTATCCATTACGTGGACAATCTGCTAGTGTGTTGTGACAGGGAACAGCACTGCCAAAGGGACTCATTGCACTCCTACAGTTGCTGGACTATAAGGGGCGCAAGGTCGACAAGGCCAAATTGCAATATTGCCAACAGGAAGTAATCAATTTGGGGCAGTTCCTATCGGTGAATGGTAAGAGAATACTACCCAACAGGGCAACTTCCGCATTCACAATCCCAGACCCACCTCAATGAAAGAGATACAGACATTTTTGTGCCTGTGTAATTAATGTAGGGCTTGGATCCTAGATTATGTGACAAGACCACAAGACCCTATCTACAGGCCCTTAGAGAAGCATAAAAGACAAAGGACCATAAATTACAGTGGACGGTTGAGATGAGCAGACAGTTTGACAACTTAAAAGAAGTGATTAGTTTGGCACCCGTACTGGCACCCCAGATTATACACAGAAATTGTATTTGTTTTCACATTCTGACGGTCAACCTATGACAGTGGTGTTGACACAAAAAAGCTCTATGGGGCATAAGCCATTGTCCTATTATAGTGGCACTTTGGATGCAGTGATGTAAGGGCAGTTTGTGTGCGAGCGAGCTTTAGCAGCTGCTGCCTTTGCAATAGAGAACAGCTCTATGATTGTAATGGGGTGTTCAGTATTGTTGTATGTGGAACATTCTTTGTTTGCCATTCTAGAAAGGTCATAATGTACCCTGACTATAAAAAGGTCGTCAGGCATATGAGATTATCATTTCTAAATGCCATATTCATTTGGTTAGGTGTAAAACAGTGAATCCTGCCACCTTTTAACAGCCATGCCTACTACAGAGGACCTGACGATGCACGACTGTGCCACATGTAAGGGGGAGGAGGATGACACTCCCAAAGCAAGGGACTGTGCATTGACAGATGGTGAGGTACTCTTTGTTGACGGGTCACCCACATTTGATCAGGAGGATGGGCAGAAACAGAGAGGGGCAGCAGTGGTACGACTTGAGGAAGGGGAGAACATGACGGTGGTCACGAAAAGTGTGCCTACACATTATTCTGCACAAGCGGCAGAACTTGTGGCGCTCATCGAAGCACTGCAAACGTCACAAGGGTGTCATGTCACAATATATTCTCACTATCCCGCTGGAAGAGGAGGGTTTTAGGAGGGTAGAAGGATCTGCAGTGCACCAGGCAGTACTGTTAGAAATGCTGATAGACGTGTTATCTCAGCCATCTGTAGCAGCGGTCTTTAAGTGTGCCACCCACACTAACAGGACAGATGAGATATTGTTGGGGAACGCAGCCGCCAATGCGGCAGCCAAATTGGTGGCGTATCTGCCAAATGAAATACTCACTGAGTATGTTCTGACTGCCCTTCCTGCAAGCGAACATCCAGCACCTTACACAGTGTTGCCTATCTCCGAGATCATTGAACTACAAGGAAAGGTACCTGAATGGGAGAAAGAGTTGTGGTTGTGGAAATGTTCCAAGCAATCCCCGACAGATCTGTTATTGAGGCAAGAGACCTCAGGGAAGACAATAATGCCCCAGGAGCTGCTAGCAGTAGCCTTTGTACATTTACATTATCCATCCCACAGTTCAAAGTAGCACATAGCCGCAGACATACAGGAGGACTGGTTCATACCAAACATCCAGGAAAGCATTATAGAAACGGTTATATGTTGCACCACATGTCAAGCTGTCAGTACAGGTATGACACTACTGATGTTACGGGGCACCTTGCCCTGCCCTACTAGGCTGTTTCGTGAATTACCCATACACTATGCTCATATGGGTGAGCATTGTAATAGATCTAGCCACCTCATTGTGGTAGTCTGTCCTTTCTCTAGGTTGGTGGAAGCAGGGCCGTGTGCCCACACGGATGAGTGTGCTGCAAGGTTTTTAGTGCGGGCACTATTCCTGTGATGGGGTGTGTGCAAGATTTTAAAGTAGACTATCTCACTGGCCTATCCAGGGGTGATATGGGTGTGGTGACATGATCAAGTGGCAAGCTCAGCTCAGCTGCTATCTCCGTATTTTTCTTTTTTCTGGGAGAGCTTTCATTATTTCTCTCTTTCTCTTTCCTTCTCTCTCTCTCTCTTGTTTCTTCTTCTTTTGTGTACAAAGTACATCTTGTATGTTTCTCCCTTTTCATTGTTTTGTGTGTCTGTGCTTCATGAAAGAAGAAGATGGGCACAACTCATGTAAATAATTTGTTAAGTAGGGACCTGAGGCATAGACACACGAATGAGAGAATATGGATTTATATCTATATTTTGGATCAGTTGTTGCTGGAGGACTCTGTGTGATATTGCTAGTACTGTTGAAAGTGTATTGGGGAGGGTATTTTTGGGGGAGGTCCTATAAAGGGGTGAATGGGGAAAATAGAATTGTATATTACCCAAATGAAACTATACATCACCATATTAATAATACGAGTGGAGTTACATATATTAGCACTAATGTGAACACTAACACTAATAATAGAAATGCATTTAATGATTCTAATATGCAGGATACATCAGTGGGGGAAGCAGACAATAGGTTGTTTACAACAAGTAGGGGATTGTTTACCACTATGGAATGATAGAATGTTACATCCAATAGTACTGCTAAAGTGGCCATCCCTTGGAATGTGTATTGCAGAATGAAAAGAGAAGTACAACTAAAGTATGGCTGGGTTTTGATTTGATTTAGGATATTGATCACCCAGAGTTCACTAAATCATGGTACTCTGAAATGAGTGGTGTAGGGAGAAACACTGTGAATGAGAGCTGGCATGTGTGTTCACTCATTCCACATGTGTCACGGGTTCCCAAGGTGTTAGTGCCTCAAGCAGTCCCAATTATAGAGGCACAATGCCTAGTAAATCTTGCACTATGCATAATAAAAGGAACGTTTCAGGTACATAGTGTGCAACTCCACATGGTGGGCCCAGATTTTGTAAAGTGCACTAAAGATCCAGAAAACATCAAGCGTGTAGAGCTACCATATCTGATGGTGGAAGGGCGGAAACATGTCGATAACAACTGGCAGGACATCACACTACCTTGCTTGGCAGAGGGACAGCTAACATACAGAAAGGAAAGAATAGCACTAATGTTCACTTCCTGTGTACACATCTGGAGAGAGCATATCACAAAGTTGAGGTGGATTGCAACAATGGAAAAGCTTGTGCGAGGGCACAAGGAAGAAGAATATAGACCCTGTTTCTGCAGCAAGGGTACAGACTTTGTCGGGACAAATGAACACTGCAATAACACTCTCTTGTTCACAGACATTAAGAAAGGGATGGCGGCGCTGATGGATACTACTGAGTCTGCAGCCGACAATCTTACTTGCACCTCCCACCATCATGGAGGGGTTGTTGTTCGCTGGCCACACTGCACTCAGCGATATTAGTAATCCCAGAAGAACACCTGAACGGGGAGTACTGCCTGCAAAAGGGCCAACGAGTTTCCCCACAGTCAAATATGAAGATAAGAGCGTGGTACCCACACAAGAGCCTGACATCTGGCTAGGAGAAGGACAGTTCCAACAACCGCACATAATGAAAATATTATATTACATATCAAAAGACTCTTCCACATTGCTTGCTGAAGTACCAGAAGAATACAGGCTTTTTAGCTCACAAAATTTTTTTTTTGAATCTTTACTCATGTCGGGAGTGCAGGATGCAGCCAATGCCAGATGGTTGCAAATAGTTAGGTGGGAATTGGTCCAGCTCATAAATAACACAGAGAATGGGTTCAACGTGCTCAAGGTCGAGTTGCAGGTATTGAGACTTATGACAATAGAAAATTGCTACGTGTTGCGCAAGTTACCATTGATGGAGGGTGGGGTTTGCAAATAATTTGGCAATTCCTGCTGTACATTCGTGCCTCCAGAGGTTGCAGAGAATGTATCACTATCCCACATTAGTGCAGCTGTCCATGGCCTGGGTGTTCGCACGAAGGAGGAGGGAGGAATACAGGACAGTGATTGGCTGACTGTGGCATTTAACTGGGCCCTGTTGTGGCTAGGAGCGATCGTGAAGATGTTAATGCCCATCATTGTGTTCATCCTGGTCATTTTCTGCACTTGTCACCTGGTCCTTTGATGCTGTACCACTATGCCACTTGATTGCACAAGAATGATGGTATCAATTGAGGTTCTAAAAGCACCATGCAAAACAAAACATATTAAAGTCCAAAATCTGATGTCCCACAGGGTGGCCTGAAGTATGAAATGTTCCCCATTCCGTATGGAGATGAAGTTGATCCTCTATTACACACTATCATTTCCCCACCCCGTGATCCAGTTAATTACGCAGAGGTTTGGGTGGACCTGGCGGGGGAAAGGGGTTTCATTTATATGACTTGTTCACCTGAAGAGTATGCGCTTAAGGGGGAGACAGTGTGATTTGAAACAGGCTCATGTATCGGGGAGCCAGTGTGATGGGTAGATTCTTTACTGGCAGATGTTTTGTAGACTGGCAGACTTTATCTCCCACTGCGTACTTGGGTTCAGGTGTACTTTTCTTGTCCGCTGCCCTCTTCTGAGCTGTGGTATTTTAATGCAGTATGTCAGAGATTTGACAATGTACTGCTTGCATCTGGTTGACCAGGGCATCAGAAGAGTGTACGTTATTGGGTAGTATTTGTTGTTTTGGAACCAGACCATAGGCACAATAGAAGGGACTATGCCTAGTATATGTGTATAGGGTATTATTGTATGCTGTCTCATTGGTATACAGATGTTCACACCAGTTGGACGGAAGAGTGTTTGCATAACAGCACAGATATGAATCCAGAGACGGATAAGTCTGCTCTGTTTTGCCATTGCGCTAGGGGTGATAACCAGAGCTGAGGGCCCAACTGATGCCTGTATGCCTGCACAGTGGGGTCCAGAAGCGAGACAAGAATTGAGTACCTCTATCGGAAATGATCTTTTCTGGGAGGCCGTGCAACCAATATATCTGAAAAAAAGAACACACAATCCTTCTGGAAAGCATTAGGGAGTTCCAGTTTGGGAACAAAATTAGCATTTTTCATAAAACAATCCACAATGCCAATTATGCAAGTGTTTTGCTAGATCATGGGAGCCTCACAATAAAATCTGCAGCTATTGTGTGTTAACGATATGGTGGTAATTCCATAGGTTGTAACAACACTAATCGGTGCTACCGGCTGGACTTTATTTGGGCACACATTGGATAGGCTGCAACAAACAAAGTCTTGGACTTATTTGTCTAACCCAGGCCACCAGAACTGTCGGCTGATTAATCCTTTTGCGGCCTTTCTTGCTCAGTGTTCGGAAATATGTGAGGCATGGAAACTACTCTTTACAGCTGTACATAGAGAAAAATGGGGGTACGCACAGCCTCCCCTGATAGAATAGCAGGTCGTCCTTTACAACACAGCCGGACTGGCTAGTAATGTGGGTAAAGCTGGATCTATTGCAGTGTCACTGCTGATCTGCTGTCGGTATGAGGACATGTTGTTAAAAAGATTCCTTGTCGGAAAAACAGAAGAATCAGACTAGGCATGCTGGTAGTGACCAGAGAAACAGATAGTACATCAAATTTGATATTATGAGCACCTGGAATGTATGCAATTTGCCCACCAAACCTGATGACTATTGCAACATTCCAGTGAGTGCAGGCTATGCAGATTTTGGTGGTCAGTTTGCACTTCAACCCAAAAAAGCTCAACCAGGAGGTGGTATCCCATTCTTCAAAGGCCTCTTTTCCAGCCAATAGCTCTTTTTCTATAATGGCATAACTAGCTTCAGGGGGTGGTAGGTGATCGGATGCTCCAGCAGGCTGCTTGGGTTTTTCTGATGAAGAATGCCTCCAGCAGGTACTTCCAATGAATCTGTTTCCATGATGCATGGACTGGAATCATTAGGATGTTTAAAATCAGGTGTAGAGTTAAAGGCCTTCTTGAGTAAAAGAAAGGCTGTCTCTACCTCGTCGTCCCAATGGAACATTTGCTTGGTACTAGATAATTGTGTGATTTTGTCAGACAGGTTTGCAAATTCCTCAATAAAGCATTGATAAAAGTTGTCAAAGCATAAATATCACTGGCTGATTTGATATCATAAGGACCTTTTCAATTCAAGATGGCTTGAATCTTTTTGGGATCCATTTGTAACCTGGCACTACCTATCACATACCCCAGAAGCTCTATTTCGGGTTGGTGAAACACATTTTTTTCGACCTTGGCATAGAGATGGTGTGATACTAGCAAGGAGAGTACTTCACTAACATCCTTCTTATACTGGGTCAGTGCCATGGAAAATACCAGGATGTCATCCAGACACAGGCAGACTAAGAGTCCCACTAAGTCCACAAAGATGGTATGCATAACTTGTTGAAAATGGTTGTGGAATTACATAAACCAAATGGCATCATGTGGAATTTGTAATGCCCCAGCAGAGCTTTAAATGCTATTTTCCATTCATCTCCTTCTTTGATGCGAACTAAGTGGTACGCCCCATGTAGATCCAGCTTCATAAACTTAGTGGATGGCCGAAGAGATTTAATTATTTCCCGAATCAATGATCATGGATTTCTATCTTTTCTCGTGATCTTGTTAAGCTGGCAGTAGTTCACTGTGGCGGGTCAGAAGATGGACGCAAACTCTGACTTTCCAAATCACTGATATGTTTTGTTAAAGTAAAGAATAAATGCCTATGCTATGAGGTTTCCGTACTTAACAGAACTAAAGTTCTGTCAGAACTAAAGTTCTTGTCAGTCTTCAGTGAGAGTCCAAAATAGAATCCCTGCAACATCCACATTAACCTATCCTAACCCCACTACTATTATAACAACCAAAACAAGGAGAATGTCTACCCTCTCCTGAAAACTGGGATTTTTTTCCACAGTTCAGTTCAATAGAGGATCCTTAAGTAGTTCTTGCTAACTGATTTTATTAGTTCATATAATTCTGTAATAGGGTTGTTCAACTTCAGGTTCTTCTCTCTCATATAGCTATTCTCTGTGTCTCTCGTGCTCTTCCTTTATTTGTCTTACTTGTATGCATACTTCTATTTCCAATAGTACTGCTAAAGTGGCCATCCCTTGGAAAGTGTATTGCAGAATAAAAAGAGAAGTACAACTAAAGTATGGCTGGGTTTTGATTTGATTTAGGATATTGATCACCCAGAGTTCACTAAATCATGGTACTCTGAAATGAGTGGTGTAGGGAGAAACACTGTGAATGAGAGCTGGCATGTGTGTTCACTCATTCCACATGTGTCACGGATTCCCAAGGTGTTAGTGCCTCAAGCAGTCCCAATTATAGAGGCACAATGCCTAGTAGATCTTGCACTATGCATAATAAAAGGAACGTTTCAGGTACATAGTGTGCAACTGCACATGATGGGCCCAGATTTTGTAAAGTACACTAAAGATCCAGAAAACATCAAGCGTGCAGAGCTACCATATCTGATGGTGGAAGGGCGGAAACATGTCGATAACAACTGGCAGGACATCACACTACCTTGCTTGGCAGAGGGACGGCTAACATACAGAAAGGAAAGAATAGCACTAATGTTCACTTCCTGTGTACACATCTGGAGAGAGCATATCACAAAGTTGAGGTGGATTGCAACAATGGAAAAGCTTGTGCGAGTGCACAAGGAAGAAGAATATAGACCCTGTTTCTGCAGCAAGGGTACAGACTTTGTCGGGACAAATGAACACTGCAATAACACTCTCTTGTTCACAGACATTAAGAAAGGGATGGCGGCGCTGATGGATACTACTGAGTCTGCAGCCGACAATCTTACTTGCACCTCCCACCATCATGGAGGGGTTGTTGTTCGCTGGCCACACTGCACTCAGCGATATTAGTAATCCCAGAAGAACACCTGAACGGGGAGTACTGCCTGCAAAAGGGCCAACGAGTTTCCCCACAGTCAAATATGAAGATAAGAGCGTGGTACCCACACAAGAGCCTGACATCTGGCTAGGAGAAGGACAGTTCCAACAACCGCACATAATGAAAATATTATATTACATATCAAAAGACTCTTCCACATTGCTTGCTGAAGTACCAGAAGAATACAGGCTTTTTAGCTCACAAGAATTTTTTTTTTGAATCTTTACTCATGTCGGGAGTGCAGGATGCAGCCAATGCCAGATGGTTGCAAATAGTTAGGTGGGAATTGGTCCAGCTCATAAATAACACAGAGAATGGGTTCAACGTGCTCAAGGTCGAGTTGCAGGTATTGAGACTTATGACAATAGAAAATTGCTACGTGTTGCGCAAGTTACCATTGATGGAGGGTGGGGTTTGCAAAAAATTTGGCAATTCCTGCTGTACATTCGTGCCTCCAGAGGTTGCAGAGAATGTATCACTATCCCACATTAGTGCAGCTGTCCATGGCCTGGGTGTTCGCACGAAGGAGGAGGGAGGAATACAGGACAGTGATTGGCTGACTGTGGCATTTAACTGGGCCCTGTTGTGGCTAGGAGCGATCCTGAAGATGTTAATGCCCATCATTTGAAACAGGCTCATGTATCGGGGAGCCAGTGTGATGGGTAGATTCTTTACTGGCAGATGTTTTGTAGACTGGCAGACTTTATCTCCCACTGCGTACTTGGGTTCAGGTGTACTTTTCTTGTCCGCTGCCCTCTTCTGAGCTGTGGTATTTTAATGCAGTATGTCAGAGATTTGACAATGTACTGCTTGCATCTGGTTGACCAGGGCATCAGAAGAGTGTATGTTATTGGGTAGTATTTGTTGTTTTGGAACCAGACCATAGGCACAATAGAAGGGACTATGCCTAGTATATGTGTATAGGGTATTATTGTATGCCGTCTCATTGGTATACAGATGTTCACACCAGTTGGACGGAAGAGTGTTTGCATAACAGCACAGATATGAATCCAGAGACGGATAAGTCTGCTCTGTTTTGCCATTGCGCTAGGGGTGATAACCAGAGCTGCGGGCCCAACTGATGCCTGTATGCCTGCACAGTGGGGTCCAGAAGCGAGACAAGAATTGAGTACCTCTATCGGAAATGATCTTTTCTGGGAGGCCGTGCAACCAATATATCTGAAAAAAAGAACACACAATCCTTATGGAAAGCATTAGGGAGTTCCAGTTTGGGAACAGAATTAGCATTTTTCATAAAACAATCCACAATGCCAATTATGCAAGTGTTTTGCTAGAGCATGGGAGCCTCACAATAAAATCTGCAGCTATTGTGTGTTAACGATATGGTGGTAATTCCATAGGTTGTAACAACACTAATCGGTGCTACCGGCTGGACTTTATTTGGGCACACATTGGATAGGCTGCAACAAACAAAGTCTTGGACTTATTTGTCTAACCCAGGCCACCAGAACTGTCGGCTGATTAATCCTTTTGCGGCTTTTCTTGCTCAGTGTTCGGAAATATGTGAGGCATGGAAACTACTCTTTACAGCTGTACATAGAGAAAAATGGGGGTACGCACAGCCTCCCCTGATAGAATAGCAGGTCGTCCTTTACAACACAGCCGGACTGGCTAGTAATGTGGGTAAAGCTGGATCTATTGCAGTGTCACTGCTGATCTGCTGTCGGTATGAGGACATGTTGTTAAAAAGATTCCTTGTCGGAAAAACAGAAGAATCAGACTAGGCATGCTGGTAGTGACCAGAGAAACAGATAGTACATCAAATTTGATATTATGAGCACCTGGAATGTATGCAATTTGCCCACCAAACCTGATGAACATTGCAACATTCCAGTGAGTGCAGGCTATGCAGATGGACGCAAACTCTGACTTTCCAAATCACTGATATGTTTTGTTAAAGTAAAGAATAAATGCCTATGCTATGAGGTTCCCGTACTTAACAGAACTAAAGTTCTGTCAGAACTAAAGTTCTTGTCAGTCTTCAGTGAGAGTCCAAAATAGAATCCCTGCAACATCCACATTAACCTATCCTAACCCCACTACTATTATAACAACCAAAACAAGGAGAATGTCTACCCTCTCCTGAAAACTGGGATTTTTTTCCACAGTTCAGTTCAATAGAGGATCCTTAAGTAGTTCTTGCTAACTGATTTTATCAGTTCATATAATTCTATAATAGGGTTGTTCAACTTCAGGTTCTTCTCTCTCATATAGCTATTCTCTGTGTCTCTCGTGCTCTTCCTTTATTTGTCTTACTTGTATGCATACTTCTATTTTCAAAAGGTAACTTTATCCAATACTTAGGCTCCTCCCCTTTGGCTTTCTGATCCTTGACAGATAGTTACAGTGTCTAGTTTCTCTTAGACGTTGATTCCTCTGTTTCCAGCGTCTCTGCAAGTGGTCCTCTCTTATGATATCTCTCTTACTTACTTAGACCTTCTTCGTCTGATTTAATCTCAAAGTGAACAGTCTGGCCTTGAGATTTATTCCCTCTTTTATTTTGTATGATATCAACAGTTTCTTCTTGACTGCGAGTAATGATTCTCAATAACTTCATTCAGTATCATTGCTTTATCTTGACAGTGATAAGTACGAACTTTCCAATAACGATTCTCTTTCACTTTATTCAATACCAATGTTTTATCTTGACTGTGATGAGTATGAGCATTCACATACTGATTCTTTTTTTCCTTCATTCAATATCACTGCCCTGCTCTTTAACATCTAGCTGAACCCCCTTCCTGCTATCATCCACTCACATGGCCTATCTTGCTACAACTAGGCAGTTGGCATATTCAAGATCCTTAAGGACCCTTCCAACACCTCCCCTGACCTTGCTTCATGCCTCACACATATTGACCACTGGATGAAGGCTAACCACCTCCGTCCACCTCCTTCTCAACAGCAGACAATCTGAAATCATGATCTGCAGAAAGACTGCACTCTTCCAACAAGCCACACCTTGGCCACATTCTCTAGGCCACCCCCTCCAACACTATAAAGAACCTTCATGCACCATGGACTCCAATCTGAAACTATTATATCATATCAACTCAGTGGCAAAATACTGCAATCTACATCAATGCATTCTCTGACGCATCGTCCCATTCCTGACCTTCCCACACAGAATCGCTGCAATCCTGGCCATTGTCCTCTCTTGCCTAGACATTGCTAACTCCCTATATCTGGGCGCCCCTGCATGTCAACTTAGAAAACTCTCTGTGAAAGATAGTGAGCTAAAGACTCTGGGTAAGTCTCTCGTAACCAGGACTAATGTCTGGCAGAGGGACCCCTTGTTAATTTGCATATTCAAGTAACTTTGGGTCTCACCCTAAGTTACTAGGGGAATCCAGACGTGGACCCCTTGCTCACTATTCTTAGAGAGGCACAGATCCACCCTACTGATGAGGTCCAACCAAACCGAAACACATGTCTGGGGTTTCTGTTGGTACTCTTGTTCAGAGGAGAATTGCCTAGCATTTCGGTGCTGGACTGCCCCAGGTCAGGACAAAGACTGATATGTTTGGGATATTTCTTCTCTGTGAAAGATAGTGAGCTAAAGACTCTGGGTAAGTCTCTCGTAACCAGGACTAATGTCTGGCAGAGGGACTCCCAGGACCCCCTTGTTAATTTGCATATTCAAGTAACTTTGGGTCTCACCCTAAGTTACTAGGGGAATCCAGACGTGGACCCCTTGCTCACTATTCTTAGAGAGGCACAGATCCACCCTACTGATGAGGTCCAACCAGACCGAAACACGTGTCTGGGGTTTCTGTTGGTACTCTTGTTCAGAGGAGAATTGCCTAGCATTTCGGTGCTGGACTGCCCCAGGGCAGGACAAAGACTGATATGTTTGGGATATTTCTTCTCTGTGAAAGATAGTGAGCTAAAGACTCTGGGTAAGTCTCTCATAACCAGGACTAATGTCTGGCAGAGGGACTCCCAGGACCCCCTTGTTAATTTAACTTAGAAAACTCCAGCAGGTCCAAAACACTGCAGAAAGTATTCTTCTTGCCCTAGGCCTCTGACAACACATCACACCCGCTGTCTGTGTTCTTCACTTGCTACCAATCGGGCATCCGTCCATGTTCAAGGTTATGTGCATCACCCACCATGCTCTGTATAACTCAGGCCTTGCATATCTACAACATAAGCTCACTTTCTACTAGCCCAACAGAAACCTTTGATCAGGCACAGCACTCCTCCTTATCAGACCAATCGCCAACTTGCCCATACTAAGGGGATTCTCCTTCTCCATCCAACCTCCCACCATATGGAACTCTATACCTTTCAGCATCCGCCGCATAGAGGAATACCTCACCTTCTGGAAGGCACTCAAGGCCTGGCTCTTCCTGTCAGCATCTTGACTAACCTAGTCATAATCATGGCAGGCGCAGGCATTAATGAGTCAAGTGAGTAGACTACAAGACATGAACGAGTATGCACTGAACAGATCCCAGTCAATTATATATGATATGATCTGCATTCCATCATTGTAACTACTTAACAGCATTGACTCTAAGGACTGTATTGCATTGCATTGCAATGGAAGATATCCACCTATGCACATTTGCAATAATCCACTACTCAAACAGATAATGCACATCACCTCTGCCAATATATTGCACCTGAGTCCAATTAAAAAAATAGGACTACATGGGTACATAATCTGCCTCCTTGACTCGCATACTCTCCTGACTCCTCGCCTATCACAGCACCCATCCACTACTCTGATTTGCATTGGTCACAAGCGAAGCCTTTGCCGCCCCTACCTACCTTCATACTGGCTAAAATGCACATGCACACTGTGCTTATAGGCCATTACAATGGCTTAAGGTGCTATACAAATGCCATATAACATAACATATCCCTGGCAAAACCACATATGTCACAGTGTTGTCATCATATGTTAGATGCAGCAAGAATGCTTGAGAATGCAATATTACAATCTTATGTGTAAAGTATTATTTGATTAAAATAAATTCTCTCCATTGAGTAACGTCAGTTCAGACTGTTAACTTTCATTGGAATATCACGTAATTACTGTGAAACATAACACCAAATGTTTTAATCAAAAAACAAAATTAGCTACTGCAAAGGTGATGCTATATTTACAATGCAATGTAAAAAGAGATGAAACGTGTCTTTTAAGATCCTACAAGGAAATAATGGACAAAATGTTAATTGCAAATCACATGAGAGGTTTAGTACATTTATGAACAAAAACATTTATTATTTAAATGTTATTATAAATAAAGTCAAGGTAAATAACACATTTCTGTTACATGGGATGGAATATCTCATACCGCATTTGTGTACTGTCAACCAAAGTTGTGAACCTTGTTTCATCCAAACTGTATATTTATGCAGAACTTCATTTTCTTGAAAACAGAGCTTCTTATCCATCACTGTGCTCGAGACAATAAAAAGGCTAAATTCACAGCTCTGTGCATCTAGGACAAATATTTGAGTGTACAATAGAAAGAAAAATCTAAATGCATTCAAATTCAGTATTTTCATGATCATATTTTTGTTAGCTTGTTTGGAAAGTTATCTGGACAAGAGAATGATGTATGGACAGTCAATCAGTAGTGAGAACATCAAAGAAGTTCCTTTGTTCATGGAAGCAGATGTCGCTGTTAATACCAGGACAATAGCAACATATATAACTCAAGTTAAATAAAATGTGTTGCACACAAATTATATGTTTTAAGGTGATAAGTCGTAAATACATTTTAAGCAACAAATGTATAACCCTTGGCCTGATAAAAAAACGGAGTACAGATATAGATTCTGTTGGACAACACAGAGCATATGCATATACAATATATGTATTAACGTGTTTGGATTATTAATAAATTCCCATATTTTAATGAGTCTTTGCATGCCTTTATGAACACATGAAGGATGTTTCTGGATTCAGAATATTATTGCACATTGAACTACCTAATAATTAACATGATATGGTCCTACTGGTAATTATAAGAGAAATAATGATTTTATTTTCATAAGCGAAGGGCTACCTCATAGCTAACACATTCCCTTATGACATTGATAATTCCATGGGCCAATCGAAGCAAAGAGGAGGATCATCATGGGTGTGAGTGAATGGAACATATCACAGGCACTGTCCAATCCAAAATGTCTGTGTCAAATGATGCTGCATGGGTGGGGTTTCGTGGGTATTTAAACTCTAACATAGAAAGAAAAGAATATTTTAGAAGATCAGAAATGGAAGAGAAACTGCCGACAGGAGAAAAGTGAACTGGGTCTCTTCCTGGATGGATCTCCTTAAGAAGGCTATTTTCAGATAGGACTGAATACGGAGGGCTTTCCCAAGATCGCATCAGACTACCTGAAAGGGATTTTGTGAACAAGTGGACAGAATGAAAGATGGTGATGGCGGTTGATGCTGCTACCTTTCCTGGGCCTTTGAAAGCAAACCAGAAGTGAATACAATAATCTCACAGCATTTAGATACATGCCACAAAAAATAATTCAGCAGCATATTGCACATTTAAAGTATTTTTGTGGGAACCCTGTTTACAAGTGCTGGTAACTGGGCCTGTAAATGAAAATCTTTGTGAAAATGTGATTAAGAAAGATTGTCCTAGAGTCTATATTTGTGCAGGGCATTTAGTCTGTGAGAGTAACACATTATTAATTCATTCCCTAGGTTTTCAAGGAAGCAACTCATATCTGATTTTGAGAGTGTGGTGCACAACAGATCTCACAGATTTGTTGTGTTTTTCCGCTCTTTGAAGTGCACTGGGAAAAAGGAATGTTTGCCCCTTCACTTGCAAGAAAATAATGTCAATTTAAATAATCAATGTAATTTGTCCATATAATATTGCACAGAAATAGAAGAATTAAGTGGACTACTAGTGCCATTGACAATTAATTTGTTGATTCCGCTTCCATTTCATTTTTAAAACTCAAGTCTTTGTGACACTTTAATGCATCAATGTGTTTCCTTGATCCAAAATAAAAGCGTATAACGGGTAGTAATTTACAACAGGGAATGAGGGTAATTTCAAAAAGTCTTGTCCACGGTGCTGATGTAAAAACTGTTTGCTCAGGTAACCATATGCCTGTAATAAAAAAAAAACATTTAGAAATGTCTGTGTGAAATATCAGGAAATTATCGTTTTCTTCTCAAACACATATACGTTGTGAGTACAATTTGATAAGTGTGCAATAGAAATATGTTCCTCATGTTTTTGAAATGTTTCTTCTGAGTTATGTGCTGTTTAAAACAGAGAACCGCATATTTAGTTTTGAATCTACACAGATATTAGAACATCCTATGTTTTATCTAGAATAGTCATTTATATTAGAACATATATATGTATTCACTGAAAAATCTGGTAATTCATGACCAGCTTAACTCGGCACATTCCCTTTGCTGTCCACCATAATGCCATAACCCCCATAACGCCATTTTGTATGTCATTGTGAATCCCTTCTCTTATAATATTTATGCGCTGTGACAAATCCCAGGATATCGTCCCTGCTTCCCTAAGGGGTGGTCCTTTGCATGAGGTCTGCGAGGTGAGGCCACTACCCGATATTTCCCCTGATACCCTGCAGAGGTATCTCATGGGCGGGAATCCCTCCTATGGGATTACGGATGATTATCAGGAAAGAGCATGGTATACCCTAAATATCCCACACCCTCTGCCATATTACTACCCTATCCAGGGCAATATAATTCCACACTCCATATGCCTATGCATCCAAACTACTTCCAAAGTACTGAGACAAGGAAGAGTAGGGACTTCCTGTATGAATCTTGCAAAAATACTGAGACCAAAAAGATTCCAAGTAACCCAGTTGAGAGGAATAGCATCAGCTGGGATGAAGAAGAGGCACAGAGTAACAGTAAGTGCAGCGCAGAACCAACTCCAGCAGTGTAGTTAATATGGACAATCTTTAAGCAACTAATACATAAAAAGGGAATACGGACTGAAGAGTTTGCTCAGCCTTCCCTCAAGGAGCCACAACTAGGTCGGCGGAATGGAGACCCAGTGATCTGAGACACAAGATGAGAAGGTGAAGCCTCCAAAAAGGGTGGAAGAAAGAAGAACCCTTTGCCCTGCAGGAAGTAGACCATGGAGATCTTCCAGAGAGAAGAGACCACGCCATGCACGCCAGTAAACAAGACCAGCATTGCACAGCAACTACAGAAAAGCTGTGGCTCGAGCAGACTATGCTGCAGACAGCATGGTGGAAGTGATTGACTCCTGGAGCCAGCTAGAGCCAAACGGAAGCTCCATGAAGGTAGGGGCTTGCCAGGCCTAGCTGGTGGGAATGGAGGAAAGAGCTGGGACACCTTTAAGCAGAGTAAATGTACCCTGGATTACAAGGCAGGGAGGAAAGCCTGGGAAAAAGACTTTAATAGAACAACTGCATATGAAGTAGGGGTCTGGGACCTTAAGTACAAGACAGGGTATGAAGAAAAATTACAGATGAAACAAGGGACTGGGAACCCCAAATACAGCAAACTTTCTACAACCCCTGCATGTTTGTGTATCGCACTTGCACGATCTGAATGACACAAGGCCTAGAAACATCATTTGTTTTGATATGAACAATCAGTGTACCTGGCAGGATAGTGAAGCATGTCTACCTCACAGTCAGCAGAGAAGCCTGAGAAGAACCATAGTGAAGGGAGTCATTTCCTATGGCATCCTGGAAAGTCATTCTCCCTAGGGTTACGAGAAGTTAGAAAAGAGCCATAGGGATGGGAATAATTTCCTGCGTCAACCTGAAAAGCCAAGAAAGGCTCAAGGAAGGGAAACATTCCCCCACCATTTGTTGAACTGCCTGAAAACTTCAAGAAAGATCAGGGCAAGGGACACATTACCCCACAACTTGTTGGACTACATAAAGTCTGAGAAAGACCCAGGGAAAGGACATATTCCTCTGAATCCAAGAAGAGCCAGAGGGGAAGGAGCCATCCCCGTTGTATTGTGAATAGAATAAGTCATTTGAAGAGACTCTCTTTTCTGTGCCTACCATTGACAGAGAACCTTTAGAACTTTTGTTTTATGCAATTTGGAGAATACGTGTCACCACCAGGGGGTGAACACAAAGCCCCAGTCAGAAGAAAGGAGTCAATCATCTGGACTAAGAAAATCCTCGTTTTTCCTTAGTTAGTTCAGAGTTCAAGGGGCAGAAATTGGTTTTGACACGGGATGGGGGACTATTTGCTTTAGATAGACATCCTGACAGAGTCCTTGGTATTTAGTTGAGAAAGAGAAAACCCTCTTAGAGGTATGGACAGTTAGGGTTTTTCCTCTCTTGTTTTAGCTCAAATAAAGGTATTTAACCACAACAATGTCACTTCTGTGTCAGTCTCCTCCTTCTGTATCCTTATAGTGTTAATGGACTTTGCAACGGGAACGCGCCGAGTTAAGCTGGTCATGACTTCCCAAATGCACTGAATTTCAAGGTTTCTTAGCAATAAATCTGCTCATATTAACTAAACTTTAACTAAAGATTTTTCAGTGAATTTCAAGAGTTTTGTTGTAGCATAGTTATTTTCCACAAAAATCAAGTTTTGCAAGCACACTGCGCAATGACACTGATTAAGACCAAAATGGTATAGTGATTTTTAATGAAAGCTGAAGTAGCCTGACACGTGTTTCGGGCACTTGCCCTTCCACTGAGGCTGAAGTTTGATTCAGTTGAGAACCAGAATATGGTAAGTGATTAATTAACGATTTCTCACGGGCTCCGCTGTCACTTGCAGTTGCAACAAAATATAAGGTAGCGTTTCCGCGTTACAGCAGCGTCTCCGCTGCAGTTCGAACTGGAGCTAGTTATTTTCCACACCTCTGAGCATGACTTTCGGCTATGCCCACTGTATATTTGACAAAATTACCATGCCCATTGAATATTTTACAACAATTCTAGGCCACATGCCATGGCCTTTGGCCAAGGTCAGTGGCCACAACCTTTGGCTGTGTCCATTATACATGTGTATTGGGCCCACTTGCCAGGACATTTGGCTGTGCCCACTGTATATTTTACAATACTACCAGGCCGCTAGCCTTTCTACCTTTTCGTCCTGTGGCTATCTCTCACGTCAAACAAAAAAAGGTGGATTTTTATTCATGAAAAGCCTGTCTGCTGCAATGCACCATGGGAGATATACCTATAATTTTGGGACACGGGGGCACCCCCTTCTCCATCAAATATTTATAAAACTACTCGATACACGCAATAACCCCAGATGACACCCACCCTAAAAAATCGAGTCAACGGTTCATACCAAAGTTGTTTTGCACTTGGTCCAATTCCGTTCAGCTGTTTTCACTGTGTGCTCGATCAAACATTGACCTTTTTTGTCTATTGGACTAGACCAAAACTGTGTGTCTTTGTTTTCTTAACAACTTCTTTATTTTTTAATGGATCTTTCTGGTCTGTGGGGGGCTGTCAGCTAAATTCATTACAGAAGTCAAACGTTATTAGCAATTCATTATTTTTATTTCCTATGTATCTCAATACTCAATTTAACTATAGTGCGGTCACCGCTGCACTATAATAAATGTGTGTTTGTGTGTTGGTGTGATTCTGTAATATAAGTTGGATATCATAATGTTAATTTAAAGATAAGTTTGATTGATGAAGGTTTTTATATTGTGCATCTGGGACGAACCAAATTGTAGCTAGGTGGAGCTGTTATAGAACTGAATCAAAAAAGTATTACTAGATCCAGGAACATGCTATGTGGTAGTAAGCCAGAGACCCTCTACCCTATTTCAACAAATATGTTTTTAGCTTTTTTCAGAACAGGCAGAAGGACTCTACTTTCTTGATCTCCAATAGAAGGCTGTTGATAATTTAGATCCAAATACAGAAATCTGCAATATCCATCTGACACAATGAGAGTGGGGGGGTAGTCAACAGTAGCTTATCCTTTGATCCAGAGGACTGTGTGGGTTGGTAGAGTCTTAGCTTATCTGCCAGATATGTGGATACTAGATTGTTCAGACATTTTAATATCATACAACCAATCTTAAATGTGCTCCTATCCTCCACGGCTAGCCAGTGGATGGATCGACGACGCCCTAAAATTGGAGAGGATTCATTCACTCCATACACCAACCTGACCTCTGCATGTTGCACCTTCTGCAGCTGATATATTTGTTTAACAGGAGCCCCAGCCAAAAGGCTGTTACAGTAGTCCAGTTGTGAATTTGCCAGGGCTCCTACCATTGCCACATGGTCCTTCTGCGGGACATAGGGAGGTCCTGCTGCAGCTGCCCCAGGGTGTAAAAAACGGGCTGTACTTTGGCCCCAATTTGGCCTTCACAGCTAACATCATTCTTCCATATGCAGCCCACGTTTTTAATCCTGGGGGCATACTTCAGATCTGATCCCATGAGAAAGGGAGGAGGAGGACATCTATCCTCGCCTTGTAGATGTTTTGGTCCAAACAGAATTAGCTCTGTTTTGCTTGAAGTAAGTTGGTGGACACCGAGCTGCTAACTTCCTCCAGGCAGCAACTCACCTCTGAGAACGTCTCCTCTATATTGTTCAATCTCAGGAACACCTGTGTGTCATCTGCGTATGACTGAAAGTAGACCTTATGGCTCTGCAGGATCTCCATTAGAGGACGTAGATATAGAGTAATGGTGAAAGAGAAGACACCTGGGGAACTCCACAATCCTGAGGTAAAGAATCTGATAGGTAACCTCCAGACCTCATTCATTGTTGCTACCCTGACAGAAAAGAGGTGAACCTTTTCATTGCACTGGCTGAGACATTAACTATCATCCTCAGTCGATCGATAAGAAACCATGGCCCACTGTATCGAATGCCACAGAGGGATCCAACATTATGAGTAGTTATAGTTCCCCTTGATCTCCCACTCAAAAAAGCTCATCCCATACTGTGACCGGTATCCGGTCATTGCATTGACAACCAAAGCATCAACAGCCAATCCATCTAAAAAAAAAAAACATCTAATGCATTTTTTAGATGGTAAAGGGTTTAGTTTAATAAAAATGGGTTTTAAAGGTTAAAAAAAAGACGGGTTGGGGAACCCCCTCCTTAACAAAAAATGGAAAAAAAATGCATTCGATGCTTTTATTTTAGAAGCTTTTTTTTATAGATGGTATGGCATTTGATATTTTGGCTGTCGATGGAATGACTATAAACCATTGTGACCAGTGCTGTTTCTATTCCAAATTTTGCGTGACAATCAGATTGCAGAGGGTCCAACAGAGATTCTCTCTCAACATATTCCTACATAGCCACTTTCTCTAAGATTTTACCAGTCCACGGTAAACCTGCAACTGGGTGACAGTTCTGCAAGTTGTCTGGATCAAGGTCAGGTTTTTCCAGGGGTGGGGAAATTATGGACAACTTCAGTTCTACTGTAACTATACCTAGTCTCAATGACGCATTTACAAAGCAGGTCATAAAAGGAGCCATGTCTGCTGCTAAAAGCTTTGCCCTACAGGTGGTTAAATAGAATAATGAATCATTTGTGGGTTTAAGGGCTGTTAACAAGACACTAATGGTTTCTTCTGAGCCTAGATTAAATTCAAATGGCATGGAACTTGAGGGATACTCTCCCTCCATCAAAGTTCCCGTGATGAGATTACTAGATTACTCAGCTACCTTTGATTCCCTATCATGTACAAAATGTTCCTGGATTGTTTTAATCTTATCCAAGAAAAATGTGTTAAAAGCATTAGCCTGCTCTACTGATGATTCTCTACCTAATAGGGCAGTGTTTGGCAGCACGAAATTAGAAATTACTGAGAACAATTCTCACGCATGGTTTGTTGCAGCATCAATCTTTCTGATTCAAAAATGTGACATCAATGGGCAGGTTGTGTTTTCATTTCTGGAAATAAGCTGTTGGTCTCTAAATTATTGATTTTCTATTTTAAATAAAACTAAATATTGAGATTAAAACCAGGCTGTTTCTTTTATCACGCTGTGAAGTGGGATTGTTTTGGTGGGGTTGGGAGTTTAGATCAGGGACATTTATCTGTAAACAAATCAGTTGTTACAAATTGAAAAATATTTCAATGGATGGAAGCCATTACATGTGACAAAAAATGATTCACATGTCAGGCATTGTCACCATATGTATGGCATAGCATAACCCATTCAGACAATGCTATCACATGGCAAGTGCAGACTAGTTAACGCCTTATGTGGCAGGTATAGTCCTCCATTGTAGGTTGCAGTCTCATTTGTGCATTTTGTTGTCCTATGCCTAGAACAGGATCACATGCCCCTATAATGCTATTTCATGCCAGATGATGCCAAATATGCTGGGTACACTCATCATATTTTTTATTTTTGTATTTAATTTAATTTTATAGTTAAATTAGTAACTTTTTAATACATTTCAACAATCATTGTCTCGGAGTGTATTAAGTAAAATTTATTGACTGAAAGTGCAAATCACATAATTTTCATGATTCAAGGATAGCGATTATATCACATATTTCGTTCAATAGCCTGGAGAAGTAGATTATGGTGCCTTTGTGGTTTCCAGACATGAATAAGTCCCAAAGGCCATTGGAGCTTTCTATCAACTGGAGACCAGCGGCAGCAATGGCCTTATGTCGAAGGGTTACCACAGCTCTCCAGTCAAATAAGAGGTATTGCGCTGATTCAATAACAAGGACACTGCAGAACCGGCAGAGTCTATGTGCCTTTCCACTTTATGCAGGCGCCCCTTTGTTTCAAATGACTTGACAGCATTAAACTTAATGCATAGATAGACCCATACTAGATGGTTGTCGATGAAATTCTGTATATACTTTGGGGTGGATTGTCTTTCCAATATATATGGGAAGAAGCACTCTGCAGTTGTTTTCAATGCTAAGTCATTTATCATCTGTTCATAGCTATGTGTGTCTAGCAATGTCCTCATGGTTCGTTTGTATTGGCCAAAATTCATTGCCATAGGGTCCATTCAAAATTTCCCAAACCATAGGTCAGTTATACATTTGAGTGCACCAAGTGAGGAGGCTTTCATGTAAGCGAGTTTAGAGGAAAATACTTCATCCTGAAAGTCGATAAGAGTGTTATTTGCAGCATGTGCAAGTTTACAGTAGAAAATCAAACTCATGAACATTATTCGTTTCCCTATGGGTGTGAGGCCAACTTCCAGAGAGAGCATTTCTGATGACACATGGAGTGATATTGGTAGTAGCTGCTTGATGGTCATTGACCCTATTCTGGAAATGGCTTCTATAGACCCGGATGCCTATGCCTCAGTGGCATAGCAAATAATCAGTGCTATCTTCATCGAGTACAACTTGACAACAGATCCATCTGAATAGCCTCCTCCCCTGTATGCAAGTGAGCGAATGGCTCCAGATATTTGGGCACTACAGATTTTTAACTTACTCAGATGAGAGACACTTAGTAGTTTTGAGTCGATCATGATGCTCAAATAGATATATTTGTTCACTACTTCAATTAGAGCCCCTTTGAGATTCCATGTTGAAAGTGCCACTTTTTTTGTGTGATGGTTTAAACACCATGGGCCTCATTACAAGTTTGGCGGTAGCCTTGCCGGTAAAACCGGCAGGCTGCTGCAAAACTTGCTAATTTTTTCAGTGCCCAGGAATGGGCAATTACTGGGTCATTATGGCTTTGCCGGACCCAGTAATTGCCCATTACCGGGCGGCGGAAAATATCCTTCCCCATTCCCATTGAGTCCAATAGGGCTCAATGGGAATGGGGAAGCCGGATGCACCGGCACCATTCGTGAATGGTGCCGGTGCATCCGACATGCTGGGCTTGTGGGTGCCTGTCCGTCTGGGCACACAGGCACCCGGGAGCACAACTCGTAGTTTGCCGGTCTGGTAGTAACAGCACCGGTAGCTTACTTGCGCCGTTACTGCTGGACTGGCAAACTTGTAATGAGGCCCCATGATTTTAGTTTTTGTGGTGTTTATTCTTAGTGGGTTAGTTACAGAGGACAAGAGGTTGTCAAGAGGAGGTTCTAGGCCATATGGTGTAAGATCCAGAGTGACAATGTCGTCTGCATAGCCAAACTACTGGACCTCATGGTTGCCCAGGGATGGGGGTATACATCTAGTGTTGGTTGAGGCGGGGCCCATGTCAGAAAAGGTATAAGTTAAAGAGCAACTAGTTGTGCTGCCATTGCTCTCTAGTCACACTTTGACACGTTTCTGTTCATGCAATTTCATAATCATTTTCAGTAGGCCCAGGAGAATCCCCCAGCTTTGCAATTGCCCCCATAGTCTTCCACATTCAACACTTTCAAAAGCAGCACTCTAGTCAATGAATGCCACATATATTGGTTGTCTTTGGATCTTCCAGGCCTGTTGGACAATGGTGGGGAGAGCAAGTATGTTGACTTATGTAGAGCACCCCTCACAGAACCCAGTTTGATTCTACGAGATTAAATCGATCTTGTCTGCCCAAGTCATTAATTCCTCCAACAGTATTTCTGCAAATATCTAAGAGAGAACATCGAGCATAGCCGGGAGTCCATAGTTTTGTGTGGCTGTTTGGGCTGAGGGGCTTGTGATGATTTACTCTGGCTAATCAATCTGGCCACGTCTTGGGTGTTGTTCTTATGATGCCACTTTGCAGACTGTTGAGGAGACAACTGGACCAAGTTGGTACTGCCTAGCATATCATTAATATAGGCAATCCAGCCGGCCTCAGGCACACCATTAATTACTGAACAGCTGGTCCTATTCCCATCATTAATGATCTGCCAGAAGTTTCTAGAGTCATTAGTTTGGACACTCCACTCTAGGTTTCTCAATTTTCGTTGCTGGCGGTGTTGTCGAAGCCACTTGTCATTAGCCCTTATTATTCTTTGCTCTAAGGCATGCTCAGCTGGGTCATCCTTAGGTGTAGCCAGGTAGCACAACTCTCTATACATGGCCTTTTTTTGTCACTAATCAGTTTGTCATAGCTGTGCTTGTGGGTAATCTTCAGTCCAGTGGCCTGTCGTTCATTGCCCATTTCTTTGGGGAATATAGCTTTGTTAATAGCACGCACACACTCCTCGTATTTACCAGTGCAGAGTAACCTTCATGTATTTCAATGTCTCATTAAAGTTAGTTGAAGCAGAGGGGCAGAATTGACCAAACACTGATGGTAGAATTGATGTGGTTGATTCAAATGTTGTTTAAGAACATTTGATGCTTGTCATGGCATTATTGAATGAAACGGTCCCTGTTGTTTGGGTGGCTATTTGTCTTTGTTTTATATTGAGACTCAGAACTAACAGAAGATGGTCACATTCATGACAATGTATTATGGACAAATCAGTTACCAATGATTCATTGTTTGTGACAAAGACGTAGTAGATAATGCTGCAACTAGTAGCAGAATGCCTTGTATATTGCACAGGACTATCCGATGGTCGAGCTCCACTCATCATTGTAAATCATCTCAAATATAACAAGGTTGCCCAGTTGATTCCACAGGGGCAGGTATGATCTTTCTGCTGGTCTGGAGTGGAATGGTACACAAAACATCTCTTCTTGATTGTCATTACTCGATATGCAAGAGTAGAAATCACCACACATAATAATGGAATCGTTGATGATATCGGTTTCAAACCAATCTTCCATCCATTTAAGAATAGCTACATGGGGTGCAGTATAGGGAGAATCATATATTGTGATAATTATGGTTTCTTTCCACTACATGGTGGCCTCAGTAGTCATTTTGTCTACCAAAATATTCAGAGACAGGCTTTGCACTTCTATGAGTGTGTGCAACGGGGGTGGTGACAGACCTCAACTAACAATAAGATAAACATTAAAATAAAATAAAATACCACAATTAACCCCCAAGCACCTTGAGCAGAGGCAGATTCTCACCCCAGCAGCTACTGGCACCACCCAGTTGAGAGCTGGTATAAGGACAAGCAGGCCACGAGTGAAAAATACACTAGAGGAGCCTATTCTATGCTCCTAAGCCGAGCAGGCTTCTTTTCAGCGCACTGCAGAAGAACTGTGTCTCGCGGACACAAAGTGCCCGATTCATGGATTGAGTGCAGAAATCCTGCAAGGGCTGTGTGCTGAGAAGGACACTGCGTGAGCCTGTGCACAGAAAGAAAAATGCGCGCCCGCGTATTCATGGAATTGACAGCACAAAGTTACTGTATTTGCCAATCGTGCCCGGAATGCCCCTGACACGCCTACACGCAAAGCATCAACAGCCAGAACAGCTGTCTTTGTGCGCTCCCACGGGCGCATATATACACACACCTTTCAAACAGTGCATGGAGTCCACTGTAAGCAGGCCTGCAACTCAGAGACCATGCGCAGGGTCATTTTGACTGTACCCGGCACCCCGACAACATGCGTATAAAAAAATTGTAACTCAGCAATAACCCGGGAAATCTGCGTGCAAACCCACATAAAACATTTCTGTACCCCGCTACACTGCTTAGGCGCACTCCTAAGTTACATCAGAACCCCAATTGAGTGCACGCACCCCAAACTTCGACATGCACCCCAGCTGCACGCATACAAATCCTATGCGCAAGTGTTCTTACGCCTGCTTTCGGGTGGCGGATCAAATGAAGGACTTGCATGGCCATTTCCAAGACGAGACGTTGCGGGATTGAATCCATGAATACGTCTCGTGCTGGGCAATAGTGGATGTGCGAGGGACTGCCTGCAGGCCGTCCCTCAGAACACCCACTTTTTTGCAAGTTCCTCCCCATGTTTGGTGTTCCATCCCCTCCCTAGCCCTCTGCACAGGCCACGCCCACGCTCTGCTAGGAGTATTTCGCAAGGCCGTCGTTGGCTCGCATAGACATGCCAAGCCAGCGCAAAATCCACACAAGTCCAGCTATAGTACAGCGCATTTTGTTCCATGAACCCACAGAGATGGATTTGCACGCAATTGCGTGCGCAAGTACCCTCTTTTCTGCACAGATAATTCCATGAATCGGGCCCAAAGTATCTAAATATAATAGCCTCAGAACTCTGTGAGGGAGTGTTTGTGGTCGGGAGGCTGGCTGCAAGATGGTGCATTTGCGCTACGAAGCGCACATGCAAGACCCTCCTGCGGGGCCCGTGCGTAAAAGAAAACAGCAAAGCACACGCCTCTGGCTACCGCATCCTCCGCGATAGTGGAGACGCCTGCCCTGGAAGCCAAAAAGGCCTCCCAGGACCCGGAACACGCAAACATATGCTTGCGCCAATACAAACACTGCAAAGTGAAAACGTGCTACATGAAAGCAATGCACAAAATTCAGAATATAATGATACTGAAGAACTATGCACACATTATACCCATATAAGTAATACACACATACAAGTAGCTCGATCAGTAGAGAAAAGGAGTAATTTATCTGCTGGTCGAGCAGCAAAGGAGAGGATGATGGACTAATTACATGAACCTTTATAGAGGGGGAAAGACCCTGATTGGCTGACATGCCAGGACTGCCATCTTGTGTTGGGGTCTTTATATGTTTTTTTCTTTGGTTTTATACAGTTTTAAAAATGTTTGATGTTAAAAAAGTCTTTCCTGTTGGTTGTTAAGAAAGGAGTTTGATACATAACAGGAAGCCTCTGGTCTCGACATAGAATCCGATATTGCATTGGCAGAAAGGTTCTTTACGCATTACAATACCTAATCCCCCACACTATCGTGAGTGGGGGTTTAGATTCTTTTAAAGACAAGGAGGCAAGTATTATGCTTTCAATCTTTACTACTGACAAAATAGCAGCAAAGAAAAAACTTTGTTCAAACAGTAACTTTTTTCTTTTAAAACAGAAAAAACACATGCACCATAAGCACACAATGCAGGAACCCAGTCCAAGATGGGGCTCAGAACCAGCCCATCAACCAATCAGAATGAACCCACCCCCATAAATGTCTTTTACTCTAATTGCAACTCCTCTTCTGAAGCTGCAAATGATGCCCTAAACAGCAAAACATAAAAGGTCCACAGTCCAATTAAGGAACAGTCCAGCCAACTCCTCCGCAGACCCCGGAGACCTTCCGCTGATCCAGTTTTCCCAAGGTGATCAACCCGAAGCTTAAAAAAGGAGACAAATGTTAGCACTGGGTGGGTGGGCGTTATAATACTCACCTCCTCGTCTTTAATAGAATCTAAAACCCCACTCACCATAGTGCGGGGGATTCGGTATTCTATGGCACGACAAGGAGGCTCATATTATGCAAGTTTAAAGCCTTGCATCACATTGAAAACCACATGATCAATCAGTTTATGATAAAACATCTTAAAAGTAGATTCCCTGGACCAATCAGCTGCTTTTAGGATCTGCTCCAAACCTCCCCAAGGAAAGCCGCTTTTGATGCCATGGCACCCCTAACTGAATGAGCTCCAAAGGGAGAAATGTCAATACCAGCTACACTTCCATAACCCATTTAACCCATCTAGCAAGAGTAGCTGAGGACACTGCCTTATAAGGCTTACGGTATGAAATAAGCAGCTGAGATGTACCTGGGGGACGAAGATCTACTGTTTTAGCTTCAAAACATTTCAAACAATGAACCACAGATAATTTATTATTTTCAGGAAACGCCGGATAAGAAACAGAAGAAATCATACATTTAGTTCTCTTAGTCACAAAGAAGGTCACTCCCTGAGGAGAGAAGATCTTGTTGTCCACATCAAGAGCTCTAATGTCAGACACTCTCTTAATGGAGACAAGACATAGCAGCATTGCTAACTTTGAAAAACGTTGTTGAAGGGATAATTCCTGGTTATGAGGCCAAGCAATAAATACATTAAAAACCTTATTAACCCCTTAAGTGACAAGGGCGAGGTATCTCGTCCTTGGGATTACCTCCCTGTTGCCTCGTCCTTGGCAATTAAGGGGTTAACGAAACAGAAAACATTATAAAGGCATTGAATGGCGAAATACCAAAATCACCAAAAAAGGCCTTGGCACTGGGGTGGAAAACCCATGGCAGTTAAAAGGTTAACATCCAACAGAACTGAATACCTGGCTTTAGGAGGAACCTTAACTCGAATTGACTTCAGAGCCTGTCTGACCAAGAAATGTTTCCCAACCGGTTCCCCTTTAACCAGAGCATGGCCAGCTGCTATCGCTGATCTGAACCCATTAATTGTTCTATAGTCTTTGCCTTCCTTAAACAATTCCACTAAAAATTTTACTGGAGGAGCAAAAATGTGATTGAGGTGTCTAACCATACAGCAGCTAACGCAGCGGCCCCATGCCGATGAATACCCTGTCTTGGTGGAGGCTGCCCAAGAATCCTTGATGACGCTAATAGAGTCCTTCGAAAGGCCTCTGAAGCACCAAGAAGAACTGAAATCCTCCAAACCGTAAGGGAAAGATGTCCTAGAAGGACCAGGCTGTGAGGGAAACCCATGGGGTCTGTTATGAGCTGGGGATGAAAAGGAAGAAGGTGAGGAAAATCCACAACCAACTCTAGGAGAGCGGGGGTGCATACTTGAGAAGGCCAGAACGGGGTCACTATTATCAAGGTAACACACTGCCTGCGCAGCTGCACCAGAGCCCTGGCTATCATGGAGAATGGAGGAAAAGCATAGGGGCGAGGACCTGACCAGTCCTGGAGAAACGCATTGGTCGCCAGAGCCAGGGGGTCCGGTCTCCAACTGTAAAGCTGAGGAACCTGGCAGTTGAGATGGGAGGCAAAAAGGTCTATCTGAATGGGACCCCAAAGAGACTGAATCAATGTAAATATACCCCTGTCCAGCATTCAATCGCTGCTTTCCTGAAGGTAACGGGAATTCCAGTCTGCCACTGAATTGCTTACTCCCGGAAGATACTCTGCTTGTAGCAGGATGTTTCTGTTCAGGCAATAATGCCAGAACTCCCTTGCCAAGTCCGCTAGGGCCTTCGAGCGGGTCCCCCCAGGTGAATGATATATCGAACTGCTGAAATATTGTCCATCCGAAGGAGGACGCAGCAAATCCCATGATCTTTGAGAAGGCTCTTGACCGCAAAGGAACCTGCAAGCAACTCTAGGCAATTTATGTGAAGCAATTTCTCTTGATCTGACCATTTCCCCCCAGTGGAAATCTGACCTATCCTGGCCCCCCAACCAGCTCTGCTGGCATCTGACTCGAGGACCACATCCAGAGAGGGCCCAAAGATCGCTCTGCCATTCCAGACATTCATATGCTTGAGCCACCAAAGAAGCTCCAACCGGGCTTCTGGATCCAGCTTCACCGTTTGACCATAAAACAGACTCTTGCGCAAATGTCTTCCCTTGAGACGTTGAAGAGCCCTGTAATGAAGAGGCACTGGAAATAAGGCTTGAATGGAGGCGGACAACATTCCCACCACCCTCGCTAACTGCCGGGACACAATCCCCTTTCTTAGAATGAGGCAAATTTCTTTCTGAATTTTCAAGAGCCTGGAGTCTGGGAGAAGTAGGATGCACTGCTTTGAATCTATATTGAAGCCTAGAAATTGGATCCATTGAGTAGGACAAAATATGGACTTTTTGGCATTTAGAACAAACCCTAGATCCTGCAAAAGAGATATCGTCAGATCCAATTGACCCTGCAGAATCCGGAGATCCTGGGCTAGGAGAAGAATGTTGTCTAGATAAATTATACTCCTGATCCCCTTTGACCTGGGGAAGGACATCACTGGTTTCATTAGCTTGGTGAAACACCACAAGGCTGAAGATAGGCCGAACGGGAGAGAAGCAAACTGCCAAAGGCGACCCCCCCCAAAGGAACTGAAGAAACTCCTGATGTGGGGGGAAAACCGGGACTACCAGATAAACGTCCTTGAGGTCTAACTTGACCATCCAATCCCCTGGGAGCAAGGTATCCCTCAGAAGATGAATGCCCTCCATTTTGAAATGATGGTATACTACAAACGAGTTGAGGGCTCTGAGATTTATCACGGGGCGAAAACCCTCTTCGGGCTTCGGAACCAGAAAAATTGTGCTGAAGTATTGAGAAGCCTTGAATGTGGCTGGGACTACTGCACCCTTGAAAACAAGCTCTTGAATCTCTGCGTCCACCAGCTTCTGCTTCTCTTGATCGAACACAAGAGGTGGAGGCGGCGAGAGTTGACATGGAGGGGAGTAGAATTCTATCTGAAATCCCCGAACTGTCTGTAACACCCAATGGTCTGACGTGAGAGCTTCCCAATGATGAAGAAATCATACCAACCTGCCCCCCAAACCTTTGTGGGAAGAAACATTTATGAGACGAGACAATACTTGGAGCAGATCTCGCTCTACTTGCGCCTCTGCCATTCCGACCTCTCTACTGACTGAGTTCCTCTCTGGGGATAGAAGGTTGTCTGCGATCCTTGAGCAGAGGAAGAATGATGGGCCTCTCTAGAGACGTATTGTTGTGGTCGGGTAGAGCCCCGAAAAGAGGAACGGCCAGAAGAGCGGGCTCTTCCTCGTCCGGCCTTATCAAAAATTCTAGGTGCAAAAACTTTTCTAATGCTTGTCTGGGCCTTGTCTAATGCAGTAAAGGTATGGACATAAGCTGAGAGGTCCTTAACAAACTTATCCCCAAAAAGATTTCCTTGAGCTTTGGGACCAGCCTTTCCCTCCACCATATCCTGTAGCTTGGGATCTATGCGCCTAAGGAGAGCTTTCCGCCTCTCCTTAGAAATACTGGAATTAGCATTGCCGAGGAGGCAAACGGAACGCTGCACCCAGCCCCTGAGCACTTCGACATCTATTTGTGATTCATTAATAGCAGCCTCTTCTGCCAATTCGAATATTTGGGTCAAAGGCCCTAACATGTCTGACAGCTTGTCCTGACAACTCTTAAGTGCCCCATCGACTCCTTTCTTTGGGTCTTTACCCCTTTGAGACATGAAAGCAACCATGGACTGATCAATAACAGGAGTCATTGCCACCTTTTCAGGAATAACAGGATGGGGGCATTCTGAACGTAATTTATTCCTGTATTCGCTAGGGAGAGCCCTCCTAACCCAATGATGGAGGAAAGAGGAGACTGCCTCAGAAGGATGCCATTCCACTGATCTAGGGTGCTGAATGAGGGAGGGATCAAAAAACGGGGCCCCACTGTCATCCAACAATTGCTCCTCAGTAGTCTGGGATACCCCCACAGATGATACTTTCCTTTTACGCCACTTGGGCGGGGAGTCCGAATCGTCAGAGGAATCAGGGGATGATAAAGGAGTAGAGGTCACCCTAATTGGGGCCGAAGACTGGGCAACGTGCTCTCCAAACGTACGCTTTAAGGCTCTAATCGGGGAGTCGGGGGAAGAGGGAGAACTCTGAATTGGGTTTAGTTGCCCTTGTAAATGTTTAGTTTTGGTTGTGCACTTTCTAGGCGCTGTAGAAGGTCCCTGAACAGGACTAGGATGGAAGTCGGCAATCTTATTAATTAGCCTGTCAAAAGCTGAGGCTAAGGTTGAGTTCAAATTCAACAGAGCCGAATCCATGGAATCCTTTATAGCCCTGGAAACAGACGGGGTGGAACCAGGGAGGCCTTCCCCAACCCCCTCATTCTGGAATCCTCATTAGTCCTATCACTTTTCTTTGAAGCCGCCCTAACTTGAGTGCTGGCATCCACTGAGGGAACCCGTTCTACCCCTTTATTTGACTGCATTGTTGATAACAATGAAAAATAAAATGTGAAGGAAACACACCCAAGTGACACAGACCAAACAGACGGCCCAGCAGACCTACCAAAACTCCAATTGAAATATGTGGAAATGTATGTATATATTAAAATATACAAATAAATAAATAAGCACAGGTAGAACCCAGGACCAAGCAGGCACGTACACAGAATCAATAAAATAGGAAATAATAATGTGCAACAAACTCGGGTGAGGAACGCGAAATGTGTAATTAAACTACTGCCTGAGGCAGTCAGTCACAGACCGCCGAGCAGGCAAAAGCTAACAAGCCTCTTTATCAATGAGGCGTGACTGCACGTAACACGCTCGAGCTGCTCCACCGAGCTCGTGTTTACATTTTTATATATAAATATAAATATATATATACGCCAAGCAGGCGCAAAGAAAAAGACAGGGGAGGAAATGCGCGAGCAGCGCTGCAGCACTAAAACACTTCGCCGAGCAGGCGAACAATAAAACCACCAAGGGGAAGGGGGGAGGAGGTGGGAAGAGGGCGGGAAGGGAGAAGAAAGGGCGAGGTGAATGCCTCACGCCGACCGGTCACAAAAGCAATTAAAGTTCCCACAACGTTCGTACAAGTGTACGTAAATGCAAAGTTATACCAGGTACAGTTAAAACACAGAAACAATGTATCAAGAAAACCCCTTCACAGAAGAAAGGATGAGCGTGTAACAAAAGGACTTATCCCGTTGCGCCAGCAGCAAAGAAAGAGGAGTTGCAATTAGAGTAAAGGACATTTATGGTGGTGGGTTCATCCTGATTGCTTGATGGGCTGGTTCTGAGCCCCATCATGGACTGGGTTCCTGCACTGTGTGCTTATGGTTCATGTGTTTTTTTCTGTTTTAAAGGAAAAAAGTTACTGTTTGAACAAAGTTTTTTCTTTGCTGCTATTTTGTCAGTCGTAAATATTGAAAGCATAATATGAGCCTCCTTGTCGTGCCATAGAATAACATTGCATAAGATGCCTAAATACCCTGAATAGCATTCTTTGACCAGCCGCTGCCGGCTAACACAACGTCGCGGAAAAGGCCTGCTGACATGCTGCACTTTTGTAAAAGAGCTTTCCCCTCCCCATGCCTCTCTCAACAGGGCTGCACATTGATAAATCAGTAACAAAGCATCTTCGTTTTATATCTCTCCATAGGCACTCACCATGCAGCATGTGTCAGTATGAAAAGCCACCCAATGGCAGAAAATGCGCAGAGACAGGACGTGCGCGGCCTGGGAAAGCCTCAAGCCAACAATCTGAGACATGAACGCTGACAATGGCACAAGCCAGCATGGCCGCCCCAAGCAGAACCGTTTTAGGAACATTAATGCGTCTTTCGTGCAGCTGTTCTCCTGCTAGTCTCGAGCGCACCAGGGCAACGTCAGCTGCTCCATCAGTATTGCAGAGCAAGAGCATGCTTGAGCTCATTGCTTCAGTGCTGAAGTGTAGTGACTTTGGGCCTGATTTACAAAAGTGTTTTTCAATGGAAAAATCCCATTGAAAATCGAGGAATAAACGAGGCCCTTTAACTTGCATTACTCTCAGATGAGTAGAGTGGTTGATGTTTGAACATACCTCTCAACTTTGTAATTCCCCTGGGCCGGCGAAAGGGAGATTTTTTTGCAGTGGGTAGGCCCCACTGAAATATTTGGACGGGTTGGAGGCTTGGCGGGTGGACTTATTCCAAGGAGGGTGACGCCTGCCTAAAGCGTGTGAGTTGAGAGGTATGTGTGTGAGGCAGGAACTGGTGGTACTCTCCAGGGATGGGAGATTTTACCTCAAGAGAAGGGAAGGTTGGTTATATATTTTGTTCTTCATTTTTACAGCACCCGCCAAAACCACCGCCGTTGAAATGAACTACGTGCATGCACGTCATTCGACTTCACAAATATCTTTAAATTCAGCATGTTTTTCCGGCATTGGGAGCAGCTGGGAATTTTGCTCCCAAGGTGAGAATCTAACCAAACAAAAGACACGGTAGTGGAAGGAGCATTACCTGATCATTACATGCGTGTTTAATTAGGGTTTGATACAAAGGAAATGAAAACCTCTTCTCCTAAAATAATTTTGCACCCAGGCTCAGCTCACCTCTGCTAGCCTTCAATTCTTTTCCTCTTGGCTGCGAGGTAGATGTTTATACTTGACGGCACAGGAAGCCTGAGGAGACGATTAGAAGGCGCTCAATGTGTGTGGGAGGGTTGCATTTCTGTGAGAATGAAACACCATTTTGTTTATGTATTTCTTGAATAATTTACACATAATCTATGGCAGGAGGCACTATACAAATGCAAGACATCATAACTTGATACACCATGAAACGTTTATGCTCAAAACATCTGCACTGCACAGCACAGAACATAGTCATTCATACATGGTAATGCAAGGTAATGTGCATGTTGGGAAGTCAAACCTATTATTACTATTACCTAACATTTTATTCGGTAAGAGCAATGTAGGAAAAATATATCTAAGCACATACTCTCTCAGTGTTCTTTTCAATCAGTGGCTAAACTCACATGAAAAACCCATTACCTCCATGTCCCTCTTCCTGGTCCCAGTACACATATATGAAGCCCCGCCTCCCCCTACAGGAACTTTTTCTTGTCTCTCCAGAGGTATAACCTCCCACTTACCCACAAGACACCAGCTCTTTTTCTCCTGTCTCTGACAGGGACGGGATATTTTTCCAGTGCGGGGCTCTGGGAGGCTACGCTGCTGAATTCCTCCATGTTGACATCTCCTGCGGGACTGCGGCAAGCTCCCAGTAGGATGGGTGCTCCAGGGCCTCCTGCGGGTATTGGGGCTCGCTTGAGCCGGTTGATGGGTGGCAAGGAGCCCCTGCAGGCCTCGGGAGCATTGCTCAGACTATGGCCTGTGTGGTGCCGCCATAACTTTTCCCCACTCGCCGGCTGGGGTCAGAGGCATGGCGGGAGCGGGCTGTGGCTTCCTCAGGGATCCTCCATTCATGGGGGACCCAGTTGGCATGGCGTTGTCTGCATGTGGGGGCTCCTGTTCCTCCTTCCAGGTGTTTTTCGTTTGTTGGAGGTGGGACTTCACCTCTCACTGCCGGTATACCTGGGCCTGCTGGAAAGGCTAGCTGGCAGGGACTAGGATTGGTTGTGCCTTGTGGGGGGGAGGGTGGTGCTCCCCGGGAGGGTGGGGCTCCCGTGGGGCTCCCCTTCTTGGCGGGTGACTCTTAGTTGTGTCCAGTGAACTGCTTTCTCATCCCTCGGCACGCTGGACTTAGCTATGGTGAAGCACATGGCTGAGAGTAGACATGTGATCTCTCCTGCTTCTTCCCCAGGTCGTGTTTGACATCATGCTGACAAGTAGCACACAGAGGCAATGGACGTTGAGCCTACCTGTCTCACACGTAATCATGGCTGTGGTGCCGGCAGCCCATTGCTGTGCGTAGGGCTGTAAGGGCAGGTGCAGATGAGACCCTGGCCTTTCCTCCTCTTCTGCTTCTTCTTCCTCCTTGTCTTCACCCTCTCCTGCATCTTGGCTTCCTCCATGGGATCTGAATCTGATGGGGATTCCGAGACTGTACTTGAGAAAGGATTCGCTTTCGTACCAGCAGCAAAGTATGACAGTTTCCAGGCTAGAACCGAGTTGAAACAATTGTTTAGGAAAATACATTTGCGACAATACTTTGTAGAAAATATGTGAGAAGTTAATATGAGCGGTCTGGAAAAAATCCTCTAAGTTTTGCCCACCAACCACCAGCAATACTCCAGAGTCCATTGTATTTGAAAAGAGAGTATTGTTCGATGTTGCCAGTTTGGAAAGTAAATATATACAAAATACTACCTTCCAAAATATATCTAAAAAAGAGATAGTTGCTTTAGATTCTTTAATAAAGAAACCAAGAATATCACATAAAGAAAAGCTGCTAAGGTAGGTGTGGTAGTCTTACAAGATTGCACAGCGTATATTACAGAATTTAACCGCCAACTTGACTATACTACTTTTTATGAGGTATTAGCAACAGACCCTAATGCGAGATTACAAGAAGAGATAGCCATCAAGGTGGAAAAAAAGCGCTCAGCAGAAAATGGCTAGCTAACCAGGAGGCTGATTACTTGATTGCTACTATCTCTGTTATACCGAAATGTTATACACTTCCAAGAGTGCATACAACTCGCTTCATCCACCAGGCAGACCAAATGTGTCAGGCACTGGTGCTATTCTAGAACCTCTGTCAGAATTTGCTGACAACCTTTTAAAACCATGTGTGAAAGAAATGCCCTCCTTTCTACAGGATACAACAGTCGTGATCAATTTGATTGAAGGTCTCCCATTTAAGGTGGAATCAGAATTACTTGTGAATTTCGATATTGTATCATTGTATACTAAGTTACCACAATCAGCCGCATTGGAAATGGCAGAGGAATTATTACTGAGCAAGCGCCACAATGGACACACACCTAACTCCTTCATTCTATGGTGCACAGAGATGGCCCTCACTGCAAATTA